>NC_082343.1:116762485-117362485 GCF_027477595.1 Haemorhous mexicanus | reverse complement strand
GGAGGAGCTTCTTCGGCACGTGTTACTTGCTCTTGTTCCTCTTCATCAGAAAGACCAAAATCTTCACCTTCCGGCCAGTTTGTAATTATCTCTAAAATCCCAGGGCGATTCAGGTTTCCAATACGGGTGCGCTGTGTGATGAGGGCAATCCATTTACTCCATGTAGCATCAGTGGCATGGTGGGTGGTGGGAGCCTTTCCTTTGAACATCCACCCCAGCACCGGTAGTCGGGGTGCCAGGAGGAGTTGTGCTTCCGTGCCAATCACCTCTGAGGCAGCTTGAACTCCTTCGTAGGCAGCCAAGATTTCCTTTTCTGTGGGAGTGTAGTTGGCTTCGGACCCTCTGAAGCTTCGACTCCAGAATCCCAGTGGTCGGCCTCGAGTCTCCCTAGGCACCTTCTGCCAAATGCTCCAGGACAAACCATGGTTCCCGGCTGCAGAGTAGAGTACGTTCTTTACCTCTGGCCCCGTCCTGACTGGGCCAAGGGCAACAGCATGAGCGATTTCTTGCTTAATCTGGGCAAAAGCTTGTTGCTGCTCAGGGCCCCAGTGGAACTCGTTCTTCTTGCGGGTGACCAGGTAAAGAGGGCTTACGATCTGACTGTACTCGGGAATGTGCATCCTCCAAAAGCCTATGGCACCCAGGAAAGCTTGTGTTTCCTTCTTGCTAGTTGGTGGAGACATCGCAGTGATCTTGTTGATGACTTCAATGGGAATCTGACGCCGTCCATCTTGCCACTTTACTCCCAGGAACTGGATCTCTCGAGCAGGTCCCTTGACTTTGCTCTTCTTGATGGCACAACCGGCTTCTAGCAGAATCTGGATGATTTTTTTTCCTTTCTCAAATACTTCCACTGCCATGTTCCCCCACACAATGATGTCATCGATGTAGTGCAGATGTTCTGGGGCCTCACCCTTTTCCAGTGCAGTCTGGATCAGTCCATGGCAGATGGTGGGGCTGTGCTTCCACCCCTGGGGCAGTCGGTTCCAGGGGTACTGCACACCCCTCCAGGTGAAAGCAAACTGAGGCCTGCACTCTGCTGCCAGAGGAATGGAGAAAAACGCGTTAGCAATGTCAATGGTGGCATACCATTTTGTTGCCTTGGACTCCAGCTCGTACTGGAGTTCCAGCATGTCTGGCACAGCAGCGCTCAGTGGTGAAGTCACTTCATTCAAGCCACGATAGTCCACAGTCAATCTCCATTCTTTGTCAGACTTGCGCACAGGCCAGATGGGACTGTTAAAGGGTGAGTGAGTCTTGCTGACCACCCCTTGGCTCTCCAGCTCACGGATCATTTTGTGGATGGGGATCACGGCGTCTCGATTCGTCCGATACTGCCGGCGGTGCACCGTCGAGGTGGCGATTGGCACTCGTTGCTCTTCCACATTCAACAGTCCTACTGCGGATGGGTTTTCTGACAGTCCAGGCAAGGTGTTCAACTGCTTAATGTTCTCTGCCTCTACAGCAGCTATGCCAAAAGCCCACCTGAGTCCTTTTGGGTCTTTGTAATAGCCATTCCGGAGGAAGTCTATGCCTAGAATACATGGGGCCTCTGGGCCAGTCACAATAGGATGTTTCTTCCAGTCTTTCCCAGTCAGGCTCACCTCAGCTTCCAAAAGGGTCAATTGCTGTGATCCCCCCGTCACCCCGGCAATGGAAACAGGTTAGGCCCCCACATGTCCCGATGGTATCAGGGTACACTGTGCACCAGTATCCACTAAAGCATCGTACCTTTGTGGTTCTGATGTGCCAGGCCATCAGATCCACACTGTCCAGAAAATCCGATTTTCCCGTGCCTCTCCCTGGCTAGAGGCAGGGCCCCCCTAACCCTGGTTATTATTTCTTCCCTGGGCATACATGGTAGAGGTACCCTCAAGGGGATCTGACGGATCATACTCAGCAGCTCGGTCATGGGAGGTTGAGGCTACCTTCACTTTACTGGAGTTCTCTCGGTTAGTGTTTCCCTCTTTGAGTTGACGCACCCTTGCTGCCAGGACTGAAGTGGGTTTTTCATCCCACTTTCCCATGTCTTCCCCATGGTCCCTCAGAAAGAACCACAAGTCAGCCCGTGGGGTGTACCCTCTCTCTCTAGGTGGGAAATGTTGGGCTCTAACTCTGGGGCCTGTGACTCGCACTGGTGCAATATGGGAATTGTTCCTTCTTACCACCTCCCTCATCTCCCTCATCTCCTCTCTGAGTTCTTGGACCATGGCAGAGACATGAGCTTGCATGGGGCCATTGATCATACTTTCATAATTTCTAAGCTTGTTTGCCACAGAACCCACTGTCTCTCGGTTGGTATCGCATTGATCATTGCAATGAAAGTGGTGTATTGAGATGGCCTCAGATTTGCCAGACTCCACAGCATCTGCCCTGTGCACCTGACCTGGTCGGGGTCATTATCATGCTGTCCATCCCTCCCAAAGAGTACCTCCAATACTGCCACTTCCCTCAGCTGTTGGATCCCTTCCTCAAGAGTCTTCCAGTGCATTCTGTGGTGCTGCTCCTGCATTCTTTCCCTGTGGACAAATCTCTCTCCGACACTTGTTAAAAGCCGCTCCCAGAGGGAAAGGGACCCTGGCTCCCTTACAAAAATCTGATTGATACCGGAGTCCTGAGTTAAGGGTCCCAGATTCCTTGCCTCACCACCATCCAGTTGCACACCTGTACCCATAAGGTCCCAGACCCGAAGTAGCCAGGTTGTATAAGCCTCACGTCCCCGTCGTACAATGTCTTTGTGTAGATTACGGAGACTTTCATAAGTCAGGGACTCGGTGATGGTCGCAATCTCTGGCTCCCCTGTGGGTTGTGAGGGCCCTCCCCTATCTGGGTGCTCTGCTTTTGTTTTAGATCTCCTTATTTCTACAGGGGCAACTGCTGCTGGCTGTGACTGCCTCTGCAGTTCAGCTGGAACCTGGACAGTTGTAACATCTATGGGTTCTGCTGCTGCACTATTAGATTCTCTCTCTTCAAGGCAGGGGGAGGGCTCTACACCAGCTGGGGAAGTGTACTCCTTCAGCGTCTGGCCTATCTCATGTATCTCCTTCACCAGACCCCCCACCCAATCTGGGTAGTTCACATCTGGGGCGGGCTGTGGGGTAGGAGTAGGCTCTGGGGCAACAGCATCCCTGGACTCTGGTGGCGTGTTAGGTTCTGATGTAGGTGTCAGGGTAGTTATCCAGGTTAGTCTCTCTCTCTCTCTAAATGCTAAATAGAACAGGCCTATCAGCAACACCAGCCACTGTATGATATCATTAATGTTTAGATTGGATCTGAACCCTTCAAAAACTGGTGGGGTGGACCCAAAGAGGTGATTAAAGGGTTGGGAGATAATTTCCCCTGGTGTCATTTCCTTACAGCAGGTGCCATTATTAAAGTAACCCCAAAAACACATAGTTAAGGTGTGATAGCTGTGAATCCATGTGCCTGCCTTCCAGAGGAAGTTAAAAATCCATGAATTCCTCACCTTATCCACCCATAAGACAAACCGGATAATAGCCACAGTAGCCTTGGTTATAGGACCCATGTTAAGATAAGGGCCTACAAATGGGAGAAATACAGCCATGATCACGTGTCACCCAAACCAGGGTAAACTGGACCACATGGTGTCACTTGATGAGGTTTGTATAGGCATAAAAAATTAGATTACTCAAGAACTGTTATTCCCTTTTTGTTTCTGTGCCCTCGAGCCTCACGTTGGGCGCCAAAATCTGTCTTGGTTTGGATAAGACAGGTGCCTGCTAAAGAAGGCAGGAGCTTCCCCTGAAATGGAGAATGCAAACCCTCCCCACCCCTCCAAATAGCTATGAATTTTAAATTAAGGGGCTCTCAGGCAAAAAATATACGGGAGCAGGAAATAACAGTTCTTTAATAGGGAAGGGGGGAAAAAACATAAAATGATAAAATAAAAACAATGCAGTACACTAAAATGACAGAGTCAGAACTCAACCTGACACCCTGTTGGTCAGGGTGCTGGCAGCAGTCCAATTGGAAAAGTGGCTGCAGTCCTCCTGAGGTGTCAGGTGTGGTTCTGTTGGAGCAGGGGGTCCTGTAGAAAAAGGGTGATTCTTCCTCCGCAGATCCGTGGAAGTAGAAGCAGCTGCTGTTCCTCTGGTGAATCCAGTGGAGAAGCTGTGCTGGTGTGTCAGAATCTCCTGATTATATCTGGATAGCAATGCTCGGCTCCTCCCTCTGGGCGGAGCATCTCACAATGGGATGTTACAGTTCTTATCAGCCATGCAGTGACATTCAATAGCCTCTTATCACGGGATGCCCCCTGCTGAGGGAGGAGTGATTGTGATCTCTCAGGGAGAGAGATAAGGGGAAATTGCCCACTTAACACCTAGGCAACTGCCATACAGATGGTAAAAGAATACATCCTGCCTTGCAATTCAGAACACCAGGACAGTGGTTCTCAGCATGGCCATGGTTGGTTCAGGGCGCTGTGTTGGCATCCGACTGCAGACAGTGGTTGCTAGGCAGTGTGGTTCAGCACCCATCCTGGGGCAGCTCCTGGTGGTGTGCAGCTCTGCTCTGCTCTGCTGTTCCCCAGGGCTGCCCACAGTCGACAGGATCCCCAAGCCCCTCAGGCTCTGGCTGCTGCAGCATCTCTCGGGCTTCTTGAGCCCTGGCTGTGTACGAGGCATGGTATGATATCCTGCAGTCCCGGGTGCTGACAATCTCCCACCAGCATTTCTGGATTCAGATGTTCTCAGCTCCTCACCAGCACTTCCAATGCCAGTTGCCACTTCAAGTCTGGCTTCCACCTGCATGCTGATGCCCTGAGTGGGCCTGCCAGGCTGTGGATGGGCTGCCCAATCAGTCGCTGGCACGGACGGGCCAGGTGCGGTGCAGGCAATCCCAGGCACTGCACAGATGCACTCACGGGTGATGCAGATGCTGCCAATGCTGGTGGAAGTGGGGGAGCTCTGGCAGCAGCATGGTGGGGCAGAGCCATAGGAGTAATAGGCTTGGATAATGGTCGCTTCCCCCCTTGGCTTCTCACCCGTCCTCTCTACCCACACGTCTGAGATGGCATTCACTCCCCCTACCACTCCACCTCATCCTCCAGCCTTGCTGGATGTTCCAGCAGACAGGGCCCACAGCACCTCTGCTGTTGCTTTCATCTGTTTTCAGATGTCCAGCATCAGTTGTCAGGTCATTAAAAAGTGTTTATTGGTTGTGTCTAGTCCAAGGTTCTTGCACCACACGAGCAAGGCTTGCAGAGCCTGTTCTTCATACTTTATGCCGTACACGTAAAAAGAGAGTCCATACCTGTTCCACAGCTTTTTCCTCCATTGGGACTCAGGTCTCCAAGTCCCCAGCAGACACTTTTTCTATTTACAGTGGTCCATACTCTCTGCAGTACTACTCGCTACTGGGAGCTCAGCAGCCTCTGCTCCACTGGGCTCTGTCTGCCCACTCTCCATGCAGCAGGCTGCTGTCAATCCCATCAGGATCACCCCTTGTTTCAATTGGCACACAGCACTCCGTAGTTCATGTGGCAACAGTAAATTTTATTAAGTGCTCTTCCCTTTTATATGGTTTTCAAACCCCAAGCAGTTGGCCTAATTGGCTGAATTTGGTTACCACCCAGCTCACTGGCCAAAGGCTGCTTCCGTCCATGCTTGTTGGGGATCAGCTGCTGTCTGCTGTTTGAATTTGAATCCCTGGGCTTCTCAGTGCCTTCCTTCTAAGGATATTTACCTCTTTTCCCTAACAGCGTAGACTTGATGAGTAATAATTAGAGTAATCCAAAACTGTGAAGTCTCCAGGCCAGCTGTTAGACACCACAAAAGGGTGCCATGCTTTCATGGAGCCAGAGAGGTTTTCCTGAGGGTGATGGTGGCAGCAGCTGGACAGGACCCAAGGTGTGCCCAGGTGGCCAAGAGGCCCCTGGTCTGTGCCAGCTCTGGGGTGGCAGCAGAGCCAGGACAGTGCCCATGCCCTGTGCTGGCATTGCTGGGGCACCTCCAGTGCTGGGGGGAGCTCTGGGCCCCTCCTGCCAGGAGAGACCAGGAGGGGCTGGAGCGTGTCCAGGGAAGGGAATGGAGCTGGGAAGGGAATGGACCCCAGGAGAAGCTGAGGGAGCTGGGAAGGGCCTCAGCCTGCAGAAAAGGAGGCTCAGGGGGGACCTTGTGGCTCTGTACAACTCCCTGACAGGAGGCAGGGGGACAGCTGGGGGATGTTGGGCTCTGCTCCCAGGGAACAGGGACAGGACAAGGGGAAATGACCTCAGGTTCAGCCAGGGCAGGGTCAGTTTGCATGTCAGGAGGAATTTCCCCATGGGAATGGTTGTCAGTGCACCCCTTGGCAGGGGCGGCCCAGGGAGGTGAAGGAGGCTCATCCTTGGAGGTGTCCAAGGAAGGACTGGACATCCCACTCACTTCTCTGGGCTGGGGATAAGGTGGGGATCAGTCACAGGCTGGACTCAAGGGTCTGAGATGTCTTTTCTAACCTCAGTGATCCTGGGATTCTGTGCCTGTAACACTCCTGCAGCAGGGAATTCTTTCCATGTAGGAAAGATCCTTCTGGAGATAGGCTCAGCTAAATGGGGAAGGGAGGGACCCAATCCATGCTCTGTAGGTGATGTGTCCCAGCCGTGCCTGGCAGCTGCTGAGGCTCCCCCTGAGGCCAGACAAATGCCAGCTGTGTCTGCTCCAGCACTTGTGACTTGTCAGCCTGGCCCAGGTGATGGCTGCTCCTGGCAGGCTGGAGGTCTCCATATCCAAATTCCAGTGCTTGTTTTGAGGCTGTGGAGCAGGATTTGTGTGTCCACATGCCAAGGGAAAAGCAATTCAGGCACCCTGCTCTGGTTGGGTGTTGAATGTCCTCTCCAAACCCCAAGGCTCTGTTCCTGTCAGGTGTGGGGTGTCCCCTGCCAGGAAAGCTGCAGCCAGGCCCTGTTCCTGCTGTGCTTCCTCTGCTGGAGAGGTGTCCGTGGAAGGCCAGGTTGGATGGTGCCTGGAGGATGCTGAGTATGGAGGGGCTTGACAGCTGGCTTGCAAGCAAAGCGGAGTTAATAGAAGAAATAATCATTGTTGATCTTCGAGTGTATCCATAGCAAAGAAGAAGGCAAGGCCATCAGCATGGAAACAAATCAGAAAAGATACATGGAAATTTTTGTAAGCTAGACTATGTGCCTAAGTAAATGTGCACATGAGCCCCCTTAGTAAATTTCTATAAAACATTTCCCAATTATACTGACATTAATTGCTTTGCACTGAGGAATATAATGAGTTATTGAGATGTAGGTAATAACTTAAGATGACACTTTGTTAAGAGTATATAAGCTAGAGAATATGCAGAATAAAAAACTTTTTTCTTCTTAAACCCTAACCATGTGTGGATGTCACGTCCAGTAACAGCTGGGACAGTGGAAGGTGTCCCTGTCTTGGAATGGGGCAGCCACTGCTTCTCTGGAAGTTCAGTCCCAGCTCCTCACAAATCTCCCCGGGAAGAATTCCTTCTCTATATCCCATCTATCCCTGCCCTCTGGCAGTGGAAAGCCATTCTCCCTTGTCCTGCCCCTCCAGGCCTTTCTCCAAAGTCCCTCTCCTGCTTTTTTTCCATGTATGCATATCCAACTCTCACCGTTTACAATATTGTTACCAGCAGTCAGCACAGGAGTTAAGGGTCAGAGGTCTGCAACAGATGAGTGCTGACTGTGAGTTGGTGTGGAATTTCAACTCTAAGTCAATTATCTGCCTCCTAAAGGATGGTTTCACTTTCACACTGTGCTGCAGTAAAAAGCCTGATTTCCAGGAATTACCCTGCTGCCTCTGGAACAGAGGTGGGAACCCTGCACCCACCTGATAGCCAGGGCTGGAAAAAGGAGGGTGGGATGGGCTTCTCCCAGCTGGGGAGCTCTACGGTATGGAGGGCTGTGTGGGCCCTGTAATAAGAGAACAAAGAGCTTTTAGCTAGAAAACAAAGAACTCTTTTGTCATGGCAGCAAAGATGTAATAAAGTTTCTAAAATGGGACAAGTTGCAGAAGCAGGGTAGTTTTTCAGAGTAAATTTTTATACAAGTGCTTGTCATACGGAAAAAAGCTGATGTTGCTAGTAGGGAATCAATCAGGGATATTATTGGTTAGCAGACATTTGTACATTTATACTATTGGCTATCCAGGCTCGCACTATTCTAACCTGATAGTGAAAGTAATATAAAGCTATGTATACTTTTTATGAATGTTTCAGAATGCACCACATCTGGGGACTCTGCACCATTTATACGTTGCAAATGATGCCCAAACAGGGACTTCCAATCTCCTAAAACAATCCTAGACCTGCAATGTCTCTCAACCATACCTTGAAGGTCGGCTTCAAGGATCGTTGAGGAAGTCCTGTCACCAATGGCTAAGGAACAGGCTAGCCTTGTGAGTGGATGGGAAATTTCTCCATCAGATGGGCACCAATATAACTAAACTGGAAGCTTTCTGTAAAGACTGTTTATTGTATATAGGGAGAGAACACTGTTTTAAAAATCAGGAGTGAAAAATCATACAGCTTCTTATATGGGGGAAAACTTGCTGTCCTTGGTATCCCCCTTGTGGAATCCTTTGAACCCCTCAGGGAAATCCCCAGGGCCTTGCCCTGCAAGAATATACCACAGAGTCTCCACCTAGGCTGAAAGAAAAGACTTGCTCCATGGAGCCTTCCCAACACTGTGGTTCACCTCAGTTACTTTCCCCATATGTCCCAAATGCTCGTGGTTTGTCCTTTCCCTGTCTCCTCGCTTGTTGTGGTATCCCTGCTGTCCGGCCCTGTCTCCCCGGTAGGGCAATGCCCTTTGTCCTGCCCTTTGTACCACCCCCATGCCCTCAGATCCTTGGCTGCTGACCCCTGCTTATCATTGTGCACACCACATGGCCAGGTCTTTTGTCCTTGATTTCCCTTTGGCGTGCTAGAATAAACCTTCACTGGGATTTATCATACAAAAGGCCCTTCTTGCCTCTCTTCACTGAGAGTGAAGTGTGAGTGTGGTGTGTGCACTGCTTTGCCTGAATGCCTCCCCAAGCGGCCTTTCCACAGGAGATGCTCATTGGGAAGCAGCCAGCAGCATCCACCATCTAAATCACCACGCTGCTACAGGCAGGGACACCTTCCACTGTCCCAGGATGCTCCAAGTCCAGTCCAACCCAGTCTGGAACAGCTTCCGGGATCTAGGGACAGCCACAGCTCCTCTGGGCAACCTGTGCCACTCCCTGGCTGTGCCTCAGCCTCTGAGCTGTGCCTGGCAGAAGCTCTTTGGCCACACACCATCGATTTGGAGAAGAACAAGTGGAATTGAGGGAATGTGGAGGAGGCAACAGGTGCCAGGAAAGGAGTCTGTCCTTGGAGAGGAGCTGGTGTCCCTGGAGCTGAGAGAGCAGGAGCAGAGGAGCTTCATGCAGGATGATCCCCAGCCTTCTCCAGCCCTGGCTGGGTCACTCCTGCCATGGAGTCAGGAGTGCAGACGGTTTCAGTTTGCAGTGTGCGCGTTCCTGCTGGCTGGGGGTGAGGCAGGAGTGTGCTCCTGCTGTCCCAGGCTGGCAGGGACAGAGAGGGAACGGTTCTCTGGCTGCTCCTGAAGGGACACTGAGGAGCTCCTGAGCCCGAGGAAGCCGTGCAGCACAAGGTGCAGTGCTGGCAGAGAGGGGGTCATGGTTTAATGGTGCTGGATGAGATTTCCTGGGTGTACTGTGCCAGGAGCTGGACATGAGCCCAGGTGTGGCAGAGGCCACTGGCCCCTGGTCTGTGCCAGCTCTGGTGTGGCAGCAGGGCCAGGGCAGTGCCTGTCCCTGTGCTGGCACTGCTGGGGCACCTCCAGTGCTGGGGGCAGCTCTGGGCCCCTCCTGACAGGAGGGAAAGGAATAGAGCTGGGAAGGGCATGGAGCCCCAGGAGAGGCTGAGGGAGCTGGGAAGGGGCTCAGCCTGGAGAAAAGGAGGCTCAGGGGGGACCTTGTGGCTCTGCACAACTCCCTGACAAGAGGGGACAGCTGGGGGGGTCAGACTCTGCTCCCAGGGAACAGGGACAGGACAAGGGGAAATGGTCTCAGGCTGTGCAAGGGCAGGCTCAGGTTGGACATGAGGAGGAATTTCTCCATGGAAAGGGTGCTCAGGCCTTGGCAGGGTCTGCCCAGGGACATGGTGGAATCTCATACACGGAGGTGTTCAAGGAAGGCCTGGAAGTGGCACTCAGTGCTCTGGGCTGGGGACAAGGTGGGGACCAGGCACAGGCTGAACTCAAGGGTCTGGGAGGTCTTTTGCAACCTCAGTGATCCTGGGATTCTGTGCCTGTAACACTCCTGCAGCAGGGAATTCTTTCCATGTAGGAAAGATCCTTCTGGAGACAGGCTCAGCTAAATGGGGAAGGGAGGGACCCAATCCATGCTCTGTAGGTGATGTGTCCCAGCCCTGCCTGGCAGCTGCTGAGGCTCCCCCTGAGGCCAGACAAATGCCAGCTGTGTCTGCTCCAGCATTGTGACTTGTCAGCCTGGCCCAGGTGATGGCTGCTCCTGGCAGGCTGGAGGTCTCCATATCCAAACTCCAGTGCTTGTTTTGATGCCATGGAGCAGGATTTGTGTGTCCACATGCCAAGGGAAAAGCAATCCAGGCACCCTGCTTGGGTAGGGTGTTGGATGTCCTCTCCAAACATCTAGGCTCTGTTCCTGTCAGGTGTGGAGTGTCCCCTGCCAAGAAAGCTGTGGCCAGGCTCTGTTCCTGCTGTGCTTCCTCTGCTGGAGAGGTGTCCAAGGAAGGCCAGTGGACAGTGCCTGGAGGAAGCTGGGACAGTGGAAGGTGTCCCTGTCTTGGAAGGGGGCAGCCACTGCTTCTCTGGCAATTCCATCCCAGCCCCTCACAAGTCTCCCAAGGAAGAATTCCTGCATGAGCTCCAGGGCTGATGGCTTTGGAGGTTGTCTCTGTGTCCCTGGGTTGTTCAGAGCACAGAGCTGATGTGATGGAACCAACAAGAATCACCTTCCATCCCTCTCCTCCTCCGAGCTTGAAGTGCTCACCTGGAGAGGACAAAGCTCCAGGGAGACCTTAGAGCCCCTTCCAGTGCCTGATGGGGTGCCAGGATGGGATACTGGGAATTAGGAATTCCTCCCTGTAAGGGTGGACAGGCCTTGGCACAGGATGCCCAGTTCTGGGATTCCATGATCCAGGCTAAGGGGAGCAGTGTGGGTGGTTTCCAGCCAGGAGCCCCAGGCTCTGCCCAGCTCCTGCTGCCATCTATGGAATCATAGAATCATTAAGGTCGGAAAAGACCTCAAAAGACCTCCAACATCCTCAAAAAACACCTCTCACAAAAACGTTTTCATCCCAAACCAGGCAGCAGCAGTTTCACTTTTACACTGCTGCAGGAAAGCACAAGATTTACGGGAAAGCAGGAGCTGCTCCCCCAGTGAACCGATAAAAGGGGAAGCAGCTCCCTCCAAGGGAGCCAGAGCTGTTTGGGCTGTGCGGGACTTCTCGCAGCGCGGCAGCTGCAGGGCCTGGAGGGAGAAAAGGTGGGATGGGGACGGGGACCGGGACGGGGACGGGGACGGGGATGGGGATGGGGATGGGGATGGGGATACGGTTGGGAATGGGGATGGGGATGGGGATGTGAATGAGCTGCTGGGCTGGGAGCCGGGAGCGGGATCTTGTTGCTCTTCTGCCTCCTGTTCCCGGTGCTTTGCCAGGGCTGCGGAGATGGCAGGGCAGGAGAAGAGGGGGCTGAGGGACGCGGGCGAGCGCTGTGTGCTCCGAACGTGGGCTGCAGGAAGCCTCCTTTGCTGGCACCGCTTTGGGGGAGCTCAGGGGAGCCGTGTGCGCTGCGGGGGCTGAGCTGGGAGGGGGCCGGGGTCAGAGCGGTGGGAGCGGAGCGGCGGGGGAAAGAGGAGGGATGCAGGGGATGGAGGAACGCAGTGAAGGCTGCAGGGGCGCAAAGGCTGTCCCGAGAGCTGGCAGCGGGGCTGGCAGTGGGGCTGGCCGGGCACACAGATCCCGAGCGGAGCCCCTTCCCTGCCGCCAGCCCGCGCCCCTCCGGCCGGGAAACGCTCCCCGCAGGCGGGGCCGACCCTGCCCGGCCCGGGCACCCCCAGCCCCGCGCTGGGGCCGGATGGCTGCGCTCCCATGAAGGCAGGAGCCGGGGGGATCACTCCTTTTCCTGCCCATGCAGGGAGGGTGGAATTCTCCTCTCTTGCAGTCTAAGCACCACCCAGAGTGCTCTGGTCCCTGGGACAGCCCCACAAAGGCAGCGGTGTTCCCAGAGCCCCTTTCCCTGGGGCAGAGCTGGGGAAAACACTCTCGGGGGGCTGTTCCTGTGAAACGGGGTGCAGGCATTCCCACGGCAGGTCCTGCTGCCAGCCTTGCTGCTTCCCTCTGATTCCAAGGAGGAACTCGGTCCCGAGTTATGCCCTGAATGTGCTCAGTGCCTCTCTGTGGGCACTGACAGTCGCATGGGGCTTTTCCCCTATTCCTGCGGCACTGGGAAGCCGTGCAGGGAGTGCCAAGGGTGCCTGGGGCAGGTTCGGGTGTGGCTGGGCTGGAGGTAATGTTGTCCAGGGCAGCCTCCGACTCCTGAGACTGAACCAGCACTGGCAGTGCTCCAGTGGGAGAGAATTTGTGGGGGAACAAGGCTGGGACAAGTGGCTCAAGTGGACAAGCTCCAGCAGTGACCCTGAGTAACCAGTTCCCATCCTGATCAGGCGTCCTGCACTGAGGCTCTGCTGTCCCGGGAGCAGCTGGACATGTGCCCAAAGAAAACAATTGGTGTCTGACATCCCTCCTGAGCTCTGCCAGCACACGCCCAGCTTTGTTCTGCTGCTGACCTGCCCTTATCAGAAGCCAGCAGCTTTTCCTATTTCTGCTATCCCACTCCTGTCCCCATCCTGCTGCTGGGAGCACAGGAGCTGCTGGGGGGCTCAGTGCCTGCTGGGATCCAAGCCCAGCTGTGCTTCTCCCCCCTCTGCGGGGCCCTGAGCTTCCCCCCAGCAGCAGCTGTGTGATGTGGGCAGTGGTGGGACAGGGCCCTGCTGCCCCATTTTCAGGGCTGTTCCCCTGGCTCTGCCCCCTCCTCACCTTGTCTGCTGCCCCCAGAGCACAGATGTTCCCTGGACAGCCTCTCACCCATCAGCATCCCCAAGTCTTTCTCCTCAGGGCTGCTCTCAATCCATTCTCTTCCCAGCTTGTGTCTGTGCCTGGAATTGCCCTGACCCAGGGGCAGCACCTGCACTTCGCCTTGGTGACCTTCAGGGGCTTTGCTCTGTCCCACCTCCCCAGCATGTCCAGCTTCCTTCTGGTGGGGGAACATGGATGTAGGTCCCAGGTGAAATCCTGCTCTGGGTACCTTTCCAGAAGAGTCCTGAGGAGTCTTTGCTGCCTGGGCAATTCCCAGTGGAGGAGAAGGGTTGGCCTGCAGTGCTCCCTGGAATGAATCTGCTGTGCTCATGGGTCACCTTCTCCTGACTGTCTGCTCTTCTCCTTTAGGATTTCGAGCCTTTTCTTCCTGCTGCTCTTCCTCCTGAGTGCTCAAGGGGTTCCCATCTTCTCCACACCCACCGTGTACCCCAGGCCTGCTGCTGTGCTGTGTCCCCTGAGCTGGGGCCCTTGGCTGTCGGTGTCTGCTGGGAAGCCAAGGCTGGGAGCAACGGGAGCATCTGCTGTGAGGTGGGTGAGGGGAACCAGAGCCCAGAGCCCTTGCACACATTGCCCAAATCTGCAGTGTAATAGACAGGGCCAGGATACCAGCTCCTTTATAAAGGCCTTTATTAAAAACAGCTCTGTGTGGGGAACCCGAGGGGTCGCGCGCACCTCCGCTGCTCCCACAGGACGATGCTGAGGAGGAGGAGTGCAGCTTTGTCTCTTGGCATGGAGCTTCCATCCTCACAAGAGGCTTAGGAAGACACAGTTGGCTTGTAGTTTAGGGGTGTCATCCAAACTGAGTGCTGTTAAAGGTTTGGTGACAGGACGGACTCCGGCTCTGGTCAATGGTGGGTGATTTCCTGTGGTTCTGCTGGGTTAAAATCATAGTTTACGTGCTGGTTTGTTGTTTTTGAGAGGGTCCATATAGTACCAGCAGTTCCTCATTAAATTCAGTCCGGGTGTCTTTCTGGTCCTTCTGGGAGCAGAGGAAGTGGTTCCCGATGGAAAGGGATACAAATACAGGGTAAGATAGTAACACTTAACAGTGGCAACCAAAGCCAAGTCCCAGAATTTTAACATTCAATATTCAACAACAGACCAACACTTCAAATTAAGACCCCATCAACTTCATCAATGTCAACTAGCAATTGCCACTCTGAAAAAGAGCTCCTGTCTTCAGGGTTTCACTTCTCACATGCACAGACTGCCAAGGGAAAGTGATGCAACCACTGGAGTCTTTATCTAGCTCTTTTAGAACACCGGCAGCCATGCCAAGGTGTATGGAACAACTCCAGGATGAATTCACCAGGAGCTGAACTTTAGAGCTGCGGCTCTACAGTGGGATTAGCTTTACCAGCATCAGGGAGAAAAGTAAAAGAGCTGACAGAAACTCTCTGCCTGAGAGTCCAGAAAACCTGTAATCCAGAGACTCAGAAGTAAAAGAGAGCGAGCACTACTCTGCAGTGGTTTATATACAGGCCAAAACTGGTGGGCAGGTACAAACAGCCAGCCAATGGGATAACCTCAGGGGAGGAGTAAGGGGAGTGGTTTATAGAGCCAGTTCCAAAGAGAGCAAAGGGGAGGAAAAAGGGGAGTGGTTTATATCAGGGTGGATACAATTTAGGGAGATACCAACTTGGAACAATATAGGGAGGGCTTTGGAAGCAACCATTATCAGAGAATCTGGATTACAAAATTGAAAACTGGGGAAACAGAAACAGTAACTGCAGCAGGAAAGCTGCCCCTGAAGGCTCTGGAAGGGTGCAGGAGCCCAGTCCAAGCCCCTGGGATCAATACCTGGGCTGGTGACAGTTTTGTGGCCTTGGTGGGACAGTGACACCTGGTGTTCGTGCATCTGAGATGCAACACACGACAGACCTCATTGTTCATCAGCCAAACAGCCTGTTTTCTTGTTCAGGGCTGGCTTTTATAAGAAGTTCAAGCTCCCCGCTTGAAACAGCCCTTGGTCTAATCTCCATGCCCCCTAGACTCTGAACCAGTCAAATGCTGGTACTTGAGGAGACTTTATTTGTTGAAGCCTCTGTCAGTCAGCCTGGAGGCTGGTTTGTGGAACTGGGCTGTGTTTCTTATTTAGAACTGGATTAAAATGCAGAAAAAATCAGCTTGTATTGCAACAGGACAGAAGCTGAATGCTCAGAAGGATTTTTTGCAGGGAACAAATCTCTCATCCAGTTCATCCAAGTGAACTGAGACTGGGACAATTCTCCGTTGTGTGACAGTGCCCGTACCCCCAAAGGTTAAAAGGGAGGTGCCCAGCTGATAGTTTGCTGGCACTTTTCCTCCTGTCACCAGAGATTTTGAACTCGGTGGTTCCGCGGTGGCTGAAGCAAGACTGCCACCAAAGGGCACCTGCCTGACGAGACCCTCTGTGCTAATGAGCAGCAGATCACAGAGGGCACCTCTCTGAGTTGGGTCCCAGCATTTCCAGTCTCTCCTGAAGGGCTACCAGGATGTCCCAGGCACAGCTGTGGGCAGGGACAAGGTGGATTTTCCCCTGCACTGGGGTGGGCCCCTGAGTGTGCCAGGAAGCAGCTCCTGGGAAGAGGCCAGAGAGGGGCGAGGGAGGGGCTGTGCTGGCAGCTGGAGCAGGAGCACAGCTCAGAGCCCGTGGGGTGCATGGGGGGAGAGTGTCTGGGGAGTGTGGGGTGCCCATGGAGGGAGTGTGTTGATTTGCAGAAACAAACAAACTCCACAACTTCGTGAAAGTTGTAAAGCTGGTGTGTTTGTTACAGTGCTGGACTGCATGTGGGAATCATTCCCCTGAAATGACATGCATACCTCTGGGAACTCCAGATCCCCTTTAACTCTCTCTCAAATACATATGTATGCAATTTCACAATAGGTTCATACATATTCATTACACTGATTTCTCCTGACACATGCCTCTAATTCTTCAGAAAGAACTCCTGGGTCAGGTTGCCGTGCTGTCTGCCCCCACTTCCCCCCTTCTATCTTGTCCTTAGGCTGAAGCAGTTCCTCCAAGGACAGGCCCTTCTCGAGAACAGGTAGTCAGACTAAGCAGCAAGCTACAGACCTAACTCAAAGATGTGCATTTCACCTAAATCAAAATGAATTTCTACTCTAGAAAATTTCCACTCTGCCTCATTTCTCCCTTTCCTAAAAGGAATAAGTAAATTCTTTTGCTTAGTATAAATTCCTATGACAATAAGCATGCTTTAATGCTTTACCATGTACATTTGATAAGGAGGTGTCACAATCTGTCCTTAGGGACGGGTTTTGTGATGGTTTGTGGGTTTGATCTCAGGGTGCAAAAAGCTGACAAGGCACAAGTGGGTTTGCTGTGATAATCAAAACAATTGCATCTTTATTGAATAACCACAGCAAAATGTGTTGGGGAGGAATTGGGGGAAAAAGGGAAAAATAAGGAAAAGAGGGAGGAAGAGAAAAAGGAAGGTATATCGCTACCAAATGTATTATGGTGAAGTCCTTCCATGTCCAGCCGATGGAGTTCACCAGGTCACGTCTGGGGAGATCTCAGGAGTGCAGTTCATCTGAACTCTTAATATCCTCTTTTTTGATGGGGGAAGGGGATGAATCTTGAAATCTAATCAGAGGTAGTCTATTGTATCTTCGGGGGGAAAGAATGGTGTTTAGAGAAGGGTACCCACAGTCCATGTTCTCAGCAGTGGGCGAGAACCGTTGTCTTCTGGGTCCACTGCTTGTACCTGCAACATCCATCTTGCTTTGGTCAGCTTGCCTCCCCCTGCACACCTCCTCTGGGTTGGGGGTTTCAGTCCCAGTCCTTGAAAAGAGTGGGGGGGGCCCTTTTCACCTAGGGATTTCATGTCTCGGTTTTTGATGGAGAGGCTTCTTACATCTCAGCCTGTCTGTCACTGTGGTTGCAAATGAGTGAGAGGGGTCTTCTGTGGGGGACCACCCAAAACTCAGGAGATGTTCAGCCAGGTTGAGAGGTGGGACAACTTCCAAGGCTATTGTTGCAAAAAGGGCAAGGTGGCCCCTTCTTCTTTCCATTGGGTTCAGGGTAGCATACAGCAAACACACCTGTAAACAGTAGCTTAGCACTGTGCTCAGGTCTCAGGGCCCTTGGCATGTAACTTTCTCCAACAGGGCCAGAGATTTCAGATGGCGGTCTTTTCTTCAGTGGTCCCCAAAGACGATCGTGAGGCAGATGAGAGGAACTTTGGACAGAGTCACACAGGAGGTTAACACAGCTACTCGCTGTAGTATTCTCCAATTTCAAATTAACAATATAAAGATAGCCCTAAACTTACTCCAACTAATATTAACAAAACTACAATGGGATGACACAACTGGTTAAAGATTCCATTTGCAGTTGGTGACCAGCCAAAGATTACATCCCACCAGTGATGATCTTCATTTTGTTTTATTCTTTGCAGAATTCTGGTTATTTCTTTTGTATCATATTGGACAGTAATTAGGGTTTTCTCTCCACTTTCTTGGATTTTCTTCAAGATCTCCAGCAGGTCTTGGTGTTTAATTAATTGTTTTACCAATGTGAGGTCCATTCCAATAGGAGTAGGTGATAGTCTGTGATACATTGTGTAATTTCTTTTAATCAACAGGTGGGATGTCACTGGGGCCAGGTATGAAAAATCCAACTTGATAATCTTAACAAAATTACAAATACAAAAGTTAGAATGATTTCTACTAGACAAAATAACATCGTTGTTATCAATTTTTACAATAGCACAAGCAGTTCTCAAGCACACACAACCTTTACCAGTATATACAAGCACAGTTTTCTGATCAGTGACTGGAAGAATCTCGAAGCGGCAAATTCAGTGTCTAGACACACATCTTGGGCATTAATAGTATTGCTTTCACAAATGAATCCTAGTTGTTCCTTAGTAATACAGGATTCTAAGTTTACTGTTTGCCACTTTTCATTCACCTTTTGTGCCCACACCCTATGTTCAGAAGGGTGGAGCACTGTTTTTTCATTATTTAATCCTAGTGCAATGATGGATCACTAATGTGATCATCTAATGTGGCCACTGCCTTTGCAATGATGGATCACTAATGGATCATCTAATGTGGCAATGATGGATCACTAATGGATCACTAATAGATCATCTAATGTTCAATGATGGATCACTAATGGATCATCTAATGTGGCCACTGCCTTTGTGCTTACCATACTAAATGCCACTGTTTGCATTACCCACTAGGATAACGTAAACAGTGGCATTACGTATGGTAAGCACAAAGGCAGTGGCCACATTAGAAGCAGGATCAGTTGAAATTTACCATAGTCCACCAGGACTGAAACTTCCTTTCAAAATCAGTTGCATTATCCTAGACAGCTTTCCGAATTTCAGCTGGAAAATTACCTTCACCCCCTTCCCGTATGATCAGAGCTGCTGTTGCTTGCATCTATAACTGTGCTAGTATACAACTGCAAGCTAAAGACACATTATTTTGAACTGTACTAAGCACTTCTACTATTAACTTGTGGTCTTGGTCCCTGGCCTTTTCCCACTTCGGGAGGACTTTTGAAATCTGCCACTGGCTAGTTCCTAATGCCAATAGAGAGGACTGTAAAGGCTGCTTCAATTTTGCTAGGCCACCTGTTGAAGTGGCCAGCTTATTCATCAGTATTTCTGAATCAATTCTATTCAACACACTCAATCCTGTCCCTAATATCCCAGTTAGATCCTTTCTTATTCTGCTCCTGAGGTATACTTGTCTTTGTAACCATGTTGTCCAGCCCTCAAAGGATGTTCTTAGGAAAGAGGAAGAGGCTGGTTGGATTTTTGAGATGTTAATTTGCATTAGCAACTCAACACGTTTGAGAGACCATTCTGGATTGAACAACAGCTGTTGTTCACCCATATTCCTTACCAGGTATGGTCCTATTTCATACACTTCAGGTTCAAGTTTGGGTTGGGTCTGAACTGCTTGAGTACTGGTGTGAATTGTATAAGGTCCTGTCATTTTAAAAACTGTAGTATCTATTCTAAATTTAAACGAGAGCCTGACAGCATCACGAGCCCAAAGGCAATTCACTTCTACAGGCTGTATTAAGGTGAAATTACACCAACAGTCTGATTTGCTTGGGCTATCACAAACTTCCTGGTGCCTTTATACAGGTTGAGACACTAATTGTATCTGGTCTCTCATGAGTGGTCCCATTGACTACCCAGCACCCTATCTTGATTTCTTCTCCTCTGATCCCTTGAAGTGTCCACAGTTCCCATTCCTGCCACTCCTGCTCTTCATATACCTGATCTCCGTGGATCGCTACAGTGGATAGGTTTAAATCTTTTATCTCAGAAGGTTCTCCCATGGATCCAGTATACTGATTAAAAGCCTGGGACCAAGGCCATTCAGCATCACTTTGAATAGAGGTACTCTCTAATTCTAAGACTCCAGTTATAGTTATATACAAAACAATTCTGTAAATGAAATTACAAACTACCCCCAGCCACAATATACTCATTTTGCCCGAGTAAGTTTTAGTCTCAGTTCATTGTTTCCTGGTGTCACTCTACAAGAGGCTTCTGGGTCCTTCTTCACTCGAGAGTGGTGGATCCAGGCATTCTGCTCCTTGATCTTGCTTGCGGTGAAGGTGGTGAGGAGCACCTGGAATGGTCCCTCCCACTGTGGTTCCAAAGTCTTCTCTGTAAGAGACTTAACATATACATAATCCCCAGGCTGTATGTTATGTACTGGTCCATCTAGCTCCCTGCTCTGAGTTCCAGTCACGTTTTCCATTTTCTCCAAGCTGTCTACTTAAAGCCACCAAATAGGTATTGTGGCTGGAACTCTGAAAGCAGTATTGTTTACTCTGGTCATCTCTCAAGCCTTGGCAGTTCAGGTGGGGAACACTTCTGGCCACCCTGAAAACGTATTTGTCAATATTCATAAATACTGACACATCCCTTTCCATGGGAGTTCTGAAAAGTCAGTTTGCCACTGCTCTCTGGATCCACGACCCTTCCCAATCTGACCTAGTTTTGGTTTGGGGGTATTCTTGGGGTTAGTCTGGAGGCAAGGATCTCACTGTCAGTTTACCTTAGTAATAGTGGCATATAAATTCCTGTCAACAATTCTTTCAATCATATATGTGTTCTAGAAAGCCTGTGGAAACTACTACTTAAAAGTCAACACTTGTTTTCAAAGCACTCTGTAACACTGGCAGCCTTGGTCATTCTGGGAAAGGAGCCACACTTTATAAAAGCTTTTACGTAGTTAGGCCCCAGTGTGTTTTCTGGTGCTCCTCCTTTACTAGTGACCACACAAATGGGAAGGGATTACCAGCTCCCTTTCAATGGTAGCCCACCCCTTGTGTTGTATGTCCCTTTTGATTAGTATTATTATATTCTGGTTTACCTTCAAGGAAAATCTGTCCATAATTACCTCACCTTTTGCTGCTTTCTTTGCCTCTCCTCCCACCAGCTCATTTCCTTCCTCCAATTCTGAGCTCACTCTCTGGTGTGCCTTAATATGCATAGTTGCTACCTTTTCAGGCAGCTGAACTGCTTCCAGCAGCCAGATTGTCTCTTCTTTCCGTGTGAGGTCAGCAGTCCCCTCTCTCTCCAGTGGCTTCATGTGCATGCACAACTCTGAATGCATACCTCGAGTCTGTATAGATGTTTATTCTCTTTCCTTTTGCCATTTCCAAAGCACGTCTCAGTGCAATTATCTTGGCCTTCTGTGCAGAGGTTGGTAAGGGTCTGGATTCTGTTACCTCTCTGCAGGTGGTCACTGCACACCCAGCATGTCGCTTTCCACTGGCAACGTAGCTGCTCCTGTCAGTGAACCAGGTCTCTGCATCGTCCAGAGGAGTGTCCTTCAAGCCTGGATGGCTGGAGGTAGCTTCAATGGTCTCCAGGCAATCTTGTATTGAAATAAATTCCGATATATGTCCAGATGGGGCTTGCCCAGGCTTGTCTAGCCTCTGCTGCTTGACCGAAAGGCGGCACTGCGGTGTACTCACCTCAGAGACACCTCTGGCTAAGCTGGATGCTGCAGCTGGCCTGGAGACAAGTTCAGACATGCAAAAGCCCCGGTTTACCTTCTGTGCAGATGCTTTAAGGCGAGGTGAAGAAAGGAGTGGGTTGTAGGCGAGACTGGGGGTTAGCACGGTCGGGATGGACGGAGACGAGAGATCTCTGAAGCCAAGTCGTGGAACTTGCGGTTTATTGCGAAGGGCGTGGGTACAGGGCCCTGCTGGGAGCTGCCAGCTGCAGCTCGGAGCAGGCCTGAGAGAAGAGAGAGAATGAGAAGCTAATAACGTAAAAGGCAAGAGCTAAGAGCATAGAAAAGTGAGAGCAAGAGTAAGAGTAAGGGCGCAAGAGTAAAAGCAAGAGCAAGAGAACAAGAGCAAAAGCAAGAGAGCGAAGTTCCCGTTACAATACAATAAATCATCTTCTGTGTTGAATATTCTGATTCTCACTAACCAGTCTAGTACCACATACAAATCCTATAGCATTTACATACAGCCTATAAGAATCACTACATTACCATATTGTGCTTGCTACATTTTAAACCCTAAAAACTACTCTTCGGACCCCTTCTGCCAAGCTGGCAGGGTCTGCTCTGACCCTTGGACCTGCCTGCTTGCAGAGGGTATTGTATCATCAAAAGGGGATTACCTTCAGCCGGCCACACCATTGTTTTCCTGTTGTTCAGTAACTAAGGGATCTCAAAGCTTGCTTTCATTCCAATCTCGCTTATAGTTTCTATAGTCTCAAAATCTTTTGCCAGGCAATCATATTTGTAAGGCTTTCCTGTTTAATCTTCCCCAACAGTGGGTTCTGCCAGAGTTTCGATCCAGACCTTATTCAGATGGCAGTCTTCTGAATCCCATAACAACTACTAACAGAAACCCCAACTGCGTGAGAGAGGGAGGGGAGGGGTAGGGAACCTACCAACCAGGTGCAGGGTGGGCAGGTCTCAGGTGCGAGGGACACCGGTGTGGGCCAATGGACCCCCAGGGATGCAGGGCATCTTTTGAACTCTGCCAATCACTTCATGCCCCTCTGGAATGCCATGACTGACAGACAGCACCCAGCATGCATCAGGGTGGGGGAGAGGAAAGGTGATTGACACCTGAGACAAACTTTGACTTCACACAGCTACAGTGGTGTACTGCTTCTCCTTGATTTCCACTGAGAAAAGAAGCTGGGTTGACAATATTAGTCACCAGTACCTCTACATCATCTTGCTCTACCATGATGGCCTGGTATTTCAGGAACCTCTGTGGTGAAAGCCAGTGGCTGCCCTTTACTTCCAGTACTGCGGACAGTGTGTGGGACATTAGCACAGTCATTTTCTGTCCCAGAGTAAACTTGTGTGCTTCTTAAATATTCAGCATGACTGCTGCTACACCTGTGAGGCAACCTGGCCATCCTTTGGCTGTTGCATCTAGTAGCTTGGAGAAGTAAGCAACTGCCCTCCGGTATGGACCCAAGTCTTGAGCCAGTACTCCCAAGGCAATTCCCTGTTTTTCATGGGAAAATAGAAAGAATGGTTTACTTACATCTGGAAGTCCCAGGGGTGGAGCTGACATGAGGGCACTCTAGCTGGTGAAAGGCCCGTGTGGCTTCCTTTGTCCACTGGAGATCTCTGTTTCCATTGGCAATAAGAGCATAGAGGGGTTTGAGGAGCAGTCCATATTTATAATCCCACAGCTGGCATCACCCTGCCATGCCTAAGAAGGTTTGGAGTTCTTTTATTGTCTGGGGTTCCAGGGTTTGGCACATGGCTTCCTTGTGAGCCTGCCCTAAAGTCTGCTGCCCAGCACTGACCTCGTATCCCAGGTAGATTACTTTCTGTTTCACTACCTGTGCCTTTTTCTTTGGTACTCTGTATCCTTGGAGTCCTAGGAAATTTGAATGGCTTACATGCTTCCCCCTTGTCTGAGTGGTTACTGGAAGATCGTCCACGTACTGCAGTAGCCTTCCTTCTTCCTGTGGAGCTTCCCAGGACTCTGGATCTTTGCAAGTTGTTCTCCAATCAGAGTGGGGGAATTTTTTTGAAGCCTTGAGACACACGGACCATGTGAGCTGTGGTTTGTGCCCACTTTTAGGGCTTTCCCATTCAAATGCAAAAACTTTCTGGCTGGCTTCATGGATAGGGAGGCAAAAGAAGGCACCTTTCAGGATTTCTTCCCTATCTCCTTTTTCAGGGGTACTGCCTAATTTTCACTGGTTGTGTCCCTTAAGCTTGATTACTGTGGGGGGCATTCTTCACCCTTCCTGGTACATCAGAGGCCCATACCCCCGAAAATACTTGTCCTAATATCTCTTTACTAATTTCCTTCCTAATTTCAGTGGCTATTAATGTTAAACCTAACAGCTTTATATACTTTTGATCATTTACCTCCAGAGTAACCTCCCCGTTTTAGAATGTTTAGCCAATTGGGCATATACAAAAACTTGTAAATAGACATGTTACTTTAAAGGTTTGCAAAAGTATGCCTTCTCAGACTGGCCAGTTGTTCCCCACACTACAACATAATAATTCTCCACAGGTACTAAAGCTTTATTTAAAACTGAATATGTGGCCCCTGTATTAACTAAAATTCCACACTTTTCCTTTCTTCTGGTCTCACTGCCTTTCGCAGAGGGGTCTGTTACCTCCTAGTTCTGGATGAAATTGGACTGTCAGGAGGGGGATGGGTTTGTGTGGGTATACCTTTGGAGCCTGAGTCGTCTTCCCTTTTTGGGGAGGTCCTCCTTATCCTTCTTCCCTTACCTTAGGAGGAGCCTTTAACAAATCATATGTACTCATTTTGTGAGTTGTAATCGCTTTGCATTTCAGCATGATAAACTTTGTCTGATTTCATACATTGCTATCTTACGCTGAATGCTGAACAACACGTTTGATTTGCTTTCTCTTTGCTTTGTTTTCTTTTTCAAGAGCTAACACCAGTGGGTCAGAGGGGACCCTGAACCCACAGTCACTCTGCCATTCCAGGTGATTCTTTAAGGTGAAAAACATATCAGCATACGGGACCTTATCCCATTTACCTTCCCATTTTAAAACAGCATTAACTGCAATAAGGTATTATAAATCTTCTTTTCTGAGCCGCCCCTACTGGCAGCTTTCTCCCAGTGAGCCCCTCCCAAAGGGGTTAGTTCAGGAACCTCTTTCCTCTGGAAAGGAGTGACGGATGTTTTCAGCGTCTCTGCCAGCTTTGGACCTCGCTCCTGCTGTCCAAACACCACCTTGACTTCTCAATTCTGAAATTACATGTGTACCTCTGGGAACTCCAGATCCCCTTTTATCTCCCTCCCAAATACATATGCATCCAATTTCACAATAGGTTAATACATACTCATTCCACTGATTTCTCCTGACACTTGCCTCTAATTCTTCTTTATGAGAAAGAACTCCTGGGTCAGGTTGCCCCGCTCTGTCTGCAGCCCCCCACCCTCCCCACCCCGCCCCCTTGTCCTTCTGCTGAAGCACTTCCTCGAAGCACAGGCCCCTCGCGAGAACAGGCAGTCAGACTAAGCAGCAAGCTACAGACTTAAAGATGTACATTTCACCTAAATCAAAATGGATTTCTACTCTGGAAAATTTCCACTCTGCCTCAGTATGAGCACTGCCTCCAGGTGTTGGCAGCAGCAGGCTGGGCCGGCAGCCAGCAGGGCAGCCAACGAGTGGGCAGAGAGTGCAGGATGCAGGCAGGGCTGTTGGATGGGCAGAGGGGCTGTCCCAGTGTTCCAGGGAGACAGGAATGGTCCTGGCTAGCTTCACTTGAGAATTGAGGAGTTCTGCTGGGAGGATGTGGGTGATGGTGAAGGCAGCTTGTCCAGGGCAGGGTGTGTGGCTGAGTGAGTCTGTGTGTGCCTGTGTTTGTATTTCTGTGTCTCTGTGTCTGTGTTTGTGTCTCTGAGTCTGTGTGTCTCTATGCCTGTGTTTGAGTCTCTGTGTGTCTATGCTGACTCTGGGGTACACACTCAGCTTCAGGGTTGATCCTGCAGATAGGAAAGCAATAGGCACATCCAGGCTGCTGGGAAGGAGATCCTGGCTCTTGTGCCATCCCAGGCCAAACTCCAGTAGCAGGGTGGGAGTAATCCCCAGGGCTGCAGCTGCTGCAGAGCCTCTGCCAGGAGCCTGGGGCCTCTGACAACACCTTAGGGAAAGTGTCTGTTCTTCCTCCACAGCCATGGCTTTGCAGGAGGACACACAGGAGGAGGATGCAAAGGCCCAAGTCCTGGCAGAGGCATTTGAGAAGGAAGGACTGGATGCTGGATACTGGGTGCCCAAAGTGACACAGATCTTGGGAATCAAGTGCAGAGAAGCCCTGCAACATCTGGAATATGAAGACTACCTCAGGCTGGAGTGTGAGGTACGGCACCCCTGGGAGAAAAAGGCACTCCAGGAACTCCTGAAAATAACAGATGACAAAATGACCACTAAAGGGGTTCAGAAGGAGCACTTGGAGAAGAAAAAGCAAAGACAAGATGAGGCCAAAAAAGCTCTGAAGGATCTGACAGAAATGCTCAACAGCCACAGCCACAGCCAGGATGCTCTGAGGGAGAAAGCAGAGACCCTGTGGCGAGCCATGGAGATTCCCAAAGAGTTCTGGCCACCAGCAGAGAAACCCTTGGCAGATATGCTGGAGAGCATCCAGAAGCAGCTGGAGCAGCAGGAGCAGTCAGCAGGCAGGAGGGAGAACATCCCTGACACAGAGGTGCTGAGGCGGGCGTCAGGGGGACTGGCCCTGCAGGGCATCTACAGAACCAGCAGACCTGAAGATGTGCTGGCAAAGCGAGAGCAGCTCCTCAGGGTTCCTGAGGGATTCCAGCTCGCTGGTCCGGAGCAAGGTTCGCTGCTTGAGAGGAAGGAGTTCTCCTCCTCTGCAGCAGAATCCACTTTCACCAAGTCCATGGAGCAGCTGGGGTTCAGCATGAGCGTTTCTGCCAAATGCTCATTCTGGGGGTTTAATCTGGGAGGGAGTGTAGATCACAGCAGCTTCTCGCAGTCACAGGACACCCACCAGTCCCGCTCTGTGCAGAGCTACTTTTGCACCACCAAGTACCAGTACATCCCTCTGGCCTCCTGCTACTTCCAAAGGCATCAGCTTCGCCTCTCGGATGCGGCTCTGCAGGAGCTGCAAGGCATGGAGCAGCTTTTGAGCTTCAGTCAGGAAGGAGACAAGGCCATCTTCCGAAAGATGTCTGAGAGCTTCTTCAGCAGGTTTGGGTCCCACATAAACCAGGGTCCCCTCCACTTTGGGGGGATATTCTGGTGGAAGGCGTCTACAGAAGGATTCCGAGCTGAGCAGCGGGAAGAGATGAAACGAGAAACGACTGAAGCACTGAACAGCTTTGTTGGGGCCAGCTGGGGTGGCTTTGGGGCCAGTGTAGAAGGGACCCTGGATGTTTCCAAATCCACCTCACAGGCTTCTGTCCTGGGGAGAGCCAGAGAGAGTTCTCATACAGCGATTCAGCTCTACGTGGTCAACTCAGGGGGCCCAGCAGACACAGCTTCCCTTCCTCAGTGGAAAACTGGGCTCGTGTCTGATAACACAACATGGTGCGTTATCGACCGTGGCTTTCAGCTGATCCCAGTGTGGGAAGTCATCCTGTGCAATCACTGTGGGGATTTTAAGTCTGTTGGTCAGATGAGCAGAGCCCTCAGGGCTGCATACAAAGCGCTGACGAATCTGAGCGTGGGCACCATTTTTGGAGAGGAACTGGGCAGTGCAGTGCAAGAGGCCAGAGATTTCATGGGGACTGTGAAGGCCTGGGAGGTGACAGAAGCGGATGAAGAGAAGATGCTCATGCTGATGGGACTAAAAGATGATCTGAATGCAAAAACCCAGAACCCCAGTGTGTGGATCAACGTTTGCCTGTCAGACAAAGCCCTGCAGGACTTCCTGGTGAACACCGTGCGGAGCTGCCAGGAGTCACCTCCAGAAAATAGCACATCTATCAAGGTAAAGTTAAGAAGCCTCCTGAATCCTCATATCTACTCTGTCAAGGACTTCCCTGAGGCTTCCTTCATTATGCAATGGATCTTCCAGACTGAGCAATCACTTCCCAGATCTCCCAAAGTTTCTGAGCTACAAGAGCTCATCAAAACACTGCAGCAAATGAAGGAGCACATCCATGCTGTCACCTATGCACCAGGAAGCTCTGCTTCTGCTGTTCATGAAGCAAAGATAAAAGCCACCCAGACCAGCAGCCTGGCCATTTATTCCTTACTCCAGTCTCTCAAGGAACAGGCTCAGAAGGACATGGAACTGTTGGTGCTCTTGATTGTGACCAGCACAGGGTACCAGGTGGAAAGCAGCACTTTTCAGCACCTCCTTGGACACCCAGAAATTCAGTACATGGCCAAGGAAATGGAAGCGGCACATGCGGAGTACGTGAACCTGAAGGAGCAAGATGCTGACAGAGCTGAGGCCTTCCTTCTGCTGACGGGTCTGACCGTGACATCTGAAAGTCAAGAGCTGTCCCTTGAGCAGAAGAGGGAGCGTTTAGTTTTCATGGAAGATCACATGAAAGGCTTGTGGTCCACACGGATAAAGAATCTCCTCCAAAAGCACCATGGAGACGAAGACTGGGAGAGGCTTGAATGGGACTTGGAATCCTTGATCAGTGGGTGCTTGGATGACAAATGGGATGAACAAAGGTTACAGAATATAGTCAAAGACCTGGAAGACACTCTTCCAACACCTGAGGCCCTGAGTCATTCCCAGTCCAAGTCAGAAAGTAGTGAATCCAGAGAAAATGAAGCCATTTCAAACCATGAGTTCCTCCAGTTGCTGAGGCACCTTGGACTGGAAAGTCACTACCCAAGGAAAATGGGGATGGGAGATTTCCACACCATCTGCAAGACATCTCTGCAAGACAGCCAGCCCAGTCAGGACACAGAACTGCCATTATACTTCTTGCAAAAGCTGTTAACTGTGGATTACCAGGTGAGGTACCTGACTTGCTGGGATGACAGCAATCCAAATCTTGCAGCCCTGCCACAAACCACAGCAAAAGAGGACCAACAGTCAGAAAACTTTGAACAGTTTTTTGGCAATCTGGCAGAAGCAGCCCCTGAACCTGAAAGCAGGGACAGCCATGTGCACCCCATGGACCTGCAGATGGCCATTTTCCATTGTGCTGATGACTTCCTGAGACAGACCCTGGCAACCAAGCTGGCCTTCTGCCAACTGGCGCTGCCTCTGCTGGTGCCCAGCCTGAGCACTTCACTCATCGAGTTCCCGCTCTACGCACTCAGCCAAATCCAAAGGAGTTGGAAAGAGGTGGACAAGTCAGGAAAGCAGGCCCAAACAAAGAGTTACAACAACAAACTCATCTTTCAGGCACAGACACCCATCGTGTCCTTCATCCGCATTGGCAGCTCAGCCTCCTCTTCCAAGTCCCAGCTCCTGAATGCTGTTCTAAACAAACACAAACACAACACTTTCTTTGACCGCCACTGCAGAGGCAGCACCAGAGAGCGTTTGCTGATGGAAGGGCTGGTGGAGATCGCCTGGTACTGCCCCCGTGGAAGCCCAAATGACACCTTTGAGTGCTGTGTGGCTTTCTGTAACCTGCATGGAGACGCCAGGGATCACGGAGCACAGCTGCAGTTCCTGCAGGAGATATCTGCCGTCAACGTGGCTCTTGTATCTGAGTTGG
Organism: Haemorhous mexicanus; assembly: GCF_027477595.1. Taxonomy (NCBI): domain Eukaryota; kingdom Metazoa; phylum Chordata; class Aves; order Passeriformes; family Fringillidae; genus Haemorhous; species Haemorhous mexicanus. The sequence goes on along the minus strand of NC_082343.1, from coordinate 117,333,749 downwards.
AGCACATGGACAACAGGGGGAAACAGCTTCTGCAGGACCTGTGGCAGTCACAAAGGCCTTTGGTTTGTCTTCTCACAGAAATAGAGAATGCTGCAGCTGGACAAGTCGGCAAAAACATAAAAATAGGGATCAAGAACAGAAACGAAGCAGAACTGATAGTCCAGCTGACAAAAATTATCAGGGATCTCCTGGAAGGGTCTAATTCATGTTTCAGCCTAGAGGCCTGCATGGACAAAGCTCGCCAGCACGGATTCATAGTGGATGCAGATCAACCCGCGTGTGTGACAGCCAAAGCCAAGGCAAAGGAGCTGATGGAGCTTCTGAAGAAAGAGAAGCTGTCTGAGATCAAATCCCGGCTGCTGCCGCTTCAAGGAAAACTGTGGTACCAGTGGTGTCGAAAGGACAAAGAACTCACTCGCTTGCAGGAGAAGAGGAACAAGAGCATTGAGCATCATCGCAGCGATATTGAAAATGAGAAGAAAGCAATAAGAGGAAAGCAACTTGAGCAAGCTTTCCCTCTCAACCCACTGATGAAATCATTCCTCGAGTTTCTCCATGCCCAGCCAGCAGACACCAAGAAATACTTCCTGCATTGGATGAAGGTCTTTATGGATGAGCTGTCCTGTGGTCGCCTTGAAGAACTGAGGAGAGATTATCACGAGGTATGGTCTGAAATCCTGTCAAGAAAGAAAAGCAAGAAAAAGCCCAGTTGCGATGATGAATTGCTGAGTCGCTTGGATGCCATCTCTGATGAAATCAATGATTCATCCATCGGCCTGGAGCACCTTCTGAGAGAGGTAGGGCAGATTTATGAAGCTCTGCAATTAATGAACTCCAAGAATGCCAATTTTGACAAACTTCCAGAAATTGCAGCAGAGCTGATGGTTTCAGGGTATCCTGTGGAGCTGATGGATGGGGACGCTTCTTACCTGCCCTTGCGCTGGGTGGGAGCAATCTTTGACAGCTTAATTGAGAGGCTGGGGGACAAACGAGTGTTTGTGCTCTCCGTGCTCGGCATCCAGAGCACAGGCAAGTCCACCCTGCTGAATGCCATGTTTGGTCTGCAGTTCAACGTCAGCGCAGGGAGATGCACCCGTGGAGCCTTCATGCAGCTGATCCCAGTGGGAGAGGAGCTGCAGCAAGACTTGGGCTTTGATTTTGTGCTGGTGGTTGACACAGAGGGACTTCGAGCCATCGAGATGGCCAATAAACAATCCCTGAACCATGACAATGAGCTGGCCACCTTTGTCATTGGTGTTGGCAACTTGACTGTGATCAATATCTTTGGAGAAAATCCATCAGAAATGCAGGATGTTCTCCAGATCGCTGTGCAGGCTTTCCTGAGGATGAAGCAAGTCAATCTTTCCCCAGGCTGCCTCTTTGTCCACCAAAACGTGGGAGAAGCAACTGCCAAGGAGCAGAACATGGAAGGACAAAGGCGTTTGCAGGAAAAGCTGGATGAAATGACCGTGGTAGCTGCTCAGCAGGAATTCTGTGACATCTCCTCCTTCAGCGATGTCATTGGCTTTGATGTGAACACCCACATTCACTACTTTGCTCACCTGTGGGAAGGAAACCCCCCAATGGCACCACCCAACCCCACCTACAGCCAGAATGTCCAGGAACTGAAGAGCAAAATCCTTCAGGCTGCCAAGAAGCAGTCACAGTGCAGCATTTTGAGGTTCTCGAGCCTGAAAGATCGTATTGGTGACCTCTGGAATGCTTTGCTGAATGAAAACTTTGTGTTCAGCTTCAAGAATTCCCTGGAGATTGCTGTGTACAGGAAACTGGAAAGTGCCTTTAGTCAGTGGACTTGGAAGCTGAGGAGTCACATCTTAGATGTACAGATGAGACTGGACAACAAAATTCGGAATGGGGACATGCAGAATGTCACCAGAGAACACCTTGAAGGGCTGGTGCAAGAGACAAGTGATGCCATTGAGAAAGAAGTGGAAAAGTATTTCAGGGAAGACAAAGACTGTGAGACACTGGTCCAGTGGAAATCAAGCACAGAGCTGAAGCTGAAAGACCTAAAAGAGACTCTTCTTCTTGAAACAAAAAAGAAATGTGAGAATCTCATTGAGCTCCAGAAGGAGCAGAGGAAACTGGATGCAAGGAAGTTGAGCTATGAAGATGAGCTGCTGAGAAGGAGTCGGGAGCTGGCTGTGAGTCTGAAAGGGAAGAGCCTCAGTGAGAGAGAACTGAAGGACAACTTTACTCTTGTCTGGAACCAGTGGATTGCTGAAGTCTCCCGTGCTGCTCGTCCTCCAGAACGGGTGGATATTGATGCAGAAATTGAAGATGTCCTTGTGGAGCAGTTTAAGGAGCCAGGTTTCCCTGCACGGCTGAGATCATTTCCCAGAGGCAGAGGGTTTTCTTTTGATCCAGAGAAACACATCATGAAGAAAAAGTATTTTGGCATTTTCCCAGGTTTCAGGAGCCTTTCCAATGCTGATATGATCAAGTTTCAGCACATCACAGACAACATCATAGCGTGTGTGAAGGCAAACATTGCTAAGAAGGAAGAGGAGAAACGGGATTACAGTAGAAATTTTATCCATGAAATACTCAATGAAGTACAGAAAGGTGTCAGCTCTGTCCCCAGCGATGGAAAATGTACTTTTAACAGAGATTACAGCATAGATTTGTCTCTGTATCTGTGCAGAATGGCAGCAGAAAGGTTTAAAGCCATGCACGAAGCATTCCAAAAGGCAAATGACCCAGTTGTGTACCTGAGCAGTAAGAGAGAATATTTCTTCCAATGTTTCCAGATTTCCTGCCAAGGAGCCACTTCTGTCACAACTTTTGTTGTTTTTTTTTGTGACAAGATTGAACCAGCTCTTCACCGTGCAGTCTATGAAAGGACAGCTAAAGACATTGCTGAGGACATGCAGGGCAAATTCCCAGATTTCCAGGGTAGCAGAGCCAATCTGGAAGTTTGCATCCTGAGATACCTGGCAGAAGAAGAAAATTTTGAGTATTTCAAGCAGTACCTTACGTCTCCAAAACAGTTTTGTGAGAGTTACATTGAGACACAAGTTAGGAATTACTGTTTAGATGGGAGTAGGAGGCTGAAGATGTTTTTAGATTCCTCCCTTGATATTCTGTATAAAAATCTCCTGTCAGCTGTTTCTTTATCAACCCAAATTGTCAAAGACAGAAAAGACAGAGAAGACAAAGTCTCTCTTTGGCTGGATGAATTTTGCAGGCAACTGACTGAGGTGATCAACTTGCCCAGAAGTGACCTGAAGGGCATTGAGCATCAGGAGGTCACAGACATTGAGTTCCTCAGCAGTGCCATGGCAGAAGCTTTGGATGACCTGAGGGACAAGCTCATGAACGAATTTGCTGGTGCTGACCTGAGCTCATTTTCAAGGCAGCCTCACACCATCCTGGCAGAGCATTTTTCGGGGTGCTGGGAGCAGTGTCCCTTTTGTGGGGCTGTCTGCACAAACACCATGTGGAATCACGATGGAGACCATCAGCTGGTCTACCATCGCCCACAAGGTTTGAACGGATGGAGGTGGCATGAGACAGACCACCTGGCCATTGATATTTGTTCCAGCGATGTTGCAAGTGACTGCACATTTAGCGTTCGTGACAATGAAGTGTTCCCCTACAAGAGATACCGGGATGCTGGACCTCCTTTTTCCACTTGGAATATTCTTCCTGATTCATCCATGCAGGCATACTGGAAATGGTTTGTGTCTCATTTCAGGACACAGCTGGAAGCTCTGTATAATGGGAAATTTCAGGGCAAAGGAAAAATCCCTGAGGCGTGGCGAAGAGTTACGAAGCAGGAAGCGCTGTCTGATCTGGAGAAGCGTTAGGCCACATCCTTGGGGAGGAAGAACAACAGCTTTGAAGTTTGTACCAGGGTTTGTACTAGGCTCTCCACAAAATGCAGTTACAATGATGATGCTCTCAAGTCCAGAAAAGACAATACTATTCAATTGCTCCCAAATTTGATGAAAGAAGGCACATTTCTGCATCCATTACTCAACAGCTCCCTCGCTTCATGAGAAAGGCACAATCTTCTTTTCTCTTTGCCAGAAACATTTCCCTCAGCTTTGTCCTAGAGCCAAACCAAACCCACTCCTTGGGGCAATTGGCTTTGTTGCTATCCTGAGATCAAGGGCAGGGACGGGGCAAAGGGCAGCACTCAAAGCACCCCTTGGATCAGCAGCTGTGAGACAAGAAGGGACAGTGCCCCAAAGGCAGCTTTCCCGCAGCAAGGGGCTGTGCTGCTCAGAGAGAGGCCTGTGGGACCTGAGGCCAGCTCTACATTGGCTGCAAGCTGGGATGCTTGGCTTTTGGGTGTTATCCTTCCCTCCCTCCTTGCAGCCTCCTGGATCAACTGAGGTCATTCTCCCAGCAGGTGCTGTTTTGCCTGTGGGCTCAGGAAAGCAGTAACACGACTGCCCTGGGGCACAGGCAGTGCTTTCACTGCCTGTCTCGGGGGTGCTGTGTCTCTGTCCAGCGCAGCCGCTCCTGCTCAGGTGCCTGGGGTTGCTGCCCTTCCCTCCAGCCCTCAGCCCCAGCCAGAACTGCTTCTGCCCTTGGCCTCTCTGCTGAGCAAAATCCTTTGGAATGCCCCATGTGGAGAATCCTGTGTGCCAGCACCTTCTGCAGCAGCCCTTGGGGCAGTGCTGGTGCTGCCCAGGCAGGCTGGTGGCACTGGAGCTGTGCTCTGGAGAAGGTGGCACCAGCTGGCTGCGCCCCAGGGAGGTGTGGGGGCTTTTGCTGTGCAGGTGCTGCAACCTCACTGGGCAAAGTGAGGGCCAAGCCCTCCTGGAGAGATGCTGAAGGGCTGCTTCAGCCTCATCCCCTGCAGGCTCTGTGTGAAAAATGCATATTATATCATTGTCTCTTTGCAAGTGTTAAAATGAATACTATATGTGTTATGTTGGAAAGTCATGCTGTATTAATCTCTTTGTAGTGGTGTGGTTAATATAGTTTTTAGGCTATAGCAAAATATAAAATAGAATCTATGTGATGGAAGATACTTTTCTAACTAGCTCAAGGAATGTTAAAGAGAATCAAGAAATTCTTTTGCACTGAGATAACAGCAACAAGACACCAAAAATCCCATGAGAATTATTGCCTCCTTTTCGGGAAGAACCAGACTTTGAGGGACCAAAATGACTGATATACAAGATGAGAGGGGGAGTTGGCAATAACCAGAAAACACCATGTCCTGGTTTGAGAGGAAGTGAGTTTTTTGGGATGCTATGGTCAAACCAATAAGTGCTCAGATTTGAATATTGTCACCTGGTGTGGCCACTGAGGACATAGATACGCCTCTGAGAACACAGGAGGGTTAAAAGCTGAGAACTCCCAGGGGGAAGCTCTTTTGGGTTCCATCCATGAAAGAGGTCAGAGCTCCCCTGCTCAGCTGCAGCCTGCGTGCGGGAGGGGAAGCCATGTGGCCGGATGAGGTAGGCCAGGGTCTTGGACAGAGAAGGGAGGTGAAAGCCCCTGCAAGATGGAAGGGTGGAGGAACCCAGAGAGACATCGGGCAGCCCCCCTCTCCCCGCCCCCAACCTGTGGTGTCTGTGCCTGAGCTGGTGTCTGTGCCTGGGCCACCTTCAAATTTGATAGCACAGTCAGCCAAGAAAGAGAAGGGTGGGGGTGAGGTGAGAAGGTGCCCAGCAGGGCAGCTGTAGGAGTTCTACACAGGCAGAACCTGAGATTTTTAACCCTTTTCTTCGATGATAAGAACCTTACAAATGCTGATCCTCCTGGAGTTGAATGAGAAGAGAGATAGAGATGAGATAAGAAGAAATGGGCCACGAGAGAAGTTGAGAAGAATCTTAGGTGAGAAGAGGTGATAGAGTGGCCTTTTGCAGGACTTTTCTTGTATAGCCATGGACAGAACCATTTTTCCTGTGACACAGAGATTGCATTTAGGGGGAGGCAATGGCTTGGAGCTAAGAGAGTGTAGTGATGTGATGTGAAGGAGTGGCGTGAACAGAGATGACGGGTGAGGAGGGTGGTGGTGCCCTCTGTCTTCAAGGAAGAAGATGATCTCTGTTCTCGAGATCCCTCAGCCCCAGGGGGTGAATTTGGGGGGGGACAGGTGTCCCAAAAGTGAGAGACTGGGCTTTTTTTAGAACTGGGTAAAGCATCCTTAAAAAGGGAACCCTAGAAGCAGCTCTGGTCCATGCACAGTGGTCAGAGCACTGGGCATGGAAGGAAGATATCACGATGGCAAATGATCTCCGGGCGGTGCCATGTGTGACATGGAAACACAAGAGGTTCCAACTGTGTTTCCAGGGGAAGTCTATAGTACAAGAAGGACTCCTCTGTCGTTCATGATCTAAGAATTGATTATCTAAAGAGTAGAGATAGACTGAGAGTTGATAATCTGAGGGGCAGATTTATTAGAAATTTGGTGAAGAGAGGAGGAATGTTTTTGGAAGGTTTTCATTCTGAGTTCGGCATGTGTTTCTCTTTACATATAGTTGCAGGTTAATAAAGTTTTATTTCCTTTTATTCCTAAGCTGGAGCCTGCTTTGCTCTATTTCTGATCCCATCTCACAGTAGACACCAGAGAGAAAGTATTTTCATAAAGGCACTGGCATTGTTCCAGGGTCAAACCATGACACACCCTTCATTTGAAAGGAATTTTTGCATCATGTATGAAATATATGAATATGCAACAGCTATTGCTTTTAAGGATCAATCTTTTGTTAGTGAGGTGGGCTTTTGCAGAAAGCGTGAAATGCACGCAGATGTCTGTAAGTCTTTGCTTTTTATTGTCTTTTATTGTCCTACTCTGATTGTCCAAATTCTTATTGCTCTAATTTGTTATTACTATTTTTATAACAATTTTAATTCTATGAAACTTTTTAAATTTTAAAAGAAGTGATTGGCGTTTTTCACACTCTGCTAATGAAAGAGTTGATTTGGACTGCTCTGTGTCTCCTTTGTGTTCAGGGGAGCCACGGCTGGGGGTGACTCGAACTCTGCATGCTGCAGACAGGCAGGGGACAGGGGTGTGAAAAATACATATTATATGTATTGGCTTTTCGTAGATATTAAAATGAATACTATATGTGTTATGTTGGAAAGTTATGTTGTATTAATCTATTTTTGTGCTGTACTAATCTTTTAAGTAATGTGGTAAATATAATTTTAGGTTATAGCGTAATGTTAGAGTAGAAACTGCGCAGTGTGGGATACTTTTTTTAACTAGGTCAAGAAAGGGATAAGATATTCAAGATATTCTTCGGACAGAGATAACAGCAACTAGACACCTAAATCCTCCAGAGAAGAATTATTGCCCCTTTATTGGAAGAGACCAAGTTTCTCCCACCTCCTTTGCGTCTTTGAGGTGCCAACAGGATTAAGGAGGAGAAGTTGACAATAATGAAAGAACACCCTTTGTTTGAAAAGAATTTATGCATCATGTATGAGATATATGAATATGTAAGAGGCTATTGCATTTCTTTGTTAGTGGGGGGTCCTTTTTGGGGGCTTAATTGCCCAGGAAAAGGTACCTGGACTATCCATATTTCTTTGTTTTTATTATCCTGTATTGTCTTAACCCTGATTGTCCAAATTCTAGTTGCTCTAATTTTATTACTATTTTTATAACCATTTTATTGCTATTAAACTTTAAAAATTTTAAAACAAAGCGACTGGCATTTTTCACAGGGGTGGCACTGGTGGAGGGGGTGTGGCAGCAGAGGCTCTGCTCCATTCAGGGTCTCTGCTCCAGGAGCAGCTTCACTGTCTGCAGGGACAGCAGAGAGGGCAGGAAGCCCCAAGCCACAACACCCAGGGAAACCAATGTCAGTGGCAGGTGCCAAGGGAGGCAGGGCTGGAAAAACCAAGCCTGGCCTGTCACACACACAGAGGGCTGAGAAGGTTGATCCCAGCAAGGTTCTCTGCTCTGGAGCTGCTCAGCTGGGAACCTGCCGGACAAGAGAGGAACGGGCCCAAACTCTGCCAAGCCCAGCCCTGGCCAAGCAGACCCAGAGCCAGTGAGAGGAGCCAGAGCTGGGCCGTGTGAGCCTGTGCTGCATGGGCTGAGTGCCAGGGACTGGGGACACCTGGGCTGGGAGGGGATTTGGGCCGGCTCCTGGAGCCAGACAGGGAGTGGAGGTGCCCCTGGCCATGGTGTCACCTCCTGGGCTGCGTGGAGAATGTCCAAGTGCAGCTACTGCAGTGAGTGGGGGGGCCCAGTGCCACAAGGGAGGCAGTGGAAAGGACCCAGTGCAGCAAGGGAGGGTGGCATCAGGCCTGGGCTGGAGTATCAAGAGGGTGCAGGGTCCCTCACCTGTGCCAGCTGTCCCAGCTCCCTCTCCAGTACAGCCAGACTGTTCTCTGCACCTTTCCCTGTCTCTGCCACGACTCCTTGGCCAAAGTGTCCCTCCGTGGGATTGTCTGGAACAGAACTGAAATTATTCCATGTGTCTATGAAATAATAAGCCTTATTTTTGGAATATAATACTGGCTTCAATAACACAAGACTTGGGGCTTGTGCCAGGTTATTCAGAGGACAGTAAGGAAGACAATGAGCATTCCTCTGAAAAGACCAGTGAAGATCCAGAAGACCCCTTGGAAACAAGTGGAGCATGCACTGTGTGGTATGGTGATGTAGATTTGAAGAATTGAAAACAGGAGGAGATTTATGGGAGAATATTGATGAATATGTATTATCATAGAGTATAAGGGCTGTGTTTGGATCCTTTTGCTTTTGTATGTGAGGCAGGGTGGGAACCCTCCCCGTACCCCAATCAATTGGTTTTTGCTTATGCTTGTGAAAAATGTGTATTTTATGATTGGCTTTTTGCAAATATTAAAATGAATAATATATGTCTTATGTTAGATAGTTATGCTATATTAATTTTCTTAAGTAGTGTGTTAAATATAGTTTTAGGTTACAACATAATGTTAAAATAGAAACTATGCTATGTAAGATACTTTTTTCAAAGAAAGGGCTCACAGTGAGACAGCAGCCACAGGACACCAACATCTTTCAGAGAAAAAGAATTTATTGCTCCCTTATCAGAAGAAACGAACTTCATTCTGCCTTGCTCAGTTCTGAAGACACCGTCAGGATTAAGAGGAAAAAGCTGAAAATTACCAGATAGAATCCTGTGTTTGAGTGGAATTTATGCATCATGTATGAGGTATATGAATATGCAAGAGGTTGTTGTTTTTAAGGGTTAATCCTCTGTTAATGTGGGTCCTTTTTCAGGTTTATTTTGCCCAGAAAAGATACCTGGACGTCCTTAACTCTTTGGTTAGCATTTTTCACTATGAATATATATTAGCATACCGTATATAAGTTGTGTTTGGATGCTTTTGCCTTTGTGCGTGGGCGGGGTGGGAAGCCCTCCCTGTACCCTGATCGATCGGATTTTGCTTATGTTTTATCCGAACCACTGCCAAATTTCTTTTTGTAACAACTGGATTATATTTTATTGTATTATTCTATCGAAATTAAAACCACTGCTAAATTTTAAGTTTGTGGTTTATTAAATTACACATATGGGACTTCATTTATAACACGGAGATGGAAGGGCATGTGGGGAGGTCTGAGAAGACCAATTTTGCTCTTAGTTTTCCTTCCTCCTCTTGTTCTCCCTCCCTCCCCAGAGAAGCTGTTGCTGCCCCATCCCTGGCAGTGTCCAAGGCCGGGCTGGATGGGACTTGGAGCACCCTGGGACAGTGGAAGGTGTCCCTGCCCATGGCAGGGGGTGGCACTGGATGGGCCTCAGGGTCTCTTCCCACATGGAATCCATGAGGACTTAGGGAGATGAGAATGGCACAGGGCTACCTTTGAGCCCTTTCTGGCCCCTAAAGGAGATCCAAGAGAGACTTCTTAGCAGGGCTGCAGTGCCAGGACACAGAGAATCGCTCCACGCTGACCCAGGCCAGGCCTGGATGTGTTTTTTGGGATCTCTTTTCCCGCTTTTCGGGCTCCCCTCACGCGTGGGGCCCTCCCGGCCGCCAGGCGGCGCCATCGCGGCGGGGCGGGGTGCGGTGACGTCACTGCCACGCCGGGTGGGCCGATGCGGCGGCGGCGGCACCGGGAGCAGCGGGAACGGCCCCGGGAACAGTGTGAGCGGTGGGAACAGCGGCACCGGGAGCGCCGGTAGCACTGCGAACGGCGGCAGCGGCAACAGCGGGAGCACCAGCATGGAGTACGTGAGCCCCGAGCAGCTCGCCGGCTTCAGCAAGTACAAGGTAGCGGCGCTGACGGGGGCCGGGCTCGGGGCCTGGCGCCGTGAGGGGGGCGCTGAGGGGCGGCCGGGGCTGGGAGGGCAGGTTGGGGTGCACGGAGGAGGGGAGGCTGCAGCGGGGCATGGAGCCGGAGTGGGATCTCCGGAGGGGCTGTAGGGAGAGCCGGGGTGTGGGGAGGGGATGTGGAGGGAATCCCGGGGTTTGGGGCGGAGGGAGGGGCTGCAGTGAAACCTGAGATTTGAAGGGAGAGAGGGGGAAGTGTAGGGCGGTCCGAGTGTTGGGAGGGTCTGCAGTGAGATCTGGGGTTTTGGGATGGGGGGTGGGTTTTGCAGCGGTGTGCGAGGTTTTGGGGGGCTGCAGTGAGACCTGAAAGCCACCCGGAAGGGGTGGGAGGTGCAGTGAGCTGCAGGGTTTGGTGGCTTTGCAGTGACACCCAGGGGCTTGGGGACAGGGGGTTGGTGCTGCAGTGAGACCTGGGATGGTGGCAGGGGACTGCCGGGGAACCTGGAGTTTGGGGACGGAGCATTGCAGGGGAACTGGGTTTTGAGGTGAGGCTTCACTGAGATGTTTCAGGGTACAGAGCTCTGCAGGGGAACCCCAGTTTGGGGGTGGCTGGGGGAAACACAGGGTTTGGGGGGATGGCTGCAGTGTAACCAAGGTTTGTGGGTTGGGAGGCTGCAGAGAGACCTGGGGTTGTGTGGCAGAGGAATTGCAGTGAGTGGAAGCTGGGATTTGGGGGGCTGTGGGTTCAGCAAGGAGCAATGTGGTGAAGGTGGGACCGTGTGTGACATGGGACCCCTCCTTGCTGGAATGATCAGGGTGTGACTGGGAGCTTCTCCTCTGCCTGGGCTGGGGTCCAGGGAGGCCTTCAGGGAGCACAGCTCCTCCTGAAGCCATCCATGGAGGCTGGGGTGTCTAGGGCTTGCTCACAGTCCTCTTGCACCCTGGTGAGGTGGAGAGAAATGGATTTGGGAGAGTGACTTGGGATGATGTGTCAGGGTGCACGAGATTCCCTGTGGAAGCCTGGCTGTGTGGGGATTCATCAGGAAAATGTCTGCGTGTTTAGAAAGGCAGGGAACGACTGTAGGTTTGTGTGGGTGCTGGAGAAAGGTAATCAAAACACTCAGCTGTGAGCCAGGCCTCCCAAAGGGACTGGTTTGGCTCCCGCAAAGACAGTTCTTTTGCTCCAAGAGGGAGGCTGTTGGATGTTCAGCCTGTTTCCTGTCCTGCTGGAGGGATTGGTGGGGTTGCTTCTGTCCCTCTCAGCACCTGTGCAGGGACAAGGGGGTCTCCAACTTCAACATCCTTCTGGATCGTGTGGCAGGGACCAAAACTGCTGCCAGCTTATTTCCTGAAGGCACCTCTGACAGAAATGCTGCTGCAGTTGAATCAGGGAGCAGAACCCTGAAAGGCACCCAGGGTGAGGAGGAAAGTTCCATGCAGCACAAAAGCATCAGCCACTCCCTGTCCCCAGTTAGGCACTGGTGGGGTGCTCCCTGGCCTTGCTTTGGGGACACAGGGCTGGAATGTGGGAGCAAGGCTCTGATGGAGCAGTGTCCCAAGACCAGGAGGAGCTTTGCCCCAGAGCCTGTGGCTTTACTGAGTCAGTAGAGACTTGGACAGGAGTGGGTGGGTTCACTTAGTGCTCCAAGAGCACCTACTGAGCTCATTTTGTGTCTCTGCCCTGCTGCCTTCCTTGCTTGCTCCGTGTCTTGTTTCCTTGGGGAGCTTTGTTCCTGGCTATTTTAGCCTTGGGAAAGTGGCTGATCCAGCACAAATCTCAGTAGTGGGTCACGTATTCCAGCCTTGGTTTAGGCATTGAGGCTTGGCATGCTCTGCCCTTTGCAGCTTCCAAAGCTGGGTTACCTTGTCAGGCTCACAAATGGGGCTGGGAGGGACCTTAAAGCTCATCCAGTGCCACTCCCCCCCCAACATGGGCAGGGAGGCCTTCCACATTCCACAGGTTGCTCCAAGTCCAATCCAGCATGGCCTGGAACACTTCCAGGGATCCAGGGACAGCCACAGCTTCTCTGGGCACCCTGTGCCAGGGCCTGGCTGTGCCTCAGCCTCTGAGCTTTGCCTGGCAGAAGCTCTCTGGCCACACACCAGCAAACTGGGGAAGAACAAGTGGATTTGAGGGAATGTGGAGGAGGCAACCTGTCCCCAGTAGGGAAGGAGTCTGTCCTTGGAGAGGAGCTGGTGTCCCTGGAGCTGAGAGAGCAGGAGCAGAGGAGCTTCATGCAGGATGATCCCCAGCCTTCTCCAGCCCTGGCTGGGTCACTCCTGCCATGGAGTCAGGAGTGCAGATGGTTTCAGTTTGCAGTGTGCACGTTCCTGCTGGCTGGGGGCGAGGCAGGAGTGTGCTCCTGCTGTCCCAGGCTGGCAGGGACAGAGAGGGAACGGTTCTCTGGCTGCTTCTGAAGGGACACTGAGGAGGTCCTGAGCCCGAGGAAGCCGTGCAGCACAAGGTGCAGTGCTGGCAGAGAGGGGGTCATGGTTTAATGGTGCTGGATGAGATTTCCTGGCTGTGCTGGTGCCAGCAGCTGGACATGAGCTCAGGTGTGCCAGAGGCCACTGGCCCCTGGTCTGTGCCAGCTCTGGTGTGGCAGCAGGGCCAGGGCAGTGCCTGTCCCTGTCCTGGCACTGCTGGGGCACCTCCAGTGCTGGGGACAGCCCTGGACCCCTCCTGACAGGAGAGACCTGGAGGGGCTGGAGCGTGTCCAGGGAATGGAGCTGGGAAGGGAATGGAGCCCCAGGAGGGGCTGAGGGAGCTGGGAAGGGGCTCAGCCTGGAGAAAAGGAGGCTCAGGGGGGACCTTGTGGCTCTGCACAACTCCCTGAGAGGAGGGGACAGCCAGGGGTATCAGGCTCTGCTGCCAGGAAACAGGGACAGGACAAGGAGAAACGGCCTCAGGCTGTGCCAGGGCAGGCTCAGGTTGGACATCAGGAGGAATTCCTTCCTGGAAAGGGTGGTCAGGCCTTGGCAGGGTCTTCCAGGGACATGGTGGAATCTCATACACAGAGGTGTCCGAGGAATTTCTGGATGTGGCGCTCAGTGCTCTGGGCTGGGGACGAGGTAGGGATCAGTCACAGACTGGACTGAGGTCTTTTGCAACCTCAGTGATCCTGGGATTCTGTGCCTGTAACACTCCTGCAGCAGGGAATTCTTTCCATGTAGGAAAGATCCTTCTGGAGACAGGCTCAGCTAAATGGGGAAGGGAGGGACCCAATCCATGCTCTGTAGGTGATGTGTCCCAGCCCTGCCTGGCAGCTGCTGAGGCTCCCCCTGAGGCCGGACAAATGCCAGCTGTGTCTGCTCCAGCACTTGTGACTTGTCAGCCTGGCCCAGGTGATGGCTGGTCCTGGCAGGCTGGAGGTCTCGATATCCAGACTTCAGTGCTTGTTTTGAGGCCGTGGAGCTGGATTTGTGTGTCCACATGCCAAGGGAAAAGCAATCCAGGCACCCTGCTCTGGTTGGGTTTTGGATGTCCCCTGCCAAACCCCAAGGCTCTGTAACTGTCAGGTGTGGGGTGTCCCCTGCAAAGAAAGCTGCAGCCAGGCACTGCAATTTCTGAGTGGAAACTTGCAGCTGCATGCCAGAGCTCAAGTTCTTAACAGCTGTCTGCAGATGGCCTTGTGTCCAGCTTCTGGGCAACCTCTGTCTGTAAATGCATGGGAGAGGGGGAAATGGGGCCCTCGGGAGTGTTCACAGAGGTGTCAGTTCTGCTGTGCTTCCTCTGCTGGAGAGGGACTTTGGACATGTATCTGGAGGGACAGGACACATGGCTCCCACTGCCAGAGGGCAGGGCTGGATGGGATCTTGGGAATTAGGAATTATTCCCTGGTAGGGTGGGGAGGCCCTGGCGTGGGGTGGAGAGAGCAGCTGGTGCTGCCCCTGGATCCCTGGCAGTGTCCAAGGCCAGGCTGGACACTGGGGCTTGGAGCAGCCTGGCACAGTAGAAGGTGTCCCTGCCATGGCAGAGGTGGCCCTGCATGGGCTTTAAGATCCCTTCCCATCCAAAGTATTCTGGGATTTGATGATTGTAAGTGAGGACACAGCTCTGCAGCTTCACGTGTCCTTGGCAGTTGCTGCCAGCTCTGATGGTTTGTCCCTGTCTTTTTGTATGCCAGTCACGTGCCCTGCCTCCCTGCCTTCTCTGTAGCCTTTTCTCTCCCAGCCTTGTCTGAGCTGCTTGTGGCTCTGTGTTGACCAGCTCTACCCCAAAGGGTGTCTCTGGTGTGATGGAGCCACAGATGACAATTCCAGTGGCTGTGATCCCTTGTGCCTCTTTGATCCAGGTCCTGTAGGATAAGGGAAGGTGCTAAGGTGACAAATGTTGTGCAGGAGGCTCTGGCTGCATGTGAGTGTCTGCTACCCTGGTTTCCTCCCAGTGTAAGCTGGGTGGAAGCACAAGTATGAGGCTTTGCCATGATGCCACGTGGGCCTCAGGCATTCTTGGGATCTTTTCCTCAGGGATCTTGGTCTGGGGCAAGTGCCAGCAAAGGAGGAGGTGGGAATGCCACTCCTTACCTGAGGCATAGGAGAAATGGAGAGGGAAGGTGATGACACGTGTCATGTTTGAGTCCAAAGGTGGACCATGCTGGTGGCTCACTCCAGAAGCTTCTGGGACTAACAGGACTTCAGCAAGAGGAAACTGAAATGAAGCTTGGGAAGGACCTTTTATAGCAAAGCTGCTGCTCCAAAAACCCTCAAACCCTTCCATTCTGTGTCCTTGTGTCTGAGCAGGAGCTGATGGTAGCCTTAAGGGACCTAAAGATGCCCTTTGAAATGCTGTTTATTAGAGCTGACACTCTAAGGAGGGAAAAGTATGGATACTACATCTATTTGGATGGTGGGAATCCTGGGTGGGGGAGCAGCAGATGGGCCTCTGATCCATGGTATTGGCAGGCCCCATCTGTTGAAAATCCTTCCCACATTTGATGATTCAAGTTGTTAAAGAGATTTCTTACAGGGAAACAACTCTATTCCTCATTTCCAGTGTTAGATGGAAAGGATGTTCAGAGGAGAGCTTGGGGACCTGGGGCACTGAATGCACCCAAGGGTCAGGCTTCAGTGATTTCCATTTATTGTGGAAAGCATTTTCCTTCTGGATGCTCTCTTCCCTTTCCTGCACCCTTCTTCCAGGTGGGAACCCAGCTGCTGGTCCCATCTGTGCCCTGAAGAAGAGGGTGCTCTGCCCCTCAACCAGAAATCCCATCCTCCAGACTTGGAGTGCCACAGGGAGCCGGGCTGTGCAGATGCTGGGCTGTGGGAAGCAGATGGCTGGAAGCTGTTCCTGGCAGGATTCTCTAGGCTGCTCTGCAAACAGAAGCCCTGAAGAGATCTCTGCAGGGTGTTCAGAACCACCGATGGCAGCTCAGACCGATGGAACAACACTGGGAGTAAGGGAAGCAGGAAGGGAAGCATTTTGCTGCTGGGCTGTGGCCCTGAAGCTCAAGGCCACAGTGATTAAAGGCCACCCCTCAGGTTGCCAGCTCAGCTTCTCCACAGCAGGAAGGGTGAGAAGGAGGGGAAGCCTTTGAGCCCAGCTCTGGAATCACTTAACTCCTTCCCCAAGGGCTCTTTTAATTGCTCTGAGACAGCCGGGTGTGTGCCTGCCTTTAAACACATGCAGCTTCCCAAGGTGCTGCCTGGCACCTGCTGAGCACCTCCTAGACTCTGTAATTTCCAAGTTAGAGGTGGTTTTCTTCTTTCTTCTCCTTTTCTGTTGGTACAATTTAGGGGTTTGAACCACTGCCCAGCTTAGCGTGTCCCTTGCAGCTCTCGTGGTCTGAAAAGTGCCGTGGTTGGAGGAGACAGCAGCAGTGCTTATGGATTAACTGGGAGCGACTCAGCTCACGAGCCTTGGCTGAGCTTCTCCCCTGTGCTAAGCAATGAGATGAGGGGAAGGGATTTATGCTGCTTTCTAGGGACACTTCTGACGTGCTGGAAGGTTTTGATGAGTGATGAGCTGGTGCCACTTGCTCTGGCTGTGTTTACATCTCTTCACCCAGAGCAGCCCTGAAATTGCTGCTGAGGTGCTGCTGGTTTCTGAGCAGTGGCCTTTGCTCTACAGGGTGCCAAAGGTACTGAACCATGGTTTGGTGGGGGATTCCCAAACTGGCCTATTTTAGCCACACAGTGGTGGTAATGAAGCTCTTTGTGGTCAGGACCTACTGCACCTTCAGTCCCCACTGGGTCCTGCAGGGTTTTCAGGAGGAACTTCAAACCTTTGTGGGTTTTTGTATGAGACAATGACTCACCCAGGCACAGGCAGCTTGTGGTTGTGTTGGCTGCCATACCTCCCCTGGACACTTCCAGGGATGGAACAGCCACAGCTGCTCTGGGCATTTTGTGCCAGGACCTCACCACCCACCCAGGGAATATTCCTTCCCAAGATCCCATCCAGCCCTGCCCTCTGGCAGTGGGAGCCATTCCCTGGGTCCTGTCCTTCCAGGCCTTGTCCCCAGTCCCTCTGCAGCTCTCCTGGAGCCCCTTCAGGCCCTGCCAGGGGCTCTGAGCTCTCCCTGGATCCTTTTCCTCTCCAGGTGAGCACCCCCAGCTCTCCCAGCCTGGCTCCAGCCCTGGAGCAGCTCTGGTGCCTCCTCTGGGCTCTCTCCAGCAGCTCCAGGTCCTTGTGCTGTTGGAATCCCCAGGGCAGGGGCAGCTCTGCAGGTGGGCTCTCACCTGGGCACAGGGGCAGAATCCTCTCTCCCCTGCTGCCCACACTGGGGGATCAGCCCAGGACTGGGGGCTTCCAGGTGTCAGCACACACAGCCAGGTGCTGTCCATCTTCCTGGATTCCTTGTCCTGTCCCACAGCAGGAGCCCACTGGGCTCTTCCCTTGGGGTGCAGGTAAAGGACACAGCTCCTGCTGTGCCCATCTGCCTGCTGCACACATCCTGCATCCTCGGGCCCACCTGAAGCAGGAGGTTGCTGTTCCCAGCTGGTGGCTGGGAACATCTGCTAAAAGCAGGTGCCTTTCTCATGGATGTGAGCCCAGTGGAGCAGCAGGAAGCTGCATTGCCAATCCCAGCTGTCAGTGTGGGCACGGAGGGGCCATGATGAGCAGCCTCGGGCCTGTGGAGAGGATGGAGCAGTAGAAGTGGTGACAAGTGCTAAGCCTGCTGGTGCCTTTGGCTGTGTGGCTTTTCCAGCACTCTCTCCTTGGCATGCAGAGCAGAGCTGGGTCCCAGTTTATGCTTTGAGTGTTGCAAGGTGTGCAGAGCTATCACTTAAACAGAGCGTGGGCTGCTTGTCAGCCCATCTTGGGGCTCTTTAATTGCACTGAAAGTTTGCTGCAATGTTTACTGCTGTCTGTTGAGTCTTGGCTACAGGGAATTCCATCAGAAAAGTTACTCATTCATTGCTAATGAACAGCAAGTCTTTGGCTGTCCAGAGGGTTTGGAAGAGAACTGGGAGGGCATTGTGGAAATTCAAGTATCACTTCCCGTGGCTGGCTCCAAAAGTGGCCACGTTACAGGGCTTTGTGTCAGTGACTCGCTCTGCTCCACATCTTGCACAAAGCTGGATGTCAAGTGTGGGGTTTTTCCTGTTAATTGTGAATTTCTTCTTTGTTGTGAGACAGGATGAGAGAGAGGCAGAAATGTGCTTTGCAAAAACAGGTTAAAACCTTTGCAAAACATTGAAACTTGGGGGTAGCATTGCCCCTGCTTCCCTGCAGTGCCTTTCTTTACTTGGAATCATCTCCTGATGTGTTTGGGCTTGTGTCTTCCTTGAATAGAAAAGTTCAAGTTGATTTCTTTTTCTAGGGATTGTAAGAAATTCTTTTTTCTTCCACTGACTTGTGCATTATCACAGAATCCCAGACTGGTTTGGATGGGAAGTGACTTAAAGATGATTTAATTCCAATGCCTTGCCATGGCAGGGACACCTTCCATTGTCCCAGGTGCTCCAAGCCCCATCCAGCCTGGCCTTGGGCACTTCCAGGGATCCAGGGGCAGCCACAGCTTCTCTGGGCACCCTTTGCCAGGGCCTGCCCACCCTCAAAGGGAATAATTCCTTCCTAAGGCCTAATCTAAACCTACCCTCCTTCTGCTTAAGGCCATTCTCCCTGTCCTGTTCTCGTGGTTGGTGGGTTGGGATCAAATCCTGTTCCCCAGAGAGGCTGAAGTCTTGCCAGTGTTTGATCTCCCTGGAGGCTCATGGCCTCTGTGAGGGGCATCCCAACCTGGAGGTGCCAGAGCAGCTCACTGACCCTGCAGGAAGCAGGTTTTGGGATATGCCCTTGGGAAGGGCACAGGGCTGTGGAAGTTTGGGGATGGTGAGAGACTGCTGCCTTCTCTGCTGTCACTGCCTTGCTCTCCTGGTCCCTCCTGTTCTCTTTGGGCACACAGAGCTGGTCTGATCCCCCTCTCAAGTATGTCCCCCCTGTTTTTTTGAAGCCCAAACCAGCTCTGGCAACATAGGAAATTCTTCTGGCTGTCCCAGTGTTATTGTAACAAGTTTCCTTTTCCTGCATTTTGACTCTGCTTTTTTTTTTTCCCCTCCCCCAAATCACCACTCTGATCCCTCCATTGCCACTCCAGAGGTTCATTGCTGACTGATCCTCTCCTACCTGCATCCCTGAAGGTTCATCATTCCCAGCCCTGAGCTCACCATCTGTGCAGCCCTGTGCAGCTGATCACCTCCCACTGCAGCAGAAGCAGTGCTGACCCATATTCATGGATATTTGATGTTCCCAAACTGAGAGAGCTCCTGGATGCAGCTGGAATTGGCAGGCTGCTTGCCAAAGCCTGCCATCAACATCAAGTGTTGATGTATCCATGGGGAAATGACTTCCCCTGCACCAACACAACAATGGGATGGGGTCAGGACCTGGTCAGCTCCATCCCACCCCGGGCTGATTCCAGTGCCAGGACAGAGCCACAGCCTGCTGGAGCTGCTCTGCTGGAGGGAGAGACTACACTGAATTCTACCCTGGGAGGGTGGGCAGGCCCTGGCATAGGGTGCCCAGAGCAGATGGGGCTGTCCCTGGATCCCTGGCAGTGCCCAAGGCCAGGGCTGGGAGCACCCTGGCTAGTGGAAGGTGTCCCTGCCATGACAGGGGGCTGCACTGGATGACCTTTAAGGTCCATTCAATCCAAAGCAATCTGGGATTTCATGAATCTCCCAGCTGATATCTGAGAAGCAAGGCCGTGGATATCAGAGTGTGTTGGCAGGGCAGGAATGTGGTTTTCCCAATGAATTAGCACATGCTATGGGGGCTGGGGAGACTTCTGCTGAGTGTGGCAGTTCCTTATTGAGGAATGGGGCTCTGGCCTTGCTGGGACCCTGCAGGTGTTCGCTCCTGGGCTCCTGCCAACAAGAGGGTAATTCTCTGCTGTAATTCTTGTAGGCAGCTTTGGGAAGAGAAGGTTGGATCCTGGGGCAGCTCTGGACCCCTCCTGACAGGAGAGTCCTGGAGGGGCTGGAGAATGTCCAGGGAAGGGAACAGAGCTGGGAAGGGAATGGAGCCCCAGGAGAGGCTGAGGGAGCTGGAAAGGGGCTCAGCCTGGAGAAAAGGAGGCTCAGGGGGGACCTTGTGGCTCTGCACAACTCCCTGACAGGAGGGAGGAGCCAGGAGCCAGGGACAGGACAAGGGGAAATGTCCTCAAGCTGTGCCAGGGCAAGCTCAGGTTGGATATTGGAAACAATTTCTTCCTGGAAAAGACTGTCCACCCCTGGCACAGCTGCCCAGGATAGTGCTGAAGTCTCCATCCCTGGAGGGATTTAAAAGCCCTGCGGATGTGGCACCAGGGGACATGGGGCAGTGGTGGCCTTGGCAGTACCAGAGGATGGTTTGACTCAATGTTTGGAGAGAACTTTTCCAGCCTCAGTGATTCTGTGACTTTGTGCTGTGTTTTGGAGCATCTTTCATTGCTGGATGTCTGAACCCTGCACAGTGCAACCCAGGCAGGAGGAGGGACATGCTGAAGCTGCAGCTGGGACACACAGCCAGGACATCCACATCCTTCCTGCAGCTTCCAAACCCATGGGCTCGTGTGGTGGGTGCAGCTCTGCACTGCCAACACTCTCCCTTCTGGTGCCAGCTGAGAAGTGACCTTGGAAAAGGCAAACAGGGCTCGAGTTAATCAGTACCATTAAAGGGTGAGGTGACTCCTCACACGCTGGCCAAGGGTGGGCATAGGGCAAACGTGCCTTGTTTTGCCTGGCACAGCTCTGCTTGCTTCCATTTGCTGGGATTGGTTGAGTTTTCTGTCTCCTGCCTTATCTTGAGCCTGAGGGGAGAAGGTTCTTAGCCTTGTGCCCTCTTTGTATTTAAGGAGATTTGTAGGGAGCAGCCTTGTGGACTTGCTCTAGCTGCTCTGCTGAGTGCCCTGATCCTGCCTGGAGCAAGATGAGATGTGCAAATCCATCTTTGTTTGCTGTCCTCAGCACAGGTGCCACCAGTGCTGTGCTGCCCCAACCCACCTGGGTGTCACGCCCTAACACTGCTGGCCCAGACAGTGGTGATGGTGTGAATCCCACCGGGCACATGGTGGGATTTTTGGCATGTCCTCTGGCAGGACCAGGAGCTGGACCTGGTGACCCATGTGGGTTCCTCCCAGCTCATATTTCTCCAGGGTTCTGTGGCAGTGTTTGGGCTGCTGCTGACTCCGGGTAACCAGATTACTTCAAAGCAGAATTGTTTTCTTCCGGGACAGGAAGACCATTAGTAGAATCTGGGCTATAAATCTGTACTTTTTTCCTCTTTGGACACGTAATTGGATCTCCCAGAGGTGTCCTGGTTGCAGGATTAATGTTGGGTTAAAGCCATACAAGCCATTTGTGTCTGTAAATCCCATAACGATGCCAGCCAGCTCATCTGCAATGGCACCACAGCCACTGGGCCTGTCCCCAACTCTTGGGGTGCCTCTGGCTCCCTGGAGCCATCCTGGCACGGACAGGAGGCTCCTGTGTGCTGCCAGTGATTGTTGCTGCTGGTTTTGCTCTTTCCCTGAGGAGTTCTGACCCCAATCCCAAGGGAGCTGTCTGGGCTGGTTGGCTCCTCCCTGCAGCTGTGAGGAGAAGCTGTGTCTGTGAGCACAGAGCTATTTTAGAGCAGGGCCATTTACAAATGCCTGGCTGCTTTGGGAAGGAGACTGGGATGTATGAAATTCCTTAGGGCACTTCTCCTTTTCCTTTAATCTTCTTTCCCTGAAAAGGGGGCAAAGGGGCAGAAATCTAGAGTCCAGGCTGGTGGGAATCATTGGTCATTATAGAAGAACGATTTATAGAGGGATGTGAGGCACTAGACCAGTGTGTGGAGGTCCAAAATGCAGAAGGTGACACTGATTTCCAGTGAGGATGAGGTGAGGGAATGATGGAGCCAGTGCCAGGCTCCAACACTGCTGGGTTTGGGGCTTCACAGATGAAGAGGTGGAAGGGACAACTTTAGTAATGTTTATAAGGAAGACCCTGACAATGAAAAGCAGCTGGAGGAGGCTGGGCATGGCCAAGATGCTCTTGGGATCTGTCCCTGAAGGTGCCTGGCAGCTCATTGGTATTCTGGGAGCAGCTGTCCTGGGCAGGCAGCCGTGTCCTGGCTGTCCAGAGTGCTGTCCCCTAGGGTGGCAGCCAGCTTGGCACCAGAACCAGCCCTGGTTCTGTCCCTGTGCCCCAGGGTGTCCCCAGAGTGGGCACAGCATGGCTGGCCTCGCTCAGCACACAGACAAGTGTCCTGGCTGGAACCTGGCAGGAGCTGGGGGGCATAGGAAGGATCTAAAGCTGTGTGAGAGCATCCAGAGGGGCACAGACCCAATGGGGAAGGGTCTGGAGGGGCCACATAGGGAGTGCCTGATGGCACTTGGCTTGTTCAGCTGGAGAGGAGACTGAGAGGAGAGCTCATGGATGTCAACAATTTCCTCCTGAGGGGCAGCTCTGATGTCTGTGACAGGGACAGGACCCAAGGGAACCACTGGAGCTGTGACAGGGATGTTTAGGTTGGATATTGTGAAAGGTTCTTCCCCCAGAGAGAGCTGGGCACTGCCCAGGCTCCCCAGGGAATGGGCACAGCGCTGAGGCTGCCAGAGCTCCAGGAGTGTTTGCACAGCACTAGCAGGGATGCACAGGGTGGGATTGTTGGGGGTCTGGGCAGGGGCAGCATGATCCCTGTGGGTGCCTTCCAACCCAGAGTATTCCATGGTTCCATGGTTGCATCAGCAAACCTCTGCAGAGCAGCTGCCCTTTCTCCAAGAAACTGCTCTTGCCAGCTCTTTGAGTTCTGCAAGCAAGGTGGGAACGTGTGTGGCCATGAGGAAAAGCTGTTTATTGAATATTATCCCCAGTCCTTGCAGGGAGAGAGGAAAACTTCCCAAGCCATGAGTCTGGTGAAACTTCCCTGAGGTACCTTCCAAGCACGGTCACGGAGGCTCTGGAGCTCTTCTCCTGCCTCACTCCAAGCCTTGCATCTGTTTTCTTGTTCCAGGCTGTTTTGTGGATAATGAGATTAAATCAGTCTCTCCTCCTCCCCTAACTGGTGCTTCAAAATCCTATTATCTTGTAAAGCATTTGGAATTCTGCCCCCCAAAATTGCATTAAGCTGAGATGGAAATTCCTTGTGGCTTAGAGTTGCCTCCATACGGCTTTGGCTTTTGTTGCTTCTTGCTCTGCTGCTCCTGTAGGGACACAACTGGGCTGAATCCCAGGGAGATGGACAGACCCTGCACAGAGAGGGCTGGGAGGGGGTGCAGAAATCCTTGCCAAGGATGGGATTCACCCAGGAGGGAGCAAATGCTGTAAGATGGGACCCCGGTGAGGCCCATCTTGGTCCCTTATCTCTTCTTGGTCTGGTGTGTTTCTTGGGGGGTGTTGCTTTGCCTTTTCCCATCACTTCTCTGCTTCCAGGGAAAAGTAGGGAATGCAGACAAGGAGAGGAACAGGTTGGAGGAATCCATGGGTGCAGTGACAAGGGCTGATTTGAGGCCGTGGGCTGGGGGGGGTTACTTGGAGCTGCTCTTTGCTGAGTGGTTTCCTTTTACCAACCAAACCAAATGTGGTACCTGTTGGAATGAGTCCAGAGGAGGCCACAGAGCTGCTCCAAGGGCTGGAGCCCCTCTGCTCTGGAGCCAGGCTGGGATAGCTGGGGGTGCTCACCTGGAGAGGAGAAGGATCCAGGGAGAGCTCAGAGCCCCTTGCAGGGCCTGAAGGGGCTCCAGGAGAGCTGGAGAGGGACTGGGGACAAGGCAGGAGGGACAGGACACAGGGAATGGCTTCAAAGTGGAAAAGGGGATTTGGGTGGGGTATTGGGAAGGAATTCTTGGCTGTGAGGGGGTGAGGTGCTGACACAGAGTGCCCAGAGCAGCTGTGGTTGCCCCTGTATCCCTGGCAGTGCCCAAGGCCAGGTTGGGCCTTGGTCCCCCATCAGGTTGGATCCCCCTGGGGCTGGGAGCAGCCTGGGACAATAGAAGGTGCCCATGGCAGGGGCTGGTACTGGAGTTTCTGGAAGGTCCCTTCCCACACAAACCACTCTGGGATTCTGTGGTTGGGATTGGACTCGGGCAGATGGCTGAAGCTGGGGGTGCTGTCTCAAGCAGGTGGGTGCTGTCCCAAGCAGGTTCTGCCCAGCCCAGCACCGAGCATGTGAGCCCAGGAGTTTGGTAGCCTGTGGAATTATTGTTGGGATTCTTATCAAAGTATTCCTGGGAGAAGAGGACTTTAACCAGGGTAATCTGTGTTTGGAAGGAGCTGTGAGAGTAGATAATGGCTCATGCTGCTCTCTAGAGCCAAATTATGTCAAATTTTAACTTTCTATCTGGAAGCTGTTTCATGCCTTGTCTAGATCTTTGATTTTTATTTCTATTTTTATTTCCCCCACCACAAACACACCTTGAGCACCTCAAATGTTGTGAAAGTGATGGGGTGAAGGGTAAGAGCTCTCCCTCCCTATTCCCAAAGCTGCCGCTGGTGAAATCTCAGCTCCTCAGTGAAGAGGGGCCCTCTGAGACCCACCCTGCTCAAGGGGCTCCCAGTCCCAGTGCTGGAAGTGAGGATGGAGACTGGGACCAGCAAGGGAACAGAGGGGTCACAGCAGAGTAGGTGACAGATGGCACTACTGGCGGGTACGACCCAGAGCATTTCTCCTCATCCATGTGGGGCAGAGCAGTTGGAAGCAGTTAAAAGAATCAGCATTTTGCTCCTTGCTTGTGTCCACTCAGCTGGAGCTGGCATTTCTGAAGGGTGGGGGGTACATCAGGAGTTCCCTGGGGGTTCCACACAGGATGTGGCTCAGAAGGTTCCAGATGTCTGGCTGTTTCTGCAGGTTGCTGGAGCCCTAACTGTTGGTTTTTGTTTCCCTTTCCCAGTACAGCGCCGTGGACAGCAACCCCCTGTCCCTGTATGTCATGCATCCCTTCTGGAACACCATCGTCAAGGTGAGTCCCTGTCCCACCCTGAGCAGGACAGCACAGCCCAGGTCAGCTCTGTAACACCATCAGCTGCTTCGTTTGTGGTGCCACTAATGAGGGAGGGGCTGCCTGCAGCCTGCCCCCAGTCCCTGAATGCCTGCATCCCAGCCCCACGCTTCCTGCTGCCCCGGGATGCTCCGGCTGCTCCTGGCAGTGTTGTCTAACACCCAGACAGTGCAACCATGGCTGGAGCAGTGCCTGCTCTGCAGTCCATGTTTTAATGAGTTCATCTGTTCTTTTGCTGCTTTCCCATAGATCTTCCCTACCTGGCTGGCCCCAAATTTGATAACGTTTTCTGGCTTCCTGCTGCTTGTCTTCAACTTCTTCCTCATGGCATACTTCGACCCTGACTTTTATGCTTCTGGTAAGGCTGCATGTTCCTGGTCAGGTGGGAAATCTGTCACCTCCTCTGCTGGGGATTGGTGAGGCCTCTGGGTCTGGGCCTTCCCAAAGTGACTGAGACAGAGGAGGGGATTGAACTCGCTGGATTTTGTGACAAGGACTTGTCAGGGTGTGACACCTTCCCTCCGGCTGCCAGGGAAAGGTGTTTCTGGCTGCCAGCGGGTGGAACAGGGAGGAGGAGACAGCTGGAATCTTGGGCTGGAATTGGCTCTGCCTGCAGAGCAAACAACCCAGTGCCCTTGTTTGAAAATCTAACAGGAAAATGTTAGGAAGTGCTGCTTCCCTGAAATCAGCAGGTAGAGCCTTGTTTTTCACATCCCAGCTCGTTCACCTCTTGGCAAAACCACCACCACATCAGACTAACAAGGCCTCAAATCCTCTTTCTGAGCTTCACCATTCACAGCTTTAAACTTTCTAACAGTCCCCATGTTCATCTGTCTGTGAATCCAATAGTTCAGTCGTGTTCTTTGCACATAGAGGAATCCCAGGGAAAGGATTAATGCAGTGTGATAATTCTCAGGAGCTTCTCCTCTGTGTTTTTCTCTCCCTTAGACCCTGCCAGGTCTGGTTTAGGTTGCTCAGGAGAGTTTGTGTAGTTCTAAACTGCACCCATCATGGCAGAAACCTGCTTTCTTGGGATTGCCTTTATTGGTAGATAAGTCAAAGCTGTTGAAGGCTCGGGTGGCACCTGTGGCTGTTGGCCAGGGTTTGGGCTGCTAAGGTCCATGGTCCACGAGAACAAAAGCTGTCAGTAGCTCAAGGTGGAAACCCCCAGGACGTCAGACATCCAGAATCATGGAATCCCAGAATGGTTTGGGTTGAAGGGACCTCAAAGCCCATCCAGTCCCACCTCCTGCTGGGGCAGGGACACCTTCCACTATCCCAGGTTGCTCCAGGCCCCAGTGTCCCATCCATCCTTGCCCTCTGGCAGTGGGAAGCCATTCCCCCTTGTCCTATCCCTCCAGGCCCTTGTCCCACCCTCTCCAGCTCTCCTGGAGGCTCTTTAGGCCCTGGAAGGACTCTAAGAGTTCCCTGGAGCCTTCTGTTCTCCAGGCTGGACATTCCCAACTCTCCCAGCCTCTCAAAAATTGGCTTTGGAAGGATGGAGAAGCTCATGGCTTGGGACCCTTTCACATAAATGTTTTGCATGTCCTACTTGGACAGAGAACTTTTTCTGGTGCTGTTCCAGAATTTTGTGCCTTCCCTCCTCCTTGGATGGCTTTGCAGATGTGATGCCCTCCCTCCCTTTGCTGCTGGAAGGGCACCATCCTGAGGAAACAGGAGGTGGCATTTCACAGGATCACTGTTCCCCCAGGAGACCTCCCTGTGCCCTCCTGCTGCCAATGATCCATGCCTCTTCCTGCCCTTCTCCAGTGCCCCTTTGGGCTCCCTGATTGCAGCCTACCATGATATCCATTAGGAAGTAAATATTAACAGGGGAGAAAGGTGCTGGACAAGAAGAATGAATTGTTACTCTGCTTCTACCACAACCAACACAGTGTGGGTATTAATCAGCATGCTGAAACTCTCAAAATATGTTTTATTTTGGATAGTAGCTTGAATCTGGATCATGGTTACATTCATTCCGTTTTTCTCATGATACAAAATAAAACATTGTCCACCAGAGGAGAAATTGAAGGTGTGATCCCAGGAAATTCACAAAGCCTTGATGTGCAAGTGTGGGTATGGGGTGAGGTGCAGCCAGCTCTGCTGGCTCGCTGCCTGAGCCGTGCTGGAGGAGGTGGAGGTGCTGTTAGGGAAGAGCTCGGTTTCCATTGGCAGGATGGGACTGGAGACTGGGCGGGGAATCCTGGCATGTTCCTGCGGGGGCAGGGAGTTGCCACATCAAAGAGGCTCCCTTGATGCTCTGTGAGCCAGTGACTGAGGAGTGTCCTCTGCACACACTTCCACACAGCCTGCAGTGGCACTACAGAACTGGCCCCAGTTCTCAGACCCCATGATTTTGGAGAGCTGGGAGCAATGGACAAATACATCCTGAAAGGCAAAGTCCTCACTGACCTCATTTCATGAGCTGTTATGGGGCAGCTCTGCCATCACATCCTGCAAAGCTCACATCCCAGATTCACTGTTTGAGTCCTTGTGGCTGTGCTTTTTGGGCCAAAAAAAACCCTCAGGAAGCACATCCTGAACTGTTCTGACTCTGGTCTGTCTGATCCCTGCAGCTCCTGATCACCAGCACGTTCCAAATGGCGTGTGGATCGTGGTGGGGCTCCTCAACTTCATGGCCTACACGTTAGGTAAGAGTTTTCAGGGTCACCCACTCATGCTGTGGTTGTGTTGTCCCCTCTCTCCCCGTGGGAAATTTTAGATTCTGTGCTCTTGCCAGGAGCAGTTTCTGGGAGCTGCTTTGCAGTGTGGAGACAAGGAAGTTGTCCCTGAGCATCTGATGGGAAAGGAGGATACTGGGACTGACTTTGAGATGAACTGTGAAACTGTCTTGGGTCTGCTTTAAATAATCAGAGAATCCCAGAATGGTTTGGGTTGGAAAGGACCTGCAAAACCCTCTGGTTCTACCCCCTGCTATGGGCAGGGACACTTTCCACTATCCCAAATGTGGGAAGTGAATTTGTAGAGAATTATTAAAGTCTGATAAAGGTTCACATAGTATGTATTTGTTTGTAAACAAACAAAACACGCCTATGTAAAC
Source organism: Haemorhous mexicanus (assembly GCF_027477595.1). Taxonomy (NCBI): domain Eukaryota; kingdom Metazoa; phylum Chordata; class Aves; order Passeriformes; family Fringillidae; genus Haemorhous; species Haemorhous mexicanus. Next base: position 117,306,074 of record NC_082343.1, on the reverse strand, counting down.
ATGCCTAATCCAACACCAGGTTGCTCCAACCGTCATCCAGGCTGGCCTTGGACACTTCCAGGGATCCAGGGTCAGGCACAGCTTCTCTGGCCAGCCTGTGCCAGGGCCTCCCTACCCTCACAGCCAAGAATTCCTTCCCAATATCCCACCCAAATTTCCCCTTTTCTACTTTGAAGCCATTTACTGTGTCCTGTCCCTCCATCCCTTGCCCCAAGTTCCTCTCCAGCTCTCTTGGACCTTCTTTAGGCACAGGAAGAGGCTGCTTTGAGGAATATAAAGGAAATAAATAAAATCTCCTCAGACTGTTGCATTTTCCAGCCTTCCATGGAGCAGGGATGGGAAGTCCACTCACAGATTGAGGGTGGAGGTGGGGAAAGCTGCTGTTCCCTGGCCCATTGCTTTGTGTGGAGTGTCCAGGAGAGCTCCATGTGCAGGAATGTGCCCCCTGTTGATGGAGTGACTAAATTATTCTTTATCTGCTTAAAAAGGCAAAAAGCCCAGAAGTTTCTCTCCCAGTTTGGTACAAAAGACACCTCATAGGACCTTTTGGACTTCACCTCAGACCTGGTGCTGTCTGATTAGACAGAGACCAAGAGGTCCCACCTACATAATTCACTAGAAAAGGAAGAGAACAAAGGAAATAATCACTTTTGTGGGGTGTTTTAGCAGGACCAAGAACCTCTTGCCCCTGGCTCGTTTTTTCTCTGTAAGAGCTTTGTTATTTTGCCTTTTATTGAACCTTTTTCTGTTTCCAACACTACCTCAGAAGCCATCCTGACAATTTTATGCCATTCTGGGTAGCTGGGCTATCTCAGGTGTGATGTATTTCTCTGAGAGCTCCTAAGATCTGGCTCAAAGGCTAACACATCATCCATGTTTCTCTCCCTCTTCCCAGATGGTGTTGATGGGAAGCAGGCACGCCGGACCAACTCCAGCACCCCCCTGGGAGAGCTCTTTGACCACGGCCTGGACAGCTGGGCCTGTGTGTACTTTGTGGTCACCGTGTACTCCACCTTCGGCCGGGGCTCCACCGGCGTCAGCGTCTTCGTGCTCTACCTCCTGCTGTGGGTGGTCTTGTTTTCCTTCATCCTCTCCCACTGGGAGAAGTATAACACAGGGATTCTCTTCCTGCCCTGGGGATATGACGTCAGCCAGGTGGTGAGTTCATGCCCTGAGAAGCTGCTGGGTGCAGTGCTGCCCACTGAGGGGTGTTCTGCTGTGGATCCAGAGCCTTGTCAGTCATGGAGTCAGTCCATGGACAGGGACTCTCCATGACAGATGAGGCTTGAGGGATGGACATGGCCTTGGCTCTCCTCTCCCTGGTTCCTGCATGTTTTGCCCACTAGAATTGTTGCTTTATGTAGTTCTCTACGTGGTACCAGTGTGGGTAAAGCCTGGAAGTTTGGGATGCCTTTTGGCACTACCAAGATCTGGCTCAAAAATTCAGCAGGGGTAATTGGCTTGTTAATTGCTGTTCCTGAAGCAAAGATTCCTGGGGAGGTGTCCCTCCAGACCATGGTCCCTGGGCAGTGGGTGTTGAGACTGATGGTGATGGACCACTTGGAATGTTGGTGTGTCCATCCCTCCTTAAGGAATTCTCTGCAGGAAGCTCTTCCTGAAGAGAACTGGGACCTGGGCATGAGGCAGCTCACCTGGATTGCTGGCAGTGCCTTCCTCCAGCCCAGGCTGCTCCAAGCTTTGTCCAGCCTGGCCCTGGACATTTCCAGGGATGGGGGAGCCACAGTTTCTCTGGTCAATCACCCTCACTGTAAAGAAGCTTCTTCCTTTTAACTCACTATCTTATGTCCATTTATTTATCTTCTGGTTTGTCACATGCTGGGTGGGAAATGCAGCAAGTTGGAAGGAGAGTTCAATTAATGCAGCTGCATTAATTGGAATAATCATTTCTCCTACTACAAGGAGACCAGAGCTGGTCCCTGACTGTACTCTGATCCTTTTTCCCAAAATGTTGCTTAACCCAGGTCTTTGAGCTGCCTGCTGGAGAAAGGCAGGGGTGGAGGGCAGAGCAGCGTGTTCCACCCAGCTTCAGGGGACTATTAAAGCTGAAATAGCCCTGGTGAGCTTCTCCCTGTAATCCAGCAGCAGATGGATAAGGAAGAGTCCTTGAATGACCCCTCTGGGGTCACTGCAACTTGTGTAAAACCTGTGCTTTGGTCACCTCGAGAGTTCAAGGCTGTGCCAGGGCATCTCTCCTGCATCTCCTGGTCATGTCCTCCTCATGGAATCAGTGAGGTTGGAAAAACCCTCTGAGACCATCGAGTCCAGCCATGTCCTCAGCACTGCCAAGGCCACCACTGGCCCATGCCCCAAGTGCCACTTCCACGTGGTTTTTATATTCCTCCAGGGATGAGACTCCACCATGTCCCTGGGCAGCCCCTGCCAAGGCCTGACCACCCTTCACATGCAGAAATTCCTCCTGATGTCCAACCTGAGCCTGCCCTGGCCCAGCCTGAGGCCATTTCCCCTTGTCCTGTCCCTGTTCCCTGGGAGCAGAGCCTGACCCCCCCTGGCTGTCCCCTCCTGTCAGGGAGTTGTGCAGAGCCACAAGGTCCCCCTGAGCTCCTTTTCTCCAGGCTGAGCCCTTTTCCAGCTCCCTCAGCCTCTCCTGAGGCTCCATTCCCTTCCCAGCTGCATTCCCTTCCAGCCCCTCCAGGTCTCTCCTGTCAGCACTGGAGGTGCCCCAGCAGTGCCAGCACAGGGCATGGGCACTTCCCAGTCCAGTCCCTGCTCAGCAGCTCGCCCTTCCTACACCTGGTAACGTGGGATATTTGTGGATTTGTTTTATTTGTCTCCTTCCTGCTGGTGGGTAGGACTGAACATGTCATAGCTTAGAGCTGCCTTTCCCTGGAGCTGCCTGGCACACCTGTGGTGCTGCCAGCCCAGGTGCTGCCAGCCAAGTGCTGCCAGACTTGCCCATCTCATTTCTCACCCCTGCTTGTCCTGTGCTTTCTTTCAGACCATTTCAATTGTCTACATAGTGACAGCCTTTGTGGGAGTTGAGGCCTGGTATGCACCTTTCCTGTTTAATTTCTTATATAGAGACCTATTCACTGCAATGATTATTGGTAAGAAACTCCATGTTGAAGCCTGTCTTTTAAACTTCACCTTTTTCCCAAACCCCCTGCTAATGACCTGCTAACACTGCTCTGTTTGCTGCCCCGGGCTGTTGTTGAAGTGACTAATTGAGGGTGTTCTCACAGCCTGAAAACCTTTCCCAGGATTTCAAAACAGGGTTGTCTCCTGCAGAGTTATTTTGGAGAACTTAACACTGCTCTGCCTGGGCTGATTTCACTCCAGACAAGCTTAGTTTGTCCTCAGTGAGAGCCTGGGGGTAAAACCAGTGTGGTAAACCCAGAGTTTCCAGGGGATAAAGCCCAGTGTGTAGGGGGTGGTGGGACCTGGCTCTCAGTAGAGACTCCCCAGCCTTGGGCTGGCTTGGAGGGGTCAGGACACTTTTGTTTTGCTGCTCTGGGGCTCCCTCTCACCCCAGAGCCCAAACACTGCGTGGGAGGGAGGTTGCAGCCATGCAGGTGGGTGGGAGCTCTGCTGTTTGGGGATCCTGCCCTCCATCCACCCACCTGAACATTACATCATTATAATAATAGTAATAAAATTGAAATAAAGGCCCAGCCTCACTCTCCTGTGGTCAGTCAAAATAAGCCACTGCAAAGGGTAGAGCTGAGCTGATGTTCAATGCCATTTGCCTAATTCACAAGTTCTGCTCAGTTTATTTTCTGTGTCCCTTCAGGTGTTCTTTGTAATTGCTTAATTTTGAGTTAATTGGTGTGTTAAATGTACTTGCACTTTTATCAGGTAGATGTTCCCAGCTCTCCTTTGACAGCTGTGTGACTTAACAAGAATAATGAATGTGCTTTTTCCTATATGAGAAATTGAGCCCAGTTCCCACAGGGGGGAGAGGAGCTGGGTTATTAAAGCAGGAATATTTCCAGCTCTGTTCACACACCTTCTGCTGGATAAACAGGGAAGGAGTTGTTCAAGAATATCATGGATAGTGTTGATGGTTCTGATTTAGGTCAGGATTTTTCAGTTATTTGGGTGCTTTGTATCATTTATCCAGTTGAATGACAACTTTTTGGCAATGTGGACACTGGAAGTGTCTGCACACAGCCAGAGAAACAGCAAATTGTCTTTCTTGTGAAAACTTTTGTGCCCAGCCACGTCATTTGAGGAGTGTGCACTCGTGTCTCATTAGAGTTGTATTATAATTAAGCTTTGTCACTGTTTAAAGCACAAACCCGAGCTCCTTAATGCAGCCCTTTCAAATGGAAATGCCTTCAACTTACAGCAGACTTTAACTTTTAATTACAGCTCTTGGGCCAGACTTGAGAGCAGCTACTTCCAAATGTGCTGAGCTATTCCTGGGGCACCAGGAGCTATTTTTGGTGCAGGGAATTTAAAGCAGAGCCCAACCAGAGCCTCCTGTTTGGGGGTGCATGGGGTGTCCCCTCTGCCCTGGGGCACTAACATGGCACTTTTCTCTTCCAGCCTGTGCCCTCACTGTGACCCTGCCCATGAGCCTGTACAACTTCTACAAGTGAGTTTTGTAGGATCCCAGCAGGGTTTGGGTGGGAAGGGGGTGGAAAATTCATCCAGTGCCACCCCCTGCCATGGGCAGGGACAGCTCCCACTGTCCCAGAGTGCTTCAAGCTCTGTCCAGCCTGGCCTTGGGCACTGCCAGGGATCCAGGGGCAGCCCCAGCTGCTCTGGACACCTGTGCCAGGGTCTCACCACCCTTACAACCAAGAATTCCTAATTCCCAATATCCCATCCATCCCTGCCCTCTGGCAGTGGGAAATCATTCTCCCTTGTCCTATCACTCCAGTCCTCCTGCAGCTCTTGGAGCCCCTTCAGGTACTTACTGCAGGCAGCACCAGGGATTTCTCAGTCATTCCATGTATTTTCCTTTCTTTGCTTGTGTTTCAGGGCCTATAAGAATAACACCTTGAAGCACCACTCTGTGTATGAAATCCTGCTGCCCCTGGTGTCCCCGGTGTTGCTGTTCCTGCTCTGCACCACCTGGATCTTCCTGTCCCCCACTGACATCCTGGAGGTCCAGCCCAGGCTCTTCTATTTCATGGTTGGAACAGCCTTTGCCAACATCTCTGTAAGAGCTTCTGCTTTATGCTTGAGGGACTGGAGAATTGGTTAAATTGAGTTTTCACATGTGCTGTGAGCAGCAAAGTGCTCATGGGAAAGGAGATCCTGCCTCCTTTTGGGGATAAACTTAAAATGGGAGGACTAAATTTTTGGTCAAAATTTAATTTAGCTGCCTAGTGGTAGAATAATGGGATTGTTAAGGTTGGAAAATCCCTCTGAGACCATCGAGTCAAAGTGTCCCCCAGCACTGCCAAGGTCACCCCTGCTCCATGTCCCCAGGTGCCACATCCAGAGGGATTTTAAATCACCCCAGGGATGGGACTCCACTACTGCCCTGGGCCTTTTCCAATGTTTAACAACCCTTTCCATTGGGAAATTCCTCCTGATGTCCACCCTGAGCCTGCCCTGGCCCAGCCTGAGGCCATTTCCCCTTGTGCTGTCCCTGTCCCATGGGAGCAGACCCCAACACCCCCTGGCTGTCCCCTCCTGTCAGGGAGTTGTGCAGAGCCACAAGGTCACCCTGAGCCTCCTTTTCTCCAGGCTGAGCTCCCTCAGCCCCTCCTGGGGCTCCATTCCCTTCCCTGGACATGCCCCAGCCCCTCCAGGTCCCTCCTGTCAGGAGGGGCCCAGAGGTGCCCCCAGCACTGGAAGTGCCCCAGCAGTGCCAGCACAGGGGACAGTGTGCCAAATCATATGAGTGACCATCCCCTCTGCTCTGGGGACAAACATCTCTTGCTCCCAGAGCCCACAGCAGGCTCAGGCTCTGTCCCTGTCCCCTCAGTGCCAGCTGATCGTGTGCCAGATGAGCAGCACACGATGCCAGCCCCTCAACTGGATGCTGCTGCCCATCGCGGCCGTGCTGCTCCTGGTGGTGTCTGGGCTGGCTCCAGGCAGTGAAACGCTCCTGCTGTACCTGCTGACAGCCTTCCTCACCCTGGCACACATCCACTACGGAGTGGTCGTGGTAGGTGACACCTCCTGGGCTGGGCTGTGGCTGGGAGTGCTGCTGCTTGGGGCAGGGAGTGCTCTGTGTGAAACTGGGAATATGGCTGGGAATGGTTCTGTGAGCTTGTGGGATTTGGGGTGGATTCCTTGTGAGAGGCTTGGGGAGGTTGCACGGGGTTGAAGGGAACTGCACAGGATGTGGCACAGGCTGTCCTTCCCCTGGGGTGTGTCAGATGAGTTGGAAACCAAGCACAAAATGCTGGAAGAGTTTGGGTTGGGAGGAAGCAAGAAAGCTCATTCAGTGCCACCCCTGCCATGGCAAGGACACATTCCACTGTCCCAGGGTGTTCCTAGCCTCAGTGTCCATCCTGGCCTTGGGCACTGCCAGGGTTAAACTGAGTTTTCTGTGAACCTGTGGGATTTGGGGTGGATTCTTTGTGAGAGGCTTGGGGAGGTTGCACGGGGTTGAAAGGAACTGCACAGGATGTGGCACAGGCTGTCCTTCCCCTGGGGTGTGTCAGATGAGTTGGAAACCAAGCACAAAATGCTGGAAGAGTTTGGGTTGGGAGGGAGCAAGAAAGCTCATTCAGTGCCACCCCTGCCATGGCAAGGACACATTCCACTGTCCCAGGGTGTTCCTAGCCTCAGTGTCCATCCTGGCCTTGGGCACTGCCAGGGTTAAACTGAGTTTTCTGTGAACCTGTGGGATTTGGGGTGGATTCTTTGTGAGAGGCTTGGGGAGGTTGCATTGGGTTGAAGGGAACTGCACAGGATGTGGCACAGGCTGTCCTTCCCTGGGGTGTGTCAGAAGAGCTGGAAACCAAGCACAAAATGCTGGAATAGTTTGGGTTGGGAGGGACCTCAAAGCCCACTCAGTGCCACCCTTGCCATGGCAGGGACACATTCCACTGTCCCAGTGTGCTCCAAGCCCCAGTGTCCAGCCTGGCCTTGGGCACTGCCAGGGATCCAGGAGCAGCCCCAGCTGCTCTGGGAATTCCATCCTAGCCCCTCCTCACCCTCCCAGGAAACAATTCCCAATATCCCATCCATCCCTGCCCTCTGGCAGTGGGAGCCATTCCCTGGGTCCTGTCCCTCCATGCCTTGTCCCCATCCCTCTCCAGCTCTCCTGGAGCCCCTTCAGGCCCTGCAAGGGGCTCTGAATCTCCCACTGAGCTTTCCAAGGTGCTGGGAGAGCCAGGCTGGCATGGGGATTTTGCTGCTGGGAGAAGTGGAACACAGCAGCTCCAGGGCCTCCCTTCCTCCTGTCCATCTGTGCACAAATCCAGGGATTGGTTTCCTTCTCATGCTCTGAGTTTGGATTGACAGAGAGAACAAACTTGGAGAAGCCCAGAGTCCCACTGGGAAGCTGCTGAGGAAGTAGGACAAGGGGCCACGTGTCCCAGCTGAAGTGGGGACACCCTCCTTGGGAAGCCCCTTCCCCTGGGAGCCCCAGTTCCACCCCAGAGCCTTTGGAGTCATGTCCCAGCTGTAATTACAGCCAAGGAGTAATAGCCAGGTTGCCTTGTCTTTCCAATTAGTGTAATGAGGCTTCTGGGCAAGAAGGATTTGAATTACTAAGAAGCTTAAATAAATTTGGTCTTGGAATCACAGCTGGAGATGGGGCTGAGCTGGTGGTGTAATCCTCCTGCCCATCCCCTCCTGGGAGATTCCCAGTGCTCTGCTCCTCTCTGCTCCCTCTTTCCCTCCCTCTGCCTTTCCAAGGGCCCATCTGTGCCAGCTCCTCTTCACTTTGAGCTGAAGAGCCTTTAAAGACTTTAGGATTGGGGCATAATCCCAAACTGCTCTGAATTTGGGAAGAATGATTAGGATTAAAGCCTCTGCCCTGACTGTGTCAAGCTCAGCCTCCTTTTGTAGGAAGTAAATTATCCAGCTCACACTTTGAATGGATTCAGGAATATTTTATAGAGATATCTGAGGTGATCAAATGAATTTAAACAGAATAATGAAGGAGGAGGGTAAAATCCTGCAGACCTGGGCTCAGCATTCCCAACTCTTGCCCCTGTGGAGGGGAAAAACAGAGGGTGAGCCTGCTCCCAGGTGTTTGGGAAGGCTGGAAAGGGAGCAGGGCTGTTCCCTGAGGAACCAGTGCCTGGGGACAGGGATGGGGCTGGGCAAGGCTTGTGAGCAGGGGTGAGGTGGGCACAATGGCTGGCAGGGGCTTGGTGGGAACAAGGAGCAGGTCTGGGGCTCTGCCTGCTCTGCTGCTCATGCCTGGGAGCCGGGATAACCCCCCAGGATCCAGGATAACCCAGTCCCATGTCTGCCTCATCCCCAGGTGAGCCAGCTGAGCAGGCACTTCAACATCCGGCCCTTCTCCCTACGGAAGCCCACTCCGGACTGACTGGGAGCAGAGGAGGAGAAAATCGGCCTGCGGGCTGCAGAAGGACTGTAAATACCTGCTGCACATACCTGTAAATACTTCAGCCATCACCACAGATCAAACTATCCTCTGGACAGGGCCAAGGACACGCGGGACCTGCTGCAGCTGGGGCGGGGCCGGGCTGGGGCGGCTCCTGCTGCTCTTCCATCCCTGCAAGCTTCGGGTTTTGGGTGGAGCTGGAGGAGGAGGAGCCTTTCAGGTCACCGTTACTGTACCTTAGACCAGCTGAATGTTCCCAGAGAAGCCTCTGACTCCGGCCCTTGCTCAGGGAAAGCTGCCTGGGGATGCAAAGGCTTTACCTGAGCAAAGCACCTTGGCCTGACCCCAAAAGCAACACAGCTGATTCCTCCAAGGGCAGGGGGACATCCTGGTGGTGGGGGTAGTTCCTGGCTGTCCCCTGTGCTGCTGTCTGGACAGCCCCTGTGCTGGGCTGGTACTTTGGGAGCAGATGGTGACAGTTCTCCCACATTCTGTCCTGCCTTCCTGCTTTTGGGCAAACACTTGCTAGCACGTTTGTTGTCTTTTTTTTTTTTTTTTTATAGGGGGGTGAAAAAAAGACACTCAAAGCTTGTGGTTCAATCCTAAATGGGGGGTTTGGAAAATCAGGGCTCAGTTTCCCATAGGAGTGGGAATGTGGCTTCTGCACATTGTGTGGTACCTGGGATCACATCTCAACATGTTCCTGTGTGTCCATGTGTGTTCCCAGTCTGGGAATGGGGTCTGGGCTATGGAAGTTGGCTGAGACTACAGATCCAAGCTCTCCCCATTCCTGCCATCATGGATTTGCTTTCGTGGGTTGGCTCTGTGGGTCCTTTCCTGCTGCCTGAACCCCTTTTCCACAGCCAGGAACAGCCTGGCCCTTCTCAACTGCAATTCCACCACTGGGAGAAGCACTTGAAGCCCTGTGTTGGTCATGTGTGCACCTTCATGATGCTCCTAGGGGTGAAAACCTTTCAGCTCTCCCTCTCTTTGTCCCCAGCACCCGCGTGTCTCATCCAGGCATCTCTTTGTTTACTGTCCACTTGTCAGAGATGTGTTTGCGTTGATTTTATTTTTTAATTTGTTTTTATAATTGACTTCGAGTGGGGTGGTGAAGACTGAATGCTGATTTTCTTTCCTGTTGGCTTGATTCAATGAAGACCTGTGCTTGAATGAAGAGTGTAGCTTAAACCCAGGCTCTGGAAAGGCTGCATCCGGAAGAGAACAAGCACAGCCAATCGTGCAGGTGGAACTACCATGGGAACAAATTCCTTCAGACACTGATTGTTGTGCAACGTGGGGCATCTGACAGCTTGGTCAGAGCAATTTCCTTCTGCAGGGGAAGCCTCTTCCTGCTCTGGGAAGCCTTCAACGTGTAACTGCTATTTAATGCTTTTTCTTTTGGAAATGGAATCACTGTCATGCCAAGACTGGAAGCCCTGAGGTTGATCTCGTGAGTTCGTGGGTTGCTTGGGCAGCCCCTGGTCAGCCCTTGGTGAGTCTTGGTCACCCCTGGTCAGCCCCTGGTCACAGTACAGCCTGTGAGGAGCAAGCTGGGCCCTTCCTAGGGCTGCCATCCCTCGTGGGAGGCTCTGGATCTCACGTGTCCCTACGGCTGCGGCAGGGCTGGGAGAGGGGGCCGATGGTTTTCGGAGTTTATTTAATAAAGTAGCTTCCTCCAATCCATTTTACTGATGTTGTACAGCAAGAAAAAAAAAAGCCCTCCATGGACAAATGACTTGGGCTGTACCTGAGTTTTTGACTCCTGCTATTTAATGAAATAGAATTATGGATATAAATTTAAGTCCTGCTCGCACAGGAATCAGAGGGAATCTTCAGCTGGGACACAGCTTCCTGTGGGACTTGTGCAAATGGCAGAGCTGGGCTGGCAACACTGAAAAATTGTGTATGTTGGATGATTTTCTGTCTAGTTTTGTGTTTGCCCAAGCAGGAAAGAACTGAGCTGTTCCCTCAGGCTTCCAACTGAACTCTGGGCTCCCAAACCTGGCACTTGCCTTGTCCTGTCTCTTCCCATGGCCATCACTGGCCCCTGAGGACTTGGATGCTGCTGAGGCTGGGAGAAGTTGTCTGAGCTTAAGTCTTGGTGTGTAGGAAGAACATCCCTCTCCAAAACTGGAACTGCTTCCTCTGCACAGGCTTTGTCTTGGGGGACTTCTGGCTCTTTGGTGCCTTAATTTATTGCACCTTGAAAGTATAAAAAATCTCCTTAAATCAGCGCTGGGGTTTGGGCTGGATTGTACCTGATGGGGACAGGGATGGAGCAGAGCCCATCCCAGTGCCCAGTCAACTGCTGGGGAGGGGGGTTCTCCTTTGGCTCTCAGAAATCCAGTGATTTCTGCTCCTGGATTCTGAGAGGGGAATAGAAACAAAGAGACCAAACCCTGTGTGGCAGCTGAGAACCAACCCTTCTATTGCCCCATGGGTTTAGGTCTCAAGAATTAAAGTGTTCCTGGGTAACAGCCCCTGAGGGGGATGTTCTGTGCTGGTGGTCACTGGCTGGGCTCTGTCCTTCCCATGGGGTGTGCTCCTGGGGATGGAGAGGGCAGGTCCTGGCTCCTCAGCTCCTCCTGCCTGGTGCCTCAGAGCAGATCTGTGTTGTCTCTTCTTCCAGGGATAGGTTGCTCCAAGCCTGTGACCCTTCCAGGGATCCAGGGGCAGCCCCAGCTGCTCTGGGCACCCGGTGCCAGGGCCTGCCCACCCTGCCAGGGAACAATTCCCAATTCCCAAGATCCCATCCAGCCCTGCCCTCTGGCACTGGGAGCCATTCCCTGGGTCCTGTCCCTCCATGCTCTCTCCAGCTCTCCTGGAGCCTGTGATTGGTCACAGGGGGGTTTGGCAGCTGCCTCTCCTCATAGCCCCCTGCCCCAAGGCTTTGCCAGAGCCAGGAGCAGTGCACTGGAAGTGGGAGCTCCTGAGGCTCTGGGAACATCTTTAAGCTCCTTAAATAGAGCTGGCCTGGTGTCACCTCCTGGCCGGTCAAGGATCTGCAGCTGAGAGTTAGAGCTGGTTTGATCTTGGCTCCAGTGAGGGCCCTAAACTCTTCCCTGAGAGCATCCATGCCTGTTTCTGACAGAGCTGGAAAGTCCCTAGGGAAGGGCTGCTTTTGGGAAACCAGCCTTGGCTCCTCCTGGTTTTGCCCACCTCTACCTCTGAGCTGCGTCAAAGCAGTGGCTGAGGTGACACAGAGGCTGCTCTTGGTGGGACAAGGACAGGACAAGAGGAAATGGCCTCAAGCTGTGCCAGGGCAGGCTCAGGTTGGATATTGGGAATAATTCCTTCATGGAAAGGGCTGTCCAGCCCTGGCACAGCTGTGCAGGGCAGGGGTGGAGCCCCCATCCTTGGAGGGATTTCAAAGCCCTGTGAATTTATGGCACTTGGGGACATGGGACAGCACTTTAGCCTTGGTTGTGCTGGGAATGGCTGGACTTGATGGGCTCAGAGGGCTTTTCCAACCCCAGTGATTCCATGGTGACAGTGGGAGCTATGCTGACCTCTTTGCTTGTGGAAAAGACCCTCTGGCCCATCCAGGTGTGGTCAGACCTGTCTGGAGAAGTCCCCAGGTTGGTCTCCAAGGAAGTGGCTGGGCCATCCATCCCTGCCCCAGGAGCAGAAGTTCTTGGGGTAATTTGCTTCAGCCCGCAGCACCTGCAGAGCCCGTTTGGTCAGAGCTGGTTGGAGACCTCAAAATCTGCCCCCATCCCTCCCTGCCAGCAGGGACACATTCCTCCTCCTGTCCCTTGGGCTGAAGGGGACACTGGTGCTGGCAGTGGCCCACAGTGAGGTGCTGTGATCCCAGGGGCCCCGATGGCTTTCCCAGAGTCCAGAGTCTGGGGGTTCAGGTACTGCAGTGGGTGTGAATTCCAGTCTGTTCAATGCTACTGCTGAAATATTTATTGTGTTTAAGCCAAACAGAAAACTAATAAAGTTCAGTAAAGAATAAAATTTTCCACACCTTTTACTGGTGTTTGTCTTTTCTTTCTGCTGAACGTGGTGAAGAGGAAAAGGTGGAGCAGGGAATGGGCTGGAGGGCAGTGAGCAGAGATGGATTCATCAAGTGACAGAGTGATTTGGGTGGGGAGGGACACTCAAGACCAGCTCATTCCATGGGCAGGGACACTTTCCACTGTCCCAGGTGGCTCCAAGCCCTGTCCAACCTGGCCTGGGACACTGCAAGGGATCCAGGGGCAGCTCCATCTGCTCTGGGCCCCTGGTGCCAGGGCCTGCCCACCCTGCCAGGGAACAATTCCTCATTGCCAAGATCCCATCCAGCCCTGCCCTCTGGCACTGGGAGCCATTCCCTGGCTCCTGTCCCTCCTGCCTTGTCCCCAGTCCCTCTGCAGCTCTCCTGGAGCCCCTTTGGGCCCTGCAAGGGGCTCTGAGCTCTCCCTGGATCCTTCTCCTCTCCAGGTGAGCACCCCCAGGTGTCCCAGCCTTGTTCCATGGCAGAGGGGCTCCAGCTCTCAGAACACATCTGCAGGATGTGGGGGAGCAGCTGGGCTGGGGAGCAGCACGAGTGACACAGGTGACAGCAGTGACACGGGGTGAGAGTGAAGCTGTCCCAAGAGCAGCAGAGGAGGCTGCAGGCTGGTGGCCAGTGAAGCACAGACAGACGACTTTTCAACTAACTAAAGTTGAAAAGAAGTAATAAATAGTATTATTGTTAGTTACTAATTAATAGTACTATTAATAATAAAAGAAGTAATACATTGTATTTATTACAGCGCTGGATGCATGTGGAATCGTTTCCAAAGCCATGTGGGAGGAGTTGCAGCCTCCTGCTCTCTATACAGAAAAGGTTTTACATATCCAAGAGGTTTCTAAGGATGCATAATACATAATCATTATGCTTTCTAATATAATCAGCTGCATATCCATTACAGCTGTGCAGTTGTCCTCTTTAATTGGGTCAATGACTTCTGGGGAGGAAGTAAGACATCTTCCTCGTGGTAAACTCTTCACCCGTGTCAAGCTGGCAGGGCTCCTTGATTTGTTTGTCACAGTCCAAACCCCTTCTCCTTCTTAGAAGCCAGTGGTATTTATGGCTCCTGCACTCTTGGAATACTTCACCTGTCATTGCCAACCTTGTTTCAGTTATCCCCACCTGGTACCGACTGATTTTCTTGTTAAGCTCTAATCACAGTAGATGATCTTTACTAATTATATTTCTAACTGAACCCCTTGACTCAGCCAGCCCTGAGCAGGGCCCAGGAGCCCTGCAGCCTCTCCCGTGCCCTGGGCCGTGCGCTTCTCCCCGGGATAAAGCCTAGGTGTATTTAAGCCATGCCTTCTCCTTCCTCAGCTTCTCCACTGGTTCCCCTAAGCGGATTGCTGCGGTAGGTGTAATGGCATTAAGGGATTGCGACTGACAATAGGTTTTGGCAGCGCACCGGGTGCCGGCGGTGCGGGCTGCTCCCACCTTCCTGAGGCTGCTCCCACCTTCCAGAGGCTGCTCCCACCTTCCCGAGGCTGCTCCCACCTTCTCAGGAATGCTCCCACCCTCTCGGGAATGCTCCCGCCTTCACGGGAGGGGAAGGCCATCTTCCCGGGGCTGTTCCCACCCTCTTGGGGATGCTCCCACCCTCTCGGGAATGCTCCCACCCTCCCAGGCCAGCTCCCACCGCCCTCGGGCTGCTCCCACCTTCCCGGGGCTGCTCCCATCTTCATGGGGCTGCTCCCACCCTTCCAGACCAGCTCTCATCCTCCTGGGGCTGCTCCCACCTTCCCGGGGCTGTTCCCACCCTCTCGGGAATGCTTCCACCTTCCTGGGGCTGATCACAGCTTCCCGGGGCTGCTCCCACCCTCTTGGGGATGTTCCTACCTTCCTGAGGCTGCTCCCACCCTCCCAGACCAGCTCCCACCTTCCCGGGGCTGTTCCCACCCTCTCGGGAATGCTCCCACCTTCCTAGGGCTGATCACACCTTCCCGGGGCTGCTCCCACCCTCTTGGGGATGTTCCTACCTTCCTGGGGCTGCTCCCACCCTCCCAGACCAGCTCCAAACGTCCACGGGCTGCTCCCACCTTCCCGGGGCTGCTCCCACCTTCTCGGGAATACTCCCACCCTCCTGGTGACAGCCCCAGGGCTGCAGGAGCACTACAGGAATCCTGCTGTAGCAATCGAGGTACCCGAAGGTGAGGGATGGATTCCAGCCCTGCCTGGGCAGGGATGTTTGCAGCTCGGGGGGAGGCAGGAAGGCGATCCTGTGTTTGCACCTCCTGAATGTCACTGAACAATCAATTGATACAATGGCTGGGGTGAAAAGGGACGGGCAGGGATGCCTTCCACCATCCCAGGGGGCTCCAAGCCCTGTCCAGCCTGGCCTTGGACACTCCATAAGGTCGAGTGCCTACAGGTAAGAATCAGGGGAAGCCCATTGTGAAAAACACCAATCACTTGTTTTTAAAATTTTTAAAGTTTAATAGAAATAAAATGGTTATAAAAATAGGAATAAAATTAGAGTAATAATAATTTGGACAATTAGGATTAGGACAATAGGATACTAAAAACAAAGAGTTAAGGACAGTCCAGGTACCTCTTTCTGGGCAAAATAAGCCCGAAAAAGAACCCATGTTAACAGAGGATTAACCCTTAAAACAATAACCTGTTGCATATTTATACAGCTCATCCATGATGCATAAATTCCATTCAAACACAGGATTCTGTCTGGTCAGTGCCAACTTCTTCCTCTTAATCCTAACTGCATCTTCAGGGCTGAGCAAGGCAGGATGAAGTTTGTTTCTTCTGATAATGGAGCAATTCTTTTTCTCTGAAAGATTCAGGTGTCCTGTGGCTGCCATCTGGTGCGAGTACCTCATTCTTCTCTTTAAAAAATATCTTACATGGCATAGTTTCTTTTTTAACATTATAACTTAAAACTATATTTAACACACTATTTAAGAAAATTGATACAGCATCACTTTCTAACATAACACATATAATATTAATTTTAATATTTGCAAAAAGCCAATCATAAAATATGCATTTTTCACACTGGGCACAGTGACCACCAATTGACTGAAATTTTCAATTCTCCATGAAATAAGGAGAGGCTTCAACAAAACCTTGGACTTCAACAAAACCTTCAACTTCCAGGGGATAGGCTTTGCCTTGACTAGGATACTGACTCAGAGAGTCCCCACTGAAACAATCTTTAATAATTCAGAAATGTGGAGACTCAAAATTCTACCACTGAGCCTACAACAGCTCAATCCTTGAGGGGCAGAGAAAAGGTAGGAAAAACTCCCCTGCCGATTAGGGTGAGAAGAGCCTCCCTCCCATGGGCCTCTGCAGGGACATGTTAATGTTTCAAGTTTCATTGGTTCTCCCAGTTGTTCCACCCCAGCCCAGCCCCTGTTCACCATATATGTATATCCCCTAGAATGTTCTCCCCTTTCTCAATCCCTATTGGCCCCAGTTTGCTGCAGTGCTCCGCCCCATCATCCCATTGGTTCTTCTATTTGCTGCCCCTCCCCTGCACCCCTTTTCCCTGCTCCCATTGGCCCTTCTCCCTCAGATCCACCCCCTTTCCCCCATATTTAGCCCTGTGCACTCCGCTCTTCTGGGTCTTTTCTGGACCCTCTTAAAAGTGGTAGACCTCCCTTAGATCTCCAAACAAAGACTTGTCCTTCACGTTTCTTTCTTAGCTCCTTTAGCAAGTGTGCTCCAGGCCCCAAAAATGCAGGTCAGTCTCAGGGACTTGTTGAAGTGTGACACTTCAGAGGGGTTCAGGAGGGCTGGATGTGCTTTAAGAAGGAAAACTTAAAGGCATGAGAGCTGCCCATCAAAAGATGAGCCAGATGGGGAGGAGACCAGCCTGCTGAACATGGAGCTTGGAACTCAGGGGAACTCATGATTTTGGAAGAAGGGGCAGGGAGCTTGGGAAGAGTGTAAGGATCTTGTTAGGTCATGCAGAGAGAAAATTAGAAAGGCGAAAGCTCAGTCTGGGCACTGCTGGGAAAGGTAATGTCAAAAGTGCATATTATATGGTTGGCTCTTTGCAGATATTAAGTTGTATAAATTAGTATTACTGTATTAATCTTTTTTAAGTAGTGTGGTAAATAAAGTTTTAGCATTTTAAATAATGTTAAAACAGACAGTATATATTGTCAGATTTTTTAAACTAGCTATGAGATAATAAATTATTTGCACAGAGATAACAACAACAAAACACCTAAATCCCCAAGAAAATAATTATTGCCTCCTTATTGGAAAAGACAAATTTTCTTTCACCTCCTTCTCGTTTTTGAGGCACCAACAGGATTAAGGAGGCGTTGACAATAACCAGAGAACACCCTTTGTTTGAAAAGAATTTATGCATCATGTATGAGATGTATGAATATGCAACAGGTTATTGCTTTTAAGGATTAATCTTTTGTTAACGTGTGCTTTTGGGGTTTAATTGCCCAGGAAACATCCAGATGTTCATATTTCTTTGCTTTTTATTGTCTTTTATTGTCCAAACTCTGATTGTCCAAATTCTTATTGCTCTAATTTTTATTACTATTTTTGTAACCATTTTATTACTATTAAACTTTTAAAATTTTAAAAACAAGTGATTAATGTTTTTCACAGTAAGAAAAAACATTTTTATAAATATATCAACAACTGAATGAGAGCCAAGGAAAATTTCCATCCTTTTTTTTGGACACAGAGGGGGTCATTGTCACCAAAGAAGAGGAAAAGGGTGAGGTACTTAATGCCTTTTTTGCCTCAGTCTTTAATATTAAGACCAATAATCCTGGGGGCAAACAGGTCCCTGAGCAGGCAGCCAGGGATGGGGAGCAGAGCACATCACTGAAATCCAGGAGGAGGCAACTGGTGACCTGCTGAGACGCTTAAAAGTCTACAGGGCTGGATCAAATTCATCCCAGGGAGCTGAGGAAGCTGATGGAAGAGCTCCCCAAGCCATGCTCCATCATTTATTATCCATTCTGGCTCACTAGTGAGGTCCCAGAAAACTGGAGGTGGGGCAATGCAACACCCGTCTACTAGAGGGGCTGAAAGGAGGATCCAGGGAAGTACAGACTTGTCACCGTCATGCTGGTGTCCAGGAAGGCCATTGAACAGAGCAGCTTGAGTGAAATCACACTGCATATATAGGATCAGTGAATTACATTATTATTTAGGTTGGAAAAGACCTTTTGAGACCACGTCCAGCCCATGACTGATTCCCACCTTGTCACCAGCCCAGGGCACCAAGTGCCATGTCCAGTCCTTGCTGCAATACTTCCAGGGATGGGGACTCCAAACCTCCCTGGACAACTCCTTCCAAGGCCTGACCATCCTTTCCAGGAAGAATTTCCTCCTGATGTCCAGCCTTATTGTATATCACTTATGCAGAAGGCAGGACCAATGGAAAGTTATGTAACAGTGGTGGAATGCTGAGAGCTCTGGAACAAGTCAAACCAGCCCAACCCATTTGGGTCAGAAACACCTTTGGCAACATTACATAACCTGGGTAAAAAACACCACAAATGGAACATCACCAAGGAACCCCAAGGACCCCCAAGAAGACATCAAGACAAAAAAAAAAAAAAAACAGAAAAAAAACCCCAAAAAACCCAAACAAATAAGGAAGATCTTGGAATATCCTATAACCACCTATTTAATGAATATGGAGACTTCAGGTTAATGAACACCGGTAACCCCCTGAGCCAGGCAGGCACTTTAGGTGCACTTTAGGTGGGGTTATCCCCCTGCACCCATCGCTGCAATAAAGTGATGCTCCTTCTTAATGCACACTGGGGTTTAGAGGGTTTATTTTGGTGACAGTTTTTGGTGACCCACATGGGACAGTGCTTCTGATGCTCACAGGATTGAGAGGACTCCATCACTCACTGAAAGCTTTTTTGGGGAGATCCTCCATTTTCTGGATCTACTGAGTTCAGGGCAAGGCCCCTGGGATTTTACAGCATTACTAAATGGAATGAAGGGTGCACTTGTCCAAAATCATGGTGGAAAATCCTCACAGGATTGGATTCAAAGGAGGAGTAAAGGGAAGGCACATTATGGGTTTCTGTAGTCTCATTCCCAAGGTGCTGAAAGCTGTGCTGGCTGTTTTGTAGGGAGCTTACACAGATGCCTTGTTTCAAGCTCTGTGGTGTGTGAGTGGTAAATTTTATATTGTTGTAGTTTTGCATCATGGCATCAGGTCAATCTACTTAAGGGGGAATTCTAAAGAACTTCCCTTTGGGCTGTATGTTGAAATGCTGATGAAAGGGGGTGGGTGGAGATTCCTTGGCAAGAAAACAATTGGTTGAATAGTGTAATTATTGGTGTCCAATCTGTGTGTTAGACGATGAAGAAAAATAGCCAAAGAATGGTTTCATATTTACCACCTTATTATAATTAATATTGTTTTGTCACTGGGAAAGAAAATGGTATACAGTACCGGATGTCGATTTATTTCTCACTGCACCACCATCCAGTACAGCAGAAGGATGGTGGTGTAGTGCCTAAAGATGCCATGGGGTTACTGGGGGGAAAAGCTTGAAAGATTTTATTCAGCTTGAGCTACAGGAGAGTGTTGTCTTGAAGCTGGAAAGATAGAGTCTCCTGGTTTAACAGAGAGATACGTGCCGAGGAAGGTGAGAACCTTCCTGGAATGGAAAGATGAACCCCTCACTCTAAATTAGTCTAACTTTGGAATTACTGGGAATTCTAGGCAAAGATATGGGGAAAGGAATACGTGTTCTTTACTAGGAAAGATAGAGGTAGATATAGATACCGATTAGATATAGACATAGTGTCCTGGTTTAAGGCAAATTTGGGAGAGAATCCCCAAAAAGGGCTTCTCCAAAAAACAAACCCACACGGCCCCTCCCCCCAACCGGTTCGGGAGGAATTCCTCGGAGAGAGGTGGAAAGAACCTGTTTACTTGACAAGCACAGCACCACCCGGCACACAAAATGAACAATACTGGATGACACCACTCTTTCACCGCTCTGAAAAAGATGACAAATTCAGAAAGTCTCTCCTGGGGAGTGGTTGCTGTTATCAGTCCCTCTGGCACTGGGGCAGCTGCTCGGTGTTTCCAAATCGGTGGTTCCAATCCCAGTCCAGAGCAGGTTCGGCAGGTCCACACAGGGGAAGTAGTCCAGAAAGGAATTTGGACTGTTTGGCCAAATCAACTAATGAGAAGAGGGGGAAAAAAGCAAGAGCAACCAAAGCAGAAGCGAAGCAGAAGCAAGCGCAAAAGCAAAAAGCAGGGCAAAAAGCAGAAAAGCAGCACTAAGTCGTGGTGCTATCTGTATGTCTCGCTGAGTGGCTGATAAGAGGCCCAAAAAAATCCTCTCACTCTGCCAGTCTTAACGGCACAGAACATAATATCCAGCATAAATTACACACACGAATGGCGATAACAGTCACCCTAGGACACATAGATATAGACATAGATATAGATATAACAAGACAAACAGCAACAACAGCTGTGAGAAATGTAAATTTAGAAACTACCACAGACACTGAAGGGTTTGATTTGCAGCCTTGGAAGAAGCTTGGATAGATGTAGAAATAAAAGTACACAGACATTAAGCAGAAAAATTATAAACTTATGTTTCTGTAGTTGTAAGTAAGAATATGCCTTAAGTAAGTGAGAAACTGCATTGGGTAAAATGTGTGAAGGGTTTTATAGTGTAGTAATGTAATTGTATAGAGTAAGGTAAGACTTTAGCTGTTATAATAGAAGTGTAAGTGTGTACACGTAATGGTAGCCCATTGGATTAAAAGTATCCACAGTGCAGCAGAATTATGGAAAGGTGATAGCTTAGAAAAACTAAACAAACTTTGTGACAACTTTCCATTGGATTAGAATGTTATGTATTGCCTTGTAAAGAAGAAACCTGTGACTACTTTGAGCTATGGCTGACCATTTACTCCTTTAAAATCTGACGGCCTTTGAGGCTGATGTTTATCTGAGTAATAAATTATTTTTAGCCTGAGAGTAGTGCCATCCCTTTTGTAAGGCATTGATAATAGACAGCAACAACTACAGGAACAAAAAAACAGCAACCAAAACCAGCCTTTTCTCACCCATAAATTTCTCTTTGGTGCAGTTACACCCATAACCAGCAGGGAGCGCTGTTGACTCAGTCGAGGCAGGGAAGCTGCAGTGACATCCCCGCGGCTCCAGGGGGCGCTGCTGGATCCCAGTGAGTCAGAGGGGCCACAGTGGCTCCCCTGCAGCTCCATGGTTGCCTGGAGTGGGCTTGGAACCCTCCGGAGGTGGTGGTTGGGAGATGGTGATTGGGAGCCCAGGCAAGGGGAAAAGATGGGAGATGGTCACGGGTGGTGTGGGCATCGGGTGCCTGTCTTTCCTAATGTTAAAAACGCTACTTACTTTTGTTAAAATTTCAAAAGTTTAATAGTAGTAAAAATTGGGACAATAAAATTAGGATAATGAAAATCAGAATCATAAAAGACAATAAGAGACAATAAAAAGTAAAGAATTATGGGTGTCTGGGTGTTTGGTATTTTGCTGAAAGGCACACTTTGCTAATAAAGGATTACTCTTTACAAGTAATAGTTCATAGTATATTCATATATCTTATATGTGATTTAAACATTCTTTTCAAATTAGACTGTTTTTGTTTATTTTAGCTTCCCCCCCCCACCGCCACATCTTGTAAGTTCACTTTTTTGGTTTTTGGAAGTTTGACTTTTCTTGATAAGCAGGTAATAATTATTTTCTTGGGATTTTGGTGTCATTGTTATTTTTATCTAGATAGGATAATGTGAAGAATTTCTTGGTCATCTTTTTTAATTTTTGAGTTAGTTACAGAAAGTATCTTATATAGTTTCTATTTCAATATTATGCTATAGCTTAAAAACTTTATTTACTACACTACTTAGATTAACACAGCACTATTTAAATGAGATTAATATAGTATAACTTTCCAACATAACACATGTAGTATTCATTTCAACATCTGTGAAAAGCCAATACATATAATATGTATTTTTCACACCCCTGTCCCCTGCCTGTCTGCAGCACACAGAGTTCGAGTCACCGCCAGCTGTGTCTCCCCTGAGCACAAAGGAGACACAGAGCAGTCCAAATCAACTCCTTCATTAGCAGAGTGTGAAAAACGCCAATCATTTCTTTTAAAATTTAAAAAGTTTCATAGAATTAAAATAGTTATAAAAATAGTAATAACAAATTAGAGTAATAAGAATTTGGACAATCAGAGTAGGACAATAAAAGACAATAAAAAGTAATGAGTTACAGACGTGTGGGTGTGTTTTACTCCTTCTGCCAAGCAAAAGCTCACCTCACTAACAAAGGATTAATCCTTAAAAGCAATAGCCCGTTGCATATTCATATATCTCATACATGATGCAAAAAATATTTTCAAACAAAGGGTGTTTTCTGGTTATTGTCAACTCCTCCCCTCATCTTGTAAATCAATCATGTTGGTCGCTCAAAGTCTGAGTCTTCCCAATAAGGAGGCAATCATTCTTCTCTTGGGATTTTTGGTGTCTTGTTGCTATTATGTCTGTGAGAATAATTTCTTGATTCTCTTATCCATTCCTGGATCTAGTTAGAAAAGTATCTTCCATCACATAGATTCTATTTTATATTATGCTATCGCCTAAAAACTTGATTTACCACACTACTACAAAGAGATTAATACAGCATAACTTTCCATCATAGCACATATAGTATTCATTTTAACATTTGCAAAGATCCAATGATATAATATGCATTTTTCACACAGAGCCTGCAGGGGATGAGGCTGAAGCAGCCCTTCAGCAGCTTTCCAGGAGGGCTTGGCCCTCACTTTGCCCAGTGGGGTTGCAGTACCTGCACAGCAAAAGCCCCCACACCTCCCTGGGACACAGCCAGCTGGTGCCACCTTCTCCAGAGCAGAGCTCCAGTGCCACCAGACTGCCTGGGCAGCACCAGCACTGCCCTGAGGGCTGCTGCAGAAGGTGCTGGCAGACAGGATTCTCCACATGGGGCATTCCAAAGGATTTTGCTCAGCAGAGAGGCCAAGGGCAGGAGCAGCTCCTGCTGTGGCTGAGGGCTGGAGGGAAGGGCAGCAGCCCCAGGCACCTGAGCAGGAGCGGCTGCGCTGGACAGAGACACAGCACCTCTGAGACAGGCAGTGAAAGCACTGCCTGAGCCCCAGGGTGGTGGCGTCACTGCTTTCCTGAGCCCGCAGGCACAACAGCTCTTGCTGGGAGAACAGCCTCAGTTGATCCAGGAGGCTTCAAGAAGGGAGGGAAGGATGACACCCAAAAGCCAAGCATCCCAGCTTGCAGCCAGCATGGAGCTGGCCTCAGGTCCCGCAGGCCTCTCTCTGAGCAGGACAGCTCCTTGCTGCAGGAAACCTGCCTTTGGGGCACTGTCCCTTCTTGTCTCACAGCAGCTGATCCAAGGGTTGCTTTGAGTGCTGCCTTTGCCCAGTCCCTGCCATTGGGCTTAGGTTTGGCCAGGAGGTCAATTGCCCCAAGGAGTGGGTTTGGTTTGGCTCTAGGACAAAACTGAGGGAAATGTTTATGGCAAAAAGGCAGGACGATTCTGGCTTTCTCATGAAGAAATGAGCAAAGGCTGCAGTAAAGCACCTTATTTCATGAAATTTGGTAAGAATGGGATACAATTGTCTGCATGTGGCTTGAAAGCACCATCATTGTAACTGCATTTCGCAGAGATCCTGGTGTAAAGTTTTTCAGAACTGCAAAGCTCTTATGCTTCTCAGTCCCCAAGGATGTGGCCTAACACATCCTTGCTTCTCCAGCGCAGACAGTGCTTCCTGCTTGGTAATTCTCCCCCACGCCTCAGGGATTTTTCCTTTGCCCTGAAATTTCCCACTGTACAAATCTTCCAGCTGTGTCCTGAAATGAGACACAAACCATTTCCAGTACGCCTGCATGGATGAATCAGGAAGAATTTTCCAAGTGGAAGCAGGAGGTCCAGCATCCCGGTATCTCTTGTAAGGGATCCATTTGTTGTTATCAAACCGGAATTTGAGATTACTTGTAACAAGGCTGGAACAAATATCAATGACCAGGTTGTTTGTGCCATGCCACATGGTTCCCATCAAAGCTCGTGGTCGATGGTAGACCACTTGATGGTCTCCATCATGATTCCACATGGTGTTTGTGCAGACAGCCCCACAAAAGGGACACTGTGCCCAGCACCCTGAAAAATGCTCTGCCAGGATGGTGTGAGGCTGCCTTGAAAACGAGCTCAGGTCAGCATCAGGAAATTCTTTCATGAGCTTGTCCCTCAGGTTATCCAGAGCTTCTGCCATGGCACTGCTCAGGAACTCAATGTCTGTGACCTCCTGGTGCTCGATGCCCTTCAGGTCACTTCTGGGCAAGTTGATCACCTCAGTCAGTTGCCTACAAAATTCATCCAGCCAAAGAGAGACTTTGTCTTTTCTGTCTTTTCTGTCTTTGACAGTTTGGGTTGATGAAGAAATAGCTGTCAGGATGTTTCGATAGAGATTATTAAAGGAGTCATCTAAAAAGGTCTTCAGCCTCCTGCTCCCATCTAAACAGTAACTCTGAACTTGTATTCCAATGTATTTCTGAAAACATTCCTCTGGACGCATAAGGTAACATTTGAAATACTCAAAATTTTCATTTTTTGCCAGGTATTTCAGGATGCAAACTTCCAGATTGGCTCTGCTGCCCTGGAAATCTGGGAATTTACCCTGCATGTCCTCAGCGATGGCTTTAGCTGTCTTCTCATAGACTGCCCGGCTAAGAGCTGGTTCAATCTTGTGACAAAGGAGAAAAGCAAAAGTTGTGATCGAAGTGGCTCCTTGGCAGGAAATCTGGAAACACCGGAAGAAATCTTCTCTCTTGCTGCTCAGGTACGCAACCGGGTCATTTGCCTTCTGGAATGCTTTGTGCATGGCTTTAAACCTTTCTGCTGCCATTCTGCACAGATACAGAGACAAATCTATGCTGTAATCTCTGTTAAAACTACAGGGTGCATTGCTGGGGACAGACCTGACAGCTTCCTCTACTTCATTGAGTATTTCATGAATAAAATTTTGACTGTAATCGCGTTTCTCCTCTTCTTTCTTAGCAATATTTGCTCTCACACGTGCGATGACGTTGTCTGTGATGTGCTGAAAGTTGATTGCACCAACATTGAAAAAGTTCCTGGGATCAGGGATATAGCGTAAATACTTTTTCTTCATGATGTATTTCTCTGGATCAAAAGAAAATCCGCTTCCTTTGGGAAAAGACGCAATCCGTTCATGGATACCCGGCTCGTTAAACCGCTCCACAAGGACATTTTCAATTTCTGCATCAATATCCACCCGTTCTGGAGGACGAGCAGCACGGGAGACTTCAGCCATCCACTCGTTCCAGACAAGAGTAAAGTTCTTCTCCAGTTCTCTCTCACTGAGGCTCTTCCCTTTCAGACTCACAGCCAGCTCCCGACTCCTTCTCAGCAGCTCATCTTCATAGTCCAACTTCCTTGCATCCAGTTTCCTCTGCTCCTTCTTGAGCTCAATGAGAGTCTCACATTTCTTTTTTGTTTCATGAAGAAGAGTCTCTTTTAGGTCTTTCAGCTTCAGCTCTGTGCTTGATTTCCACTGGATCAGTGTCTCACAGTCTCTGTCTTCCCTGAAATACTTTTCCACTTCTTTCTCAATGGCATCACTTGTCTCTTGCACCAGCCCTTCAAGGTCTTTTATGGTGACATTCTGCATGTCCCCATTCCGAATTTTGTTGTCCAATCTCATCTGTACATCTAAGATGTGACTCCTCAGCTTCCAGGTCCACTGACTGAAGGCACTTTCCAGTTTCCTGTACACAGCAATCTCCAGGGAATTCTTGAAGCTGAACACAAAGTTTTCATTCACCAAAGCATTCCAGAGGTCACCAATACGAACTCTAAGGCCTGAGAGCCTCAAAATGCTGCGCTGTGAATCCTTGGCAGTCAGGAGTATTTTGCTCTTCAGTTGCTGGACATTCTGGCAGTAGGTGGGGTTGGGTGGTGCCATTGGGGGGTTTCCTTCCCACAGGTGAGCAAAGTAGTGAATGTGGGTGTTCACATCAAAGCCAATGACATCGCTGAAGGAGGAGACATCACAGAATTCCTGCTGAGCAGCTACCACGGTCATTTCATCCAGCTTTTCCTGCAAACTCCTTTGTCCTTCCATGTTCTGCTTCTTGGCAGTTGCTTCTCCCACATTTTGGTGGACAAAGAGGCAACTTGGGGAAAGATTGACTTGCTTCATCCTCAGGAAAGCCTGCACAGCGATCTGGAGAACATCTTGCATTTCTGATGGATTTTCTCCAAAGATATTGATCATCGTCATGTTGCCAACACCAATGACAAAGGTGGCCAGCTCATTGTCATGCTTCAGAGACTGTTTATTGGCCATCACGATGGCACGAAGTCCCTCTGTGTCAATCACCAGCACAAAATCAAAGCCCAAGTCTTGCTGCAGCTCCTCTCCCACTGGGATCAGCTGCATGAAGGCTCCGCGGGTGCATCTCCCTGCGCTGACGTTGAACTGCAGACCAAACATGGCATTCAGCAGGGTGGACTTGCCTGTGCTCTGGATGCCGAGCACGGAGAGCACAAACACTCGTTTGTCCCCCAGCCTCTCAATTAAGCTGTCAAAGATTGCTCCCACCCAGTGCAAGGGCAGGTAAGAAGCGTCCCCATCCATCAGCTCCATGGGATACCCTGAAACCATGAGATCTGCGGCAATTTCTGGCAGTTTGGAGAAATAGTGTTTCTCTGTGTTCATTAATTGCACAGCTTCATAAATCTGCCCTACCTCTCTCAGGAGGTGCTCCAGGCCAATGGATGAATCATTGATTTCATCAGAGAGGGCATCCAAGCGCCTCAGAAACTCATCATTGCCACTGGGTTTTTTCTTGCTTTTTTTTCCTGTCTGGATTTCAGACCATAAATTGTGATAATCTCTCCTCAGTTCTTCAAGGCGACCACAGGACAGCTCATCCATAAAGACCTTCATCCAGTGCAGGAAGTATTTTTTGGTATCTGCTGGCTGGGCCTGAAGAAAGCCAAGGAATGATTTCATCAGTGGGTTGAGAGGGAAAGCTTGTTTAAGTTGCTTTCTTCTTATTGCATTCTTCTCATTTTCAATTTGGCTGCGATGATGCTCAATGCTCTTGTTCCTCTTCTCCTGCAAGCGAGTGAGTTCTTTGTCCTTTTGGCACCACTGGTACCACAGTTTTCCTTGAAGTGGCAGCAGGTGGGATTTGATCTCAGACAGCTTCTCTTTCTTCAGAAGCTCCACCAGCTCCTTTGCCTTGGCTTTGGCTGTCACACATGCAGGTTGATCTACATCCACTATGAATCCGTGCTGGCGAGCTTTGTCCATGCAGGCCTCCAGGCTGAAGCATGGATTAGACCCTTCCAGGAGATTCCCAATTGTCTTGGTCATCTCGTCCATCAGTTCTGCTTCGTTTCTGTTCTTGATCCCTATTTTTATGTTTTTGCCGACTTGTCCAGCTGCAGCATTCTCTATTTCTGTGAGAAGACAAACCAAAGGCCTTTGTGACTGCAACAGGTTCTGCAGAAGCTGTTTCCCCCTGTTGTCCATGTGCTTCCATTCAGACACAAGAGCCACGTTGACAGCAGATATCTCCTGCAGGAACTGCAGCTGTGCTCCATGATCCCTGGCGTCTCCATGCAGGTTACAGAAAGCCACACAGCGCTCAAAGGTGTCATTTGGGCTTCCACGGGGGCAGTACCAGGCGATCTCCACCAGCCCTTCCATCAGCAAACGCTCTCTGGTGCTGCCTCTGCAGTGGCGGTCGAAGAAAGTGTTGTGTTTGTGTTTGTTTAGAACAGCATTCAGGAGCTGGGACTTGGAAGAGGAGGCTGAGCTGCCAATGCGGATGAAGGACACGATGGGTGCCTGTGCCTGAAAGATGAGTTTGTTGCTGAAACTCTTGGTTCTGGTCTGGTTTCTTACCTTCTCCACCTCTTCCCAGCTCCTTTGAATTTGGCTGAGGGCGTAGAGCGGGAACTCGATGCGTGAAGTGCTCGGGCTGGGCACCAGCAGAGGCAGCGCCAGTTGGCAGAAGGCCAGCTTGGTTGCCAGGGTCTGTCTCAGGAAGTCATCAGCACAATGGAAAATGGCCATCTGCAGGTCCATGGGGTGCACATGGCTGTCCCTGCTCACGTGTTTAGGGGCTGCTTCCATCAGATTTTCAAGAAAGTTTGCCATGGAATCTGACGGTTCATCAGCTTGTTCTGTGGTTTGTGGCACAGGTGCAAGGCCTGTGTTGCTCCTTTCCCAGCAAGTCAGGTACCTCACCTGGTAATCCACAGTTAACAGCTTTTGCAAGAAGTAAAATGGCAGTTCCTTGTCCTGGCTGGGCTGGCTGTCCTGCAGAGATGTCTTGCAGATGGTGTGGAAATCTCCCATCCCCAGTTTTCTTGGATAGTGACTTTCCAGTCCAAGGCGCTTGAGCAACTGCAGGAACTCCTGGTTTGCAATGGCTTCATTTTCTCTGGATTTGCTGCTGTCTGACTTGGATTGGGACTGACAGGAGGGCTCAGGTGTTGGGAAAGTGTCTTCCAGGTCACTCAGTATGTTCTGCATCCTCTGTTCATCCAATTTGTCATCCAAGCACCCACTGATCAAGGAGTCCAAGTCCCGTTCCAGCCTCTCCCAATCTTCATCTCCATGGTGCTTTTGGAGGAGATTCTTTATCCGTGTGGACCACAAACCTTTCATTTGATCTTCCATGAAAACTAAACGCTCCCTCTTCTGCTCAAGGGACAGCTCTTGACTTTCAGATGTCACGGTCAGACCTGTCAGCACGAGAAAGGCCTCAGCTCTGTCAGCATCTTGCTCCTTCAGGTTCACATACTCCTCATGTGCCGCTTCCATTTCCTTGGCCATGTACTGAATTTCTGGGTGTCCAAGGAGGTGCTGAAAAGTGCTGCTTTCCACCTGGTACCCTGTGCTGGTCACAATCAAGAGCACCAACAGTTCCATGTCCTTCTGAGCCTGTTCCTGGAGAGACTGGAGTAAGGAATAAATGGCGAGGCTGCTGGTCTGGGTGGCTTTTATCTTTGCTTCATGAACAGCAGGAGCAGAGCTTCCTGGTGCGTAGGTGACAGCATAGATGTGCTCCTTCATTTGCTGCAGTGTTTGGATGAGCTCTTGAAGCTCAGAGACCTTGGGAGGTCCAGGAAGAGGGTGCTCAGTCTGGAAGATCCATTGCATAATGAAGGAAGCCTCAGGGAAGTCCTTGACAGAGTAGATATGAGGATTCAGGAGACTCCTCAACATTACCTTGATAAAGGTGGTGTTTTCTGGAGGTGACTCCTGGCAGCTCCGCACGGTGTTCACAAGGAGGTCCTGCAGGGCTTTGTCTGACAGGCACAGGTTGATCCACACACTGGGGTTCTGGGTTTTTGCACTCAGATCATCTTTTAGCCTCATCAGCATGAGCAGCTTCCTTTCATCCATTTTTGCCACCTCCCAGGCCTTCACAGTCCTCATGAAATCTCTGGCCTCTTGCACTGCACTGCCCAGTTCCTCTCCAAAAATGGTGCCAACGCTCTGATTCGTCAGCGCTTTGTACCCAGCCCTGAGGGCTCTGCTCATCTGGCCAACAGACTTAAAATCCCCGCAGTGATTATAGAAGATGACTTCCCACACTGGGATCAGCTGAAAGCCACGGTCGATAACGCACCACGTTGTGTTATCAGACACGAGCCCAGTTTTCCACTGAGGAAGGGAAGCTGTGTCTGCTGGGCCCCCTGTGTTGGCCACATAGAGTTGAATTGCTGTATGAGAACTCTCTCTGGCTCTCCCCAGGACAGAAGCCTGTGAGCTGGATTTGGAAACATCCAGGGTCCCTTCTATACTGGCCCAGAAACCAGCCCAGCTGGCCCCAACAAAGCTGTTCAGTGCTTCAGAAGTTTGTCGTTTTATCTCTTCCTGCTTCTTAGTTTGGAATCCTTCTGTAGACACCTTCCACCAGAATATCCCCCCAAAGTGGAGGGGACCCTGGTTTATGTGGGAGCCAAACTTCCTGAAGAAGCTCTCACACATCTTCACCAAGGTACGGTTGTCTTCTTCCTGACTGAAGCTCAAAAGCTGCTCCATGCCTTGCAGCTCCCGCAGAGCCGCATCCGAGAGGCGAAGCTGATGCCTTTGGAAGTAGCAGGAGGCCAGAGGGATGTACTGGTACATGGTGGTGCAAAAGTAGCTCTGCTCAGAGCGGGACTGGTGGGTGTCCTGTGACTGCGAGAAGCTGCTGTGATCTACACTCCCTCCCAGATTAAACCCCCAGAATGAGCATTTGGCAGAAACGCTCATGCTGAACCCCAGCTGCTCCATGGACTTGGTGAAAGTGGATTCTGCTGCAGAGGAGGAGAACTCCTTCCTCTCAAGCAGCGATCCTTGCTCCGGACCGGCGAGCTGGAATCCCTCAGGAACCCTGAGGAGCTGCTCTCGCTTTGCCAGCACATCTTCAGGGCTGCTGGTTCTGTAGATGCCCTGCAGGGCCAGTCCCCCTGACGCCCTCCTCAGCACCTCTGTGTCAGGGATGTTCTCCCTCCTGCTTGCTGACTGCTCCTGCTGCTCCAGCTGCTTCTGGATGCTCTCCAGCATATCTGCTAAGGGTTTCTCTGCTGGTGGCCAGAACTCTTTGGGAATCTCCATGGCTCGCCACAGGGTCTCTGCTTTCTCCCTCAGAGTATCCTGGCTGTGGCTGTGGCTGTTGTGCATTTCTGTCAGATCCTTCAGAGCTTTTTTGGCCTCATCTTGTCTCTGTTTTGTCTTCTCCAAGTGCTCCTTCTGCACCCCTTTAGTGGTCATTTTGTCATCTCTTATGTTCAGGAGTTTCTGGAGTGCCTTTTTCTCCCAGGGGTGCCGTACCTCGCACTCCAGCCTGAGGTAGTCTTTATATTCCAGATGTTGCAGGGCTTCTCTGCACTTGATTCCCAGGATCTGTGAAGCTTTAGGCAGCCAGTATCCAGCATCCAGTCCTTCCTTCTGGAATGCCTCTGCCAGGAGCTGGGCCTTTGCATCCTCTTCCTGTGTGTCCTCCTGCAAAGCCATGGCTGTGGAGGAAGAACAGAGACTTTCCCTAAGGTGTTGTCAGAGGCCCCAGGCTCCTGGCAGAGGCTCTGCAGCAGCTGCAGCCCTGGGGATTACTCCCACCTGGCTGCTGGAGCCAGGCCTGGGATGGCACAAGAGGCAGGGTCTCCTTCTCAGCACCCTGGATGTGCCTGTTGCTTACCTGTTCGCAGGATCAACCCTGATGCTGATTGTGTATCCCAGAAATTGCACAGACACACAGATACACAGAGACACAGAGATGTACAACACACACACAGACACACAGACACACAGACACACAGAGACACATGCACACACCGACACACAGACACAGACACACACAGACATCCACACACACACACTGAACCACACAACCTGCCCTGGACAAGGTGCTGCCTTCACCATCACCCACATCCTCCCTGCAGAACTCCTCAATCTACAAGTGCAGATAGCCAGGGGCATTCCTGGCTCCCTGGAGCACTGGCACAGCCCCTCTGCCCATCCCACAGCCCTGCCTGCATCCTGCACCCTCTGCCCAGCCCTCGGCTGCCCTGCTCGCTGCCTGGCCCAGCCTGCTGCTGCCAGCACCCAGAGGCAGTGCTCACACACTCCCTCCATGGGCACCCCACACTCCCCAGACACTCTCCCACCATGCCCCCCAGGGGGTCTGAGCTGTGCTCCTGCTCCAGCTGCCAGCACAGCCCCTCCCTCGCCCCTCTCTGGCCTCTTCCCAGGAGCTGCTTCCTGGCACACTCAGGGCCCCACCCCAGTGCAGGGGAAAATCCACCTTGTCCCTGCCCACAGCTGTGCCTGGGACATCCTGGCGGCCCTTCAGGAGAGACTGGAAATGCTGGGACCCAACTCAGAGAGGTGCCCTCTGTGACCTTCTGCTCATTAGCACAGAGGGTCTCGTCAGGCAGGTGCCCTTTGGTGGCAGTCTTGGCTTCAACTACTACGGAGCCACCAAGTTCAAAATCTCTGGTGACAAGAGGAAAAGTGCCTGCAAACCTTCAACTGGGCACCTGCCTTTTAACTTTTGGGGGTTTTGACTCTGTCACACAACTCTGAAAAGTGTCCTGGTCTCAGTTCAATTGGATCCTGGAGAGATTTATTCCTTGCAAAAAATCCTTCTGAGCATTCAGCTTCTCTCCTGTTACCGTACAAGCTTATTTGTACTGCGTTTTAATCCAGTTATAAATAAGAAACCCAGCCACCTCCCATAAACCGGCCTCTGGGCTGTCTGACAGAGGTTTCAACTAATAAGAAGTCTCCTAAAATACAAGTATTTGACTGGTTCATAGTATAGGGGGCATGGAGATTAGACCCGTGGCGGTTTAGAGCTGGGAGCTTTGAATGTCTTATAAAAGCAAGCCCTGAACAATAAAACAGGCTGTTTGGCTGATGAACAATGTGGTCTGTCATGTGTTATATCTCAGATGCACGAACGCCATGTGTCACCGTCCCACCAAGGCCACAACACTCTTATCAGCACAGGTATTGATGCCAAGGGCTTGGACTGGGCTCCTGCACCCTTCCAGAGCCTTCAGGGGCAGCTTTCCTGCTGCAGTTAGTGTTTCTGTTTCCCCAGTTTTCAGTTTCATAATCCAGATTCTCTGATAATGGTTGCTTCCAAAGCTCTCCCTATGTTGTTCCAAGTTGGTATCTCCCAAAAATGTATCCACCCTGATGTAAACCACTCCTCTTTCTCTTCCCCTTTGCTCTCTTTGGAACTAATTCTGTAAACCACTCCCCTATCTCCTCCCCTTTGCCCTCTTTGGAACTGGCTCTATAAACCACTCCCCTTACTCCTCTCCTAAGGTTATCCCATTGGCTGGCTGTTTGTATCTGCCCGCCAGTTTTGGCCTGTATATAAACCACTGCAGAGCTGTGCTCTCTTTTTCTTCTGCATCTCTGGAATAAAGACTTTCTGGAATATCTGGCAGAGAGGATCCGTTGACTCTTTTACTTTTCTCCCTGACACTTGTAAAGCTAATCCCACTGTAGAGCTGCAGCTGTGAAGTTCAGCTCCTGTGAATTTGTCCTGGAGTTGTTGCATACACCTTGGCACGGCTGCTGGTGTTCTAAAAGAGCTAGCTAAAGACTCCAGTGGTTGCATCAGCTGGCGCCCAACGTGAGGCCTCCTGATCAGTCTGAGACCTCATGGAAGAACTTGTGCAGTCACTTGCAGGTGACTGCATTTAAGGACTTGGTCATTAGCTACCCTGGTAAGAAGCAGGCTGATTTCTTTCTGGTAGCAGCTCCAGGGATGGAGACGGTAATCCCCAAAACACCAGGGACCATCTTTAGGAGAGGGACCTTGGCTACAGCTCCCCTAATCCAGGCAGTAGTGGTAAGTATTCCCTGGGGGGAAATGGGTGAGACCAGGAGGGACATTTTTGCTTTGTGTCCTGATGCCCCTGGAAGCATGGGAAGGGGATGGTGTTCTGTCCCTGAGCTGCTTCTAGATTTTTATTTTATTTTAATTTAAATTAATTTAATTTAGTTTTGTTGTATTTATTTTATTTTATTTTATTTTATTTTATTTTATTTTATTTTATTTTATTTTATTTTAGTTAATATTTCTGTTGTAGTCAAAGGTAGAGTTTGCTGAGCTGACCCAAGTAAATATCTTATCATGGGTGTTAAATTGTCAGCACAGCAGAGAGGGATTTTTACCCAGCTTGCAGGAATCTTGAGAGCTGGGGAAAAGCCTTTTTCTAAAGGGTTATTTAAAGGAATAATCTGCTGGCTGTTCTTTCACTTCCTCCGAGTGTCCCCCATGAATGTAACCTCCATCCCCTTTTGCAACAAGGTTGGAAGAAAATTGACTGATTTGATGAACCAGGGGGACACCTCTTTATCCAAATTGATCCCACTTTTTGTTTTATTCTGACTTGCTTTAGTTGAGAAAATGGAAAGGGAGAAACAGCCACAGCTATCTCCCTCAGCTATCCCCTCCCCCCTCCCCAGCCCATTTGTCCTACCCCAGGGGAGTCACAGAAAGCAGACAAGCAGGGTGGCTAGGCAAGCCTGACTCCCCCTGGCTCTTTGCATCTCCCTCAGCACCCCAGCTCTGCAGAAATGTCCAAACTGCCAAGGCTCCTTCTCCTAAACCCTCTGCCCCGGTTCAAACCCCAAAAATTGTTAGGTTTGAAGTTCCCCCAGCTTATTCCCCTTCCCCACGAACTCCTAAGCCTTTCTCTGCTCCTCAAAATGGGCCCTGAAGAGCACAAACTGGTGATGACCACAAGGTCATTTTTCAGACATATGCTCCTCTCTCGCACAATCCTTTTTTTCCCTGCCTTTCCCAATCCCCTCCCTACCCCGATTCAAAATGGAGGGGACCACATGGTCGGGTCTCAAAATGGTGGCGACCACGTGGTTGGGTCTCAGTCATATGTGTCCCTTCCCCAGAACCCCTTTCTTCCAGCCTTTCCCAATATCCTCCCCAACCCCTCCCCTTTCTCCTCCCCCAGGTCCCTCTTCCCCCACGTCAGCCCCTCCTCCCAAAGTCCTCGCCCCTTCATGTTGCTGCTCTGCCCCTAGCCCTGCCCCTCACCCTCCCTTCTCCCCCAGCATCAGCTTCCATTGTAATCACCCCATTCCTACTTTCGGTTCCCATGCCCCTCCCCCTGCATCCCAGGCTCCTTCTTCTGGTTCCCACAATGTGAAAACTGAAAGCTACAGGCCAAAACCCCTAAACACAAAACAAAAGGCTCTTCCTCTTGTTGCACCAGTGACCTTTAGTGATGGCCAAGAAGGTTTGCTCTGAGTATGGGAGCCCCTCTCCTACCAAAGTAAAAAAGAAATTTGCAAGGCACAAAAAGAATTTGGGAGGGGGAATGAGTATTTTAAAGGCTTGCTTAGAGCTACCTTCTCCTATAATATCTTAGTGCCGCACAATCTCAAGGATTTGATTTCATGCCTTGTCTCTCTAGCAGAACACTTGCTGTGGGAGGGGGCATGGAAGAAATCGTTGTGGGGAATTCTTTTTGACCTTTTGCAGATTCTAAATCATTCGCATGACACAACTGGAAATGTTATTACTATGGACCACCTGTGCAGCGAGGGGGAATGGGCTGAGCCAATGTGCTGGCTGTGCTGACTTTAGATTTAATCCAGGGAGCTGCTGAGAGGGCATTCCAGCAAATTCCCTCCCATGGGTCCCATGTCAGCTTTGCTGCCGTCAGACAGCAGCCCAAAGTACCTTTTATAGATCTTATTAAGAGATTGGAAGTGCAAATCAAAAGACAGGTGGAGGACCCAGAGTCACACTGGTGATTCTCCTGGAAATGGCAAAGGCCAATGCCAACGAGGCCTACCAGCAAATCATCAGAGGGATGCTGCTTGACCCTCCACCCTCGCTAACATCTATTATTGAGGTATGCGCCAAGAACTTCATAGCAGCCGACTGGAATAGAGTGCAGGTGTTGGGCAGGACTGTTGCAGTGACCACCACTGCTGCTGTCAGCACATCACCCTTTTGATGGGGACCACTAACCTGTTACTGCTGCAGGGTGGGATGCTGGCCAAATCCTGTCCAGCATACCAGCCCACTTGGACAGAACCAAAAGAGAACCATGGGGGAGGGGCACCCACTACAAAAAAACTAGTGGGGCAGCGAGATCCTGCTTCACGTATAAAAGTAAATACAGCAGGGTCCCAAGGGCAAGGGAGAGTGGGACAAATAAAAACTGAACTGCATAACATTACTGGACGTGACACCCACACTGGACGTGACACAGACTCAGCTAATATTGACAGTTGCAGTAAAGTGTGGCTGCCTCAGCCACTGCTGCTACTTCTCACATCTGACAAAAAGTTTTTCAGGTCCCGAAGCTTGGATGCTGATAGATGACAAACCACTGGGGGAAACATCGATGCCTCTAGAACCTGGTGGTAAGTATATTGTCATGGGTGATACCAACCACACACCACCTGAGATTGAGATCGTTCTGGTGATGCTTTTAGTAAATCTGTGTGGTGTTGTTTCTCTTGGCACGTTGTATCCACCCACTATTTTACCTAGCCAGGGGCCAGTTCATTGCCCAGGCTATTCCTATTCCAGCAAAGATCCCAGTAGATGATCAAGCATTAGAAGTTTACTGGGCAGAAGTGGTGGGTGAGGATAAGCCTATGATTCCCTGCCACATTCAGCAAGGCTCGGATGGGATAGGGATGAAGGGCTTGTTAGACACAGGAGCAGATGTGACAATCATCCCCGAAAGGGCATGGTCGTCATATTGGGAACTACAAAATGTAGCAGGCAAAATACAGGGCATAGGGGCCGCTCAAGAACATCAAACACCGTTGTACAATTTGAGGGGCCAGACAGGCAATTAGCTAATATATGACCATTTGTTGCAGTTTACCAGGTTTCCTTGTGGGTAAGGGGCCTCATGTCACAATGCGGGGTACCCATTGAAATCTCAAAAAACCCTCGGGATTATTAAGAGCAGCCATTGTGGAGTGTCCTATCCAGAAGCTGAATTGGACCACTAACAAGCCAGTATGGGTAGTTCAGTGTCTGTTCAGCAATGAAAAATTGTAGACGCTCAATGAACTCATGGAGGAGCAGTTGGCTCGAGGTAGCATTGAACCAACATTCAGCCCTTGGAACTCCCCAATTTTTGTTATTAGAAAGCAGGGGAAGAACAAGTGGCAGCTCCTCCATGATCTCAGAAAAATAAATGAAGTCATTGTCAACACGGGACCCCTTCAATCAGGGATGCCCTCCCCAGTGATGCTTCCCCAAAATTGGAATCCGGGAGTTCTTGATATTAAAGACTGTTTTTTCAGAATTCCTCTTGACCCAGCTGACGCCCCACATTTTGCATTCTTGGTCCCAACACAAAACCAGGACGCTCCCATGAGGCAGTTCCATTGGAAAGTGTTGCCACAAGGAATGAAAGCTTCTCCTACCATCTGTCAATGGTACATTGCCTCATTGCTGTCTCCTGTAGATGCCAAGGTGGGGGAAGCCATCATCCTGCACTATATGGATGCTGTGCTTGTGTGTGCTCCCAGTGACAATATGCTCCAACACACACTTGACCAAGTGGTCAATGTTTTGATAACTGCCAGTTTTGAATTACAGGAGGAAAAAGTACAAAGGGTGAGACAGAGTGGAAATTTTCTAGAGCAGAAATCCATTTTGATTTAGGTGACATCTTTGAATTAAGTCTGTAGCTTGCAAACATAGCTGTTTGGTCTGACCACCTGTTCTCACAAAAAAACCTGTGCTCTAAGAAGCTGCTTCAGACAAAGGACAGAGATAAGGGAGGTCCCCTTGAACTCTGAAACAGATGGAGAGACTGCGGGAGACAGGGCAGGGTGACCCGGGAGTTCTTTCTGTACTTTCTGATGAAAAACTAGCTGCAAGTATAACACGAAATCAGTAAAATTAATATGTATGAAGCTATTGTGAAATTCCATGCATATGGATTAGTAAGGGAGATAAAAAAGGATCTGGAGTTCCCAGAGGTACACACGTCTTTTTAAGGGGAGTGATCCCCACATGTGTCTAGTGCTGTAATAAACATACTGGCTTTATAAATTTTACAAAAGTTATGGAGTTTGTTTTCTTTTTTTGCAATTCAAGGGTGCCCCTTTAAAGGTATCTGGGGCTTCAGATTGCTGCAAGGACCATTGTTCATCAAAAATTGGCTATTGACAGCGATCCCAAAATATTAGCGCACCTCTACTGCTTGTGGGGGTCTTTAAATTGGATCAGGCCCTGGCTGGGATGACAACAGAAGACCTAGCCCCTCTCTTCAATTTATTGAAAGGGGGAGAGGAGCTAAGTTCTCCCAGGACCCTGACTCCAGAGGCAAAGCTTGCCTTAAAGAAAGTAAAAAAGCTCTGAAAGAGAGACAGTCCCACCATTGTAAAACAAACCTGCCATTCAAATTTATCATTTTGGGAAAATTGCCACACTTACGTGGTTTAGTAGTCCAATGGGACCAGGACCAGAGGGACCCTCTCTTGATCACAAAGTGGGTTTTCCTCAGTCACCATCAGTCCAAGAGTATAACAAGGCCACAAGAGCTGATGGCTCAGCTGGTCAGGAAAGCATGAGTAAGGATCCTGGAACTGGCTGGATGTGATTTTGCATGCATTTATCTGCCAATCGGCCTCTCTGAGGATACAGCATCTCCAGAGAAGTTGACAGCAGGTATGTTCGAACAACTATTAAGAGAAAATTAGATCCTTCAAATTGCATTGGATAGGTAAGTAGGAAAGATTTCTGTCCAAGCTCCTGCCCACCAATAGTTTCATGAAAAGTTTTATTTGATCCCTAGAGAGAAAAGGAGCCAGAGGCCACTCAAGGCTCTGATAGTTTTCACTGATGCGTCTGGAGTATCCCATAAGTCACTAATGACCTGGAAGGATCCTCAAACTCAGCAGCGGGAAACAGACGTAGAATATGTGGAGGGGTCTCTGTGGATAGCTAAGTTGGCTGCTGTCCTTAGAGCTTTTGAGAGGTTTTCTGGGCCATTCAATTTAGTTAATGACTCAGCTTATGTAGCAGGAATAGTAGCTAGGGCAGAGAATGCAATTTTGAAAGAGGTCTTGAACCAAACTCTCTTCAAGATACTCTCAAAATTAATTGATACTGTTTCTGACTGAGAGCATCCATTTTATGTCATGCATGTGAGATCACGTACCAACCTGCCAGGACCAGTGGCTGAGGGAGGGAAATCAAAGGTCAGATTCCCTGGCTATAGCCTCTGTAGATCTAGCAAGGCTTCCTGACATTTTCCAGCAAGCAAAGATGAGCCATCAGATGTTCCATCAGAATGGGCCAGGGCTGGTCCACCAATTCCACCAGAAGCAACATCAGGCCAGGGCCATTGTGGCGACCTGTCCCAACTGGCAGTCAACCGCCATTCTATGATTAGGAGATGGGGTTAACCCCAGGGGCTGGGCAGTTGTGAATTGTGGCAGACTGATGTCACCCACATATCTGAATTTGTCAGGCTGAAATACGTGTGCATGTCTCTATTGACACTTTCTCTGGGGCAACCTATGCCTCTGCCCACACAGAAGAGAAGGCCAAGAATGCAAAGAAACACCTGCTGCAGGCTTTCTCAGTGTTGGTGGTCCCTAAAGAAATTAAGACAGACAATGGCCCAGCCTACACTTCCAAGGGATTCAACAAATTCCTGCAGGTGTGGGGAGTTGAACATAAGATATCTCACACCTCTCACTCCCCCACAGGTCATGGTGTGGTTGAGCAAGCACACTGGTCACTTAAACAGGTTCTAGAATGTCAACAGGAGGGCACCAAGGACAAATGCCTCAGGCCAAACTTTGCAAAGCTCTCTTCACTGTTAACTTTTTAAACTGTTCTTTTGAGAATCTGAATCCCCCAGTGGGGATGCTCTCTGCCGTATGGAGATCACAGATACGAAGAACATCTGCCCATCTTCATTCAGGACCCACAAACATCCAAAACTAAAGGACCCTGTAATTGGTAACGTGGGGACGTGGGTATGCCTGCATGTCTACTCCACTAGACCTGCAGTGGATCCCACAAAAATGGTTGAAATGCTGTCACCAAACACCTTAACAGGCCTCCTGACGCTGAAAAAGATGTGGTAGCAGCTAAAAGGAGGAAAAGTCTGTTGGGTGGAAAAGGAGACCCAAATTCCCCCTTCTACCCTGATTTTCCGTCACTTAATGTGTTCATTGATGATTATGAAATGCTAAATAATCCTTGTTAAACTTTATACTATTTTAGGAAGAAGCCATGTTCCCCAGGCCAGCCCTCATTGGAATTTGTTTCATCTGATTCACCCTAAACCAGTCTTCTGATGCATGGATCCTTCCACAACCCAGGAAAAATGTCTGGGTTATGTTGGCAGAGGCACTTAAGCAAGACCACATCTACTTGTCTACAGCAGCAGTAGAAAATCCTATGTCAACCTGCCTAATGGGGGTCCCGTTTAAACCCGAGGAGTACCCTGAAAGAACATTAAAAAACCGTAAATAGCAAAGAAAGCACCCACATAGTTTACTGAACACCAAGCATGACCTATGAACCATTTAGAGCCCCCTCATGCTGTGGTGAGTGTGGGTAGGCAAGCTGCTTGACATGAACAGTGAACCACAAGAACCTGAAGTTTTAGGGTCTTCAAGTGCAACCTATTGCATTCAGTTTGTCTACGAACCAAGGCACCACATGGAACAGTACACCAATGTCCTCCAGTATAAAAAAGATTGCCAGGACAACAGGTGGTGTGATAAGATTGAGTATGTTAAGATGGTGTCCACAGAGGACCACCGACCAAAGAGGCTAGGAAAAGGTACTTTTCTCATTTGTGGGGATAGAGCTTGAGCAGGTATCCCCTCTTGCCTGCTCGGAGGTCCGTGCACATTTGGGCTGTTTATGCTGTTCATTCCCAACCAAACCCAAATTATGAATTAACAACAGAAAAACAATTTGAGAATCCAAAAGTGAAGCATTGATAATTTAGAAAAACACTGTTATTTATTGGTCTAGGCTAAAAAGAGCTACTTTATTTTTACCATGGGTTGCAGCTGCTAAAGCACAAGGTGAATTGGGCCACCTTGAGTGTTGGGTAGTGAAACAAGCCAGTTTAACAACAACCGCAATCAGTGACCTCCTAGCAGACAAAGAAATCACTAGGAAAGCTGCTCTACAAAATTGGGCAGCTATTGACTTCCTGCTGCTGCTGCATGGACATGAATGTCAAGAGTTTGAAGGTCTCTGCTGCCTCAACCTACATCAAAGGCACCAGACGTCCGCGCATTCTTGCGAGAAATGCAAGAATGGATAACTGATATCAAAAAAGAATCTGAGGACTGCCAGGGGAACATCTTCTAAGGGTGGGGGTTGACTGGGTGGCTCTCTTACATTGTTAAATCTATTGTTTGGTTTAATGTAATTGTTTTGCTTATTGTAATACCCTTTGCTATTTTAACAAGATGTTGCCTTTCCACTGCTGCACCCCTCACCTTTTCCCCTCCTGAAATTAATGTTACTGAGAGCCCTGATGCTCCTTACTCTGAAAACCCCTATACCAATAAGCCCGATACTAAGGATTCTCCCGATGACAGCCTCCCAACCAAATGGTGGTACGAGTTATGCCCAAAATCAGAGTGTAATCCCGTTCCTTCCTCTTCTTAAAAAAGATGGGGGAGATATTGCAGTTAGTGTTCGTGTTACCCCAGTTTTCAGTTTTGTAATCTGGATTCTCTGACGGTGGCTGCTTCCAAAGCTCTCCCTATGTTGTTCCAAGTTGGTATCTCCCTAAATTGTATCCACCCTGATGTAAACCACTCCCCTTTCTCCTCCCCTTTGCTCTCTTTGGAACTGGCTCTATAAACCACTCCCATCACTCCTCCCCTAAGGTTATCCCATTGGCTGGCTGTTTGTATCTGCCCGCCAGTTTTGGCCCGTATATAAACCACTGCAGAGCTGTGCTCTTTCCCTTTTGCTTCTGCATCTCTGGATTAAAGATTTTGTGGAATATGTGGTGGAGAGGATCCGTTGACTCTTTTACTTTTCTCCCTGACACTTGTAAAGCTAATCCCACTGTAGAGCCGCAGCTCTGAAGTTCAGCTCCTGGTGAATTTGTCCTGGAGTTGTTCCATAAACCTTGGTATGGCTGCTGGTGTTCTAAAAGAGCTAGCTAAAGACTGTAGTGATTGCATCACTTTCCCTTGGGAATCCCTGCAGATTTGGGCAATGTGTGCAAGGGCTCTGGGCTCTGGTTCCCCTCACCCACCTCACAGCAGATGCTCCCGTTGCTCCCAGCCTTGGCTTTCCAGCAGACACCGGCAGCCGAGGGCTCCAGCTCAGGGGACACAGCACAGTGGCAGTGGCAGACCTGGGGTACACGATAGGTGTGGAGAAGAAGAAGGGAGCCACCTCAAGAACTCAGGAGGAAGAGCAGCAGGAAGGAAAGGCCCAAAATCCTAAAGGAGAAGAGCAGAGAGTCAGGAGAAGGTGACCCCATGAGCACAGCAGATTCATTCCAGGGAGCACTGCAGGCCAACCCTTCTCCTCCACTGGGGATTGCCCAGGCAGCAAAGACTCCTCAGGACTCTTCTGGAAAGGTACCCAGAGCAGGATTTCACCTGGGACCTGCATCCATGTTCCCCCACCAGAAGGAAGCTGGACATGCTGGGGAGGTGGGACAGAGCAAAGCCCCTGAAGGTCACCAAGGCCAAGTGCAGGTGCTGCCCATGGGTCAGGGCAATTCCAGGCATAGACACAAGCTGGGAAGAGAATGGATTGAGAGCAGCCCTGAGGAGAAGGACTTGGGGGTGCTGATGGGTGAGAGGCTGTCCAGGGAACATCTGTGCTCTGGGGGCAGCAGACAAGGTGAGGAGGGGGCAGAGCCAGGAGAACAGCCCTGAAAATGGGGCAGCAGGGCCCGGTCCCACCGCTGCCCACATCACACAGCTGCTGCTGGGGGGAAGCTCAGGGCCCTGCAGAGGGGGGAGAAGCACAGCTGGGCTTGGATCCCAGCAGGCACTGAGCCGCCCAGCAGCTCCTGTGCTCCCAGCAGCAGGATGGGAACAGGAGGGAGACAGCAGAAACAGGAAAAGCTGCTGGCTTCTGATAAGGGCAGTTCAGCAGCAGAACAAAGCTGGGCGTGTGCTGGCAGAGCTCAGGAGGGATGTCAGACCTCAATTGTTTTCTTTGCTCATGTGAAAAGTGCATATTGTATGGGTCTATGCAGATATTTACTACATGTATTATGTTGTATTGATTAGTAGTGCTGTATTAATATTTTAATAGTATGGTAAATGTAGTTTTGTAGTTAAAATGTAACTTTGGCAGTTAAAATAGAAGCTGTGTATGTGGGATACTTTTTAAGAAAGGAATGAGGTACTCGCACCAGAGAGCAGCCACAGGACACCTAAATCTTTCAGAGAAAAAGAATTTATTGCTCCGTTATCAGAAGAAATGAACTTCTTCCCACCTTGCTCAGTCCTGAAGATGCCGTCAGGATTAAGAGGAAGAAGCTGACACAGACCAGAGAGAATCCCGTGTTTGAATGGAATTTATGCATCATGTATGAGGTATATGAATATGCAACAGGCTATTGCTTTTAAGGGTTAATCCTCTGTTAACGATTGTCCATTTTCGAGATTATTTTGCCCAGGAGAAGGCACCCGGACCATCCATAACCCTTTGTTTTTATTGTTTCATAATGTCCTAATCCCAATAGTTCAAATGTTTATTACTCTAATTATATTACTATTTCTATACCCATTTTCTTACTAATAAACTTTTAAAATTCTAAACACAAGTGATTGGCATTTTTCAGAGGCTCATGTCCAGTTGCTCCCTGGGCAGCAGAACCTCAGTGCAGGAGAGCTGCTCAGGATGGGAACTGCTGGCTCAGGGTCACTGCTGGAGCTCTTCCACTTGAGCCACTTGTCCCAGCCCTGTCCTCTCCCAAATTCTGTCCCACTGGAGCACTGCCAGACCTGGTTCAGTCTCAGGAGCCAGAGGCTGCCCTGAACAACATTAACTCCAGCCCAGCCACACCCTGAGCCTGCCCCCAGGCACCCTTGGCACTCCCTGCACAGCCTCCTGCATTGCCGCAGGAATAGGGGAAAAGCCCCATGCGACTGTGTCAGTGCCCGCAGAGAGGCACTGAGCACATTCAGGGCATAACTCGGGACTGAATTCCTCCTTGGAAGCAAAGGAGGGAAGCAGCAAGGCTGACAGCAGGACCTGCCATGGGAATGCCTGCACCCCGTTTCACAGGAACAGCCCCCAAGAGCATTTTCCCCAGCCCTGTCCCAGGGAAAGGGGCTCCGGGAACACCGCTGCCTTTGTGGGGCTGTCCCAGGGACCAGAGCGCTCTGGGTGGTGCTTAGACTGCAAGAGAGGAGAATCCCACCCTCCCTGCATGGGCAAGGAAAGGAATGATCCCCCCGGCTCCTGCCTTCAGGGGAGTGCAGCCATCCGGCCCCAGCGCGGGGCTGGGGGTGCCCGGGCCGGGCAGGGTCGGCCCCGCCTGCGGGGAGCGTTTCCCGGCCGGAGGGGCACGGGCTGGCGGAGGGGAAGGGGATCCGCAGGGGATCTGTGCCCAGCCAGCCCCACTGCCAGCCCCGCTGCCAGCTCTCGGGACAGCCTTTGCACCTCTGCAGACCTCACTGTGCCCCTCCATCCCCCGCATCCCTCCTCCTCCCCCCGTCGCTCCGCTCCCACCGCTCTGACCCCGACCCCCTCCCAGCTCAGCCCCCGCAGCGCACACGGCTCCCCTGAGCTCCCCCAAAGCGGTGCCAGCAGAGGCGGCTTCCTGCAGCCCACGCTGGGAGCACACAGTGCCTGCCCGCTGCCCTCAGCCTCATCTTCTCCTGCCCTGCCATCTCCTCAGCAGTGGCAAAGCACCGGGAACAGGAGGCAGGAGAGCAACAAGATGCTGCTCCTGGCTCCGAGCCCCGCAGCTCATGCCCATGCCCATGCCCATGCCCATGCCCATGCCCATGCCCATGCCCATGCCCATGCCCATGCCCATGCCCATGCCCATGCCCACCCCCATCCCCATCCCCATCCCCATCC
Source organism: Haemorhous mexicanus (assembly GCF_027477595.1). NCBI lineage: Eukaryota > Metazoa > Chordata > Aves > Passeriformes > Fringillidae > Haemorhous > Haemorhous mexicanus. The sequence continues at coordinate 117,262,011 of NC_082343.1, read as the reverse complement.
CCATCCCCATCCCCTACCTTCTCCCTCTGGGCTCCACAGCTCCCGGGCTGGGAGAAGCCCACTCCAGCCCCTTTTTATCCAGCTCTGCCTCTCCAGTGGGTGGAGGGTTCCCATCTCCGTTCCAGAGCCAGCGGAGTAATTCCTGGAAATCAGGCTTTTTACTGCAGCAGAGTAGTGGAAGTGAAACCATCTTTTTGGAGGCACGTGACATGGTCCAAATTCCACAACAGCGATGGTTTGAGTTGGCTCACAGTCAACACTGTTGCAGCCGTGACAGTTGCAGACAATGACACTTAACTCTTGTGCTGACTGCTGGTGATAATATTGTAAACTGCGATAGTTGGATACACATAAATGTAAAAAAAGGAGGAGAGGGTCTTTGGAGAAAGGCCTGGAGGGACATGACAAGGGGGAATGGCTTTCCACTGCCAGAGGACCGCAGAAGCTCCCAGTCACACCCTGATCATTCCAGCAAGGAGGGGTCCCATGTCACACACGGTCCCACCTTCACCACACTGCTCCTTGCTGCCCCCACAGCCCCCCAAATCCCGGCTCTCACTCACTGCAATTCCTCTGCCACACAACCCCAGGTCTCTCTGCAGCCCCCCAACCCACAAGCCTAGGGTTTCACTGCAGCCATCCCCACAAACCCTGTGTGAAAAATGAAGATCACTCTTTCAAAATTTTAAGAATTAAAAAAAGTTATAATAAAGGATAATACATAAAGCAAGAGTTACAGCGTACTCTGGGCGCATGGCAAAGCCAGTGGCCCACCTCCTTCTTCAGTCTGCAGTTTTTACAGTTGTGTTACTTCCTCAGATGATTTTGTAGACTTATTTTGGGCTTGTTGACTACAATCTTGCTCCAGATTATTGCACTGTTTCCACAATTCAATAGTTGCAGACATTGGTCTTCTGATGCCAGCTTAAGCTTGATACTTTTCCATTTATATTCTTCTGCTCTCTGCCTATGCTGTTGTGGATATACATTTTGCAATAGCAAGCATATCTTAAAAGACATCTTTTGCAAGCCCTCTTACATCTTGTGAAAGCCTTGCTTTCAGTTTTACACTCATTTCCCCATTTATCCTGCCCACAAGGGATTACAAAGTTTATCATATTTAAAAGCAGTTTAAAACGTACAATAATTATTTGCAAACAATTGCAATTTCAAACTTAAAGCAAAGAAATTGAAGAGTGAGCCAACTACTACATAACTCTTTATAACACCTGTGTTTCCCTGCAACCACCCCCAAACTGGGGTCTTACTGCAGAGTTCCCCCTACCTTGAAACCCCAATGTCTCACTGGAACTCCACCCCAAAACCCAGGTTTCACTGCAATCCCCCCTTCCCAGACTCGTGGAACATCTGTCCCCGCATCCCAGGTCTCACTGCAGCACAAACCACCCCCCTCCACTGAACCCCTGTCCACTGAACCCCTACATGTCACTGTGTGAGGAGCCAATTTACTTTTGATTTGTTTCAGCCCTGGTTATTAGAGGCCTGTGGATGAGGGGTTGCACATGTGCCATGTGCAGGAGCTCAGGTGTGTCAGGGGAGGGTGAGCGAGCAACTCTGGTGGATGCCTGGCATTGGGCCAGTGTCAAACCACAACACATGACCATTTGTTTGCAAGGCATGCTAACAATTCCAACATGAGCATCACAACTAGCTGTGATTTGCCAGATGGCTTTTGGTGTCTTTGTGGAAATGGAATAGCCCTGAGTAGCTACCTGGAAATTGGAGAGGTCAGTGTACAATGGTATGTTGCAGTGTGAAACAGTATCCTGTCCCTCAGATGTGCCAACTTTTTCCTTCCCCTCCCCCTTGCCCCCTTTCCGAAGTGATGTCCGTCAAGCTCTACATACCAGCAAGGGCATTGTGTGATTGGCAGAAGTTCAAAAGATGCTTCTCAGACCTGGGGTCATTGGCCTGTGCAGGTGTCATTGTCCCCTGAGACCCTCCCCCTCTCACTTGGTTGGTGGCTCACCTATCCTTTCCCTCCCCCCTCCCTTTGGGCTTAAAAGACACTGAAACCATGCGGTCGGGATTCTGTTGGAGCCGTTACCAAGATTCAGAGCTCTGTGACCCTGGAATAAAACTCTGGATTTAACCCTCCGGCGGAATCCTCTCTCTTTCCTCTTCACTGTCGCCTGAACCTTTTCCACTAGAGGTAAACTGAGTTTCTACAATGCCTGGACTTGTTCTGAGTGCTTAACTGCAACTTCCAGCCAGCCAAAGGTGTCTCTGAGGTGAAACACCACAGCTGCCGCCTTTGGTTCGGAGCACTAGGGCTGGACGAGCCCAGGCACGTTCCACCCAGCAATATTGGGATTTTATTCCAATAATGGTATATCTCGTCCCACCTATAAAAGTTATAAATCATACTAGTTTAATTACAAGAATCGTTAGAGAAATTTGGAAAAACCAATTTAGTCAAAGTATACCTTCTAATCCTCTGACTGGATATAATACAGGCCTTCACAGCCTTGTCAGAGCTTTATTCCCAACTTTAGGAATTGTACACTTAAAAAAAGCAATAGTGAACATCTCAGCAGAGGTGGAAATAATTACAAACTCAAGAGAAGATGCCTTTGGATGGTGTAAAATAGAAATGAATTCTTTAAAAGGAGTAGTATTTCAAAGCAGTATGGTAGTAGATATGATCACAGAACAAATGGGAGGAGTCTGTATTTTGATAAATATCAGTTGTTGTAGTTACATAGATCAATGAGGGCAAATAACAACAAATATTCATACACTCTGGCAACATGCAAAGATACTCCATGAAGTAACAAAGGATGATACATCTTGGTCAAACTCATTGATGGGAGACATTTATATCTTGAGTCCCTGATCTAAATTGGTTAAAACAATTATTTATAAGGATCTTGTTTTTAAGAATAATCATTATATTTAACCAGTGCTTTTTGTGGTGTAACAGTGAACCACAATGTGTTATGATAATTGGAAGAAATATAACTTAAAATATAGAGTAGAAAGAGGAACATATTTCTGGAGAATAAGCACACGATATTTTGTGAAAGAATTCACAAAAGGAAAAAGGAAGGGGGGATTGAAACCTAAGTATGTACCAAAAGGTTAACCACAAATAATATTGCAACAAGAAGTGCAGGTAAAGCAAGCAAGATAACAAAGAAAGCAAGATAACAGGGCAAACAAGATAACACGGCAAGGGAGATAACAAACGCCATCAAGAGCAAGATAGCAAGTTTTAATGGAACTTGCAAATTGCAAAATTAGCTAAAAACAAGTTAGACTGAAAAACAAGAAGCACCAGGCATACAGTGAAGATAGTGCTAGAAAGATCAAATGTGAGGACAACTACAGAAGCCTTCATCAAAAGACCACAAGAAGACTGACGACCACCACAGACGGAACTGACGCATGCGCAAAAGCTACAAACTGTTGTAAAACCATGACACAGATTTATGCAATTATGAATATGCTAATGATATGTTGTAGTTGTGACATTGAGTGGAAGGACTTTTAAAATGTAACTGTAGGCTAAAGAAGATTGAGTGAGTTTTTGGCGGAGAGATCCCCCTCAGTCCCAGCACTAAATAAACCAATACCTGCTCTGAAGCTGTCTAATTTTATCTTCTTGCCCAGTTTTGAGCTTCATGAGCAATGACAGAAAATCCAGGTACCTGTTTTCTCCAGGATCCTAAAGTGCCCATGAACTGTTGTAATACTTTCCAAACTGTGAAAAATGTGTATTCTATGATTGGCTTTTGCAAATATTAAAATGAATATTATATGTGTTAGGTTAGAAAGTTATGTTGTATTTTTTTTTTTAAGTAGGGTGTTAAATATAGTTTTAGTTTATAACATAATGTTAAAATAGAAACAATGCTTTGCAAGATACTTTTTTTAAAGAGAGGACCGCACCAAGATAGCAGCCACAGGACATCTAAATCTTTCCGAGAAAAAGTATTTATTGGTCTCTTATCGAGTTCTTCCCTTAGGTACACCAAATTCCCCTATTTTGGGACTGTCGGTGCCCTGCAAAAGGAAATGGTACAAGACACATTTCTGCGTACTACCAATCTCTCTATAAGAGTATTCAAGGAAAAGAAGCAAAAGTAACACCAACTAGCTTAACTTTTGGATTTTCAATGTAAGCCTATAACTCCCTCTACTCAGTGTCGAATTACCATCTTTACCATACATTTCTTGAGGGTCCATGCTTCCATCCACCTAATAACCAATGCAATTACCTACTCATTTTACTTCCACTGTAGAACCACCCATCCTGTCCTTTTCTGTGTGCTTCAAATAAGGTTTAACACAAAGGGCAGAAACCCAAGGAAGGCCATTTTCTGTTAAAACACATGCATATCCTCTTCCCCATATTACTAATTCCACTGGGCCAGTCCACTTTCCCGTGATTAAATCTTTTACCCATACCTTAATACTTTTCTGAAAGTGTGGCTATTTGAACTCAAAGACAAAAAATGATAGAATATAGGAGACACTTCTAAGTCAGGCAAAGGACGTAGAAAGTTTAAGACAGAGACGGCTTTGTCTAATCTCACTTGAAGCGACTCCCTCTGCATTCCCCCTTTTTGTTTTTGTACCTGGCGCTTCAACACACCATGAGCACGTTTAATAACTGCTTGGCCTGTCGAAGCATGAAGGATACCAGTAGAATGACCAACACCTCAGGCATGAAAAAACACTTGCAATTTCTTTGAAACATATACGGGGCCGTTATCTGTCTTTACATGTGATGGAACGCCTATGATGGAAAAGGCGTGGCAAAAATGACGAGTAACATCCCGAGCTCTTCCACCTGCCAATGCTGAGGCAACCGTGGCATGAGAAGACATGTCAATTGTAATGTGAACATACTTTAGACAGCCAAATTCAGGCATTTTTGTAACACCTGTTTGCCATTCTTGCAAAGGAGTAAACCTCTAGATTAGTACTGTAATATTGTGAAACATGAGACATATGACCATCAGGACAAGAAGAAATAATTGACTTTGCTTCACTATGTGATATTTTAAATTGCTGTCGTAGTGCCTTAGTACCCTGATGAAAAAATTGGTGAGATAGAACAGCCTGCTGTAACACATTAGGCACCATTTTTACTGCTGAGGCAGCCACAAGGGAATCCACACAGGCATTACTTTCAACAAAAAATCCACGTAGAGATGTATGGCTACAAATATGCATAATAAATAAGAACGCTTTTGATTACGAATAACAGTCCACAATTTCAACAAGGTAACAAATGATGGTTTCTCCTTTACATTCTACAACACAGCTTGATCCAACTGCTTCACTAAATTAGCAACATAATCAGTCAATATATTTACAGAACTAGGAAATGAGGTAAAGGCCAAGAGTACAGCACAAAGTTCAATTAACTGAGGAGACCTTTATCAAACCATTACTTCATATTCCCAGCGGTCATCCTTCTTCCAGACTACAGCAGCTTTTCCAGTTCTTCCTGATCCATCTGTAAAAACTGTCTCACCTTCCACTGACACAGAAGAGCAAAGAAAGTTGTTTCCCCTGAAAGGGAATCCTCTTAGTGAAATTCAAAATAGGACGAGAAGGTAAATGATATGCTATTTGACCTGTAAAGGAAGAGAAAGCAGATTGCAGCTCATGATTGTTTTGAAAACACCACTCAAATGACCATTGTTGTACCAGTATGACAATAGTTACAGATCACGCCCTAAGATTTCATGGCAGCGTCTACGACCTTTGATAATGATGTCTGCAGAAAGCTCATACAGACCTGAAACTGGGTTTTGGCACCTGAAAGACAAAAATATCCACTCCAAAATATGCAATTTATCTTCCCATTTATCATTCCATTGACACAACAATCCACATGGTATTTGATCATCTCTCAAAAGAAATAATTGCACAAAACCAGAAGCATCTATCCTAGTAACAAATTTAGATGTCAAGGCCAATTCAACTTCTTCTACAGCCATTTTTGCTGCAGCTGTCAAATGCCTCTCATAGGTAGAGGAAGTAATCCCTGATAGTAAGTCATACAATGGTTGCAGTTGATGACTGGTTATCCCCATGTATGGCCTAAGCCAACCTATGGCACCAACCAATTTCTGTACGTCTACTGTGGTTTTAATATCAATGTCCAATTTTACAGGTTGAGGCAAAATTTGTGTATTAGTGATTGTCAACCCCAAATATTTCCAAGGCATCTGCCTTTGAACTTTCTCCAGGGCGATAACCAAACCAACTGCTGGACGTATACATCGTCCAGCAATTTGAGGGCATTGTGTCTTCACATGCCCTAATTCTTCATATCTGGGTGAGGACTTCATGACTGTTGCCAAAGCAGCCATTTTATGCTCAACTGAACCAACCTTTGAGCAAACAACTACAAGATCAGACAGAGAGGGATCTCCTGGTAAGGAATCAATAATTCTTCTGCAATCATCGTTTGTGTTGTCCTGTGCCAGCTGTCTGCATAAAATTTGCCTCAATTTATCATCTTCTACTTGCCTCTCAAGGGCTGCCGCAACCCTCCCCACAAACTGCAGGAAAGGTTCCTCCACCCCTTGCTGGATGGTAAAATACCTTAGTTTAGGAGCTGCCATCTCCACTGTTTTAACTAAGGCACTCCTACCCAGCTGCTGGGCCTGTGCCAAAACCAGGGGGTCCCATCTTGCCTGCAAATCTGGGTTAAGAATGGTCCATTGTCCAGCAAGGCATCAGCTCCCACAGCATGACATGGATCCTGCTGTGCTAACCCCATTTTGTCCGATGCTCCTCTTTCAACCATTTGTTTCCAGGTAGCTTGAAACACACCGTACTGCATTGGCTGAAACAGAATCACAGCAAGGTGAACAATATCATAAGGCACCAATACATCAGCATTTAGAACATGAATCACTTGCATCAAATTTTGTCCTGGTTTAGGGCAAATTTGGGAGAGAATCTCCAAAGGGGGGCCCCTCCAGAAAGGAAACCCACATGGCCCCTCCCCCCAACCAGTTTGGAAAGAATTCCTCAGAGAGAAGTGGAAAGAACCCGTTTATTTAACAGGCACAGCACCCCCCCAGCACACAAAATGAACAATACTGGATGACACCACTCTTTCACTGCTCTGAAGGAGATGACAAATTCAGAAAGTCTCTCTGGGGGGTGGTTGCTCTGTTATCAGTCCCTCCGGTGCTGGGGCAGCTGCTGCAGCCACAAGGTGCAAACTCTCGGTGTTTCCTGGTCCCAGTCCGGAGCAGGTTCAAGTAGGTCCAAAAAAGGAAAGGAGAAACAGTCCAGGAAGAAATCTGGACTGTTTGGCTAAACAAACTAATGAGAAGAAGCAAAAAGCAAGAGCAAGCAGAAGCAAAGCAGAAGCAAGAGCAAAGCGAAAAGCCGGGCAAAAAGCAAAAGCAGGACTACGTACTGCCCTGTCTGTATGTCCTGCTGGCCGTGGGGGAGCGGCTGAAGCCAAAACAAAACATTCACTCTTCAGAGCCAGTCTTGAAGGCACAGAAGATAATATCCAGCATAAACAGCTCACACGAAGGGGGATACAAGCATCATAACGTCACCCTAGGACACCAGTGAAGAGTTAACACCATGCTGATCTACTTTTGACTGGAGATCCTGCACAGCCCTCCATACAAAAACCTGATGGCTGTCTTGTTGTCCCAAATTAGGAGCAGCTTTGAAAAAAGGAAAAGCCACAGGCCCACCAGAAGCAGCAGCAGCAGCAGCAGCCATCTGCATCCTTTCAGGTAGACCTATTTTCTCTAACAAATTCCAATCTTCCACTTCAGCTGCTTTCATTCTCACACACTCCTAAAATTGCAAAGGGTGTTGAGGAGTCACAGCCACCTTCAGGGAGGCAAAGTCCAAGAAACAGCAGGCCTGGGTCTGCTATGAGGTCTAACAGAAACAGATTCCTGCATCTTTTTAGACGTACTTATAACCGGCAGTTCATCGTCAGAACTATCACTAGATGAAGGAGGACACAATGTTAAAGATTGCATTTGTTCAACCAGTTCAGGAGCAGGGGGAGAGGGTGAATGGCTCAAGTGGGGCTGGAGTGGAGGCAGACGACTCGAAGGGGAGAAGGAGTGGATGGCTCAAGGGAATCTGGAGAGGAGGCAGACAACTTGAAGGAGGGCAAAGGAGTGGCGGACGGCTCAAGGGAAAGAGGGGGGGAGCAACCAAACTGTGGGAGGGTGAGGGGAGGAGCAGCCAACTGAAGGACAGGTAAGGGAGGAACAGCTGACCCAGGGGAGGGCGAGGGGGGAGCAAACAGCCCAGGGAGAACCAGAAGGGCTGATGACCCAGCCTGTTTTTCACTTTGCTTCTTCTGTAACTTCATTTTTGCTAGTTGCTGTGCAGGTGTAAGACACTTTGGTTTAGTACTCAGTTCAAATAACTGCTGAGCAGGCAAAGTATACACAGGTTTAATATAGTCTTTTGGAGATAAATACTGAGGAACAACCTTAGCCTGCTGTTTGATTCTCACAATAGCAAACCCTGAGGGAACCTCCACAGCAACTGCAGCAGACTCCTCAGGGGGAGATTCATTGAGGCTCAGCCTCATCTTCCTCCTGTTCCTCTACTTCAGCTTCTTGCTCTAATTCCTGCTCCTCCAATTACTCCACTCTATCTTGTTCTGCTTTCCATTCCTTCAATGCCTCATACAACAGTCTCCAGGTAGTAGCCAAATTGACAACTGTCTTATCCCCCTTAGGTATCACTGCCCATAGTCTCTTCCCAACATTTTTCCATGCCTGGATACTGAAGGCAGTGTCGGCATCAGCTTCAAAGTCCTGTGATTTGCACCATATCAGTAAACTATGAAGAGCATAATCAGAAGCTTGAACATTTTTTCTTTTCAATAAAGCTTTCCACATGGACAAAACAGTCTTTTCCTTGTTTGACAAATTATTTCCCATTATTTTTCCCAATCGCTCACTTCGAATCAGACATCTGAATTAGGTCTGGACCTCCACAGCGTCCTTGCTGCCTTCACTCATTTTTAGGGTACCCTTCAACTTTTTTATCTTTTTTTTTTTTTTCCTCCTTTTTTATAGTCCAGTTGCAATTATTTCGGGCGGCTGCCAGATGTAGCTATAGAGCACAACACGGAGCAAAGCACCAAGACTGCATCAGAAGGTTGTATAAGCGAGATTTATTATAGCAACATGTTGTCTTTATAGTTTTTCAAGATATTTACATTTACTTAACCGACAGGTACACTGCCCATTAGTCATAAGAAAGAAACAAAGTTCTCAATAGGTGAACAAGGAGCCACGTCATTCTGTGAGTCAGCTAAAGTCCATATCTTTTCACTTTCTCTCTTTCATCACGTTGTCATGGTAATAATCTTGGTGTCTTCCTCAAGAGAGATATGGGGCTTTCCTTATCTTCAGAAAGCCTTTGCTGGCTTACAAGAAGAGCACAAAATGTCTTTCCTACAGAAATTTAGGCTGGGGAAGGAAATAGGGAAGGATTAAATATTGACCCCATAAGGGTTACATTTGAGAGAGAAGATTGTCCCATACATGTATGTCAGTATCCTATCTCATTAGAAGCATGGGATGGTTTAAGCCAGTAATAGAAGGACTAATAAAGGATGGGAAATTAGAACCTTGTATGTCTCCTCATAATACCCCTATTCTCCCAGTAAAGAAGCCTGATGGAAATTATAGATTAGTAGAAGATTTACAGGAGGTTTACAAAAGAACTCAGACTCGTTATCCAGTGGTACCAAATGCTTATCCTCTTCTAAGTGTAGTCCTGCCCCAGCATCAGTGGTTTAGTGTAGTGGATCTTAAAGATGCTTTTTGGGCTGTCCTAGGTTGATAAGGAAGTGAGATTTTTGGGAGGTTGTGATCAAACCAATCAGTGCTCAGATTTGAATATTGGCACCTGGTGTGGCCACTGAAGACATAGATACACCTCTGAGAACACAGGGGGTTAAAAGCAAAGAACTCCCAGGGGAAATCTTTCTTGGTTCCGGTCTGTGAAAGAGGTCAGACCTCCCCTGCCCAGCTGCAGGCTGGGTGGGGGAGGGGAAGCCATGCGGCCAGGGTTGATGTAGGCCAGAGTCTTGGACAGAGAAGGGGGGTGAGGAAGGGTGGAGAAACACTGAGAGGAATTGGACAGCCCTCCCCCCCCACACTGGGAGAGAAAGAGAGGGAGAGAGCCTGTGCCTGTGCCACCTTGTGCTGGCAGCACGGCCGAGAAGAAAAAGGGGACAGTAGGTGAGAAGGTGCCCAGCAGCCGTGGGAGTTGTGGGCAGGCAGAGCCAGAGATTTTAACCCTTTTCTTGGACAATGAAAACTTTGCAAAATATTAAACCCTCCTAGAAGAGAGACAAACATAAAATGGAAGGAAATGGGCAAGTGTGGTGAAGGTTTGAGCAAGTGAAAGATGTCAGAAGAGTTGAGAAGAATCCTAGGTGGGAGGAGATGATGGAATGGCCTTTGTCTGGACTCTTTTCTTGTATATCCATGGACAGAACCATTTTTTTCCCCTCTGTAACACAGAGACTGCATTTGGGGGGAGGCAATGGCTTGGAGCCAAGAGAGTGCAGTGATGATATGTGAAGGAGTGGCATGAACAGAGACAATGAGTGAGGAGGGTGGTGGTGGTGCCCTCTGTCTTCAGTGAAGAAGAAGATCTCTGTCCTCAAGACTGCTTGGCCCCAGTGAGTGAATATGGGGGGGACTGATGTCCCAAAAGTGAGAGACTTGCTTTTTTTGGAACTGGGTGAAGCATCCTTAAAAGGGGAACCCTAGAAGCAGCTCTGGTCCATGCACAGTGGTGAGACCACTGGACATGGAAGAAGAGGTCACGAGAGCAAATGTTCTCTGGGCGGTGCCACGTTTGATATGGAAGCACAAAAGGTTTCAACTGTGTTACCTGGGGTAGCCTATGGTACAAGAGGGACTCCTCTCTTCTTGATGAACTGAGATTTGATTACCTGAGGGGTGGTGATGAACTAAGCATTGATTTTCTGAGGGATGGTAAGTGGATTGAGAATCTAAGGTGTTCATGCTGTGGTGGAAATTGGGGGGTGGAGGAGGAGGAATATTTTGGAAGGTTTTCATTCTGAGTTCTATGTGTGTTCCTGTTTACATATTGTTGGTTAAAAAAGTTTTCTCCTTTATTCCTAAGCTGAAGTCTGCTTTGCTCTATTTCTGATCTCACAGCATCACATCAGACAGCATCTCATAGCAGATACTGGGGAGAATATATTTTCATGGGGGCACTGGCATTGCGCCAGTGTCAAACCATGACATGGGCTTGTCCACAAGCTGAGGAGAGCCAAAATATCTTTGGGTAGTATTCACATGCCCTCTGAATGGACAGAAGCAGAGAAAAGAATGATCAAAACAATTCTTATCTCATTTGCTGCTCCTGTGTTTTTGAACATGTGGAATGTGTTGGAAGATTGTTTACCCAAGGTGATTGCTTGATTGGAGTCTGGTGATGGTGTTTTGATTCAATGACCAGTTGGACCCATGTGGGGGTGGTGGGACAGTTGGCTGACAGTCACAAGTTTTTCAGTAGTTAGTTAGAAGTATGATATAGTACAGTGTGTATCTCTTTGATAGAGTTGCAATGTAATATAGTATAGTTTTAATAAAGTGAGTGTTCAGCGTTCCGAAGCAATGGAGTCAGATGCCAATACTGTCCTTCCTTGGGGGTCCTGATTTTACCATATCTTTGCATTTGAATGGGAGGATCCAAAAAGTGGGAGAAAGCAGCAATTAGGATGGACAAAGTTACCACAGGGGTTCACTGAATCTCCAAACTTATTTGGGCAAGCTTTAGAAACAATACCACAAGCTTTCTCCACTCCTCCTGGAATACAAATTATCCAACATGTGGATGATCTTTTGCTATCTGGGGAAGCTGAAGTTGAAGTCAAAGAGGCTACTATAAAACTTTTGAATTTTCTTGGTGAAAAAGGATTAAGGGTCTCAAAAGGGAAGCTGCAATTTGTAGAACCAGAGGTAAAATATTTTGGACACTTAATAAGTAAGGGTAGCCGGAAGCTCAACCCCGAGAGAATTGCAGGGATTTTATCTCTTCCCCCTCCCTCTTCAAGGAGGGAAATCAGAAAACTACTCAGATTATTGGGATATTGTAGATTATGGATTGAGAGGTACACACAGGCAGTAAAATTTTTGTATGGAAAATTGACAGAGGGAGATGATATAAAGTGGACCAAGGAGGATGATTTTAAATTAGAAGAATTGAAGTTAAAACTGGCCTCAGTACCAGCTTTAAGGTTACCCTCATTAGAAAAACCCTTCCATCTGTACTGAATATGGAAAATGGGGTAGCTCATAGAGTTCTGGTTCAGGAGGAGTAAGGAGACCGGTAGCTTATTTATCAATAAAGGAGTGTAATAATAATGAGTAGAGACCAGTAGCTTATTTATCAAAATTGTTGGATCCAGTGAGTCATGGCTGGCTCGTATGTATTCAAGCTATAGCAGCTACTGCAATCCTGGTAGAAGAAAGTCATAAGCTTACTTTTGGAAGTAAACTCATTGTGTGTACACCTCATGCAGTGTGAAATGGATTAAACCAGAAGGCTGAAAAATCCTTGACATACTCTTATCTAGAATGTTAAAAGATGAAGCAATCTTGATAGACAGTGATGACCTTGTTGCAGTGTGTTTTTATTTTGCAGGTTATTGTTTGATTTGTCCTTTTGGGTTTTTTTCTCCCACTGATTTTAGAGTGACACAGACCTGCCTTTGTTATTCAATTGAGCCTGGTGTTGATAGTGGGGCCCTGGGAAAATGTTAAGATAGACTCTAAAAGGTTAAGCTTTGCGTTGTACCTACGTAAGTGGTATGATAAATGATATAATTGTTAGATGTGATGATTGTTTAGTAATTAAAAATAATTATTGTATAATCATAAGAAGGATCATGAGAAACTCTATGTTCCTAATCTAGGGAGGCTATGCTTGGCTGAAATCTATGTATACAATTGAACAGTACAAGTTTAATAATTAACATGAAAGTTATATAACGGTAGAATATAAAAACATGTTCACCCCGAACTTATGTCAGAGTCAGATTTGGATTTGTACCCCTGACACCCAGAGCTCTTCAATAAAAGCACCTGCATATAATCACTTCTTGTGATTATGCGTTCGTGAACGCTAACAGTGTCAGTTTATCTCTTTGCTGCTTAGCTACTTTTCTGCCAAGTTTCAAACCCCTTCCTCCCACATCCAGTTGTTAACCCCTGCTGTCCCAAGCAGTTTTCCTCCCTTGTATCCCTTGCCCTTGTGTTCCACCCACAGTGCTTTTGATTGGTTGAACATTGTATCCTCCCCTGAGACCTGCCTCCCCTTTATAAGCTGTTGTTTGCTCCCAGTTCCTCACCTGGGACCCCAAGACTCGGGGAGTTCAACATCAGATAAAGTAACCCAGTGCCACCCCAGGCCCATTCTGCTGCTGTCCTTTTGTTCCGTGCTGCACCTCCGCTGGTAGCTGGGATTCTGCAGAGCCCCGGAAAAGGGGGACTGTCACCCCCCCCCCCCCCCCCCCCCCCAGTGTCACCATCTAGCCAGGACATGCGACAGACATGATACTAGAAGTAAACAGAAGTTTAAATCCAACTCAATTCTTCTATAGAGAACCAGCAGATAACTTAATACATAATTGTTAAGAAATTATCCAATATCAAACAAAAGGTCAAGAAGATCATGAAGAACAAGCCCTTTCAGAAGGGGAAATTATGTGGATGGTTCCTCCAGATGTCTACAAGGAAAAAGAATGTCAGGATACGCAGTAGTTGATGGAAAAGACATGCAAACTATTGAAAAAGCAGAATTACCTTCAAACTGGTCAGCTCAAACCTGTGAATTATATGCTCTAAAAAGAGCACTGGAATATTTAGCACACAAGAAAGGAACTATATATACTGATTCAAGGTATGTCTTTGGAGTAGTATATACCTTTGGAAAAATTTGGGAAGAGGATTACTTAATTCAAGAGGAAAGGGATTCATACGTGAGAGACTCATTTTAGAGGTTTTAGAGGCATTAAAATTACCTGAAGAGAGAGCTATAGTACATATTAAGGGACACCAAAAAGGAACAACCCCAGAAATAAGAGGAAGTAATCTGGCCGACTAGGAAGCTAAAGATGCAGCAAAAAATGGGGCTGAGTTATGTTAATATAAACTCCAAATGAGGAAAACCTGGAAATTCCAAAGTTTAGTGAAGCAGAGAAAAAAGAATTAAGCGAGATAAATCAGGGAAATGGAAACTTCCTGATGGGAGACAATTACTAAATAAAATGCTTACTAGGAAAATATTAGAAGACATGCAGAAAGAAAACCCACTGGGGTACCCAGGCTTTGTGTGATCATTTTTTAAGGAACTATGGGTGCATTGGGATTTTTGGAGTAGTAAAGCAAGTAACTGAAAGAGGCATAACTTGCCAAAGGATAAATAAAAAGGTGATGAGAAAAACAACATTAGGAGGTTGGGAGTCAGCTCTCTGACCATTTCAAAGTATCCAAGTAGATTTTACTGAACTTCCTCAAGCACAAAGATGGAAGTATTTATTAGTAATGACAGACCATCTAACTCATTGGGTGGAAGTGGTTCCCACTGTCAAGGTCAGAGCCAACGTGGTAAGTAAAACCCTTTTGGAACAGATAATTCCCAGATATGGAGTGGTTAATAGGATAGACTTGGACAGAGGAACGCATATTACATCAAAAGTGTTACAACAAATAATTCAAGCCTTGGGGATAAAATGGGAGTTACACACCCCATGGCATCCACAGAGTTCTGGTCAGGTAGAGAGGATGAACCAGACTTTAAAGAGAACTTTGACTAAATTAATAGTGGAAAGCCTGTCGGAACTCAGGACATCCCTCTGGATGTCCAGAATGGCCAGAACCCCTGCCAGGGGGCTCAGAAACCCTGGCACAGAGCCCAGAAGACCTATGGTTTTGATTATGACCCATGGAGCACATTACAAGCCTTGTATGAAGACCAACAGGCCACAGCAGTGTAAGTAGCATAATAGTGGATTTATCACAGGGTGAAAAAAAAGGTTTTTGGAGTTTCTAGATTGAGGGTTTCGGGGACAAGATGGAGGGATTTGGGCGTGTCCAGCCTTTCTCCTTCTTCTTCTCTGCCTCCATCTTCTGCTCTGATGTTGGCACTTTTAGACTGGTTTCGAGTAGAAGCTCACTGTCTAACATAGGTGATAGGTATTGGAAAGTAATTGTAAACATTGTAAATATAGCTTTTAGTATAAAGAGATAACACGGCCCTGGGGGCAGGCAGTGTGCCTGGAACTGTCCTGCTGGATGGACCTCATCAGGGCAGGAGAAAAATTTTTATAGATAGGACGCAATAAGCAACCTTGAGACCGAGAACTGAAGAACTCTGAGTCATTCTTCAAGCGCATGGGCTGAAAAAGAGACTTTTCATGTATCTCGGGGTCACAGCAACCTGGAACCCTGAGATCTTGGCACCTCTGTGTGGGCGTAGCGACAAGCCTCTTGGCAAACAGCCACACCAGCCCGAGAAGAGCAGGCACTCTCAAGAACATCTAGAGAGAACATCCTGACCTCTGCCGAAAAGACTTGTTTCAAGATCGACCCGGAGGGGGACCAGAAGCGTGCCTGGGACCTCTCAGCTGCGAACAGCTGGAGAGTGACCAGGGCGACCTCCGGACTGACCTCACTGATGACTTGGATTTTGGTAAGGAGGTCAAAATTTAGAACACGGGGGGGTACATGCTCCCAGGAACAACCAAGGATTTTGTCAGCCCTACAGGGCATGGCAGCCACACACCCTCTGGAGATTTCCAAAAAAGAGCTTCGAGATTTCTTGTTATGGGTGCACTGTAACTACCCGCACTCAGAGACGTGTCTGTTGTTCGAAATAGGCTTTTGGCAGGAGATCAACAAACACCTTTATCACTTAGCCACGAGAAGAGATAAGGTAGCTGTGAAATTGTTGCCATCCGCATGGGTAGTGCTGGAAGCAACCACAAAGAGTAGTGGGAAGATTGCCAGCCAGCAGCAGGCTGTCGAAACTCCCACGGGGGTTGAAGGGGGGAGCAGAGCCAGCAGCAGGCTGTGCTTGTCCCTATCAGCCCAGGGGAGACAGAAACAGCTCCCATCAAAGGGGAGCAGGAGGGAACGTCATCACCTCCGATTCCCTCAGCACCTCAGAGGTCCACAGGGTCCCCAGAGTGTCCATGAAGCCCAGAAACCTCAGGGCCTTCAGACACCGATTCAGACACATCCCTGCCACTCCTGGGAGAGCTTAAGGTAAAAATTTCCCCTAGCAAGTTGGAAGATTTGGACCTTGCCTTCCTTGAGGCATGTCCTTCCTATTTGTGGAAGCCAAAAAGCGGTCGCAGGAAAGGGACAGCAGCGGAACTGGCGGGAGGGGGGACCAAGATGGGATCCGAGGGGGAGGGGGAATTGCCCTCTTGCGAGAGGTGTGGCTGTGCTGCGGCACCACCAGGCAGCCGGCGGCAGCCTGGGGCAGTGGCGGGGTCAGCCGTGGGGGCCATGGAGGCAGTGGGAGGCTCGAGAGAGGCGGCGGTTTGCGTGGGCATGATGCTGACAGCAGCAGCGGTTTCGGGTGGCGCAGTGGGAAAGACGCGAGCGAGAGGGAGAACTTGTGAGACTCAAACCACACCTTTAGACTTTAAAATCCATAATATTCATCCAGGGGAGTGGGTACTAGTTAAAACTTGGAAAGAACAATCTTTAGCTCCACAATGGGAAGGTCCTTTTCAGTTATTGCTGACGATTGAGGCTGCAATCCGAATCAGTGAATGAGGGCGGATCCATGCCAGCAGAATCAGAGGACCCATGGAAGAACCTAAGGAGTGGACAATAACATCTAAACCGGGTGATACAAAATTGACTTTTAAATGGGGAATGGGTGGTAATGAACAGGGAAGAAGACCCAAATGATCTAGGAAAGGTACACAGGATCACACCTGATTGGGAAATAAGACTGAGCTAATATCAGTAGTTTCAAGTACCCCCAGGACAAGCTCTGAGATGAATCTGATACCCTCCATGGGGAGGAATACTTACACTCCAAACAGGAGGATCAGGACTGTTTCGGTCAGACAACTCTTCTATTGTGGCCTTAGCCTGTGATTTCCTTCCCCTCCTCCAAAGAGGATGGGAAGGAAATAACTTCCATCAGTGCCATATCAAATACCCTGGTTTATTCACCCAAATACCAGACATGCTAGCTTGGTTAAACGTAAATGTTTGAATTGTGGGAAAAATTGATACTGTAGTTCATATAATCAACGCTCTCGTTGCAGGAAGTGTCAAGTGCCAAATCGATCTCCTATTCAGGTAGAACTCAAAGCAACTGAAATAACAACTTTGTTTTGTGGATGGGAATTATTAGTGCCTGTTGAATGGGAGATACCTGAGGAATGGTGGGAAACTGCAGTTAAGGAGTGTAGAAAACAATTTGCCTGGAAATTAGCTAAGAGAAAGTGACAAGGAAATAGAGGACAAGACTGGATTGGCCTCTGTATTCACCACCAAGAAGGTCAAATACACTGCTGTGGGTTGCAACCCCATAGGCATGGGAGGTGGTGTGGAAGAGTGGCTACGTGACAAAGGCCACGTAGACATGCTCTGGATAGCTGACCAAGAATTGGAAAAGTACCAGACCCAGCTAATCTGAGCCCCTGCACCTGCAAGTACGCTGTGGCCTTGAGTATAGCCGTAGTATGATAACAAGATGATGTAGCTGAGAGAGTGACATGAGAAAAAGGAGATGTAAGTTACAAGGAATGAGGAAGTAAGAGGGGGAACTGATATCTATAGTATAACCAATAGATTGCCTAGCTTACAGAATATGCATGAGCTTATTACTTGTTGTGCATAAATGTCTGATGCTCTAATCAATAAATGAAGCTTACTGATTCTCATATTGAGCATCCCAAGTCTCCCTGCGCTGCAACAAGGTGGGAGCATGAGCCATACTGGACCTCTGTTATTACTTTTTCTGTCACTCAGTTTTCGTCTTTTCTCTTTTGGGATATCAGCAAGGCCATGCCACAGGTGCTACCAAAAGCTGTATATAGAAAGACACTGAGGTTCCTTTTTTATTTCTCACACTCATGTCAACAGTCACTGTTATAACCCATCCAAATTAGGCAATTGCATGCACAACAGGAAAAAGTCTTGGATTGCAGAGAATTTAGGAACAAGTGGTGACTGGATGGGAAGTTAATGGCCAGAAGGGGAGAGATGGATTTGTTTCACATATGCTATTGGGAACAAAGCACAAGATTTGGTAAAAGAGCAATTGATAAATAAGAAGGCTAAGCCAGCACAACCACCTAAACCTCTGCCAATCGCACTTCCTAATTTGTATAAGAAACTTGAACAGCAATTAGAAAAATAAATAGATATCTCAAGGATGGGTAAAAATCAGTTAGTGGAATTGGGGGAAAGAATAAGTAGGGAACTTAACATAAACAATTGTTGGGTCTGTGGAGGGGCTTTGATGTCAGAAGAATGGCCATGGAAAAGTAGTAGCTTAGGCCCAATTGAGCTCCTTAAGTGGAACCAAACCAGTCTCAGTGGAGAAAACCAACCAGAAGAGTGGATTTTAAGCTCAATAACGATAGGGGAAGAATGGCTCATTGGGAAAAAGTTCCTTCATGAAGTAGGAAAAACTCCCTGTAAAAATAAAAGGTTAGTAAGGGAACTTCTGTATGGTGAGTCCTAGAAGAACCAACCATGTACTGAACCCAGGGAAAAACAAAAAAAGGAAATTGTAAGTATAATAATAAAATCAGACTTTTTCAATGTAATGATACAGGCAAGAATCCTTACTTGGACATTCCCAGAAACTTCCAAATTTTGGGAGAATATAGATCAACAAAAAATTGACTATTAGAAAACTCCAGATGGCTTATTTTGGTTATGTGGAAAAAAAGATACACAAAACTCCCCTCTCAGTGGAAAGGGAGCTGTACTCTGGGAATCATACAGCCAGGATTTTTTCTTTTACTAGGACCTGATGGAGATCAATTAGGGATACCAGTTTATGAGGACCTAAAGAGAGACAAAAGAGATTTGACTGGGGGACTCCAAAAATGGGGAGATGAGCAATGGCCCTCTGAACACATACTGGAAACATAAGCCAGCCACCTGGGAGCAAGATGGGAGTTGGGGATATCAGACCCCCAATTTATATGCTTAATTGTATTATAATTCGCCAAGCCGCTGTAGAGATAATAGTAAACAAAACTGGAAGGGCAATGGAATTAATATCAAGACAACAAACCCAAACAAGAGTGGCTGTGTATCAGAATAGGTTGGCTTTAGACTATCTATTAGCGGAAGAAGGGGGTGTTTGTAGAAAATTCAATACATCAGATGTTAAAAAATAGATGTTAATGGGGATGCTGTCCTAGATATAGTCAATGATATTGTAAAAATTGCCCGTGTACTGGTTCAAAGGTACATGGGCAATCAATGCTAAATACTAGCAGGTGGGATAGTGTGTTGGGAATAGAATGGTGGAAAAAGTTAGGCTTCTTCCTATGCACTACACTATCCTAGGCTTATTTTATGCACTACAGCTGGTCTAATATTTCTTCCTTGATCCCCTGTTTCATTCTTCTCATCACCAGTATAGTCCAAGGCATGCAACTAGTGACCATGGACCAAAAGTTGGCTACAACAAAAACGGTGCAAAGGATTATGGTGTTAAAAAACCAAAATAATATAGAAGACCCCCTCAAAGAAGCGAGATTGATTTGTGAAAAAATGAGCGAATAATGAAGGCTAGAAAGAAATAAATATTGCTTAAGCCAAATTAATTATAAAAAGGAAAAGGGAGGATTGTGGAAAGTGCTTATTATATGGCTCTACGCAAATATTTACTATATGTATTATGTTGTATTGATTAGTAGTGCTGTATTAATATTTTAATAGTATGGTAAAAGTAGTTTTGTGGTTAAAATGTAGATTTTGTAGTTACAATAGAGACTATGTATGTGGGATTTTTTTTAAAGGAGAGGAAGGGGGTGCTCACACAGAAATGACAGCCACAGGACACCTAAATCTTTCAGAGAAAAAGAATTATTGCTTTCTTATCAGAAGAGACTAATTTCTTCCTGCCTCACTCATCCTTGAAGACCCCAGAGGGATTAAAAGGAAGAAGATGACACTGACCAGAGACAATCCTTTGTTTGAATGGAATTTATGCATCATGTATGACATGTATGCAACAGGTTATTGCTTTTAAGGGTTAATCATCTGTTAACATGTGCGCTTTCAGGGCTTAATTTGCCCAGGAGTGCACCCAAACTGGTTCGTAACTTTTTTGTATTGTCTCGTATTGTCCTAACTCTAATTGTCCAAATTTTTATTTCTCTAATTTTCTTATTACTTATACAACCATTTTATTACTATTAAACTTTTAAAATTTTAAAAATGAGTGATTGGCATTTTTCACACTGTACCATTCTCATCTCCCTAAGTCCTCATGGATTCCGTGTGGGAAGAGACCTTAAAGCCCATCCAGTGCCACCCCCTGCCATGGACAGGGACAACTTCCACTATCCCAGGATGCTCCAAATTCTGTTCAACCTGGCCTCGGACTCTGCCAGGGATGGGACAGTAACACCTTCTTTGAGGAGGGAGGGAGAAGAAGGGGAGGAAGGGAAACTAAGAGCAAAACTGCTCTTCTCAGACCTCCCCACTTGCCCTTCCATCCCTATCCCAGCTCCTCCCAGCCAGGCACCCCAGGCCTGTCCCCCTCCTTCACCAGCCCCGTCCTTCCCAGTGTGTGCAGCAGATAGACCCCACTGGACAGTTCCTGCTCCGCTTTACAGTCACACCTGTTGGGAAAATCAATCCACAAACATCAGAGGTTTATGTCCAAAAAGGAGACAGAGGAGTCCTTTTTCTTTATTCAAATAAAGGGAGAGGCCATGGGACATTCCCCTAGGGTCTCTCCAGTTTTTGGAGGATGCAGCCTCCTTTTTATCCCAATTTCCAGATGCATTTCCCTTCTCTCTTTCCCCACTGGCTGAGGTACTTGAGAGGTACAGACTTCCTGATACGCCTGACACCAGAGATTTTCCCTCTAATGTATAACCCTCCCTTTTAATTTTTAATTCTTATGGAATTTAGGGGGTTTCCCCATAGTTTCTTTCATCTTTCAATGTCCAATTTCATTTATTAGCAAACACAAAGCTTATTTGTAAAAGCAAATCTCTTTTTCCATTCATCAATCAGTGGAATCCTTCCCATTGTTTCTTTTATCTCTCAGCGCTAGTTTTATTTACCAGCAGACCCACTGTTTGTTTGTCAAGGTAAATCCACCATTCCTCTCATACCCCAACACCATCAGCTCTCCTGAGGACCCAGGCAGGTTATCAGAGACTGGAAAGATTGATCAAATTCCTTGATTTTCTATCTTTTGCCGCCAAAGTTCTCTGTAATTTTGACCTCTTGAGAATATCTGCTCAGTATTTCTCCTGTGTGCAAGCCAGAGTAAAGGAGCCTCAGTTTAGCCTTTACATTTAAATGTTTTAGAGGGTTACACAGGTCACCCCACCCTTAGTCCCAACTGGTGCAGCCTGGGAGAGTGTGGTCCTTCCCTGCGGCCACGGGAGCAAGTCAGTCCCGGCTAGCTGCTCCCCAAGCTTGGCTGGAGGCAGCCACAATATCTGCCACCCCCAGGATCTCTTAGAGGACCCCAGGTGGTGGTGCCGTCTGTGGCGTGGGTGGCACAGGCGAGGATGAGACCACAAGGAGTCCAAGGTAAAGGAAGAAAGAGAGAACACTTGCGTGGCTGTCAAGGAGGCTTTATTCCTCAATGGGTCCAGTGGCAAGTGACAAGGGAGACAGGCTCGGGGAGGAACTGATAAAGGGAGTGGGCGTGGAAGGAGGAGACTCAGGGTGGCCAATAAGGAAAGGGCAGAGGAAGAATGGACAACATACTTGAACCAATGGGGATCATCCATAGGAGGGGAAAAGCCCTGGAGGCAAATCATACAGCACAGTAAGGATGACTGACATCGAAAAATCTCGAACAAAAGGGGGGTGGTTACAGTAACTGACAAGGGGAGTAGGTGGCACCACTGGGAGGGGAGAGGACTTATAAGGGCAGGGAGGGAGGAGGGAAGGATCACTGGGTTTGATGGGCAGGCAAGTGGCAGGAAAGGAAAGTAACAAACAACCTGGGACAAACCATCGTGAGGGGAGAACATGGGGGGAACCAAGGACCAAACCATTTTCTTAACATAAAACAACTAACACAACCAATAATAACAAATCTTTAAGAACACAATGCCACAGGAGAGCTGCTGCATCCCAATGTCACTGGAATGCACTTCATGCAAGAATTGTTGAGGTTGGAAATTACCTTTAATCTGTTTGTGCTCCTCCCCACAGCAGGACCTGCAAGGAAGGAGGTGCCAGACGATGCCACTGAAAGAGGCTTTGGCCAAGGAGTCCTGGCAGAGACAGGGAAAGCTGCAGAGAACTTCTGGCTGTACTGGAGAGGGAGCTGGGACAGCTGGCACAGGTGAGGGCAGCAGGTGAGGGACCCTGCACCCTCCTGATACCCCAGCCCAGGCCTGAGGCCGCCCCCCCTTGCTGCACTGGGTCCTCTCCACTGCACCAAGTTGTGGTACTGGGAACCCTTACTCACTCCAGTAGCTGCACTGTGACATTCCCCAGGCAGCCCAGGAGGTGACATCATGGCCAGGGGCACCTCCACTTCAAGTTTGGCTCCAGGAGCCAACCCAAATCCCCTTCCAGCCCAGGTGTCCCCAGTCCCTGGCCCTCAGCCCATGCAGCACAGGCTCACGTGACCCAGCTCTGGCTCCTCTCACTGGCTCTGGGTCTGCTTGGCCAGGGTTGGGCTTGGCAGAGTTTGGGCACATTCCCATCTTGTTCCTCAGATTCCCAGCTGAGCAGCTCCAGAGCAGAGAACCTCGCTGGGATCAACCTTCTCAGCCCTCCCTGTGTGTGTGACAGGCCAGGCTTGGTTCCCAGCCCTGCTTACCTTGGCACCTGCCACTGACATTGGTTTCCCTGGATGTTGTGGTTTGGGGCTTCCTGCCCTTTCTGCTGTCCCTGCAGACATTGAAGCTTCTCCTGGAGCACAGACCCTGAATGGAGCAGTGCTCTGCTCTCACACCCCTTCCCCCAGGGCCATCCCCTGTCCTCTGAGTGTCTACAGCGCACAGAGCTTGAGTCACCCCCTGCTCTGGATCCCCTGAACACAAAGGAGACACAGAGCAGTCCAAATCAACTCCTTTATTAGCAGAGCGTGAAAAAAGCCAATACCTTGTTTTAAAAGTTTACTGGTAATAAAATAGTTATAAAAATAGTACTTAAAAATAAGAGTAATAAGAATTTGGACAATCAGGGTAGGACAATAAAAGTCAATAAAAAGCAAAGAGTTACAGATGTCTGGATGCATTTTACTTTTTCTGCAAAAGCACACTTTGCTAACAAAGGATTAATCCTTAAAAGCAATAGCCTGTTGCATATTCATGTATCTCATACATGATGCAAAAATTCCTTTCAGACAAAGGGTGTTTTCTGGTTATTGTCAACTTCCCCCCCCACCCCCCATCTTGTAAATTAATCATCTTGGTCCCTCAAAGTCTGGTTCTTCCCGAAAAGGAGGCAATAATTCTTCTCTTGGGATTTTTGGTGTCTTGTTGCTGTTATGTTTGTGCGAAAAATTTCTTGATTCTCTTATCCATTTTTTGAGCTAGTTAGAAAAGTATCTTCCGTCACATAGATTCTATTTTATATTATGCTATAGGCTAAAAACTATATTTACCACACTACTACAAAGAGATTAATACAGCATGACTTTCCAACATAACACATATAGTATTCATTTTAACATTTGCAAAGAGACAATGATATAATATGCATTTTTCACACAGAGCCTGCAGGGGATGAGGCTGAAGCAGCCCTTCAGCAGCTCTCCAGGAGGGCTTGGCCCTCCCATTTCCCAGCAGGGTTGCAGTACCTGCACAGCAAAAGCCCCCACAGCTCCCTGGGGCGCAGCCAGCTGGTGCCACCTTCTCCAGAGCACAACTCCAGTGCCACCAGACTGCCTTGGCAGCACCAGCACTGCCCCGAGGGCTGCTGCAGAAGGTGCTGGCAGACAGGATTCTCCACATGGGGCATTCCAAAGGATTTTGCTCAGCAGAGAGGCCAAGGGCGGGAGCAGTTCTGGCTCGGCTGAGGGCTGGAGGGAAGGGCATCAGCCCCAGGCACCTGAGCAGGAGTGGCTGCCCTGGACAGAGACACAACACCTCTGAGACAGGCAGTGAAAGCACTGCCTGAGCCCTGGGGCACTCGTGTTACTGCTTTCCTGAGCCCAGAGGCACAACAGTTCCTGCTGGGAGAACAGCCTCAGTTGATCCAGGAGGCTGCAAGGAGGGAGGGAAGGATGACACCCAAAAGCCAAGCAGCCCAGCTTGCAGCCAGGATGGAGCTGGCATCAGGTCCTGCAAGCCTTTCTCCAAGCAGGACAGCTCCTTGCTGCAGGAAAGCTGCCTTTGGGGTGTCAGATTTTAGCCCTTTTCCCACCCAGAAATGGGGCAACTGAAAGGCATTTTAAAACCTTTTTATTCTATTTTTCAGTCTCATATGACGGGTGAGACAGTACAGATGTTCCAATTCATGCCATCACATTTAGAAGCTGACTTTTTCTTGATTACAAAACATTATAAGCGTTTCTTGGCTTATTCGTTTTTGCTGCACTGTACTGAAGATGCCTTAAAGCCAATTATTTAAAACTACTTCTTGTGGGTGCTCTTACAATGCATTGTTTATCATTCTATTTCTCTAAAGTATCTAATCTTGTTTGCAAGGCCATCTTTGAAACTTTTTTCTAGCTCTATTTCTCTCTCAACCATATCTCTCTTATTCTTTGGCATTTCTAATTTAGCATTTCTTATCTTAAAGTTTGCATACAGATGCATACTATGGGCTCTTGTCAGGCCTTGAGAACTCTCCACAAATCTCTTTCTCACATTTCCCCTCTCTTTTGGATAGAAAAAAATTTTTGATGGCCTTGTTCATCATTTTTCATGCACAGTGAAGTACACTAGGCACTATTACTAACATTGCTACAATAACAATGAATACCTATAAACCTATTTTGCAAAGTTCTCTTAGCTAAGGTGTAAAACTCCATCTTTCAAACAAGTCATCTATGTATGATCTATTGTTTGTTTTAATTTGATTTGTGGATGGACATTGAATGGTCAGAAAAGGTCATACAACACAGTCCTTCAAAATCTTCAAAACTATGTTTATGTGTCAGTAAAGGAAAATCCATGGCAGCTCTGTTCTGTAAGGTTGCATGTTTGACAGCACTAACATCTGTCATCATGTTATTCATTGCAATGGAAGTAGTATTGACTCCTTTGCTGAGCCAACACCCCAATTGGTTTAATTGTTCTAATGCCTCAGGGAAGTTGAGGTAGAAATAAAGCTGATGTAAGTTGTTTTGCAGGGCTCTAGGGTTT
Organism: Haemorhous mexicanus; assembly: GCF_027477595.1. Lineage (NCBI taxonomy): Eukaryota > Metazoa > Chordata > Aves > Passeriformes > Fringillidae > Haemorhous > Haemorhous mexicanus. Next base: position 117,236,468 of record NC_082343.1, on the reverse strand, counting down.
GAAATTGCTATTGCAGTTTTCTTCATAATGATGGGTAAATACTTTTTCTCTATGTTTTCTCTTGATGGCTTTTTTTAACATTAAGTGCTATCACAGTGAGCTGTCCAATGCTACCTGGGCCACTTTTAGTTTTGGGGGGAATGCCTTGGCAGGCTCTATCTCTACAAATGGGCTAATATCTTTTTGGCAATTGCTGTGGGGACTCATCTAGGTCAGCAATTTCACCCTAAAGGAACCCTGGGGGAGTACAATTGCACCACAAGCTTGAGTTTCTGTACAAAGGATGATCGGGAGTAACATTTAATTGTGGATCTCCCTGGTACTGAAACTCAGCACAAAATTCCATTGCTAATAAACCAAGAATTTCTAATTCTTCAGGTTCAGAAGGTGCTTTAAGAAGATCAGGCAAGAAGGCAAGAGGATTCTGGCTTTCTCATGAAGTGAGGTGTTGCTGAGCGATGGCCACACTAACATTATTTCACCGAATTTGGGAAAAGTTAGATGCCATTATGTGAACAAGGTTTGAGAGTGTCATCATTGTAACTGCACTTTGTGGAGAGCCCTGTACAAAATTCTCCTAATCTGCAAAGCTGTTGTGGTTCTTCCTCCCCAAGGATGTGGCCTAACGCTTGTCCAGCTCAGACAGTGCTTGCTGCTTGGTAACGCTCTGCCACGCCTCAGGGATTTCTCCTCTACCCTGAAATTTCCCATTGTACAGAGCTTCCAGCTGTGTCCTGAAATGAGACACAAACCATTTCCAGTATGCCTGCATGGATGAGTCAGGAAGAATTTTCCAAGTGGAATAAGGGCATCCAGCATCCCGGTATTTCTTGTAGGGAATCCATTCACTGCCACGAACTCTGAATGAGCAGTCACTTGCAACAAGGCTGGAACAAATATCAATGACCAGGTGGTCTGTCTCATGCCACCTCCATCCCTTCAAAGCTTCTGGGCGATGGAAGACCAGCTGATGGTCTCCATCATGATCCTGCATTGTGTTTGTGCAGACAGCCCCACAAAAGGGACACTGTGCCCAGCACCCCGAAAAATGCTCTGCCAGGATGGTGTGAGGCTGCCTTGGAAATGAGCTCAGGTCAGCTTCAGCCAATTTTTTCATGAGCCTTTCCTTCAGGCCATCCAGAGCTTCTGCCATGGCACTGCTGAGGAACTCAATGTCTGTGACCTCTTGGTGCTCAATGCCCTTCAGGTCACTTCTGGGCAAGTTGATCACCTCTGACAGTTCCCTGCAAAATTCATCCAGCCAAAGAGAGACTTTGTCTCCTCTGTCTTTTCTGTCTTTGACAATTTGGGTTGATAAAGAAACAGCTGACAGAATTTTTCGAAAGAGATTATTTAAGGAGAAATCGAAAAACTTCCTCAGCCTCCTGCTCCCATCTAAACAGTAACTCCTAAATTGTGTCTCAATGTAACTCTCACAAAACTGTTTTGGAGACGTAAGGTACTGCTTGAAATACTCAAAATTTTCATTTTTTGCCAGGTATCTCAGGATGCAAACTTCCAGATTGGCTCTGTTGCCCTGGAAATCTGGGAGGTTTTCCCTCATGTCCTCAGCGATGTCTTTAGTTGTCCTCTCATAGACTGCCTGGCAAAGAGGTCGTTCAATCTTGTCACAAAGGAAAACAGCAAAAGTTGTGACAGAAGTGGCTCCTTGGCAGGAAATCTGGAAACATTGGAAGAAATCTTCTCTCTTGCTGCTCAGGTACATAACTGGGTTATTTGCCTTTTGAAATGCTTCGTGCATGGCTTTAAACCTTTCAGCTGCTATTTTGCACAGATACAGAGACAAATCCATGCTGTACTCTTTGTTAAAAGTACATTTCCCATTGCTGGGGACAGAGCTGACAGCTTCCTGTACTTCATTGAGTATTTCATGAATAAAATTTCGACTGTAATCGCGTTTCTCCTCTTCCTTCTTAGCAATGTTTGCCTTCACACATGCTATGATGTTGTCTGTGATTTGCTGAAAGTTGATCACACCACCATGGAAAAAGCTCCTGGGATCTGGGAAATAGCCAAAATATTTTTTCTTCGTGATGTGTTTATCTGGATTAAAAGAAAATCCTGTGCCACTGGGAAATGACCTCATCCGCGCATGGAAACCCGGCTCCTTAAAGTGCTCAAGAAGGACATCTTCAATTTCTGCATCAATATTCACCTGTTCCAGAGGACGAGCAGCACGGGAGACTTCAGCAATCCACTTGTTCCAGACATCAGTAAAGTTGTCCTTCAGTTCTCTCTCACTGAGGCTCTTCCCTTTCAGACTCACAGCCAGCTCCCGACTCCTTCTCAGCAGCTCATCTTCATAGTCCAACTTCCGTGCATCCAATTTCTTCTGCTCCTTCTGTAGCTCAATGAGATTCTCACATTTCTTTTTTGTTTCATTAAGAAGAGTCTCTTTTAGGTCTTTCAGTTTCAGCTCTGTGCTTGATTTCCACTGGACCAGTGTCTCATGGTCTTTGTCTTCCCTGAAATACTTTTCCACTTCTTTCTCAATGGCATCACTTGTCTCTTGCACCAGCCCTTCAAGGTGTTGTCTGGTGACATTCTGCATGTCCCCATTCCGAATTTTGTTGTCCAGTCTCATCTGTACATCTAAGATGTGACTCCTCAGCTTCCAAGTCCACTGACTAAAGGCCGTTTCCAAGTTCCTGTACACAGCAATCTCCAGGGAATTCTTGAAGCTGAAAACAAAGTTTTCATTCACCAAAGCATTCCAGAGGTCACCAATACGATCTTTCAGGCTTGAGAGCCTCAAAATGCTGCACTGTGACTGCTTCTTGGCAGCCTGGAGGATTTTGCTCTTGAGTTGCTGGACATTCTGGCTGTAGTTGGGGTTGGGTGGTGCCATTGGGGGGTTTCCTAGCCACAGGTGAGCAAAGTAGTGAATGTGGGTGTTCACATCAAAGCCAATGACATCGCTGAAGGAGGAGATGTCACAGAATTCCTGCTGAGCAGCTACCACGGTCATTTCATCCAGCTTTTCCTGCAAACGCCTTTGTCCTTCCATGTTCTGCTCCTTGGCAGTTGCTTCTCCCACGTTTTGGTGGACAAAGAGGCAGCTTGGGGAAAGATTGACTTGCTTCATCCTCAGGAAAGCCTGCACAGCAATCTGGAGAACATCTTGCATTTCTGATGGATTTTCTCCAAAGATATTGATCACAGTCATGTTGCCAACACCAATGACAAAGGTGGCCAACTCGTTGTCATGGTTCTGGGACTGTTTATTGGCCATCTCGATGGCTCGAAGTCCCTCTGTGTCTACCACCAGCACAAAATCAAAGCCCAAGTCTTGCTGCAGCTCCTCGCCCACTGGGATCAGCTGCATGAAGGCTCCACGGGTGCATCTCCCTGCGCTGACGTTGAACTGCAGACCAAACATGGCATTCAGCAGGGTGGACTTGCCTGTGCTCTGGATGCCGAGCACAGAGAGCACAAACACTCGTTTGTCCCCCAGCCTCTCAATTAAGCTGTCAAAGATTGCTCCCACCCAGCGCAAGGGCAGGTAAGAAGCGTCCCCATCCATCAGCTCCACAGGGTACCCTGAAACCATCAGCTCTGCTGCAATTTCTGGAAGTTTGTCAAAATTGGCATTCTTGGAGTTCATTAATTGCAGAGCTTCATAAATCTGCCCTACTTCTCTCAGAAGGTGCTCCAGACTGATGGATGAATCATTGATTTCATCAGAGAGGGCATCCAAGTGATTTAGCAACTCATCATTGCCACTGGCTTTTTTCTTGCTTTTTTTTCTTGACAGGATTTCAGACCATAACTTATGATAGTCTCTCCTCAGTTCTTCAAGGCGACCACAGGACACTTCATGCATAAAGACCTTCATCCAGTGCAGGAAGTATTTCTTGGTGTCTGCTGGCTGGGCATGGAGAAACTCGAGGAATGATTTCATCAGTGTGTTGAGAGGGGAAGCTTGCTCAAGTTGCTTTCTTCTTAGTGCTTTCTTCTCATATTCAATTTGGCTGCGATGATGCTCAATGCTCTTGTTCCTCTTCTCCTGTAAGCGAGTGAGTTCTTTGTCCTTTTGGCACCACTGGTACCACAGTTTTCCTTGAAGCGGCAGCAGCCGGGATTTGATCTCAGACAGCTTCTCTTTCTTCAGAAGCTCCACCAGCTCCTTTGCTTTTGCTTTGGCTGTCACACACGCGGGCTGATCTGCATCCACTATGAATCCATGCTGGTGGGCTTTGTCCACATAGGCCTCTAGGCTGAAACATGGATTAGACCCTCCCAGGAGATTCCCAATTGTCTTGGTCAGCTCCTCCATCAGTTCTGCTTCATTTCTGTTCTTGATCCCTATTGTTATGGTTTTGCTGGATCGACCAGCTGCAACATTCTCTTTTTCTGTGAGAAGACAAAGCAAAGGCCTTTGTGACTGCCACAGGTCCTGCAGAATCTTTTTCCCCCTGTTGTCCATGTGCTCCCAATCTGACACAAGAGCCACGTTGACAGCAGAAATCTCCTGCAGGAACTGCAGCTGTGCTCCGTGATCCCTGGCGTCTCCATGCAGGTTACAGAAAGCCACACAGCACTCAAAGGTGTCATCTGGGCTTCCACCAGGGCAGTACCAGGCGATCTCCACCAGCCCTTCCATCAGCAATCGCTCTCTGGTGCTTCCTTTGCAGTGGCGGTGGAAGAAAGTGTCGTGTTTGTGTTTGCTCAGCAGAGTGTTCAGGAGCTGAGACTTGGAAGAGGAGGCTGAGCTGCCAATGCGGATGAAGGACACGATGGGTGTCTGTGCCTGAAAGATGAGTTTGTTGCTGAAACTCTTTGTTCTGGTCTGTCTTCCTGCCTTCTCCACCTCTTTCCAGCTCCTTTGGATTTGGCTGAGTGCGTAGAGTGGGAACTCAATGCGTGAAGTGCTCGGGTTGGGCACCAGCAGAGGCAGCGCCAGTTGGCAGAAGGCCAGCTTGGTTGCCAGGGTCTGTCTCAGGAAGTCATCAGCACAATGGAAAATGGCCATCTGCAGGTCCATGGGGTGCACATGGCTGTCCCTGCTTGCACGTTCAGGGGCTGCTTCTGTCAGCTTATCAAGAAAGTTTTCAAAGGAGTCTGATTGTTCGTCCTCTTGCTCTCCGGTTTGTGGCACAGTTGCAAGGCCTGGGTTGCTCCTTTCCCAGCAAGTCAGGTACCTCACCTGGTAATCCACGGTTAACAGCTTTTGCAAGAAGTATAATGGCAGTTCTGTGTCCTGGCTGGGCTGGCTGTCCTGCAGCGATATCCTGCTGATGGTGCAGAAATCTCCCATCCCCATTTTCCTTGGATATTGCCTTTCCAGTCCAAGGCGCTTGAGCAGCTGCAGGAACTCCTGGTTTGCAATGGCTTCATTTTCTCTGGATTTGCTGCTGTCTGACTTGGACTGGGACTGACTGGAAACCTCAGGTGTTGGAAAAATATCTTCCAGGTCACTGAGTATGTTCTGCATCCTCTGTTCATCCCATTTGTCATCCAAGCACCCACTGATCAAGGAGTCCAAGTCCCGTTTCAGCCTCTCCCAGTCTTCGTCTCCATGGTGCTTTTGGAGGAGATTCTTTATCCGTGTGGACCACAAGCCTTTCATGTGATCTTCCATGAAAACTAAACGCTCCCTCTTCTGCTCAAGGGACAGATCTTGACTTTTGGGTGTCACAGTCAGACCCCTCAACAGAAGGGAGGCCTCAGCTCTGTCAGCATCTTGCTCCTTCAGGTTCACATACTCCTCATGTGCCGCTTCCATTTCCTTGGCCATGTACTGAATTTCTGGGTGTCCAAGGAGGTGCTGAAAAGTGCTGCTTTCCACCTGGTACCCTGTGCTGGTCACAATCAAGAGCACCAACAGTTCCATGTTCTTCTGAGCCTGTTCCTGGAGAGACTGGAGTAAGGAATAAATGGCCAGGCTGCTGGTCTGGGTGGCTTCTATCTTTGCTTCATGAACGTCAGAAGCAGAACTTCCTGGTGTGTAGGTGACAGCACGGATGTGCTCCTTCATTTGCTGCAGTGTTTTGATGAGGTCTTGAAGCTCAGAGACTTTGGGAGGTCCGGGAAGCGGTTGCTCAGTCTGGAAGACCCATTGCATAATGGAGGAAGCCTCAGGGAAGTCCTTGACAGAGTAGATATGAGGATTCAGGAGACTCCTCAACATTACCTTGATAAAGGTGGTGTTTTCTGGAGGTGACTCCTGGCAGCTTCGCACAGTGTTCACCAGGAGGTCCTGCAGGGCTTTGTCCGACAGGCACACGTTGATCCACACACTGGGGTTTCGGGTTTTTGCATTCAGATCATCTTTTAGTCCCATCAGCATGAGCATCTTCTCTTCATCCGCTTCTGTCACCTCCCAGGCCTTCACAGTCCCCATGAAATCTCTGGCCTCTTGCACTGCACTGTCCACTTCCTCTCCAAAAATGGTGCCAACGCTCTGATTCGTCAGCGCTTTGTATGCAGCCCTGAGGCCTCTGCTTATCTGATCTACAGACTTAAAATCCCCACAGTGATTGCACTGGATGATTTCCCACACTGGGATCAGCTGAAAGCCACGGTCGATAACGCACCACGTTGTGTTATCAGACACGAGCCCAGTTTTCCACTGAGGAAGGGAAGCTGTGTCTGCTGGGCCCCCTGTGTTGGCCACATAGAGTTGAATTGCTGTATAAGAGCTCTCTCTGGCTCTCCCCAGGACAGAAGCCTGTGAGCTGGATTTGGAAACATCCAGGGTCCCTTCTATACTGGCCCAGAAACCAGCCCAGCTGGCCCCAACAAAGCTGTTCAGTGCTTCAGAAGTTTGTCGTTTTATCTCTTCCTGCTGCTTAGTTTGGAATCCTTCTGTAGACGCCTTCCACCAGAATATCCCCCCAAAGTGGAGGGGACCCTGGTTTATGTGGGAGCCAAACCTGCTGAAGAAGCTCTCACACATCTTCACCAAGGTAGGGTTGTCTTCTTCCCGACTGAAGCTCAAAAGCTGCTCCATGCCTTGCAGCTCCCGCAGAGCCGCATCCGAGAGGCGAAGCTGATGCCTTTGGAAGTAGCAGGAGGCCAGAGGGATGTACTGGTACATGGTGGTGCAAAAGTAGCTCTGCTCAGAGCGGGACTGGTGGGTGTCCTGTGACTGCGAGAAGCTGCTGTGATCTACACTCCCTCCCAGATTAAACCCCCAGAATGAGCATTTGGCAGAAATGCTCATGCTGAACCCCAGCTGCTCCATGGACTTGGTGAAAGTGGATTCTGCTGTAGAGGAGGAGAACTCCTTCCTCTCAAGCAGCGAACCTTGCTCCGGACCGGCGAGCTGGAATCCCTCAGGAACCCTGAGGAGCTGCTCTCGCTTTGCCAGCACATCTTCAGGTCTGCTGGTTCTGTAGATGCCCTGCAGGGCCAGTCCCCCTGACGCCCTCCTCAGCACCTCTGTGTCAGGGATGTTCTCCCTCCTGCTTGCTGACTGCTCCTGCTGCTCCAGCTGCTTCTGGATGCTCTCCAGCATATCTGCCAAGGGTTTCTCTGGTGGTGGCCAGAACTCTTTGGGAATCTCCATGGCTCGCCACAGGGTCTCTGCTTTCTCCCTCAGAGTATCCTGGCTGTGGCTGTGGCTGTTGTGCATTTCTGTCAGATCCTTCAGAGCTTTTTTGGCCTCATCTTGTCTCTGCTTTGTCTTCTCCGAGTTTTGCTTTTGCATCTCCTCACACGTTTTGTCATCTCTTATGTTCAGGAGTTTCTGGAGTGCCTTTTTCTCCCAGGGGTGCCGTACCTCGCACTCCAGCCTGAGGTAGTCTTTATATTCCAGATGTTGCAGGGCTTCTCTGCACTTGATTCCCAGGATCTGTGAAGCTTTAGGCAGCCAGTATCCAGCATCCAGTCCTTCCTTCTGGAATGCCTCTGCCAGGAGCTGGGCCTTTGCATCCTCCTCCTGTGTGTCCTCCTGCAAAGCCATGGCTGTGGAGGAAGAACAGACACTTTCCCTAAGGTGTTGTCAGAGGCCCCAGGCTCCAGGCAGAGGCTCTGCAGCAGCTGCAGCCCTGGGGATTACTCCCACCTGGCTGCTGGAGCCAGGCCTGGGATGGCACAAGAGGCAGGGTCTCCTTCCCAGCAGCCTGGATGTGCCTGTTGCTCTCCTGTTTGCAGGATCAACCCTGACGCTGATTGTGTATCCCAGAAATTGCACAGACACACAGATACACAAATAGAGACACAGAGATGTACAACACACACACAGACACACAGACACACAGACACACAGAGACACATGCACACACCGACACACAGACACAGACACACATAGACATACACACACACACACTGAACCACACAACCTGCCCTGGACAAGGTGCTGCCTTCACCATCACCCACATCCTCCCTGCAGAACTCCTCAATCTACAAGTGCAGATAGCCAGGGGCATTCCTGGCTCCCTGGAACACTGGCACAGCCCTGCCTGCATCCTGCACCCTCTGCCCAGCCCTTGGCTGCCCTGCTCGCTGCCTGGCCCAGCCTGCTGCTGCCAGCACCCAGAGGCAGTGCTCACACACTCCCTCCATGGGCACCCCACACTCCCCAGACACACTTCCCCAATGCCCCCTATGGGCACTGAGCTGTGCTCCTGCTCCAGCTGCCAGCACAGCCCCTCCCTCGCCCCTCTCTGGCCTCTTCCCAGGAGCTGCTTCCTGGCACACTCAGGGCCCCACCCCAGTGCAGGGGAAAATCCACCTTGTCCCTGCCCACAGCTGTGCCTGGGACATCCTGGCGGCCCTTCAGGAGAGACTGGAAATGCTGGGACCCAACTCAGAGAGGTGCCCTCTGTGACCTTCTGCTCATTAGCACAGAGGGTCTCGTCAGGCAGGTGCCCTTTGGTGGCAGTCTTGGCTTCAACTACTACGGAGCCACCAAGGTCAAAATCTCTGGTGACAAGAGGAAAAGTGCCTGCAAACCTTCAACTGGGCACCTGCCTTTTAACTTTTGGGGGTTTTGACTCTGTCACACAACTCTGAAAAGTGTCCTGGTCTCAGTTCAATTGGATCCTGGAGAGATTTATTCCTTGGAAAAAATCCTTCTGAGCATTCAGCTTCTCTCCTGTTACCGTACAAGCTTATTTGTACTGCGTTTTAATCCAGTTATAAATAAGAAACCCAGCCCACTCCCATAAACCGGCCTCTGGGCTGTCTGACAGAGGTTTCAACTAATAAGAAGTCTCCTAAAATACAAGTATTTGACTGGTTCATAGTATAGGGGGCATGGAGATTAGACCAGTGGCTGTTTAGAGCTGGGAGCTTTGAATGTCTTATAAAAGCAAGCCCTGAACAATAAAACAGGCTGTTTGGCTGATGAACAATGAGGTCTGTCATGTGTTATGTCTCAGATGCACGAACGCCATGTGTCACCGTCCCACCAAGGCCACAACACTCTTATCAGCACAGGTATTGATGCCAAGGGCTTGGACTGGGCTCCTGCACCCTTCCAGAGCCTTCAGGGGCAGCTTTCCTGCTGCAGTTAGTGTTTCTGTTTCCCCAGTTTTCAGTTTCATAATCCAGATTCTCTGATAATGGTTGCTTCCAAAGCTCTCCCTATGTTGTTCCAAGTTGGTATCTCCCAAAAATGTATCCACCCTGATGTAAACCACTCCTCTTTCTCTTCCCCTTTGCTCTCTTTGGAACTAATTCTGTAAACCACTCCCCTATCTCCTCCCCTTTGCTCTCTTTGGAACTGGCTCTATAAACCACTCCCCTAACTCCTCTCCTAAGGTTATCCCATTGGCTGGCTGTTTGTATCTGCCCGCCAGTTTTGGCCTGTATATAAACCACTGCAGAGCTTTGCTCTCTTTTTCTTCTGCATCTCTGGAATAAAGACTTTCTGGAATATCTGGCAGAGAGGATCTGTTGACTCTTTTACTTTTCTCCCTGACACTGGTAAAGCTAATCCCACTGTAGAGCTGCAGCTGTGAAGTTCAGCTCCTGGTGAATTTGTCCTGGAGTTGTTGCATACACCTTGGCATGGCTGCTGGTGTTCTAAAAGAGCTAGCTAAAGACTCCAGTGGTTGCATCAGCTGGCGCCCAACGTGAGGCCTCCTGATCAGTCTGAGACCTCATGGAAGAACTTGTGCAGTCACTTGCAGGTGACTGCATTTAAGGACTTGGTCATTAGCTACCCTGGTGAGAAGCAGGCTGATTTCTTTCTGGTAGCAGCTCCAGGGATGGAGACGGTAATCCCCAAAACACCAGGGACCATCTTTAGGAGAGGAACCTTGGCTACAGCTCCCCTAATCCAGGCAGTAGTGGTAAGTATTCCCTGGGGGGAAATGGGTGAGACCAGGAGGGACATTTTTGCTTTGTGTCCTGATGCCCCTGGAAGCATGGGAAGGGGATGGTGTTCTGTCCCTGAGCTGCTTCTAGATTTTTATTTTATTTTAATTTAATTTAATTTAATTTAGTTTTGTTGTATTTATTTTATTTTATTTTATTTTATTTTATTTTATTTTATTTTATTTTATTTTATTTTATTTTATTTTAGTTAATATTTCTGTTGTAGTCAAAGGTAGAGTTTGCTGAGCTGACCCAAGTAAATATCTTATCATGGGTGTTAAATTGTCAGCACAGCAGAGAGGGATTTTTACCCAGCTTGCAGGAATCTTGAGAGCTGGGGAAAAGCCTTTTTCTAAAGGGTTATTTAAAGGAATAATCTGCTGGCTGTTCTTTCACTTCCTCCGAGTGTCCCCCATGAATGTAACCTCCATCCCCTTTTGCAACAAGGTTGGAAGAAAATTGACTGATTTGATGAACCAGGGGGACACCTCTTTATCCAAATTGATCCCACTTTTTGTTTTATTCTGACTTGCTTTAGTTGAGAAAATGGAAAGGGAGAAACAGCCACAGCTATCTCCCTCAGCTATCCCCTCCCCCCTCCCCAGCCCATTTGTCCTACCCCAGGGGAGTCACAGAAAGCAGACAAGCAGGGTGGCTAGGCAAGCCTGACTCCCCCTGGCTCTTTGCATCTCCCTCAGCACCCCAGCTCTGCAGAAATGTCCAAACTGCCAAGGCTCCTTCTCCTAAACCCTCTGCCCCGGTTCAAACCCCAAAAATTGTTAGGTTTGAAGTTCCCCCGGCTTATTCCCCTTCCCCACGAACTCCTAAGCCTTTCTCTGCTCCTCAAAATGGGCCCTGAAGAGCACAAACTGGTGATGACCACAAGGTCATTTTTCAGACATATGCTCCTCTCTCCCACAATCCTTTTTTTCCCTGCCTTTCCCGATCCCCTCCCTACCCCGATTCAAAATGGAGGGGACCACATGGTCGGGTCTCAAAATGGTGGCAACCACGTGGTTGGGTCTCAGTCATATGTGTCCCTTCCCCAGAACCCCTTTCTTCCAGCCTTTCCCAATATCCTCCCCAACCCCTCCCCTTTCTCCTCCCCCAGGTCCCTCTTCCCCCACGTCAGCCCCTCCTCCCAAAGTCCTCGCCCCTTCGTGTTGCTGCTCTGCCCCTAGCCCTGCCCCTCACCCTCCCTTCTCCCCCAGCATCAGCTTCCATTGTAATCACCTCATTCCTACTTTCGGTTCCCATGCCCCTCCCCCTGCATCCCAGGCTCCTTCTTCTGGTTCCCACAATGTGAAAACTGAAAGCTACAGGCCAAAACCCCTAAACACAAAACAAAAGGCTCTTCCTCTTGTTGCACCAGTGACCTTTAGTGATGGCCAAGAAGGTTTGCTCTGAGAATGGGAGCCCCTCTCCTACCAAAGTAAAAAAGAAATTTGCAAGGCACAAAAAGAATTTGGGAGGGGGAATGAGTATTTTAAAGGCTTGCTTAGAGCTACCTTCTCCTATAATATCTTAGTGCCACACAATCTCAAGGATTTGATTTCATGCCTTGTCTCTCTAGCAGAACACTTGCTGTGGGAGGGGGCATGGAAGAGATCGTTGTGGGGAATTCTTTTTGACCTTTTGCAGATTCTAAATCATTCGCATGACACAACTGGAAATGTTATTACTATGGACCACCTGTGCAGCGAGGGGGAATGGGCTGAGCCAATGTGCTGGCTGTGCTGACTTTAGATTTAATCCAGGGAGCTGCTGAGAGGGCATTCCAGCAAATTCCCTCCCATGGGTCCCATGTCAGCTTTGCTGCCGTCAGACAGCAGCCCAAAGTACCTTTTATAGATTTTATTAAGAGATTGGAAGTGCAAATCAAAAGACAGGTGGAGGACCCAGAGTCACACTGGTGATTCTCCTGGAAATGGCAAAGGCCAATGCCAACGAGGCCTACCAGCAAATCATCAGAGGGATGCTGCTTGACCCTCCACCCTCGTTAACATCTATTATTGAGGTATGCACCAAGAACTTCATAGCAGCTGACTGGAATAGAGTGCAGGTGTTGGGCAGGACTGTTGCAGTGACCACCACTGCTGCTGTCAGCACATCACCCTTTTGATGGGGACCACTAACCTGTTACTGCTGCAGGGTGGGATGCTGGCCAAATCCTGTCCAGCATACCAGCCCACTTGGACAGAACCAAAAGAGAACCATGGGGGAGGGGCACCCACTACAAAAAAACTAGTGGGGCAGCGAGATCCTGCTTCACGTATAAAAGTAAACACAGCAGGGTCCCAAGGGCAAGGGAGAGTGGGACAAATAAAAACTGAACTGCATAACATTACTGGACGTGACACCCACACTGGACGTGACACAGACTCAGCTAATATTGACAGTTGCAGTAAAGTGTGGGGCTGCCTCAGCCACTGCTGCTACTTCTCACATCTGACAAAAAGTTTTTCAGGTCCCGAAGCTGGATGCTGATAGATGACAAACCACTGGGGGAAACATCGATGCCTCTAGAACCTGGTGGTAAGTATATTGTCATGGGTGATACCAACCACACACCACCTGAGATTGAGATCGTTCTGGTGATGCTTTTAGCAAATCTGCGTGGTGTTGTTTCTCTTGGCACGTTGTATCCACCCACTATTTTACCTAGCCAGGGGCCAGTTCATTGCCCAGGCTATTCCTATTCCAGCAAAGATCCCAGCAGATGATCAAGCATTAGAAGTTTACTGGGCAGAAGTGGCGGGTGAGGATAAGCCTATGATTTCCTGCCACATTCAGCAAGGCTCGGGTGGGATAGGGATGAAGGGCTTGTTAGACACAGGAGCAGATGTGACAATCATCCCCGAAAGGGCATGGCCGTCACATTGGGAACTACAAAATGTAGCAGGCAAAATACAGGGCATAGGGGCCGCTCAAGAACATCAAAAACCGTTGTACAATTTGAGGGGCCAGACAGGCAATTAGCTAATATATGACCATTTGTTGCAGTTTACCAGGTTTCCTTGTGGGTAAGGGGCCTCATGTCACAATGCGGGGTACGCATTGAAATCTCAAAAAACCCTCGGGATTATTAAGAGCAGCCATTGTGGAGTGTCCTATCCAGAAGCTGAATTGGACCACTAACAAGCCAGTATGGGTAGTTCAGTGTCTGTTCAGCAATGAAAAATTGTAGACGCTCAATGAACTCATGGAGGAGCAGTTGGCTCGAGGTAGCATTGAACCACCATTCAGCCCTTGGAACTCCCCAATTTTTGTTATTAGAAAGCAGGGGAAGAACAAGTGGCAGCTCCTCCATGATCTCAGAAAAATAAATGAAGTCATTGTCAACACGGGACCCCTTCAATCAGGGATGCCCTCCCCAGTGATGCTTCCCCAAAATTGGAATCCGGGAGTTCTTGATATTAAAGACTGTTTTTTCAGAATTCCTCTTGACCCAGCTGACGCCCCACATTTTGCATTCTTGGTCCCAACACAAAACCAGGACGCTCCCATGAGGCAGTTCCATTGGAAAGTGTTGCCACAAGGAATGAAAGCTTCTCCTACCATCTGTCAATGGTACATTGCCTCATTGCTGTCTCCTGTAGATGCCAAGGTGGGGGAAGCCATCATCCTGCACTCTATGGATGCTGTGCTTGTGTGTGCTCCCAGTGACAATATGCTCCAACACACACTTGACCAAGTGGTCAATGTTTTGATAACTGCCAGTTTTGAATTACAGGAGGAAAAAGTACAAAGGGTGAGACAGAGTGGAAATTTTCTAGAGCAGAAATCCGTTTTGATTTAGGTGACATCTTTGAATTAAGTCTGTAGCTTGCAAACATAGCTGTTTGGTCTGACCACCTGTTCTCACAAAAAAACCTGTGCTCTAAGAAGCTGCTTCAGACAAAGGACAGAGATAAGGGAGGTCCCCTTGAACTCTGAAACAGATGGAGAGACTGCGGGAGACAGGGCAGGGTGACCCGGGAGTTCTTTCTGTACTTTCTGATGAAAAACTAGCTGCAAGTATAACACGAAATCAGTAAAATTAATATGTATGAAGCTATTGTGAAATTCCATGCATATGGATTAGTAAGGGAGATAAAAATGGATCTGGAGTTCCCAGAGGTACACACGTCTTTTTAAGGGGAGTGATCCCCACATGTGTCTAGTGCTGTAATAAACATACTGGCTTTATAAATTTTACAAAAGTTATGGAGTTTGTTTTCTTTTTCTGCAATTCAAGGGTGCCCCTTTAGAGGTATCTGGGGCTTCAGATTGCTGCAAGGACCATTGTTCATCAAAAATTGGCTATTGACAGCGATCCCAAAATATTAGCGCACCTCTACTGCTTGTGGGGGTCTTTGAATTGGATCAGGCCCTGGCTGGGATGACAACAGAAGACCTAGCCCCTCTCTTCAATTTATTGAAAGGGGGAGAGGAGCTAAGTTCTCCCAGGACCCCGACTCCAGAGGCAAAGCTTGCCTTAAAGAAAGTAAAAAAGCTCTGAAAGAGAGACAGTCCCACCATCGTAAAACAAACCTGCCATTCAAATTTATCATTTTGGGAAAATTGCCACACTTACGTGGTTTAGTAGTCCAATGGGACCAGGACCAGAGGGACCCTCTCTTGATCACAAAGTGGGTTTTCCTCAGTCACCATCAGTCCAAGAGTATAACAAGGCCACAAGAGCTGATGGCTCAGCTGGTCAGGAAAGCATGAGTAAGGATCCTGGAACTGGCTGGATGTGATTTTGCATGCATTTATCTGCCAATCGGCCTCTCTGAGGATACAGCATCTCCAGAGAAGTTGACAGCAGGTATGTTCGAACAACTATTAAGAGAAAATTAGATCCTTCAAATTGCATTGGATAGGTAAGTAGGAAAGATTTCTGTCCAAGCTCCTGCCCACCAATAGTTTCATGAAAAGTTTTATTTGATCCCTAGAGAGAAAAGGAGCCAGAGGCCACTCAAGGCTCTGATAGTTTTCACTGATGCGTCTGGAGTATCCCATAAGTCACTAATGACCTGGAAGGATCCTCAAACTCAGCAGCGGGAAACAGACGTAGGATATGTGGAGGGGTCTCTGTGGATAGCTAAGTTGGCTGCTGTCCTTAGAGCTTTTGAGAGGTTTTCTGGGCCATTCAATTTAGTTAATGACTCAGCTTATGTAGCAGGAATAGTAGCTAGGGCAGAGAATGCAATTTTGAAAGAGGTCTTGAACCAAACTCTCTTCAAGATACTCTCAAAATTAATTGATACTGTTTCTGACTGAGAGCATCCATTTTATGTCATGCATGTGAGATCACGTACCAACCTGCCAGGACCAGTGGCTGAGGGAGGGAAATCAAAGGTCAGATTCCCTGGCTATAGCCTCTGTAGATCTAGCAAGGCTTCCTGACATTTTCCAGCAAGCAAAGATGAGCCATCAGATGTTCCATCAGAATGGGCCAGGGCTGGTCCACCAATTCCACCAGAAGCAAGATCAGGCCAGGGCCATTGTGGCGACCTGTCCCAACTGGCGGTCAACCGCCATTCTATGATTAGGAGATGGGGTTAACCCCAGGGGCTGGGCAGTTGTGAATTGTGGCAGACTGATGTCACCCACATATCTGAATTTGTCAGGCTGAAATATGTGTGCATGTCTCTATTGACACTTTCTCTGGGGCAACCTATGCCTCTGCCCACACAGAAGAGAAGGCCAAGAATGCAAAGAAACACCTGCTGCAGGCTTTCTCAGTGTTGGTGGTCCCTAAAGAAATTAAGACAGACAATGGCCCAGCCTACACTTCCAAGGGATTCAACAAATTCCTGCAGGTGTGGGGAGTTGAACATAAGATATCTCACACCTCTCACTCCCCCACAGGTCATGGTGTGGTTGAGCAAGCACATTGGTCACTTAAACAGGTTCTAGAATGTCAACAGGAGGGCACCAAGGACAAATGCCTCAGGCAAAACTTTGCAAAGCTCTCTTCACTGTTAACTTATTAAACTGTTCTTTTGAGAATCTGAATCCCCCAGTGGGGACGCTCTCTGCCGTATGGAGATCACAGATACGAAGAACATCTGCCCATCTTCATTCAGGACCCACAAACATCCAAAACTAAAGGACCCTGTAATTGGTAACATGGGGACGTGGGTATGCCTGCATGTCTGCTCCACTAGACCTGCAGTGGATCCTACAAAAATGGTTGAAATGCTGTCACCAAACACCTTAACAGGCCTCCTGATGCTGAAAAAGATGTGGTAGCAGCTAAAAGGAGGAAAAGTCTGTTGGGTGGAAAAGGAGACCCAAATTCCCCCTTCTACCCTGATTTTCTGTCACTTAATATGTTCATTGATGATTATGAAATGCTAAATAATCCTTGTTAAACTTTATACTATTTTAGGAAGAAGCCATGTTCCCCAGGCCAGCCCTCACTGGAATTTGTTTCATCTGATTCACCCTAAACCAGTCTTCTGATGCATGGATCCTTCCACAACCCAGGAAAAATGTCTGGGTTATGTTGGCAGAGGCACTTAAGCAAGACCACATCTACTTGTCTACAGCAGCAGTAGAAAATCCTATGTCAGCCTGCCTAATGGGGGTCCCGTTTAAACCCGAGGAGTACCCTGAAAGAACATTAAAAAACCGTAAATAGCAAAGAAAGCACCCACATAGTTTACTGAACACCAAGCATGACCTATGAACCATTTAGAGCCCCCTCATGCTGTGGTGAGTGTGGGTAGGCAAGCTGCTTGACATGAACAGTGAACCACAAGAACCTGAAGTTTTAGGGTCTTCAAGTGCAGCCTATTGCATTCAGTTTGTCTACGAACCAAGGCACCACATGGAACAGTACACCAATGTCCTCCAGTATAAAAAAGATTGCCAGGACAACAGGTGGTGCGATAAGATTGTGTATGTTAAGATGGTGTCCACAGAGGACCACCGACCAAAGAGGCTAGGAAAAGGTACTTTTCTCATTTGTGGGGATAGAGCTTGAGCAGGTATCCCCTCTTGCCTGCTCGGAGGTCCGTGCACATTTGGGCTGTTTATGCTGTTCATTCCCAACCAAACCCAAATTATGAATTAACAACAGAAAAACAATTTGAGAATCCAAAAGTGAAGCATTGATAATTTAGAAAAACACTGTTATTTATTGGTCTAGGCTAAAAAGAGCTACTTTATTTTTACCATGGGTTGCAGCTGCTAAAGCACAAGGTGAATTGGGCCACCTTGAGTGTTGGGTAGTGAAACAAGCCAGTTTAACAACAACCGCAATCAGTGACCTCCTAGCAGACAAAGAAATCACTAGGAAAGCTGCTCTACAAAATTGGGCAGCTATTGACTTCCTGCTGCTGCTGCACGGACATGAATGTCAAGAGTTTGAAGGTCTCTGCTGCCTCAACCTACATCAAAGGCACCAGACGTCCGCGCATTCTTGCGAGAAATGCAAGAATGGATAACTGATATCAAAAAAGAATCGGAGGACTGCCAGGGGAACATCTTCTAAGGGTGGGGGTTGACTGGGTGGCTCTCTTACATTGTTAAATCTATTGTTTGGTTTAATGTAATGGTTTTGCTTATTGTAATACCCTTTGTTATTTTAACAAGATGTTGCCTTTCCACTGCTGCACCCCTCACCTTTTCCCCTCCTGAAATTGATGTTACTGAGAGCCCTGATGCTCCTTACTCTGAAAACCCCTATACCAATAAGCCCGATACTAAGGATTCTCCCGATGACAGCCTCCCAACCAAATGGTGGTACGAGTTATGCCCAAAATCAGAGTGTAATCCCGTTCCTTCCTCTTCTTAAAAAAGATGGGGGAGATGTTGCAGTTAGTGTTTGTGTTACCCCAGTTTTCAGTTTTGTAATCTGGATTCTCTGATAGTGGTTGCTTCCAAAGCTCTCCCTATGTTGTTCCAAGTTGGTATCTCCCTAAATTGTATCCACCCTGATGTAAACCACTCCCCTTTCTCCTCCCCTTTGCTCTCATTGGAACTGGCTCTATAAACCACTCCCATCACTCCTCCCCTAAGGTTATCCCATTGGCTGGCTGTTTGTATCTGCCCGCCAGTTTTGGCCCGTATATAAACCACTGCAGAGCTGTGCTCTTTCCCTTTTGCTTCTGCATCTCTGGATTAAAGATTTTGTGGAATATGTGGTGGAGAGGATCCGTTGACTCTTTTACTTTTCTCCCTGACACTTGTAAAGCTAATCCCACTGTAGAGCCGCAGCTCTGAAGTTCAGCTCCTGGTGAATTTGTCCTGGAGTTGTTCCATAAACCTTGGTATGGCTGCTGGTGTTCTAAAAGAGCTAGCTAAAGACTGTAGTGATTGCATCACTTTCCCTTGGGAATCCCTGCAGATTTGGGCAATGTGTGCAAGGGCTCTGGGCTCTGATTCCCCTCACCCACCTCACAGCAGATGCTCCCGTTGCTCCCAGCCTTGGCTTCCCAGCAGACACCGGCAGCCGAGGGCTCCAGCTCAGGGGACACAGCACAGTGGCAGTGGCAGACCTGGGGTACACGATAGGTGTGGAGAAGAAGAAGGGAACCACCTCAAGAACTCAGGAGGAAGAGCAGCAGGAAGGAAAGGCCCAAAATCCTAAAGGAGAAGAGCAGAGAGTCAGGAGAAGGTGACCCCATGAGCACAGCAGATTCATTCCAGGGAGCACTGCAGGCCAACCCTTCTCCTCCACTGGGGATTGCCCAGGCAGCAAAGACTCCTCAGGACTCTTCTGGAAAGGTACCCAGAGCAGGATTTCACCTGGGACCTGCATCCATGTTCCCCCACCAGAAGGAAGCTCGTCATGCTGGGGAGGTGGGACAGAGCAAAGCCCCTGAAGGTCACCAAGGCCAAGTGCAGGTGCTGCCCATGGGTCAGGGCAATTCCAGGCATAGACACAAGCTGGGAAGAGAATGGATTGAGAGCAGCCCTGAGGAGAAGGACTTGGGGGTGCTGATGGGTGAGAGGCTGTCCAGGGAACATCTGTGCTCTGGGGGCAGCAGACAAGGTGAGGAGGGGGCAGAGCCAGGGGAACAGCCCTGAAAATGGGGCAGCAGGGCCCTGTCCCACCACTGCCCACATCACACAGCTGCTGCTGGGGGGAAGCTCAGGGCCCTGCAGAGAGGGGAGAAGCACAGCTGGACTTGGATCCCAGCAGGCACTGAGACCCCCAGCAGCTCCTGTGCTCCCAGCAGCAGGTTGGGGACAGGAGGGGGACAACTGAAACAGGAAAAGCCCCTGGATCTAGACAAGGGCAGTTCAGCAGCAGAGGAAAGCTGGGCATGTGCTGGCAGAGCTCAGGAGGGATTTCAGACACCAATTGTTTTGTTTGGGCACATGTCCAGCTGCTCCCTGGGCAGCAGAGTGTCAGTTCAGGACAGCTGCTCAGAATGGGAACTCCTGGCTCAGGATCATTGCTGGAGCTTGTCCACTCGGTCCACTTGTCCCAGCCCTGTCCTCTCCCACATTCTCTCCCTCTGGAGCATTGCCAGAGCTGGTTCAGTCTCAGGAGCCGGAGGCTGCCCTGAACAACATTAACTCCAGCCCAGCCACACACTGAGCCTGCTCCCAGGCACCCTTGGCACTCCCTGCACAGCTTCCCACTGCTGCAGGAATAGGGGAAAAGCCCCATGCGACTGTGTCAGTGCCCACAGAGAGGCACTGAGCACATTCAGGGCATAACTCGGGACCGAGTTCCTCCTTGGAAGCAAAGGAGGGAAGCAGCAAGGCTGGCAGCAGGACCTGCCATGGGAATGCCTGCACCCCGTTTCACAGGAACAGCCCCCCGAGAGTGTTTTCCCCAGCCCTGCCCCAGGGAAAGGGGCTCTGGGAACACCGCTGCCTTTGTGGGGCTGTCCCAGGGACCAGAGCGCTCTGGGTGGTGCTTAGACTGCAAGAGAGGAGAATCCCACCCTCCCTGCATGGGCAGGAAAAGGAATGATCCCCCCGGCTCCTGCCTTCAGGGGAGCGCAGCCATCCGGCCCCAGCGCGGGGCTGGGGGTGCCCGGGCCGGGCAGGGTCGGCCCCGCCTGCTGGGAGCGTTTCCCGGCCGGAGGGGCACGGGCTGGCGGAGGGGAAGGGGATCCGCAGGGGATCTGTGCCCAGCCAGCCCCGCTGCCAGCCCCGCTGCCAGCTCTCGGGACAGCCTTTGCGCCCCTGCAGCCTTCACTGTGCCCCTCCATCCCCCGCATCCCCCCTCTTTCCCCCGTCGCTCCGCTCCCACCGCTCTGACCCCGGCCCCCTCCCAGCTCAGCCCCCGCAGCGCACACGGCTCCCCTGAGCTCCCCCAAAGCGTTGCCAGCAAAGGAGGCTTCCTGCAGCCCACGCTGGGAGCACACAGTGCCTGCCCGCTGCCCTCAGCCCCCTCTTCTCCTGCCCTGCCATCTCCCCAGCTATGGCAAAGCACCGGGAACAGGAGGCAGGAGAGCAACAAGATGCTGCTCCCGGCTCCGAGCCCCGCAGCTCATCCTCATGCCCATGCCCATGCCCATGCCCATGCACATGAACATGCCCATGCCCACCCCCATGCCCATGCCCATGCCCATGCCCATGCCCATGCCCACCCCCATCCCCATCCCCATCCCCTACCGTCTCCCTCCGGGCTCCACAGCTCCCGGGCTGGAAGAAGCCCACCCCAGCCCCTTTTATCCAGCTCTGCCTCTCCAGTGGGTGGAGGGTTCCCATCTCTGTTCCAGAGCCAGCAGGGTAATTCCTGGAAATCAGGCTTTTTACTGCAGCAGAGTAGTGGAAGTGAAACCATCTTTTTGGAGGCACGTGACATGGTCCGAATTCCACACCAGCGGTTGTTGGAGTTGGCTCACAGTCAACACTGTTGCAGCCGTGACAGTTGCAGACTCTGACACTTAACTCTTGTGCTGACTGCTGGTGATAATATTGTAAACTGCGATAGTTGGATACACATAAATGTAAAAAAAGGAGGAGAGGGTCTTTGGAGAAAGGCCTGGAGGGACATGACAAGGGGGAATGGCTTTCCACTGCCAGAGGACCGGGATAGATGGGACATTGGGAAGAAATTGTTTCCTGGGATAGTTGTGAGGGGCTGGGATGTTATTCCCGGAGAAGCATTGGCTGCCCCATTCCAAGACAGGGACACCTTCCACTGTCCCAGCTTGCTCCAGGCACTGTCCAACCTGGCCTTCCTTGGACACCTCTCCAGCAGAGGAAGCACAGCAGGAACAGGGCCTGGCCGCAGCTTTCCTGGCAGGGGACACCCCACACCTGACAGGAACAGAGCCCTGGGGTTTGGAGAGGACACTCAACACCCAACCAGAGCAGGGTGCCTGGATTGCTTTTCCCTTGGCATGTGGACACAAAAATCCTGCTCCATGGCATCAAAACAAGCACTGGAGTTTGGATATGGAGACCTCCAGCCTGCCAGGAGCAGCCATCACCTGGGCCAGGCTGACAAGTCACAAGTGCTGGAGCAGACACAGCTGGCATTTGTCTGGCCTCAGGGGGAGCCTCAGCAGCTGCCAGGCAGGGCTGGGACACATCACCTACAGAGCATGGATTGGGTCCCTCTTTTCTCAGTTTAGCTGAGCCTGTCTCCAGAGGGATATTTCCTCCAGCCAAAGAATTCCCTGCTGCAGGAGTGTTACAGGAACAGAATCCCAGGATCACTGAAGTTGCAAAAGACCTCCCAGACCCTTGAGTCCAACGGGTGACTGTTCCTCACCTTGTCCCCAGCCCAGAGCACTGAGTGCCACGTCCAGGCATTCCTTGGACACCTCCATGTATGAGATTCCACCATGTCCCTGGGCAGCTCCTGCCAAGGCCTGACCACCCTTTCCAGGAAGAAATTCCTCCTGATATCCAATCTGATCCAGCCCTGGCCCAGCCTGAGGCCATTTCCCCTTGTCCTGTCCCTGTTCCCTGGGAGCAGAGCCTGATCCCCCCCCAGCTGTCCCCTCCTGTCAGGGAGTTGTGCAGAGCCACAAGGTCCCCCCTGAGCCTCTTTTTTCTCCAGGCTGAGCCCCTTCCCAGCTCCCTCAGCCTCTCCTGGGGCTCCATTCCCTTCCCAGCTCCATTCCCTGGACACGCTCCAGCCCCTCCAGGTCTCTCCTGGCAGGAGGGGCCCAGAGCTGCCCCCAGCACTGGAGGTGCCCCAGCAGTGCCAGCACAGGTTCAGGCACTGCCCTGGCCCTGCTGCCACCCCAGAGCTGGCACAGCCCAGGGGCCAGTGGCCTCTGGCACACCTGGGCTCATGTCCAGCTCCTGGCACATCACACCCAGGAAATCTTCTCCAGCACCATTAAACCATGACCCCCTCTCTGCCAGCGCTGCACCTTGTGCTGCACGGCTTCCTCGGGCTCAGGAGCTCCTCAGTGTCCCTTCAGGAGCAGCCAGAGAACCGTTCCCTCTCTGTCCCTGCCAGCCTGGGACAGCAGGAGCACACTCCTGCCTCACCCCTAGACAGCAGGAACGTGCACACTGCAAACTGAAACCGTCTGCACTCCTGACTCCATGGCAGGAGTGACCCAGCCAGAGCTGGAGAAGGCTGGGGATCATCCTGCATGAAGCTCCTCTGCTCCTGCTCTCTCAGCTCCAGGGACACCAGCTCCTCTCCAAGGACACCCTCCTTCCCTGTTGGGGACATGCTGCCACCTTCCCACCCCCCCAAATCCACTTGATCTTCTCCAAATCGAATGTGTGTGGCCAGAGAATTTCTGCCAGGCACAGCTCAATGGCTGAGGCACAGCCAGGGACTGGCACAGGGTGCCCAGAGAAGCTGTGGCTGTCCCTGGATCCCTGGATGTGTTCCAGACCAGGTTGGACTGGGCTTGGAGCAGACAGGAACAGTGGAATGTGTCCCTTCCTGTGGCAGAGGATGGCACTGGATGAGCTTTAAGGTCCCTCCCAGCCCCATTTGTGAGTCTGACAAGGTAACCCAGCTTTGGAAGCTGCAAAGGGCAGAGCACACCAAGCCTCAATGCCTAAATCAAGGCTGGAATACGTGACCCACTACTGAGATTTGTGCTGGATCAGCCACTTTCCCAAGGCTAAAATAGACAGGAACAAGACACGGTTTGGCACGAGGAAATTGGAACAATGTGGGTTTCATGGGTGTGACTGCAGGGAGCACCCACGGGGCAGGAGCACAGCGGTCCTGTGGTCCATGGGGGCAGTTCCTGGGCTGGCCCTGCTCCCGGGAAACCCACAGCCTCCTCTGCAGTCCCTTCATGGGGAGCATGGAGTCCCTCCAGAGCTCGCTGTGTGTGGGGACAGGTCACCACTGCCTCCCTGGACCCCAGCCCAGGCAGAGGAGAAGCTCCCAGTCACACCCTGATCATTCCAGCAAGGAGGGGTCCCATGTCACACACGGTCCCACCTTCACCACACTGCTCCTCACTGCACCCACAGCCCCCAAATCCCGGCTCTCACTCACTGCAATTCCTCTGCCACACAACCCCAGGTCTCTCTGCAGCCTCCCAACCCACAAACCTCAGCTTTCACTGCAGCCATCCCCCCAAACCCTGTGTTTCCCCGCAGCCACCCCCAAACTGGGGTTCCCCTGCAGAGCTCTCTGTAACCTGAAACATCTCAGTGAAGCCTCACCCCAAAACCCAGTTCCCCTGCAATGCCCCGTCCCCAAACTCCAGGTTCCCCTATAGCCCCCTGCCACCATCCCAGGTCTCACTGCAGCACCAACACCCTGTCCCCAAGCCCCTGGGTGTCACTGCAAAGCCACCAAACCCTGCGGCTCACTGCACCTCCCACCTGGGTTTCGGTTCTCGCTGCAGTCCTCCAAAACCCCACGCAGTGTATTGTCAGAAAAATCCACAAATGCCAGATGTTTACATGTGAGAAGAAGACAGAAGCAACCCTGAGGGTGGTAGGCCAAAGCTAAGGGTGAAATCCACAGCCCAGCTGAAATGCACATACACAAATGCACACGGTGTGGAAAACAGGAAGAGTGGAAGCCATTGTGCAACAACAAGGGTGTTTTGTGGTCACCATCACAGAAACATGGTGTGGGAAATTAATTTGTAGAGAATTCTCAAACCTGACAGAAGGTTCACATAGTGTGCATCTGTATGCACACCTTGAGATAAACAATGCTGACTTAGAAATGTTGTGGAATCGGACAGACCTTGTTGAGAGAGAAATGGAACTAGAAACAAGTTTCAAAGGGTGGCCTTGCAAATAAGACTGGATACTTTGGAGAAATAGAACTCTGAAAGATGCATTGTTGTAGGACCCACGAGGGGTAATTTTAGATTTTTGGTTTTAAGGCATCTACAGCATGGTGTGGCAAAAGATGATAGACCAATGTCCTGGTTTAGGGCAAATTTGGGAGAGAACATAATATCCAGCATAAATTACACACACACGAATGGGGATAACAGTCACCCTAGGACAACCAAGAAACGCTTATAGTGTATTGTAGTTAGGGAATAGTTGGCTTCTGATTGTAATGGTGTGAATTATAACATCTGTATTGTCTCACCCTTCACATGAGACTGAAAATGGAACAAAAGTATTTAAAACGCCTCTCAGTGGTCCGATCTCTGGGTCAGAAAAGGGCACAATATGACATGGTGGAATGACTCACATAGCTGGAGAGCTGCACTGGATGGCTACAAGCTCTTCAGAAGAGAAAGGAGAGGGACAAGAGGTGGAGGGGTGGCTCTTTATATTAGGGAGGCTTTGGACGCCATAGGTATTGAAACCAATGACAATAAAGTTGAGTTCCTATGGGTAAGAATTAGGGGGAAGGCCAGCAAGGCTGACATCCTACTGGGAGTCTGTTATCATCCACCCAACCAGGAAGAAGAGGTGGACAATTTGTTCTACAAGCAGCTGGAGGATGTTTTGGGATCACTCACCCTTGTTCTTGTAGGTGACTTCCAACCTTCCAAACATCTGCTGGGAATTTAATACAGCAGAAAAGAGGCAGTCCAGGGAGTTCTGAGAGGGTGTGGAGGACAATTTTTTGTTAGGATTATGGGATTATGGAATTATGGGTTCATGGGTTTTTTGGATTATGGGATGGGATAACTGGATTATGGGATTTTGGGATAATGGGATTACAGAATTTGGTGTGAGAACAGCTGTGAGGTGGGAACACTGTGAGCTGTGGGAACAGGAGAAGAATGGGATAATGGGATAGTGGGATAATGGGATAAAGGGATAATGTGATTATGGGATTACAGGATTACGGGATTGTGGGATGTGAAGATGTGGTGGTTGGAGGCTGTATGGGGCACAGTGATCATGAAATGATATAGTTCTCAATACTTGGTGAAAGAAGCAGAAGCATCAATAAAACATTCACACTAGCATTCCAAAGGGCAGACTTTGGTTTATTTAGGAGACCTTTTTGGAGAGTTCCTTGGGAAGCAGCCCTTAAAAACAAAGGAGTCCAGGAAAGGTGGGCATGCTTCAAAATAGAGATCTTGGGGGCACAGGAACAGACTGCCCCTGTGTGCCCAAAGATGAGCTGACGAGGGAAACACCCAGCCTGGATGGGCAAGGAGATTTTGGAAGAATTTAGGCATAAAAAGAGGATGTATCATCTTTGGAAGGAGGAATTATGGGATTATGGGATCATGGGATTAGGGGATGATGGGAGGATGGGTTTATGGCATTATGGGTTTATGGGATAATGGGATAATTGGATTATTGTTTATGGGATTATGGAATTATGGGATTATGGGATGGGATGATGGGATGGGACAAAGAGATAATCAGATTATGGGACAATGGGATTATGGTATTAAGGGATTCTGGCATTATGGGATTATGGATTTAGAGATTATGGGATTATGGGATTATTGGGTTATGAGATTATGGGATTATGGGATTATGGCATTTGGATTATGGCATTATGGGATTATGGCATTATGGCATTATGGCATTATGGGATTATGGGATTATGGGGTGGTTTTCCAGGCAGAAAGGGACCTGGGGGTACTGGTCGACAGCCAACTGAACATGAGCCAGCAGTGTGCCCAGGTGGCCAAGAAGGCCAATGGCTCCTGGCCTGGATCAGGAATGCTGTGGCCAGCAGGAACAGGGAGGTCACTCTGCCCCTGTACCTGGCACAGGTGAGGGCACACCTCGAGTGCTGTGTCCAGCTCTGGCCACTCAGTTTGGGAAGGACACTGAGGACCTGGGGAGTGTCCAGAGGAGGCAACGAGGCTGGTGAGGGGCTGGGAACACAAACCCTGTGAGGAACCAGTGAGGGAGCTGGGGGTGCTCAGCCTGGAGAAAAGGAGACTCAGGGGCGACCTTATCATTTCAGCTCCCTGAAAGTGATAATGTGGGGTTGGGCTCTTTCTGCAGGCAACAACTGACAGAACCAGAGGAGACAGTGTGAAGCTCTGCCAAGGGAAATTTTGGTTGGATGATAGGAAAAAAAGATTTTTACAGAAAGGGTGATAAAATACTGGAATCATCTGCCTTGGGAATGGCATCACCATCCCTGGATGTGTTTAAAAAAAGACTGGATGTGGCACTCAGTGCCATGGTCTAGCTGAGGTGTTGGGACATGGATTGGATTTGACCATCTTTAAGGTCTCTTCCAACCTTGTGATTCTGTGATTCTGAGATTTAGAGGAGTCCTTCCACTTTATTTGAACAACGGGAGAGAGTCTACAGGAGGTGCACGCCCACCAGGTTTTCTCTCTCTGCATTTTGGAGGGCACAGCCTCCTTTTATCTAACTCCCTGCCCCATGTTGCCCTCTTCCTTTTCTCATTGGCTGAGGTACTAGGGAGGTACAGCCTTCCTGAACCACGTACCGCATATTCCCCCTTGAACCTGTCATTTTACCCCAAAGTTCAGAAGTTCAAGCTTGTGCAGACCCTTGCCTTACTCAGGAGCCAAACTGTCTGGGCTCTGCAACAACCTGGTGCCTGAAGTTAGCAGAGACATGAGGACCCATTTCAAAGACATTAACACCCATACCTTCTCCCACCAAATTTTTTGTAAAAACA
The DNA here is from genome assembly GCF_027477595.1 of Haemorhous mexicanus. Lineage (NCBI taxonomy): Eukaryota > Metazoa > Chordata > Aves > Passeriformes > Fringillidae > Haemorhous > Haemorhous mexicanus. The sequence continues at coordinate 117,209,242 of NC_082343.1, read as the reverse complement.
TGAGCATATGTCTTTCCTCTCAATCCTCCTTTTCTGATTTCTCAATTTGTCTTTACAAACTGTGGTGGTGCATTCCCCCAAAAGTTTACCACAGTTTGTTTGGGACACGAACCCTAGTTATTATTAACTTAACCCTTTTTTACAAACTAGAACGTTTGTAATACCCCATCCCCACTTTTCTACACCTGGTCCCTACACCAAGTGTGGCAAATTCTGCTCATTTTGCTCAGCCCAGTTTTTGGTAGCTGGAGGCCACATGGGTGGCTTCTGTGAGAAGCTGCTAGAAGCTTCCACCATGTCCAGCAGAGCCAATCCCTGATGGCTCTGAAGATGGACATGCTGCTGGACAAAGCTGGGCCCATTAGAGAGGTTGGTAATGCCTCTGTGATAACAGATTTAAGAAGAAAACCAAAACAAAGTGGGATACATGCAGTTTTCTCTAGCCAGAGAGGAGGAGAGAGTATGTGAGGGAAACAACATGGTGACACCACGGTCAGTAGAGAAGGAGGGGGGAAGGTGCTCCAGGCAGCAGAGCCAGGATTCCTCTGCAGGCTGTGTGATGACCATGGTGAAGCAGATTGTCCCCCTGCAGCCCATGGAGGTCCACAGGAGATGCAGACATCCACCTGCAGCCTGTGGGGGAGGTGCCCATGCCAGAGCAGGTGAATGCTTGGAGGCTGTGGTCCAGTGGAAGACCCCAAGAAGAGAGGAGGTCCTTGCTTCTGAATCCAATGTGGTATGTGTAGGAGTTCTGGATGCTGAGAATTTCAGACTTTCAGTGCTGACAGACTCTGACCCCCAGGAGAGCACTGCATTTGACCTGAGGCCGTGGAGAAGCTTCCAAAATTGATTGAGAGCACTGGGATTGTGGGTGTGGAGTTGGGTAGAAATGTGTGATATCACAGGGTGGAAAACTCAGAGTTTGGGGTTTTAGAATATAGTCATATATATAGAGCTAAGATGGAGGGTTTAGGGCAGTGGCTGGTCCTTCTTCTTCATCGCCTTCTTCATGGGTTTTGGTGGTATTTTGTAATTGAACAGAAAAGTCCACATTGCTGACTTCGAGTGATTAGTTATTAGGTTAAAAGTGAAAATAATTTAGGTGTCATTTCTTAATTGGATAGTTTAGCCTTAAAAGATCTTGTAGGGAAAGATAGTTGGCCATTTTGTAGCTTGTTAGTAGAATGCAGTAGAACTCAGGACTTGCAATAGAGATAAATAAAAAGCATCTGACTCTGAACGTGAACTATTGTCTCAAGTGTTTTCAATCCCCATCTCGACAAAGAAAAAAGGAAGCTGAAAACCAGCAGAATGTAACAAAAGGTTAACCACAAGTAATATTGTAACAAGAAGTGCAGGTAAAGCAAGCAAGATAGCGGAACAAACGAGATAGCGGAGCAAACAAGATACCAGAGCAAACAAGATAGCAAAGAAAGCAAGATAGCCGGGCAAGGGAGATAACAAATGCCATCAAGAGCAAGATAGCAAGTTTTAATGGAACTTGCCAAGTGCAAAATTAGCTAAAAACAAGTTAGACTGAAAAACAAGAAGCACCAGGCATGCAGTGAAGATAGTGCTAGAAAGATCAAATGTGAGGAAAATTACAGAAACCTTCATCAAAAGACCACAAGAAGACTGACGACCACCACAGACCGAACTGATGCATGCACGAAAGCAACAAACTGTTATAAAAAGGTGCCACAGCTTTATGCAATGATAAGTATGCTAATGATACATTGTAATTGTGACATTGAGTGGAAGGACTTTTAAAATGTAACTGTAGGCTAAAGAAGATTGGGTTTTTGGCGGAGAGATCTCCCTCACTCCCAGCACTAAATAAACCAATACCTGCTCTGAAGCCCTCTGATTATAGAGATTTATTTTCTTGCCCAGTTTTGGGCTTCCTGAGCAATAGAAAATCCTGTTTTCTCCAGGATCCTAAAGTGCCCATTAATTGTTGTAATTCTTTCCAAGCTAACTATGATTCCACATGCATGGTTCCACCATTCAGTCCAGGCTGAAGACGTTGGTGTGGAAGAGCATCAGGGCCAGACTGGGAGGGCTGTGGGGAGCTGGGAACCAAGGTGCCACAGACAGGGAGCAGCTGCTGCTTTTCCAGCTGTGCTGTGATGTGTACACACTTCTCCACACCCTGGAAGAGCTCTGGGAGCAACGGAGCCCTGGGAATTCTCCTCATCTCCTCTCTCTTTGTGACAGACACCAGAGAGCCCCGACTCGGGAGTCCCTGCCCAGCTGCCCCCCTGGCCCAGGGCAAAGGGAGAGGAAGCAGGAATTCCGAGAGGAGGTGCCCAGGAAGCAGCGGGACAGAGCAGAGAAAGGCAAAAGAGCTGGAAAATTGGCCAGTGCTGAGGGGGTTCCTCACTGTATTGGGTTTTACATGGCCTAGTTTTTGGTAGCGAGAGGGCCACAGGGGTCGTTTCTGTGAAAAGCTGCTGGAAGCTTGTGGTAATCACATATCCTCTGAACGGAGAGAGACATAGCTCTCTCCCAGGATTTTCCTGGAAAGCTGTGAGAAGCTGTGAGAATATCAGAGAAAAGAATGAGCAACAATACTTAGCTCCACTTGCTGCACCTGCTGTTGTGCACATGTGCAATGCATTATGGAGATTTGTTTACCAAAGGGTGATTTTTTAATTGGACACTAGCTGGTGTTTTAGTTGGACACTGGCTGTATCGGACTGTTGGTAAGGTTACAAGCTTCTTAATAGATTTAGTATAATGTAGTATTTATGATATATAGTATGATATAGTATGATATAGTATAATAAAGCAATTGATCAGCCTTCTGCAATCATGGAGTCAGTGCTAATTATTACCCGGCTGGGGGCCTATGTTGACAGTGACCCATGCCATAGTAGTTCTGGGAAAACTGGGAAGGACCCCATGGCATAGCAGAGAAAAGCCACCTCTCCCTAAGCAAACAGAATAAGATCTTGAGTAACAAGCTGACCAAAACCCCCCATGCCCTGTTTCTCTGCGCTGTTGGTGGGAAAGTGTAGAGAGAGAAGATGGAATTGAGCTTCAGGCAGTGGGACGCTATAAGAGAAGTTTTCTTTGCTCTCAAGTTTTCCTCATTTGCCTTGTGATCATCTCAAAGACAGAGACCAAGACCCTGAAGATCCTGACTGGGGTTCTGGGCCTGGTTGGGGTGGATGCTCGCCAAGTGATTGCAGGTGTGCTTGCTGTGTTGCCATGGCACACTGCTTCAGGCAGGGCCTGGCAATGAGCAGCTTGCTCTGTACACTTACAGTGGCTTCACAATCCCTGCTCATCACAACAGCCCGTGAAGTTTCCTTACCTCTTGGCCAAATGAACTTTCTGGGGTAACTTTTGTGATCCCCTATTGAAATAAAATCCCAATATTGCTGGGTGGAACGTGCCTGGGCTCGTCCGGCGCTGCTCTGGACCAAAGGCAGCAGCTGTGGTGTTTCACCTCAGAGACACCTTTGGCTGGCTGGAAGTTGCAGTTAGGCACTCGGAACAAGTCCAGGCATGGTAGAAACTCAGTTTACCTCTAGTGGAAAAGGTTCAGGCGACGGTGAAGAGGAAAGGGAGTGGATTCCACCGGAGGGTTAAATCCAGAGTTTTATTCCAGGGTCACAGAGCTCTGAATCTTGGTAACAGCTCCAACAGAAAACCAACCGCATGGTCTCAGTGTCCTTTAAACCCACAGGGAGGGGGGAGGGAAAGGACAGGTGAGCCACCAACCAGGTGGGAGGGGGAGGGTCTCAGGGGACAATGACACCTGGACAGGCCAATGACCCCAGGTCTGAGAAGCATCTTTTGAACCTCTGCCAATCACACGATGCCCTTACTGGTATGTAGAGCTTGATGGACATCACTTCGGAAAGGGGGCAAGGGGGAGGGGAAGGAAGAGGTTGGCACACCTGAGAAGGAACTGGGACAGGATATTGCTTCACACTGCAACAATCCCCCACGGAAAATCCCTCATCTGCCTCACAACCACCATGATGGACAGAGATTGAAGCCCCCTCCCAAGGACTGAGATTGAGACCTCTATAATCCTAACACAGGGGCCGGACTGAAGCAGGATGTCTGCCAAGTGTTGCCTGCAGGTGTGTTCAGTGGACTAAAACTGGTTTCCCACAGAAACCTATGGGGTTCGGCTCTCTGTCTCTGCCACCACACACGCTCAGGATGGTTCTTGCCTGCTGGGCTTCAAAAGATGGGTCTGGATGCTAGGTTTTTTCGGTCTTCAGAATTGTTTATTATTTCTTATCTAAAAAGTCCTTTCTCTGCCCGAAGGATCTGACCAGCACGGCAGCCAAAGGCACTCTGCCCACCCCCAAGGCGGTCGCATCTTTTATAACAAAAACTACGTATATCATATTTACCTTTTGTCCCCAATACCTATCACCCTTGTCACCAAGTACACCCTCACCCTAGACCAATCCCCAAATGCCAACACCACTGCAGAAGATGGAAGACAGGAAGAAGAAAGAAGAGCCTGGTGGCACGCCATGATTCCTCCATCTTGTCTCTACAACCCCCCTGTACCAAAACCCCAAAATTTGTGATTCACCCTATAATGATATCTTCCCTTCACCATTTACACCCGAGTGATTCTCACAGGTTCCATTTCCTCATACATGGGTGGCACATCCCTAGATGGATCAAAATCAAGCCACCAAGTGCTTTTGGCAACATTCCAGGACTCCCAAGCCCCCCAAGGGTTCTCTCGGTAGCTCTGGACATCAGGAGTGATGTGCTGAGCTCCCACAGAAACCAATCCTGAAAACAATGGGTCCCGCTCACTGCTGTGATTGACTTGTCCTATTTTTGGAACTTGGACTGTCTGTACTTGTTTTTTAATAGAGACTCATTCTCCGCTGTCTTTTACCTGTTCCCCCCGCGGTGGTTTCAGTAGACTCATTCTCCATTGTCTTTTACCTGTTCCCCCTTGGTGGAGGACTATAATAGACCCCTGAATTAATCAAGACTTTGAGATTCTCCCCAACAGGACAGATCTTTTGGCTGGACCACAAGGATTTCGTCTCTCTGTTGGTAGCTATATTCCCCTCCATTTTCTCTCTCTCTCTCTCTCTCTCTCTCTCTCTCATCTCCTTTCTAATCCCTCTCTTGCATTTGCTGTGGGCAATAAAAGGTGTATTTGTTCTGATTAATACTGAAATCCCCTTCTGCACTTTTTTTCAACTCTGAGATCAGTTAATGAACTATCATGACCCCCGCTTGTACGAGCGGATCGTGACAGTCGAGCCTGCAGAACGCCATGGCAGCACAGAGAATCTTGTCTCCACCTGGCCTTGGGGGGAATAAATGGGATGTGGCAGACACCCTATGGATGATGCCTCGAGTATAAAAAAGTGTAAACAGCAAACTGAGAGAGCAATCTGGGAGGATGGGACTGCATAACCTGAAGCTGTAATTGGACAATTAACCCCAATATGGAAAAGGGCCAAAACTTATAAAAGGAGAAAACTCATGACCCAGCGTTCATCTTGGGTATAGCCACAGCTGGGCTCTTGCACTGCCCAAGGAGTATCCTGTGAAGGCCTTTTAATAAATATCTACTTTATTTCTTTAACACTGTCCAGCTTCTGTACTAGATGGCCTCTCAAGGCATCACAGAGAGGAGCCTGCTGAATGAGTGAACAGCATGTGATCACCCACATGTAAGGACATTAAATTATGTTGCTGATGTGGCAATGTGTGATGGGTTGCTTAGTGAAGAAATACCTTATAAGAAAATACTCTGTCTTGAAGAAGTGTGTAAAACCAGCTTTTTTCTTGCAATAAATGTCTCAGTGTCCCCTCTGATCTGAGTCTGTGCATTAGTGGGTCACAGGAAAGAGGGAGTGGCTTAGGGGGAAAAAGAGTGTTTTAAAATCTTCTTTTATTTCTCATTATCCTCCTCTGACTCTGTTAATAATAAATTCACTTTATACCTTTAAATTTGATCCTGGTTTGCCCTTAGAGTGTTTTTCTCCGAATCCTCATCTCAGCTCATGAACCCTTTGTTAATTTTTTTTCTGAAGGAACAGCTTTTGTAGGTGCCTGGTGTTTGGTAAGAATCAAACCACGAGAGCCTGGACGTGAAAGCTGTTTTTTATTGACTGATTGGAATAGTAATATCCTCATTAAAACATGTCTGAGATGTCCTCAGTTCTTCAGTAGGGGTCTTGTGCACCGGGAGCTGGGAAAGGCAGCTCTACAGCAGCAGGATGTCGCAGAGAGCCAGGGACAGAGCGCTTCCCGAGGACACACGGCCAGAAGGACTCCAGCCACAAAATTACCAAGCCAAACAAAATACACAGAGAATCCAGAAGGACACCAGGAGCTCACACAGTGCAGGAGGAGCTGTGAGCCCTGGGGATGTCCAGCCACAGCCACCTCTGGGTGGGTGATGTTGGGAAGATGTTTGAGCTGTGGGACATGTCCCAGTCTCTGCCGGAGCTGTGGGGAGAAAGGGCAGGGTCTGCCCCTGGCCCATCCCAGGGCTCTCTGCAGGACCTGCTGGGCACTATGTCCAGCATTCCTGAGGTGGGACAGATCCCTGTGCCAGGGAATGTGTCCTCCAGAGCTTTGAGTGGAGCAGGGACAGTGCTTGGGATGGTCTGTGCCCTCTCACTGCTGGGCACCATGCCCAGCATTCCCGAGGTGGGACAGATTCCTGTGCGAGGGAATGTGACCTCCAGAGCTTTGAGTGGAGCAGGGACAGTGCTTGGGATGCTCTGTGCCCTCTCACTGCTGGGCACCATGTCCAGCATTCCTGAGGTGGGACAGATCCCTGTGCCAGGGAATGTGATCTCCAGAGCTCCGAGAGGATCAGGGACAGGCACTGGCAGTGGGGACAGGTGCGGATGTGACAGTCTGGTCAGAGAGCGAGAAAACCAGATAAGTTTTCTCAGAGCAGACTTGTGAGACTTTAGGGAGTTGTAGAGAAACAATGACAGCTTGTTATTATAAACAACCTGCAGGTGGTGTGTTCCTACTCTCTGCCTTCCTGTTTTTCTCAAAGACTGTTTATAAGAAAGGTGTTTTTGTTAATTAGCCAATCAGGAGAAATTGATTGATTGATTAACCAATCTGGTCTGAATATATCAGAAGAGTCTATAAAAAGAGGGAATTTTTGTATTAAAGCAGCTGCTGTGCAAACCAGCCTTCTGGTGAGTCTGTCATTTCTTACTCAATAGTGACAGACAGGCACCGGGGATGCTCTGTGCCCTCACTGCTGGGCACCATGTCCAGCATTCCCAAGGTGGGACAGATCCCTGTGCCAGGGAATGTGACCTCCAGAGCTCTGAGTGGAGCAGGGATAGTGCTGGAATTGGGGACAGGCACCAGGGATGCTCTGTGCCTTCTCACTGCTGGGCACCGTGTACAGCATTCCTGAGGTGGGACAGATTCACAGATCCCTGTGCCATGGAATGTGACCTCCAGAGCTCTGAGAGGAGCAGGGATGGTGGTGGCAGTGGAGACAGGCACTGGGGGTGCTCTGTGCCCTCACTCTGCTGGGGCTGGCACCTCCCCAGCTGCTCCATCCCAGCTTCCTGCTCCATCCTGGATTCTGAACATCCCTCCAAGGAGCCTTTCTAGAGCACTCCTACAGCTCCAGTGAGGCAGCCCCAGCTCCCCTCTCCTTCCCCTGATTCCCAGGAAGGCACCAGCCATGACCCCAACAGGCAGAGGCCTCGGGGACTCCCACAGGAGCCAGCTGGGCGCCTCTCCCAGCCCCGGTGCGGGATGCAGAGTCTGGGGATCTTTGCCATGCTCCTGCCCCATTTCCCTGGCACTGAGTGGGACCCACAGAGAAGGAATGCAAAGAGGAGACCCAGCAGCAGCAGCAGCAGGGAGGAGATGCCCCCAGGGCTGCCCAGAGGTCACAGGGAGGAGAAGGACACGGAGCTGGGAAGGTTGTGCCTGGGGCTGGGGACACGGGAGAGGTTCCAGCCCTTCATGCTCCCAGCAGCTTCTTGACCATGTATCCGGGCATGCTGTAGAGGAACAGGGCCACCATGATGAGGAGCAGCAGGGCCAGCACGATCTTGATGATGAGCCACTTGTAGCGGGTGCAGATGAGGTATTTGATGGACTTGAGCGGGTTCAGGAACCAGATGAATGACGTGTCCGGGCGGCTGCAGGGGAACCAAACACCCATCATTAATCCATTACCATGGGAAAGGGATTGATGGACCTTAAGGTTCATCTTGTTCCACATCCTGCCATGGCAGGGACACCTCCCACTGTCTCAGGCTGCTCCCAATTTCCAGCCTGGCCTTGGGCACTGCCAGGGATCCAGGAGCAGCCACAGCTGCTCTGGGCACCCTGTGCCAGGGCCTGCCCACCCTGCCAGAGAACAATTCCTCATTTCCAAGATCCCATCCAGCCATGCCCTGGCACTGGGAGCCATTCCCTGGGTCCTGTCCCTCCCTGCCTTGTCCCCAGTCCCTCTGCAGCTCTCCTGGAGCCCCTTCAGGCCCTGCCAGGGGCTCTGAGCTCTCCCTGGATCTTTCTCCTCTCCAGGTGAGCACCCCCAGCTCTCCCATCCTGGCTCCACGGCAGAGGGGCTCCAGACTCAGAACACCTCCGTGGCCTCCTCTAGACCCTTTCCAGCAGGTTTTGGGGCTCGGAGCTGGATGCAGCATTCCAGGTGGGAGCGGAATACCATAATCCCAGGTCCCTGCTGCAGAAAGGCTTCTCCCACTCACTTGGGTTTCTCCAGGGGATCAGGCTCATTCCGAGCCAGCCCAGCAGGGGATTTCTCAGCCTCCTCTGCTGTCAGAAGGTGCAGCTCAGCCTCAACTTTGCCCTGCAGGGAGCAGAGACCTGTGCTGAGGCCTGGGATGTGCTCCCAGGCCAGAAGAAACAAAGCCATGAGGGGGAAGCAGGGTGTCCACAAAGAGTGGACGGTCCTCAGGAGGCAAACCCTCCCTTTTCCCCATCCTTACAGTGATCTCCAGCTCATCATTCTCATCTCTGGCCACGAACGGCCACCAGCCCTTGACCCGCTTCTGCTTGAAGATGGAGATCATGGGCAGCTCAGCCTCATTGGTCACCATCTCCAGGCTGCACTGCTTGGACGTCTTGGCTCCCCGGGGGAAGCGGTTCAGGTCCAGCTCGATGGCCCCTGGCAGGACAAAGGGGAAGACAGAGGTTGGCATGTCAAAAAGGCAAAGTCCTTGGCTGGAGAGGGGCTGGACCAGCAACTCCTGCCCTGGGGAGCAGCTTTGAGCCAGGTCTGCGATGGAGAAATGGGGTGTCTTGGCTACAGGAGCAGTGGAGAAAAAGGATCTCAGAATCATGGAGACCTGAAGGTTGGAAAGAGGTCCCAGATCCTCGAGGCTAACCTGATCCCCACCTTGTCCCCAGTCCAGAGCACTGAGTGGGATGTCCAGGCATTCCCTGGACACCTCCAGGGATGGGCACTCCAAACCTCCCTGGGCAGCCCCTGCCAAGGCCTGACCACCCTTTCCATGAAGAAATTCCTCCTGGTGTCCACCCTGAGCCTGCCCTGGCACAGCCTGAGGCCATTTCCCCTTGTCCTGTCCCTGTTCCCTGGCAGCAGAGCCCGACCCCCCCTGGCTGTCCCCTCCTGTCAGGGAGTTGTGCAGAGCCACAAGGTCCCCCCTGAGCCTCCTTTTCTCCAGGCTGAACCCCTTCCCAGCTCCCTCAGCCTCTCCTGGGGCTCCATTCTCTTCCCAGCTCCATTCCCTGGACACACTCCAGCCCCTCCAGGTCTCGCCCTGGAGGAGGGGCCCAGAGCTGCCCCCAGCACTGGAGGTGCCCCAGCAGTGCCAGCACAGGGACAGGCACTGCCCTGGCCCTGCTGCCACCCCAGAGCTGGCACAGGCCAGGGACCATTGGCTGCTTACACACCTGGGCTCGTGTCCAGCTGCTGGCACAGCACCCCCAGGGCCTTTCCCACCCCCTTTTCCCAGCCTGGAGCACTCAGTGGGGTTGGTGTGACCCCAGTTCAGGACCTGGCCCTTGTCCTTGGCCCATGGATCCAGCCTGTCCAGAACCCTCTGCAGACCCTTCCTGCCTGCTCATCCCACCTGCTCCATCCAGCAGCAGCTCAGGGGGTTTGTGGGGTGCTCTGGACCCTGCACATACCCAGGAAATCATCGGCTGAGAAGTGGTCGGCATCCCAGACCTGCAGGGTGAGGCGGGCCGGGATCTTGTACTCGGTCTCATCCCAGGAGAACATGGACTCCTTCTTGGAGATGACGATCTTCTCCTCGGCCATCAGGTAGTCGAAGGGGAAGATGTAGCGCCAGTTGAAGTTGCCTTCACCAGTGAGGGAGTGGTAATGGACATCTGTGTCCTGCTTGTCCTCCTGCTGCCCCTTCAGCCACCTGCAGGGCCCGGGGAGGTGAGAGGGGGACACAGGTTTACATGGGGCAGGAGAGGGGACAGGACCACCCTCTTTGGGCAGCCAGGGTGTTTCCAGGACTGAAAAACCCTAAAAGTTATGAACAAGGGGATGGGGCTGCTTCAGACACTGCAGCAGGAAATCCAGGGGGCAGGAGGATGCCAGAGGGAACAGAGAACCTCAGGAGAAGGAGATTCAAGGGGATTGTCCGAGGGCTTACCCTGGGTGAGGAGATGTGGAGGAGCTGTACAGGAGCTGGAAGCAATGCTGGGGAGGCTGGAGCAGAGCAGGATGGAAAAAGGATCAGAAATTTGGACATGGGACTGGAGGGACAGGACAATGGGAATGGCTTCCCACTGGAAAAGGGGAGATTTGGGTGGGATATTGGGAAGGAATTCTTTCCTGTGAGGGTGGGCAGGCCCTGGCACAGTTGCCCAGAGAAGCTGTGGCCACCCCTGGATCCCTGAAAGTGTCCAAGGCTGTTCCAAGGCTGTTCCAACCTGGATTTGGACACTTCCAGGGATGGAAGGTCCTCAAATTCCAGAGGGATAGAACTGCTGGGATAGCTCCAAAGTCTCCTCAGAGCTCAGGGTTTTGCTTGGATTCCTTGGAGCTCCACCCCACAGGATTTGTCTGTTGAGAGAGAACCATGGTCTGGAGCTCCTGGGACAGTGGAAGATGTCCCCACCCAAGGGAAGGGCTGGGATGGGATGAGGTTTAAAGTCCTTTCCTACCCAAAGCATTCCATGATTCAGTGACTCTCTGATGTGCTGAAGTTCTGGAAGGGGCTTTCCCTTCCTGCTGAAGGAGGGTGAAGCAGAGATGGGAACAAACCAACAGAACAAGCATCACCAGTTTGGCTCCAGGCTCAGGGATTGGAGCTGGCAGGGTGGAAATGCCATGAGGGGACATCAAGACAAGCTCAGAGAGGGGCAGAGGTGACTGAATGGTACTTTAAATTTTAGCTTTTCTTTTTTTCAGACTCTGTACTGCTTTAGTGTGTAGGTCTGAGTTTCATATTAGGGGACGGTGAGCTCTGTTCACAGAGTGGGTGACAAAATAATTCCTGCTCTAGCTGGGGACCAAGGACAAATGATCCAAATCTCAGGCCCTAGAGCACAAACAACGTGGGCTGAAGAGAGAAAAACAAGAAGGATTGGATTTCAGGTGCTAAAGCTGGAATTGGACAATTAACTCCAATATGCAAATGGACCAAAATTTATAGAAGTGTGAAAACTTGTGACCTGTTGTCCATCTTGGGTGTAGCCCTGGCTGGGCTCTTGTGCTTCCCAAGGTGTATCCTTTGAAGGCCTTTTAATAAATCCCTACTTTATTCCTTTAATTCTGTCCAGCCTCTGTTCTAGGTGGCCTCTATAGCAATCAGTTTTTGGCAACTCTACCAGGACAGAAAAAGCATCTGGAAAACCCCTTGGACCAAATGAACACCCAACTCCTGCCCCCCACTCTCACTGGCACCCCCAGGGGTGCCCAGCTGAGGTCCAGAAGGTACCAGAGCCCAAGAATCCTCTGAATGAAGGCGGTATTTTGTCTGATACCTTCTGGACGGCAGCTGGGGCCCCTCCTGGGAGTGCTGGTAGGAGTGGGGGGCAGGAGCTGGGTGTTCCTCATCCAGGGGGTTTTGCAGACGCCCTCTGTCCTTTTGTGGTCACAAAAACTGATGCCTTGGGAAGGCTGACCTAGAACAGAGACTGGACAGAGCTAAAGAATAAAGCAGGGATTTATTAAAAGGATCTCCTCCATGGATCCACCTTGGGCAGCACAAGAGCCCAGACGAACCCAAGATGAACCAAAATGGTCCCAAAATGCACGACTGGGCACAGGATCTCTCACTTTGATCAGTTCTGCTCCATTTGCATCTTGGATTTAGTTGTCCAATTCCAGCTTTAGCCCATGCAGTCCCATCCTTCTTGTTTTTCTCTCTTCATTCCATGTTATGTTCTTGGGCCTGAGATTTGGATCATTTGTCCTTGGTCCCCAACTAGAGAAGGAACTGTTTTGTCTCCCCACTCTGTGCAGAGAGCTCACCATCCCCTAATATGAAGCTCAGACCCACACACTAAAGCAGCACAGAATCTGAAAAAATATAAAATATAAAATTATATTAATAGAAAAGCTAAAACCTGAGGCATCAGCAGCACCTGTGTTAGGTGCTAAAGGCATCACAAGCAGCGAGACCTCGTCAGCACTTGACAGAGATGTCTTGTGGAGGATCAGACAGCCACAGAAGCTGAGCTGGGGAGTGCTGCCAACCTCCTGGCCCTGGTGCAGTGGGAGAGATGAACTCAGGGCAAGAACAAAAATTAAGACATCCCGTCTGGTCACTCTGACTGCTCTGAGGAGAGAAGATGTAACAAAGGCATCACTGGTGCAAGAGGATGCAGCAGGGACTTGGGAACTGAAAAGATTTTGTTGCTAAGGGAACGGGGGCAAGGGGGTCAGAGTGGGGAATTTTGTGTGGAAGTGGAGGAACTGTAAATATTGGTCATTAGTGTAATACACTGGCTTTGCTTGCACACAGCATGGTCTGTGTCTCTCAGCCTCTGCAACACCAGGCATCTCCTCTCCCAACAGGAAATTGTCACCATCCAAAACCACCCCAGTGGCATTCTAGACAAGCCCCCACAGCTCCAAGCAGGGCCCTCTGGATGTGCAGCCAAGGAGAGGGGGAGAAGCAGGAAACAGCATGGGAGATGCCAGCAGCTTCTTTGGAATCTCAGCAGAGGCAAGAAAGAGACTCTGAGTAAACATCCCCAGCAAGAACCTGGCCAAAATGATGACATATCCATCCCCTTCCCTGCGTGTCCTCTCCACACTGGATTATTGCCAGAGAGGGGATGAGGACCCCCAGACTCTCCAGTCCCCCCTCCAAGCATGGCACAGAAGTAGATGAGAACACATCCACCCGGTCCTGGCTGGTTTTGGGTCCCCCAGCACCACCCATGTCCAACAACAGCAGGGACAGGCGCCCACCCCGGGAGAGGCAGAGGTTGCTTCAATGGAATTCCAGGCTGTACCTACCCCCTGACAAAAATGTCACTGGATTTCTCACTGCTGGAATTCTGTATCTACCCCCTGACAAAAATGTCACTGGATTTCTCACTGGTGGAATTCCAGGCTGTACGTACCCCCTGACAAAAATGTCATTGGATTTCTCAGTGGTGGAATTTCAGGCTGTATCTACCCCCTGACAAAAATGTCATTGGATTTCTCAGTGGTGGAATTCTGTATCTACCCCCTGACAAAAATGTCATTGGATTTCTCAGTGGTGGAATTCTGTATCTACCCCCTGACAAAAATGTCATTGGATTTCTCACTGGTGGAATTCCAGGCTGTACCTACACCTCAGCAAAAATATCACTGGATTTCTCCATTGTAGAATTTCAGGCTGTACCTACCTCTAACAAAAATGTCACTGGATTTCTCCCCAGTGGAATTCCTGGCTGTACCTACCCCCTGACAAAAATGTCACTGGATTTCTCACTGGTGGAATTACAGGCTGTACCTACCCCCTGACAAAAATGTCACTGGATTTCTCACTGGTGGAATTACAGGCTGTACCTACCCCCTGACAAAAATGTCACTGGATTTCTCACTGGTGGAATTCCAGGCTGTACCTACACCTCAGCAAAAATATCACTGGATTTCTCCATTGTAGAATTTCAGGCTGTACCTACCTCTAACAAAAATGTCACTGAATTTCTCCCCAGTGGAATTCCAGGCTGTACCTACCCCCTGACAAAAATGTCACTGGATTTCTCACTGGTGGAATTCTGTATCTACCCCCTGACAAAAATGTCACTGGATTTCTCACTGCTGGAATTCTGTATCTACCCCCTGACAAAAATGTCACTGGATTTCTCACTGGTGGAATTCCAGGCTGTACGTACCCCCTGACAAAAATGTCATTGGATTTCTCAGTGGTGGAATTTCAGGCTGTATCTACCCCCTGACAAAAATGTCACTGGATTTCTCAGTGGTGGAATTCTGTATCTACCCCCTGACAAAAATGTCATTGGATTTCTCACTGGTGGAATTCTGTATCTACCCCCTGACAAAAATGTCACTGGATTTCTCACTGGTGGAATTGCAGGCTGTACCTACACCTCAGCAAAAATATCACTGGATTTCTCCATTGTAGAATTTCAGGCTGTACCTACGTCTAACAAAAATGTCACTGCATTTCTCCCCAGTGGAATTCCTGGCTGTACCTACCCCCTGACAAAAATGTCACTGGATTTCTCACTGGTGGAATTACAGGCTGTACCTACCCCCTGACAAAAATGTCACTGGATTTCTCACTGGTGGAATTACAGGCTGTACCTACCCCCTGACAAAAATATCACTGGATTTCTCACTGGTGGAATTACAGGCTGTACCTACCCCCTGACAAAAATGTCATTGGATTTCTCACTGGTGGAATTCTGTATCTACCCCCTGACAAAAATGTCACTGGATTTCTCACTGGTGGAATTCTGTACCTACCCCCTGACAAAAATGTCATTGGATTTCTCCCCAGTGGAATTACAGGCTGTACCTACACCTTAGCAAAAATATCACTGGATTTCTCCATCGTAGAATTTCAGGCTGTACCTACCCCCTGACAAAAATGTCACTGGATTTCTCCCCTGTGGAATTCTGTACCTACCCCCTGACAAAAATGTCACTGGATTTCTCCCCTGTGGAATTCTGTACCTACCCCCTGACAAAAATGTCACTGGATTTCTCCCCGGTGAAGTAGTCGTCGTCCTCCAGGATGACCTCGTCGGTGTTCCACACGATGACCCTGAGCTCGTACCTGCCCGAGGGATGGAAAGGGAGGTGAGGCACGGGAGCAGGGAATGGGAGCAAGGAATGGGAGCAGGGAATGGGATAGGAAAGGGAAGGCCAGAAAGCAGAGCTGGCTGCCAGGAGCAGGGAACTGCTCATAGGGATCTATCCTAGGGATCTGGAGGGCAGGATCAGGATCTGGAGGGGATCTCACCATGGAGATGATTATAGGGATGGGACTCTTCCTATGGGGCCAGGCTGGAGAGCTGGGAATGTTCACCAGGAGAAGGATCCAGGGAGAGCTCAGAGCCCCTTGCAGGGCCTGAAGGGGCTCCAGGAGAGCTGGAGAGGGACTGGGGACAAGGCATGGAGGGACAGGACACAGGGAATGGCTCCCAGTGCCAGAGGGCATGGACGGATGGGATATTGGGAAGGGATTCCTGGCTGGGAGGGTGAGGAGCGGCTGGGATGGAATTCCTAGAGCAGCTGTGGCTGCCCTGGATCCCTGGCAATGTCCAAGTCTTGGAAGGGACTGGGAGCACTCTGGGATAGTGGAAGGTGTCCCTGCCCATGGCAGGGGGTGGAACAAGAGCTTTAAGGTCTCTTCCCACCCAAACCATTCCATGATTCCATGATCTCCACGGGATCTCCCGGGTCAGCCTCACCAGGGTGAGCCAGGAACCAAGGGAAATTTTCCATCCTCTGCTCCCAGTCTCTGCAAAGAGCTTTCCAAAGGCTCAACGGGGCAGCCCAGGCTTGGATTTTGGGAGATTTATGACCAAAATTGGATGTGCAAAACAACCAGAGCCCAACTCTGTTCCTGCTCTCCCCCCTTGACTCAGCAGGGCTGTGATTCCTCCCCAAAATGGGCTCAGAGTCCTCCTGAGGGCTCCAGGAGGTTTGGGCTCTCCAAGGAATTCCCAGCAGGGTGGGGAGCTTCCCATCACTTCTGCTGGGCTGGGAATTTCTTGATGGAGAAACATAAACCATAAACAAAACCCATAAACAAGCTGTGGGAAGGCTTGTGAAAAATAAGAACTTCACCATAGCAGATTTACCCCGGGTGGCTGCAATTTGTGACCAAATTAAGAACCATGAGAAAACTGTTTTTCCTCTTGTAAAGAAGTCTCCATCACATTAACAAGAAGGACTTCTCTCCCTAAGTAAACTTAGAAAAAGAGATTATTTTAGCGGCAGTAAACTGACTGGAAATTTTAAGTTTTGTTTCTTTGCATTATCAGCAGGAAAAAAAAAGTTGTAGGGAGAGGAAAAGTGTTTAAAAAAGTTTGTCTTAATTCTTATTACATTTTTTTTCTTTTAATCACTATTAATAAAATTTTATTTGTACTCTTTTAAAGTTTTAAGCCTGCTTTACCTTTCTCCTAATCCTATCTCACAACAAGAAATAAATACACTAGTAACTAACCAATACCAAAACCTACCATACTCTTCAGTACTTTGAAATCTTAAAAGAAGAAACTTTGAAATCTTGAAAATCTTAAAATTAAGAAATTCTCAAATTAGAAAAAAATCTTTAAATTAAGAAATTCTCAAATTAGCAAAATTAGCGGACTACACAAAATCAGTGTTTCTACCCAGTTTCAAACTAAAACCTCCACACCAATGAAGTGGGAGTGGGTGGAGGAAGAGCAGAATCCCAGCTCCTGCAGTGAGGGTAGGCTGGAGGGAGGCTCAGCACACGTGGCCACAGCACCTCACTGGATGTGCCAGGGTGTCTCCAAGTGAGGGAAGTGGATTTACAACTTCCTTAACCCCCTCCTTTGGGATCTCCCTTTGGCAGTGCCCTGGCTGAGCCCATCTGTGGGATTCCTTCACCTTTTCCTTTTCTCCTGCCTGTCCTGTGCTGTGCCTCTCCCAGCTGGGATCCAGGGATGCTCTCTCCACCCAAGGCATCGACTGACTGGGATGCACAAGAGGCTCCCATTGGGATTCCCAGTGCCATCCCTGTATCCCAGCCCTGGGGACAGGAAAAGGAGCCCAAGGACCAAAGCCAGCAGGGTGAGAAAGGACTAGAAGGGATATTGAGGGAAGAAATGTCCTTCTTCCCCCTCTGTGTGCTGTCTGTGCCTGCTCCTTCCTGCTTGGAATGCTGTCCACCACCTCCTGGAAAAGCCTGATCCAAACTGCCCTGGGATAACCCTGCCCCTGCCCAGGAGAGGCTCAGGGCTGGGCACTCTGCTCTGCCCAGGGAGCGATGGAATTTCCCAGTTCACACAGGAAGGAAAGATTGGGATCTGCAGGGGATGGAAGATGTGGGATCCCACCCTCAGGAGCAGTTCTGGAGCTGCTTCCAGTGTTGGGATCCCTGGGAATGGCAGCATGGATGAGGAAGCCAAGTAGAGGGCTGGGCTGGCCATGGAGCAGCAGCAGGAGGTGGGAGAAGCCCGGCTCCATCCTCAACCTCCCATTTTCCTTCCCCATTTTTTGTCTGGGCTGCCAACCAATCCCAGTAATTTCCTGAAGTTCCTTACTTCTTTGGTTTCCTTGGAGAAATATCGATGGCAGGGCCAGGCGCTGGCATATCCATGGGGAACATGTCCACCCACATCTCCAGGCGGCCCTGTGGGGTGGGAGAGGCACAGTCAGTTCCCCCTGTCCCTCCTGTCCCCTCCCCACCAGTGTCCCCCTCTTCCCACATCCATCACCCCGGCCATGTGGAGTGGGACAAGCTTCTCCCATGCCACAAATCCTTCTCCACCCCTGCAGAAACATCTCATGGAGAGGGTGAAACTGGATGGGTTTTAAGGCCCTTTCAGCCCAAACTATTCCATGATTCCATGATCTCCATGTGAGCCTGGATCAGCCTCACCACGCTGAGCCAAGCTCCAAGGGGAGCTTTTCTTTCTCTGCTCCCAGCCTCTGGAAAAAGAGTTTGCCAAAGGCTCAATGGGGCAGCCCAGGATTGGATTTGGGGGAATTTCTGACCAATATTGGGTCTGCAAAATGACCAGAACCTAACTCTGTTCCCACTCTCCCCCTTTAGTCAACAGGGCTGTGATTCCCCCCCAAAACTGGCTCAGAGTCCTCCTGAGGGCTCCAGGAGGTTTGGAGTCTCCAGGGAATTCCCAGCACTGCCTTTGGTGCCCAGCAACCTGCGGGTTTCCAGTCCCTTCTGCTTGGGAATCTGTTGGGAATTTTGCTCCCAGGTGCCCAGAGGTGAATCAGGGTAATCAGGAGGGATTATGGGATGTGAAATGGATGAGGATGGATCAGGAGGCACTGGAGATTTTCTCTGCTGGCCTCCCAGGGTGACCTGCCCACCCTGAGGTGGGTTAGGGCTGCGCTGGCCCCCATGGGCTGCCCCCAATCCCGTTGGAATGTAAGACCTGCTCGATGCCCGGCTTGTCAGGGTTGAGCAGCGGCCGCGTCTCCACGTGCTCGGGGACGAGGCGGCAGCCGGCCCGCGGGATGTCCTCCCAGTGCCGCAGCACCGCCAGTGCCAGGTGCTCGTCCGTCGGCTTCTTCTGGCCTGGAGGACAAAGGGGAGCTTGGACAGCTGGGACAGGGACACAGGGAGAGCAAAGCACCCAGGGCCTCCACCTGTGCTCCAAGGTGCAGAACTGCCTCATCCTCTCCACCCTTTGTAGGAGCACTTTGTCCCAAGGGTTGCAGAACTGTCCCCAGGTGCAGACCTGCTTCATCCTTTCTATCCCTTGGACAAGGTGTTCCCAAGAGTTGCCGAACTGTCCCAAGGTGCAGAACTTCTTCATCCTCTCTATCCCTTGGAGACCACTTTGTCCCAAGGGTTACAGAACTGCCTCATCCTCTCCATCCCTTGGGAACACTTTGTCCCAGGGTGCAGAACTGCCTCATCCTCTCCATCTTTTCTGGGAACACTTTGTCCCAAGGGCCGCAGAACTGTCCCAAGATGCAGAACTGCCTCATCCTCTCTGTCCATTTGGAACACTTTGTCCCAAGAGTTGCAGAACTGTCCCAGGGTGCAGAACTGTCTCATCCTCTCCATCCCTTGGGACCACTTTGTCCGAAGGGTTGAACAACTGTCCCCAGGTGCAGAACTGCCTCATCTTCTCCACCCCCTGGGAACACTTTGTCCCAAGGTGCAGAACAGCCTCATGTTCTCCATCTCTTGGGAAGACTTTATCCCAAGGGTTGCAGAATTGCCTCAAGGTGCAGAACTGCCTCATGCTCTCCATCCCTTGGACAAGGTGTTCCAAAGAGTTGCAGAACTGTCCCAAGATGCAGAACTGCCTCATCTTCTCCACCCCCTGGGAACACTTTGTCCCAAGGTGCAGAACAGCCTCATGTTCTCCATCTCTTGGGAAGACTTTATCCCAAGGGTTGCAGAATTGCCTCAAGGTGCAGAACTGCCTCATGCTCTCCATCCCTTGGACAAGGTGTTCCAAAGAGTTGCAGAACTGTCCCAAGATGCAGAACTGCCTCATCCTCTCCATCCCTTGGGAGTACTTTGTCCCAAAGGTTACAGAACTGCCTCATCCTCTCCATCCCTTGGGAGTACTTTGTCCCAAAGGTTACAGAACTGTCCCGAGGTGTAGAACTGTCTCATCCTCTCCATCTTTTGGGACAAAGTGTTCCCAAGGGGTGCAGAACTGTCCCAAGGGGTGCAGAACTGCCTCACCCTCTCCATCCCTTGGGAACACTTCATCCCTCAGCTGGCACTTCCTAACTCCTCTTACCTCTTTCCAATCCCTGTAGAAGGTTCAGATCCCCATTCGTTATTCCCTGTCTGAACCAGTCCCATGTCCACTGACCACATTTTCCTTCTTTCCTTCACCCCTCCTGGCCTATTTCCCTCTTTCTTGGGCACACTGAGTGTGTTGGGACACAACTCTCACCTCCCATTATTTGGGAATGCATTCCCATGGATAACAATCTCCTCAATGCTGGAGGTGTCTCCATGGCTTTTGGGACATGCACTGCTCAGAGGGCATTTCCAGAGGCAGTTTTGGATGTCTGTGGATGTTCTTGAGTGATTCCAAGAGGAACCCTCTGGTCTGGAGGGTCTGTAGGACTTTGTAACTGGTTTCATACTGGGATGGTGCCTGCAGGGCTGGGTAATGAGCCCACCACACCTGTCTGGGGGGGATTGGACTGAACAACCTTCAAAGCTACATTTCAAACCACTCCACGATTCAAACTACGCTGAGATTCCATCCCTGGATGATGAGGAGACCCCCCCCCAGACCCCTGCTCTGCTCCAGAACCTCCATCTCATGGGGCAATCCCACAGGGCCATACCATTTTCATCCTCGATCTCCGTGGGGCCGGTGAAGACCCTGTTGGCAACTTTCACTCTTCCCCCTGGCCCGAAGTGCGGCCCATCCACTTTTCCCTCTTTGCACAGCTTGGACAGGATTTGGGAGGGCTTCATGGGGTCACGCCAGGTGTTGTACCCATGGCTGGGAACAGGAGGGCAAGATCAGAAAAAAAAGGTTGCGAGGACAAAGAAATTTTTTTCCCTTTTGCCAGGAAAAAACCCCCACTGCACCATGAAGCAGCCAAAATTCCCAGAGAAAGAATTTGAGGCAGCAAAGGTGAACTTTAGAGCAGATTTGATCCCTCTGTGCCCCTTTTGCAAACACCTTCCACCCAACTTTGGCTCAGACCTGGAATTCCCAACGCATCCTGCTTGAGTCCTGATGCTCAGCATTGCCCTGTTTGCTCTGCTCTCATTTCAGCCCTGACCTCACCCCTCTTCCCAGTCCCACCAGTCCCCCCAGTCCCTCTCTCCTCCCCTGGGCTCCTGATGACCCACTCCCTAATGCTGGTGACAAAACCAGGGATAGCACAGACTCCTCCATTCATCCCTGCTCCTTGCAGGGTGTGGGATTTTTCCCAAAACAAATAATTCCAGGATCAGCAGGCAGTGAAGGAGGGAGGTGGGACCTCCTGTGGGAGGTCTGGGTGGGACACAGAGGAGGGTCCAGGTGGGAGGTGGGACAGGGAAGGCTTTTCCCATACATGGAGTAGGTCTGGGACACGCCGCAGGTCGCCCGGTGCTTGCTGTAGAAGCGATTCTCCAGGTCGATCTTGGTCTCCCCAATGAGGTCGTCAGTGCCCACCAAATCCCAGTCATACACAGCCACGGTCAGCATGGACTCCATGGGGAAGGTGGCCTCGATGTCGAAGGATCTGGGATCGGGGGAAGCAGAGAAAAGCTGCTGCAGGGTCTGGCTGCCACTCAGGACAGAGGTGTGTCTGCTCCAGTCCATGGATGCTGTTCTGTCTGCATCCATCACTGCAGCACATCTGAGGTGGGGTTTAACTCAACCACCAGCCCTTTACAGGAGGGAAAATCTTTGACCTGGATGTCCCAACACCCCTGAGGCTGAGTGTTCCAGATTGCAAGGGAAGACATATTCTATTACTATCTGCATGGCAGTTGTCTTTTGTCAAGTGGGCAGTTTTATTTATCTCTCTCTAAGTGATCACAATCACTCCTCCCTCGGGAGGGGACATCTGCTGATAACAAGCTATTGAATGTCACTGCATGGCTGATAAGAACTACAGCATGCTCCGCCCAGAGGGAGGAGCCAAGTGTTGCTACCCAGATATAATCTGGAGGTTCTAGAACACCAGCATGGCTTCTCCACTGGATTTCCCAGAAGAACAGCAGCTGTCTCTTCTTCCACTAGATCTTCGGAAGAAGACTACACCCTTTTTCTACAGGATCCCTGCTCCAGCAGAACCACACCTGACACTCCAAGAGGACTGCAGCCACAATTCCAATTAGACTGCTACCAACACCCTGACCCACAGGGTGTCAGGTTGTGTTCTGACTCTGTCAGTGTTGCTCTAGTGTACTGCATTGTTTATTTTATCCTTTTATTTTCTTCCCTATTAAAGAACTGTTATTTCCTGCTCCCATTTTTTTTGCCTGAAAGCCCCTTAATTTAAAATTTATAGCAATTCGAAAGGGTGGGGAGGGTTTGCATTCTCCATTTCAGGGGAGGCTCCTGTCTTCCTTAGCAGACTCCTGTCTTTCCAAACAAGATATTGAGTTTGTGTCTTATTCTCACTCAAATTTAGGTCTAATAATTCCTAAGCAGGAGTTTCACCTTGATCAGATAAATTTCAGGTTCATCTCTTAAACACGCAGTGCTACTCTGACCACACACTGGCAAAGAGGGACATCCTGAAAGGACATCCACACTGTGGGATAAATCCCACAAATAAAGATAAATAATTAAGCTAAATAAATAAAGATAAATCCAGCTCAAGGAGCAGCCAAGGGACACCTGAGCTGCAGGTCTGAGGGCTGGCAAGCTTGGGCTCAGCTCAGCAGTTCCAGGCGCAGACTTACTTCCCAAAAACAGGGTTCAGCTGCTTGGAGATGTAGTTCTCCTTGTCCTTGATGTCCGTCTTGCCCAGCTTGATGGCGATGTAGGGATCAGCTTTCCCGTTGATGTCAGCCGGGTGGAGGTCCGTGGCCTGCAGGGAACAGGTGGGAAGGGTCAGCACTGTCCACAGTAGCCAAGGATTCAGGGATGGGCCCATTCTCCATCCCTGATGATGGGTTGCTCTTTGAGCCAGGTCTTAGGAGCTCTCAGAGAACCCATCACACCTGAGATAGCTCAGCTACCCAGAATGGCATAAAATTATCAGGATGGCTTTTGAGGTAGTGTTGGAAACAGAAAAAGGTTTAATAAAAGGTAAAAGAACAAAGCTCTTTCAGAGAAAAACCCAAGCCACGGGCAAGAAGTTCTTGCTCCTTCTAAAACACTCCACAAAAATGATTTCCTTTGTCCTCTTAATTTTCTAGTGAATTATCTAGGCAGGACCTCTCGGCCTCTGTCCAATTAGGCAGCCCCAGATCTGAGGTTAAGTCCCAAACCTCCTATGAGGTATCTTTTTACCAAATTGAGGAGAGAAACTTCTGGACTTTTTTCCTTTTTCAGCAGACAAAGAATAATTTGGTCACTCTGTCAACAGGGGGCACATTCCTACACCCTGAAAACATCCAGTTGCTTCAGTCCCTAAACAGAGTGTCTTGGATTGAAATGGGGATGAAACGGTGTCTTGGATTAAACTGGGAATATTCCTGCCTCAGGAAAATCCCAGTCCTAGTTAAGGAGAGTTTGGAACTGGCTTTGTCCTGAGATGTCACCGCAGTGACCTTTGGAATCTCAGCAGAGGCAGGAAAGAGACTCTCAGGGAACATCCCTGGCAAGAACCTGGCCGAGATGCTGAGACATCCAACCCCTTCCCCTCATGTCCTCTCCATGCTGGATTCTCCCCAGAGAGGTGGTGAGGACCCCCAAACTCTCCAGTCAACCCCTCCAAGCGTGGCACAGCAGCAGATGAGAGCAAGTCCACCCAGCCCTGGCTGGTTTTGGGGTTGACCAAGCTGGTGTCTGCTATTCCAGCCTGGTGATGGATGGGAGACTCCATATCCCAGCGGGAAGCAGCTCTGGATGGAGAACCAGGCTGGTGGGAAATGGAGCCAAAAGTAGGTTCCGTTTGTAACACACTGGGACAAGGTGGTGGCAAAGGACAACCCAGGTGCTTCCAGTGGGATGGAGATCCCTCCCAAGTGCCTGTCTGCAGAATCCCAGGCTTGGAGACAGGGGCATGACCAGTTCAGGGGTCAGGAAGTGACTTTTCCAGAGCACATTCCATCTATAGAGGGAAAAAACTTGCGTTGGCTGGATCACGTCGATGATCACAGAACAAGTGTTCAAGGAGGTGCCGTGCCCTTCACAAGGATCTCCTCAATCCTGCTAGATCCCATTCCACCCTTTTCCTCCCATTCTCTCCCATCCCAGAACCATCACCAGGGTGGTGGTGTGGCTGTGGAATGAACCAACACCTCACACTACAGGCTGATCCAAACTATCCATGGGAACTGAGCACCAGGACACGCCGGTCCATCCCACCTCCTGGAGAGAGGTCTCTGGATCTGGCAGGAGTGTGGATCTGTCCTGTTCCCAGTGCTACGAGCACACTGCTCTGGAGACAGCATTGGGTCTGGGTATCCTGGGATGTCCCTGAACAGCTTCGGATAGTAGGAAGTGTCCCTGCCCATAGCAGGGGTGGAGTGGGATGGACTTTAGGTCCCTTCCCATCCAAACTATTCCATTCCCAACCATTCCTTCCCACCCAAACCAAGGAGCTGCTTCAGTCCTCAAGCTGCATCCTGGGTCCTGAAGCAGTGGTGATGCCTCAGGTTTGGCTTTTCTATTTTTCAGATTCTGTGCTGCTTTAGTGTGTGGGTCAGGGCTTCATATTATGGGATGGTGAGCTCTCTTCACAGAGTAGGGAGACAAAGCAATTCCTTCTCCAGCTGGGGACCAAGGACAAATGATCCAAATCTCAGGCCCAAGAGCACAAACAATGTGGACTGAAGAGAGAAAAACAAGGATGGGACTTCATGGGCTAAAGCTGTAATTGGACAATTAACTCCAATAAGCAAATGGAGCAGAACTGATCAAAGTGAGAGACCCTGTGACCAGTTATGCATTTTGGGACCATTTTGGTTTATCTTGGGTGCAGCCCTAGCTGGGCTCTTGCACTGCTCCTCACCATTGAGATCCTTTCAATAAATCCCTATTTCATTCTTTAGCTCTGTCCAGTCTCTGTTCTAGCTCAGCCTTCTCAAGGCTTCAGTCCTGGAGCACTGAAGCTCAATCCCCACCAGCTCCAGGTGGAAGGGAGTGCCAGATCCCACCTGCCGCACCCCAAATTCCCACTCACCCTGACGATGTAGACCCGGACCAGCACGTTGATGGGGTCATTGCTGGGGATCCCCTGGAACATCCCGAAGGTGGGGTCATATCCTGCCTCCTTGCTGATGTCATCAGGGAGCGGCACTTTGTAGACGCACATGGAGCCCTGGTGCAAGGGAGGGTATGAACCAACTGAGTCCTGCTGCCCAGGGCCTCTGTGGAGGCAAACCCATCCCAAAACAACCTTCCCAAAATCCTGGTCAGCATTCCTAACCACTCACCTTGAACCTCCCCACTATACGCTCCTCCTCTGTGGCGTTGTCATCATTGTCCCCAATCTTCCCCCGGAGCAGGTTGAAGGTGTGCAGCCAGTCCTCAAAGTTGTCAAATTCTGATTCCAGCTCTTTGTTGAAGACCTGAGATGAAAAAAAATGTGTAAAGGAGGGAATTTGGGATAAAAACAAAGATGAGCAAAAGATATGGGGAGTACTCAATCAGCTCAGAAGGAACAAGGGGCAGGACAATAGGAAATGGCCTCAGGCTGTGCCAGGGAAGTTCAGATGGGATACTGGGAATTATTTCCTCATGGAAGGGGTGGTCAGGCTTTGGAAGGGGCTGCCAGGGAGGTTTGGAGTGCCCATCCCTGGAGGTGTCCAGGAAAGGCCTGGATGTGGCACTCAGTGCTCTGAGCTGGTGACAAGGTGGGGATGAAGCACAGCTTGGACTGGATGGTCTAGGAGGGCTTTTCCAACATCAATGATCCTGGATTCTGTGAACATGGACACCTCAGCTCCCATTGGTTAATTTTTCTAGGAAGGAGAAGGTTCTCCAGCATTATTGGGTTGGAAAAAGGGAATCTTGGAACAATGGGTGTGGCCATTGTTCCCCTTCTGTGCAAGATCCAGGTCTAAACCCCACCTGAACCCCAGAACCACAGGTGACATGAATCCTGAGAAATCCTTGGGATCACCAAACCAGCGCCCACCCCTGTCCTGAATCCTGGCTGGGCCAGCAGGAAAACTCTCCCTTGGAGCTGGGACACCTCCAAGCTTCCCCAGGGATGAGTCTATCCCAGGACAATTGCTTATCTTGTGATCTCCAGCTACAGAGAGATGCTGGGAAGCCTCATCCCAAGATAAATCCCTAGGAGAGATGTCCCAAGGCACATCGCCCCCACAATTAGGTACTTCCTCGGAAGCACCCCTGGTACCTTGAGTTCATCAATCTTCTGCTTGTTTTTCTTCTCAGGGAGCTCAGGGGCAGGCTGCTGCTTCTTTTTCTTGTCATCTTTGGGCACTTTGGACTTGTCTTTGTCCTTGTCCTTGTTCTTCACCTGGGCCTTGGAGCCTTTCAGGGGAGAGTCACCAAGTTTGGCATCACTCTGAGTCAGGGGGGGAAGTGGAGCAGAGGGAGGAGATGGAAAGGAGGGAGGGAGGGAGAGAATGGAAATGAGGGTCAGGAGAGCTGGGGGAGATGTGGTAGGGCTTGGATAACGTCCTTCAAAGAAGAGAAGCATGAAAGCTGCCAGCTGCTGCTGCCTGCAAGTCCCATCCCAGCCCTGCCCTGTCTTTCCTTGGGTCTGGATCACAGCGCCTCCAGCAGCCCAGAGATCTCTGTGCAGGGAATTCCATGGCTGACCTGAGCAGGAATCACTTGGAGGACTACAAAACATGGGCAGAGCCCTCTGACAGCGATGAGAAAACCTGGTCCTGCCCACAGCAGGAATGGTATGGCCAGCAGGAGCAGGGGGGGTAATCCTTCCCCTGTACCTGGCACAGGTGAGGGCACACCTCGAGTGCTGTGTCCAGTTCTGACCCCTCAGTTTGGGAAAGATGTTGAGGACCTGGGGAGTGTCCAGAGGGGGCAACGAGGCTGGAGAGGGGCTGGGAACACAAACCCTGTGAGGAACCCCTGAGGGAGCTGGGGGTGCTCAGCCTGGAGAAAAGGAGACTCAGGGGTGACCTCATCACTCTCTGCAGCTACCTGAAAGGTGGCTGTGCTCAGCTGGGGCTGGGCTCTTTCTCCAGGCAGCACTGACTGAACCAGAGCAGACAGCCTCAAGCTGCACCAAGGGAAATTTAAGCTGGATATCAGGAAAAAGTTCTTTACAGAAAGGGTGATAAAATTCTGGAATGTTCTGCCCAGGGAGGTGGTGGAGTGCCCATCCCTGGGTGTGTTTAACAAAGCCTGGGGGTGGCACTGGGTGCCAGGATTGAATTGAGCTGTTGGGGCTGGGTCGGACTCGATGATATTTAAGGTCTCTTCCAACCTGATCATTCTGGGAATTTTCTTCCTCTTGCCAGAGACTTCTACAGCTTTATGGAGCCTGGGGAGTAGAATCCCAGCCTGGGAATATGGAGGGGACAGTGCTTGATTCTGCTGCTTCAGATTGTCCAGGACCAGCTGCAACCACAGGTCACCAGAGTCTCATTTGGAGCAACCACCAGTCACAGAGAGCTGGGAAGAGGCTGCTGGAAAAGGTGGATTCAAGGGAAACTCCTTCCCCTCTCTGCAATCCCTGTCCCTTTGTGCCTCTGCCAGCTTTCATGAGGGCTGGACATTATCCAGTGGTGGGGCCAGACAGACAGATGGAAAAATATGGATGAGGAAAGGGGGAAGGAGTGGGAGAGCCAAGGGAAATGGATCATTCTAAAAAGAAATACAACCCCAGAGGACACCAGTGCAAGCCCAGAAGAACCTGCTCAGAGTTGTCTCCAAGCTCAACCAGACAAGACCTCATTTTTCCTGGGATACAAAAATTGGTCTTCAAAAAGAAACCAGGCTCAGAATTTTACTCAGCTGAAGGGTTTTGCATCCCCAGGGCACAACAACAACCCCCTGTCATGGGGACATGGAGCACATGGAGAGCAAGGGTGGAATTCCTCAGGGATACCATTCCCAGCCCCACTGGTGGCATGGCCAGATGAACAAAGTCACCCTTGACCAGCCACTCCCAGGATTCTTGGCTGGCATCATTTTTGGGACAAAATCAGTCTCCCCCAAATTAGGGAAGGTCAGAAGCCCACCTGACCTAAAGACCTGAATTCCTACAGAAAACGGCACATTTAGGGCACCATTCATCTCATAATTTTATAAAATTATAGTAAGTGAAAAATAATGTATAATGTATAAAATTATATAAATTGATATATAAATTGATAAGTTAGGTGAGAGAACTTGCCCTAAATTGTATGTTTGTCTTCCCTGCCCGCATTAGGACAGCAGACAAAGAGTTCAACATGGAGGGGAAAACACACAAAAATCGAACCTTTTTGGGAAAACAAAACATGCTGGAAGTGTCTGGTTTGTCTGGAGAGCTGTGGTAGATTCCCAAAGGGATGTCCAAGCACCAAGAGGAATTCTGGTCCCACCTTTCCCTGCTGTGTTCCCTCTCTCCCTCCCAGCCTTACCCTCTCCAATCTCCATCTCCTCCTTCTCCTCTGCTTCTGCCGCAGCCGCTTCCTGCTGCCGGAGTTGCTGGAGGAAAAAGGAAACCACTGGATATTACGAACAATTTTTTCCTGGAAAAGCTGCCCAGGGCAGTGGTGGAGTTCCCATCCCCAGGGGGATTTGAAGCCACGTGGATGTGGCACTTGGGGACAGAGTGGTAGCTTTGGCAGTGCCAGGGAATGGTTGGACTCGATGGTCGCCAAGGGCTTTTCCAGCCTGAGCATTTTTGGGATTCCATTACTGCTGGAATCCAGGGCACAGGGAATGTTCCTCTGGCTGTCCTGAGAAGTCCTGATCCCCAAGAGAACACTGCTTTTAACCTTTGTCCGTGGAGAAATCTTCCAAGACTTTGGGATGAATTGGAATCTATGAGTGTGTGAAAATAGATAATGGTGAAGTTTATCACAGGGTGAAAACCTTAGAGTTTTGGGTTTTTAGTATGGAGGTGGATAGGAGACAAGATGGAGGATTTTGGGTGTTGTCTGACCTCCTTCTTGTTCTTCATCTGCTCCATTTTCTGCAGTGTTGGTGGCACAGAGGGATTGTTTAGAAAGAGCCGCAATGCAGATGTTGGGTGAACAGACAAATAATTAGTTATTGGTAGAAAGGTAGAAATAAAATATGTTCTAAGGGTTAATTGGACAAAATAGCTTTAAAAGACCTTGAACCTGTGTGCCTTGTGACTTTTGGTGCCTTTCTCTTTGTATGCTAAGTCTGAGATGTAGAGGGACTGCTGAACTTCTGATAAGAGAAAAATAAACCACCACCTGAAAACTGAAAAAACTAAAAGTCGCATTCGTCTTTCAATTCTGGCACAGAACTTTTTAGGGCTCTCCCCATCAGGGGGATCCTCGGCGGGGAGGAGGTGTTTCCACACATAATGAAGCACAGCCCCAAGGCTTTGGAAGGAGCTGGAATTAGGGGAGACCTCTCAGGAAGGGAACCATCTCCCCTGGATACCCCTCACTGCTGCTCCTCACCCACCTCCTTCATCGTCTCAATGGAAGCGAAGTACTTGGACCACCAGTCCAACATGCTCTCATCCGGCTCCTCCTCCTCCACTTCCTCCCCACCTCCTCCTCCTCCTCCTCCTCCTTTCTTCTTCTTCTTCTTCTTCTCCTTCTCTTCCTCAGTCTGAAGGGACAAGGGAAGCACAGACAGGGAAGGGGAGGGATCAGGTAAGAGAGAATAATTTCTGAGAATACAAAAGTGAAGCACCTGAGGAGGGACAACCCCCCAGGCTTGGGGGCCTTGTGAACTTTCTCCCTTTTACAGCCACAGAACGCCCAAGGGTGACCAAGGTTTTGGAGAAAGTGCCAGAATCATGTAATGGTTTGGGTGGGAAGGGACTTTAAAGCTCATCCAATTCCATTCCTGACACCTTCTAACATTGCAGGTCATTCCAAGCCCCAACTAACCTGGCCTTGGACACTTCCAGGGATAGGGCAGTCCCTCAACACCTCCACATTTCCATCATCCTATTTATCCGTGCATTTCCCAGGCTACATCTCTGGAATCTTCCATGGCAAGAGTCAAACTGTGCCCAGCAAAGCACCTTGGGTCCCCTTGGTGGGGAAAGGGAACCTTTCCCAGCTGGTACCTGGTTGTGGTGGGAATACCCAAATCCCTCCCGCAGGGCACTGCCTGTCCTGCGACGGCTGGGATGAGAAGTCCTGGGACAGCTGGGATGAGAAGTCCTGGCCCAAAAGAGCTCCCTGAACTGCAGGAACGAGGCCACTGAAGGCCACTGTCCTTGAGGGGACAGCACTGTTGTGTCTCTGTCATGGGACAGAGGGGTGATGTCCCTGCCTGGCTCGTGCTGGGGAGGGTGCCTGGTCCATCAGAAGTGGCACGGAAGGGCTGAAGAGGGAGCAGGGGGTTGGGAGCAGGGATGCAGAGAAGATCCATCACTTACCACATCCACCTTCACCACTGCATCGGAATTCTGACGCCCCAGGATGGAAGGGAACAGGGAGAGGGAGAGCAGGTTAAGGACACACCCTCAGGTGAGTGCAAATCATCAATCCCAGGGTGGTTTGGGTGGGAAGGGACCTTAAAGCTCATCCAGTGCCACCCCTGCCATGGGCAGGGACACCTCCCACTGTCCCAGGCTGCTCCCAGCCCCATCCAGCCTGGCTTTGGGCACTGCCAGGGATCCAGGGGCAGCCGCAGCTCCTCTGGGAATTCCAGCCCAGCTCCCTCTCACCCTGCCAGGGAACAATTCCTAATTCCCAATATCCCATCTATCCCTGCCCTCTGGAAGTGGGAAGCCATTCTCTGTGTCCTGTCCCTCCACGCCTTGTCCCCAGTCCCTCTCCAGCTCTCCTGGAGCCCCTTTAGGCCCTGCAAGGGGCTCTGAGCTCTCCCTGGATCCTTCTCCTCTCCAGGTGAACATTCCCAGCTCTCCCAGCCTGGCTCCATGGCAGAGGGGCTCCAGCCCTTGGAGCTCCTTGTCAGGAATCTGTTTTTGTGGAGGAATCCCTGGAGCAGAAGGGTGGGAGAAAGAGTTGAAATTCCCATTCTGGACACAAAAATGGGCATATTGAGTGTGACACCCCTGGGACACGCTGCCTTCCCACTTCTGGCTGAAATCCCTCAGAAATCAGCAATTCCATGAGGAAAGAGGTGCTGCCACATGGATACTCACAGCTTCCAGCTTCACCATCGTGTCCATCTTCTTGATGGGGACCTCGGGTTCCATGTTGACCACGATCTCCCCTGTGGGGCGAGAGCGATGGGCCCTGCTGGTCATGGCCAGGTAGCCGTTGAGGTGTTTGGCTGGAGAGAGGACAGAAAAGGAGAAAGAGCAAGGGAGAGGGACAGTGGAGAGGAGAAACCAACAGTTCAGGTGAGATCCTACAGGAGTCAGGCCAGAAATTG
The DNA here is from genome assembly GCF_027477595.1 of Haemorhous mexicanus. Classification (NCBI taxonomy): domain Eukaryota; kingdom Metazoa; phylum Chordata; class Aves; order Passeriformes; family Fringillidae; genus Haemorhous; species Haemorhous mexicanus. Next base: position 117,178,084 of record NC_082343.1, on the reverse strand, counting down.
AGTTCAGGTGAGATCCTATAGGATTCAGGTTGGGAACTGAGAGTTTAGTTGAGATCCTACAGGATTCAGGCTAGGAACTGAGAGTGCAGGTGAGATCCTACAGGATTCAGGCTAGGAACTGAGAGTTCAGGTGAGATCCTACAGGATTCAGGCTAGGAACTGAGAGTGCAGGTGAGATCCTACAGGATTCAGGCTAGGAACCAAGAGTTTAGTTGAGGTCCTACAGAACTCAGGCCAGAAAGTGAGAGTTCAGGTGAGATCCTATAGGATTCAGGCTGGGAACTGAGCGTTTAGTTGAGATCCTACAGGATTCAGGACAGAAAGTAAAAATTCAGGTGAGATCCTACAGGATCCAGGCCAGAAATCGAGAGTTCAGTTGAGGTCCTACAGGATTCAGGCTGGGAACCAAGAGTTTAGTTGAGATCCAACAGGATTCCGGCTGGGAACTGAGATTTCAAGTGACATCCTACAGGATTCAGGCCAGTAACCAAGATTTCGAGTGAGATCCTACAGGAATCAGGCCAGAAAGTGAGTTCAGGTGAGATCCTACAGAATTCAGGCTAAGATCCTAGATTTCAAGTGAGATCCTACAGGATTCAGGCCAGAAATTGAGAGTTTAGGTGAGATCCTGCAGGATTCAGGATAGGAACTGAGAGTTCAGGTGAGATCCTAAAGGATTCAGGCCAGAAATTAGGCTCAGGTGTGATCCCCCAGGATTTAGGCCGGAGCACAGTGGGACCACCTTGTTAGGAGCAGTGGAAATGAGCACAGAGCCTTCAGCAGGACCAAAATCCCACTCAGAGCAAAGGAAGGTGGAGGATAAGCAGGAAATGTCTTGAGGAGAAGAGGCAAAGAAGATTGTCCTGTGGCTCGGACACAACCCCTGGTCCAGGTTTGGGGATTAGGAATGGTATCCTGCAGGGGAGTAGGGATTAGGAATGGGATCATGCAGGAGAGTAGGGATTAGGAATGGGATCGTGCTGAGGAGTAGGGATTAGGAATGGTATCAGATTGAGAAGGCTGAGAAGGAGATTAGGGATTAGGAATGGGATCAAACTGAAAAGGCTGGTAGGGATTAGGAATGGGATCATGCTGGGGAGTAGGGATTGGGAATGGGATCATGCTGGGAAGGGCAGTAGGGGTTAGGAATGGGATCATGCTGGGAAGGCCAGTAGGGATTAGGAATGGGATTGTGCTGGGAAGGGCAATAAGAAGCAGACCTCCTTGGGAATCTTGCCCAGCCTCCAGCCCCAAAACTGGGAGGAAAGGACTAATTCCCAAGGCTCCCAAGCCCTCAGCTGCTGGGATGGGTGGGAAGTGGGTCTGGGATGGGTTTTCCTGCAGGTGCTGATGGACTGGGGTGAGAGGGGTCTGGACCTCTACTCTTTACAGCCACCATGGGGACTGAGTGTGGCCAAATCCTGTCCCAGTCCTGAGGAACACCTGGGGAATCGAGTCCTGAAGCTGCAGAGATGATGGAGGTGAACCTTGCTGGAGATTAGGGTATAGGAAATATTTTTTATTTGTTTTGAGAAGTTTTGATTTTTAGGAGAATGCTGTTTTTAATCTTTGTTTATGGAGGAAGTTTCTAAGACTTTGAGATTATTTGGAATTTATGAGTGTGTAAAATAGATAGTAGGAATTTATAGGTGTGTAAAATAGAGAGTTTATTATAGGGTAAAAAACTTAGAGTTTGGGGTTTTTAGTATGGAGGTGGGTAGGAGATAAGGGATTTTGGGTGTGGTTTGATCTCTTTTTTGTTTTTAATTTATTCTATTTTTTATAGTGTTGGGAGTACAAAGTGGTTGGAAAGAAACACAATGTAGATGTTATGCAGATAAGCAAATAATTAGTTATTTGTAGAAATAAAGTACGTTTTAAGAATTAATTAAATAAAATAGTTTAAAAAGACTTTAAATTTGTGTGTTTTGTAACTTTTAGTGAGTTTTTTTAATATGCTAAGCCTAAGATGTAAGTAGTGTATATAAATATATAGTGTATAGATAAATATAGACATATAAGTAGATATATAGATATATAGTGTATATATAAATAGCGTATAGAATTTTTAATTAGAGAAAAATTAACAATAATTTGAAGATCAAAAGACTAAAAACTCCTATTTGCTTTTCACTTTTACTACAAAATTTTTTAGGGGTCTACCCACACCAAAGTGCTGAAGTTGGGGTTTTTCTTGGAGTTTTGGACCCAAAACCAGAATTTCTATGGGTTAGCCAACCATCTCACGGTCTCACAGACCATCCCACCTGTGGATGCCATGGGACAGGGAGAGAGAAACGGCAAGCGTTTCTCACAGTGGCTTGTGAGAAATTTTAGGGAGTTGGAAACATGTGATAACCTGTTGACTATAAACAACTTTCAGGTGCTGTTTTTCTACCTTGTTTTTCCATTCCTCTCAAGGACAGTGCTTGAGAAAGATGTTTCTGTTAGCTGGCCAACAGAATAGAATCTATCGTACCACTCTAAAAAAACCGCGCAGTTCTTTTGAATAAAGTTCTTCTTCACCTTTGCTATGATCCTGCCTCTCGTCTGTTCCTGTCCTGACCCCGGCGCGTGAGTGACACCCACCTCCCTCTTCTCCCCGCGGATGTCCCAGACCTGGTCCCCCTGTCCCAGTCCTGGTACCTGCCATGTTCCAGTGCTGGGCTTGCTTGTCGGGCGGGCGGTAGATGAACTTGCGGAGGGAGCTGACGGTGTGGGAGCCCACCAGGGTGTAGCGCCCGAAGGCGCGGCAGTCCACCACGCGGATGTTCAGGGGCGGGTGCAGCAGCTCGTTCTCCGGGAGGTCCTGGGGAGCGGGGCAGGGATGGTCATCGAGGGCTGGGAGTGGCTGGTTTGGGGGTCGGGAAGGGCAGGAAGGATTGGGAATAGGATTGTGCTGGGAAGGGCAGTAGAGATTAGGAATGGGATCAGACTGAGAAAACTGGTAGAGATTAGGAATGGGATCACACTGGGGAGTAGGGATTAGGAATGGGATCATGCTGGGCAGTAAGGATTAGAAATGGGATCATAATGGGAAGGGCAGTAGCGTTTAGAAATGGGATCACACTGAGAAGAACAGTAGGGATTAGAAATGGGATCACACTGGGGAGTAGAGATTAGGAATGGGATCATGCTGGGCAGCAAGGATTAGAAATGGGATCATAATGGGAAGGGCAGTAGGGTTTAGAAATGGGATCACACTGAGAAGGGCAGTAGGGATTAGGAATGGGATCATGCTGGGCAGTAAGGATTAGAAATGGGATCATAATGGGAAGGGCAGTAGGGTTTAGAAATGGGATCACACTGAGAAGAACAGTAGGGATTAGGAATGGGATCATGCTGGGCAGTAAGGATTAGAAATGGGATCATGCTGGAGAGTAGGGATTAGGAATGGGATCATACTGGGAAGGACAGTAAGGATTAGGAATGGGATCATACTGGGAAGGACAATAGGGATTAGGAATGGGATTTTAATGGGAAGGGTTGTAGAGATTAGGAATGGGATCATGCTGGGAAAGGTAATAGGGATTAAGAATAGGATCACACTGAGAAGGGCAGTAGGGATTAGGAATGGGATCATACTGGAAAGGGCAGTAGGGATTAGTAATGAGATCATGCTAGGAAGACATGAGTAGGGACCATTGAGTAGGGACCAGAACTGGGATCATGCTGGAGGAAGAAGTCCAGAGCTGCTCCAGGAAATCGTGGCTTGGGAGCCCTTAGGTGAAGGAAAGGTGTCCATGTGCTCCATTGTTTTGGGAAAACTGGAGTAAAGGGCTTGGAGCCATGGTGGGCTCCAGAAATTCTGGGTTCCAGCTGAGGGATCAGAGGGAAGGGGCCACACTCACCACCTCGAACCACTTGACCAAAGTGCTGAAGTTGGGGTTTTTCTTGTAGTTCTGGATCAGGGCAGACTGGACGCCCTTCCCGGCACACTCAATGTCCACACGGGGCCGGTCCACCTGGGCCAGGTTCACTCTCTTCAGGTCCCTGAGCCCCCAGAACAAGATCTAGGGCAGGAGGAGGAGGAGGGAGAATGTGAATGTGAGAGGGAGGATCCCTGGGAGCTGGTTCTCCATGGAGAGGGATCCCACTGCTGATATCATCACAGGGCAGTGGTGAATCCCTGAGGTTTCTCCTCCTGACACCCTGCAGCCCAAGGTCTCCAGCCTGCTGCCCTCAGCATTTTCCTGCCTTTCTCCCTTCCTGGCCTTTTCCTGCCATGGGAATCCAGCTCTGTCCGTCTCTGGTGGCTCTGGATCCAGCACTGCCATCACTTTGTCCCAATGGGATCAGTGTCACTGTGGAAACTTCCCTGTCCCTACCTGGGATAACAGACTGCCACCATCCAAAATTCCCCAAAACTGAGATTTCCCCCACCTCCTTATTCTCCATGGCTGAATTAAAATTGTGAGGAACATTTATTGTGATGCAAATGTGTGGGAAACCAGGAGCCAAAATCACTTTGGAGACCTGGTCAGTGGAACCTCACCTGAGCAGAGACACTTTCACCCAGGGCTGAGATGTGCCCTGATCATCCCTGTGGGCATTGCCAGGGTCAGGGATGTCCACTGGGACCTCCAAGGGGCACATCACACAACAGTGGAATCAGTTGGAAAAGCCCTCCAGGATCATCGAGTCCAACCTGTGCCTGATCCCCACCTTGTCGCCAGCCCAGGACACTCACTGCCACATCCAGGCCTGCCCTGGATGCCTCTAGGGATGGGCACTCCAAACCTCCCTGGGCAGCCCCTGCCAAGACCTGACCACCCTCTCCATGCACAAATTCCTCCTGATGTCCAACCTGAGCCTGCCCTGGCCCAGCCTGAGGCCATTTCCCCTTGTCCTGTCCCTGTTCCCTGGGAGTAGAGCCCGACCCGCCCTGGCTGTCCCCTCCTGTCAGGGAGTTGTGCAGAGCCACAAGGTCCCCCCTGAGCCTCCTTTTCTCCAGGCTGAGCCCCTTCCCAGCTCCCTCAGCCTCTCCTGGGGCTCTATTCCCTTCCCAGCTCCGTTCCCTTCCCTGGACACACTCCAGCCCCTCCAGGTCTCTCCTGTCAGGAGGGGTCCAGAGCTGCCCCCAGCACTGGAGGTGCCCCAGCAGTGCCGGCACAGGGGACAGGCACTGCCCTGGGTTGTGCCCACACTAATTTGGATATAAAATCCCCCTTTGGATATCCATGGATACATGAGAGGCATCCCATCCTTGTTTCCTAAGGTTGATGGGATAGAGAACACTTGAGCTACAGGATTGCTTTGGGAGCAGATGATCCAACTCCATGTCCATCTCTAACATTCCCTGAGCTGCATCTCAGCCCAGGTGCTGCTCACTCACTGTCCTGCCCAGGTTTGACAGCAAGGAATGATCCAATTCCCTGGGTTTTTTTAGGGATGCTGCAGCCTGGTTCCCAGACAGATCCTTGACTCCCAGTTCCCTCCTGCCCTTCCAACACCCTTGGAGATGTTCTCCTGCCCCACAATGCTCCACATGGGCATTGGTTACCTCCACTCTGTATCTGCTCAGCACCGGCCGAATTCCCAGAGGCACTGGCAGGATGGGACCTCGGTCCATGTCCGTGGGGCCGTCGATGGGGGGTAGGTCTGATTTACCCCCAGGGCCAATCTGGAAGGGAGGGATCACAGATTAGGATCTGCTCCTCTGAGCTGCTGGGAAGCAGTTTTTGGTCCTTCTCACAGAATTGTGGAATCACAGATTGGTTTGGGTTGGAAGGGACCTCAAAGATAGCTCATTCCAACCCCTGCCATGGGCAGGGACAAATTTCAGAGAGAGCTGGGATGTGTCTCAGCTGGAACTTGTCCCAGTTGTTGGAGCTGGGGTGTGTCAGAGGGCTGAGAGCCCAGGGCAGGTGCTTTGGGAAGAAGAAATCACAGGAGCAGAAGGTGCTGGGGATTGCTGTCCTTCCACACAGAACAGTCCCCAGAGCAATCCAAACTTCTCAGCCCACCAATGCAGCTCATCCCAGGGCTGTTCCATCCTGGAACTGTACCTGCTGGACTGTGTGTAAGAAAACAGAGATGTGGTCCCAGAGCTCAGCCTAGGAGCAGGTTTAAGGTCCCATTTCCAGCCCAGAGCTTGGGAAAGATCAAACCCCCATGTGAGCCATTCCCCAGTCCAAGGAAAATTGGGAGAAAAAGGGCTTGGATGAGCATCTGCCCTGGCAGAAAAAGGAGATGGGAAAAACATGAGGCACAGAAGTGGAAGAATTTAACTCTGGTATTGCCCCAGACTATGAATCACTGAATGGTTTGGGCTGGGAGGGTTTTTAGAGACCATTGAATTCCAACCACTGCCATGGGCAGGGACACCTTCCACCTTTCCAGGCTGCTCCAAGCCCCATCCCACCTGGCCTTGGACACTTCCCGGTGTCTTTGATGAACAACAAGTGGTCGATCCATCCAAGAGAAACTACAAAGGTCCATTCCATGTGAAGGGGCAGTTATTCCCGGTTATTCTGAGTTACCTAATTCTCCATAAATTAATCCCCTCTCCCTTCCAACCCTGCATCCATCCTTCCCATCCCTTTGTCCAGCTGGCACCTGGAGCAGCTCGAAGGCAGCCAGCAGGTCCCCGGCTGTGGCGTTGCCGCGGTAGATCTGGTAATATTCCAGCTGTGGCGGGAAGCGCGGAGGGCAGTACTCCTCATCTGACATCTTCACCACCGGCTTGGCAAATGTCCTGCCCATGAAGTCGGCTTTTCCCTATGGAAAGAATCCTTGGGGTTGGCGATCCAACATGGGAATTCCAAATTTAGCCCTGTGGTTCTCCCCAGAAGCACTTGGGGCTGGGGATGCGACAGAGGAATTCCAAAATTAGCTCCATGGTTCCCCTCAAGAGCACTTGGGGCTGGGGATCCAACATGGGAATTTCAAAATTAGCCCTGTGGTTCTCCCCAGGAGCCCTTGGGGTTGGGGCTCCAACATCAGAATTCCGAGACTAACCCTGTGATTTTTCCCCAGGAGCTCTTGGGGCTGGGGATCCAACATGGGAATTCCAAGATTAGCCCCGTGGTTCTGCCCAAGAGCCCTTAGGACTGGGGATCCAACACAGGAATTCCAAAATTAGCCCTGTGGTTCTCCCCAGGAGCACTTGGGGTTGGGGATCTGACATGGGAATTCCATATTTAGCCCCATGGTTCTTCCCACCATGGTCAGAACAGGAATGGGATCAGCGCTCTGGCCTTGGGATGCCAAAGCTCAGGGAAAACTTTCAGCCTGACTCCTTGAAGGAGGTTTGGGACAGCCGAAGGTTGGGATAGCAAGGAGGCCAGGGATGAGCACCTTTCCCAAATGGAAATGCTCCTTGGCTACAGCCTCTTTCTTCCCTCAAAAAACAAGATACATCTGAGATTTATGAGCGGCGGAGGCTCAGTGGGAGATTTGGAAGGACCATTCTCCAAGGATCAGGGAAAAAAGCTCCCCAAATCCTCTGTCTCCAAATCTGGAGAGATCCCAGCATCCAAACCACTCACAATTCCCTGGGATTTTCTCACCACAGTGTCCTGGTCATAGATCTCGATGACGATGATGGGGGGGTCATCCCTCATCTCGTGAGCTTCCCCGTACAGCTCCACGTTGTCGAACACCAGGAGCTGGTCCCAGGTTGGGCACAGGGTCTCGTTGAGAACCTGGGGAAATGGGAGAGATTCCTACTGCTCCAGGAACGGACCAGGGTCCTGGGAAAGGGCGGCAGGTGGGGCTGCTGTGTGTTTTTTGGATTGGGAATCACCCAGTAATTCTTCTGAGGAGGACAATCCAATAGCAGATGAGCAGAGCTGGGTTATTCCCAGGCTTCCTAAAGCTTGGCAACCCTTGGACTGGGAAGGGAAGACTGAAAAATAACTTTAATATGACCCAGTTCTTCCTAAACTGGCAGGGAATCACTGAGAATCATGGAGAATTGCGGAGAATTATGGATAATCATGGAGAATTGCAGCCACCAGGATGTGGGACATAAATTGGGAATGGGCTCCAGGGAAGAGATCTCCTGGAAACTATCAATGTCCTGTTCCAGAGCTGCTCTCCCACCGCAGGAGCCCAGGACCAGCCTGATCCTCACTGATGGGATCTGTGCCATGGGAACTTGCAGAGCCAGCCATCCCCACACCCCTCCCTCCCCGCATCCCAGGAATGTTCACCTCGGTGCACTGGCTCTGGGAGATGAAGAAGACCCGTGCGAAGGGGTCCGAGAGGCCGCTGCTGTCGGCTGCAAACAAACTCCTGGCTTGGTACATGTGGGCTCGCAGCTGGAACACCTGTTTCTCTGGAAGAGAGAGGGAGTGGGATGGGATGGCCTCTGGGAGCCTGTCCATATGATGCTTGTGTTGAATCATGATTTTAAAGGGTTAAGTTTTTAGCTGAGGGTTAGAACCAATTTGTATTGAAGTTAGATACACCAGTGATAGGTTAATGATTATTAGATGCTTAAGCTAAAGCTAATTTTTATATTACGAACTCATTTGTAGAAGGAAGTGGAGCAAATGAACCATTATAGGAACATACTGTGTTGGGAAGGATGAAAGTGTGACAAGAAAGTCTCACAGCTGTATGGGCTTAGCAGAAAGATTTTTGAATGTAGAATCTGAAGAAGGAATAGAAATGGAAGCAAGTTTTGATATAGAAGAAAAGAATTGCTGAGCCAGTCTGACTGGATAACCAAGGAGGCAAAGGGTGTGTTAGTTAGAAGGGGTTTTATGGCTTAGAGCAAAAGGATAAACCCACCTCAAACAAGAAGATGTTTTTACTAAGCAGAAAAATAGCACAAGGCAAACAAGCCTGCCCATGTTGCAAGTAGAAAAAAGGTCTCAGAATTTTCCACTGCAAGAAAACTGTAAAACAACTTCTAGCTTAAACTGTAATGTACTAACTTTTAGTGATTGGAGAATGGTAACATGAAAATGGTAATTACAGGAGTTATGATAGGCTATGGATAATAGTTAAGGGATAGATTGGTTCTACTGGATTAAGATGCTCAGCAAAGAAAAGTAAATAATGTAATGTAACCTAAACTAAGGGGCTCCAGGCCTGCCTGCAGCTGGAGCTGACAGCTGTGGGCACAGCTCTGTCACCCACAACCAACCCTGGACTGCTGTGACACCTTGGATACAATAAACTGCATTTTGAAGAGCTGCCTGGAGCTCTCTCTCTCTCATTTAGGCCCTTACAGTGGCACCCAACGTGCTGCCCCATTAGTAAGAGCCTGAATGAGGGATGCAGGACTCTAGGCCTGCCTGCAGCTGGAGCTGACACCTGCATGCACAGGCTCTGTTATCTACGATCCTGGACTGCTGTAATGTCTTGGATGTAATAAACTCCATTTTGAAGAGCTGCCTGGAGTCCCTCATCCCTCATTTTGGCTCTTAGTCTACTGAAACCAGTAGAACAATGTCCAGCACCTGGACTCTATGTTAATCCATCACGGAGCAGGGGGCCTTGGATCGTGCCAGAAGGTCACAGAGACCTGACAAAAACCTTCCTGACCTCATCCCTGGGACCACTGACCCATTTGAGACCACCAACCCAATTCAAGAGAAGAAATGCTCACGCGTGAAGGACTAAAACCCTCATTTTAATACACAGCGGGGATGGGAGGTGCTGGGGTTATGCCTGTGTATTAATTTGGGAAATAAATAGAAGGCAAAAAATCCTTGTGGGGTGTGGTCACGCATTTCAGGGATGACCCCCTTGCTGCCCCCCAACATAATAAACACACCACTTTCTAAGTTTGACTAGTTAGAGAGTCTTTGTCCATGATTTTTGGTTTTAATGATTCCGTATCCCCATTCATCTGTTTAGCCCAGAAATAATTTTTGCACCTTTAAGATTGGGTTCTGAGAGTGAAGCAGGGGGAGAAGACGCTCATAGCTTATTTTCAGAAACTGCACTCACTCCTCCACATTCCTGCTCCTGGATTGTGTTTTCTGTGGGTGGACAGACAGCGGGACAGAGCTCTCCTTTGCTTTTAGTTAGTTTTTAGCTCGCTGAGGCAAAGAAGTTCCCTGGACTGTGGTTTTTTTCTTTTTCTTGGACCTGTTTAAACCTGCTCAGGACTGAGCACACACCAGGCCAGGTGTGAGCTGTGGCATTTCCAGCACTGGAGTGACTGATAAGAGGCTGATAAGAGGCAGATAAGAGGCAGATAAGAGGCTGATAAGAGGCTGATAAGAGGCTGATAAGAGGCTGATAAGAGGCTGATAAGAGGCTGATAAGAGGTTGAGTGAGCCAAGTTACAGCTCATGGAGGGACTTTGTGAGTTTGTCATCTCTTTTTGAGCAGCAAGAGGGTTTTGTTGTTAGATATTGTTCATTTTTTTGTGTGCTGGTGAATGCTTTGCCCTTTGTTAAATAAGGTTTTTTTCCACTTTTCTCCAAGGAAATATTTTCCCAAACTGACTGGGGGAGGGGCTGCTTAAATTGGCTTTCTAGAGGAGCCCCTTTGGAGATTCTCTGCCAAATTTGTCCTAAACCAGGACAGAGCCCATCCAAGGCATTTCTCAGGAGCCTGGATTTGCTTGTGGCTGAAGGATCTCAACTCAAAGCACAATTCCTGAATGGATACGAATTTCCTTGGCATCTTTGTTGTGCGCACAATGAAAACTCTGAACAGGACTGGGATGAGGGGACACAGTTCCCACCCTCCCATCTCTCCTGGGACAACCAGAATGGTGTCCCCCTTAGCTCCTGGAAGCCCTTGGAGCAGGAGGTGTCCAGCCAGGCTCCCTCCCACCCTCTCCACACCCCGTCCCATGGGAGCTCCTTACTGGTGTACAGGAGGCTGATGGGTGGGAAGGAGGGCAGGTTTTGTCCTCGGGGGGTTTTCTTCTCCTCGAACCCACAGGGGAGGCCGCTCAGGAAGTCCTTGCGCTGCTTGTTGAGGCCCAGCCACAGGTAGATCTCCATCTTGGCCTGGACTGTCCAGCCAGCAGGGCCGAAGCCCCTCTTCCCGGGGAGCTGAGCACAAGGAAAAGAAAAGTTCACATGGATATCAGGAATATGGACAGACAGACCCCTCTTGGAGCACCCAACCTCTTTGGGGCATTGTGCTGCTGCTCCTTAAACCCAAGGATCTTTTGGGATCATGACTGCTCTGGCTCAGGCATTGTCCTCTTCCCACCGTGGTTTCCTTTTCCTAAGTGTCTTAGGTTGGAAATGCAAGATGTGGCTGGGGGTGTGTATTCTATTTTCCGTCTGTCAGAGGTGGGGCAGTAATCTTCTGCTCGTTGGGCAGTTTTCTTTATCTCTTCCACAACCAACCCTTCCTTTGGGAGATCTCTGCTGTTAATGGGCCATTAATTATTAATTATCTTCTGTTCATGGGCCAGTGAGTGTCACTGCAAGGCTGATAAAATTCCATCATCCCACTGGGAGATGCTCTGCCCAGGGGAGGAGCCAAGCATTCCTACCTGGATACAATCTGACACTGGGAACAGCACAGCAGCCTTTTCCCACTTGCATTCCCAGAGGTGAAGCTTTCTTCTCCCCTGCAATCCCAGAGGGAGAGCAGGCCCATCTCCAGCAGCCCTGGAGCTCCAGAGGAAAACTCCCCCCTTGTGCAGGATCCTGCTTCAGCAGATCCATGGCTGGCACTGCAGGAGGGCTGAGCCACCCTGGGATGGGACTGTGCCACCACCCTGAGCCCCCCTGGGATGGGACTGTGCCACCACCCTGAGCCCCCCTGGGATGGGACTGTGCCACCACCCTGAGCCCCCCTGGGATGGGACTGTGCCACCACCCTGACCCATCCTGGGATGGGACTGTGCCACCACCCTGAGCCCCCCTGGGATGGGACTGTGCCACCACCCTGAGCCCCCCTGGGATGGGACTGTGCCACCACCCTGACACACAGGGGGTCAGCTCCTATTCTGACTCTGTTAGTGTTGTTTTGTATTATTGCATTTTTATTTTATTTTGTTTTATTTTAATTTATTTTTATTTTATTTCTTCCTTAATAAAGAATTGTTATTCCTGCTCCCATATCTTTGCCTGAGAGCCCTTGAATTTCAAAATTACAATAATTCAGAGGGAGGGGGTTTGCACTTTCTATTTTTCAAGGGAGGCTCCTGCCTTCCTTAGCCCACACCTGTCTTTTCACACCACAACACTAAGCCAGAAATTCTCTGGATTTCCAGCTGTATCAAGCACCTCCCTCTTTCCAAACATTTCCTACTTACCAGGACAGGGTAAGTTCAGTGCTTCACCCTCCCTAGGAGCCAATTTCCACCCCTACTGGCAGAGTATGGATCACATTTCTCCAATATTCAAAACCCAGAAAAAATGGATACAACACTCTCATCCTCATCTCCCAAATCCCCTCCTCTTGGCTGCTGCTCCCCTGGGCCAGAGGGATCCTCACCTTGAGGAAAACCGTCTTCACTTTGGCGCAGTCCTTGCCCATCTCCTCGTCCACGATGGAGTACAGGATGTCCTTGGAAGGGATGCGGGCATAGGCGATGCGCTTGTTGTTGCTCATCATCCAGATGAAAACGTCGGGAATCGTGTGCTGGGGCTGGGAATGCCACAGGAGAGCCCTCTCAGTGCCCCAGCTCCGACCACTGAGGCACTGATGGGGCTGGAGAGCTGCTGGAGGCAAATCCAACAGATTCCATGGAAGGTGGATGTGCCTGTGGCCACACTGGGGGCACTGGAATTGTTTGGAGATTCCCACTCCAAAAAAGCTGCTCAGACCTAAACCCCTCAGGAAAGAAACTGGGATTTATTGATGCAGTAAAGTAGAAAAATTATAAAAGAAAGGCCTCATAAAATCAGGCCTGCTTTGTTAGGTCTAGCCTTGTCAAGCTAGCACTTTTCATGTTCCCATGTGAAAACAATCCTGGTGCGAGCAGCTCATTAACATAACAATTCATTCCTGGGTGAAAAACAACTAACAACTGCATAAACATAAAATCTATCCCATGAAAATCAGTGAAGAAAATATGTAAAAAATATGTAAATAATTTGGAATGATAATTTAAGAATAATCATTTAAATAAAGATATTTTAAATGCCTTTTACTAACCAATAAAGTAATTGGCAAAAAAGCTCCTAAAAAATTGGACTCACACACGAGGTCTTTAAAACTGTATACAAATGAGTTATGTGAATAAAGAATGGGGTTTTTCCAATTTTTTTTGGCATGAAGAAAATGGAGTCTTGTGGTTGGGATTGAAGGTATTTGAGATGATACTTTGTGTTTACATTTAGGTGTTTATTTTTTTTTATTAAAGTTCTCATTTCACAGCTGTGAGTTCTGTAGTTTTTTATTACTAAGGTATAAAATGGTTAACTATTTTTTGTTATAAGGTCTTTTAAAGTTAAACTATTTAATTAAGAATTTATACCTAAATTATTTTCTCTTTTAATCCAATAACTGATCACTCAAAGTCTGTAATGCGGACTTTTCTGTTTAATTACAAAATACCACCTAAACTCATGAAGGAGAAGGAAGAAAAAGGTAAAGAAGAACAATTTGTTTTTGTCTTAAAACCTCCATTTTGCTTTATATTCATTATTATATTCTAAAACCCCAATCTCTAAGTTTTCCGCCTTGTGATATCACACACTTCTAACTAACTACACACCCATAATCCCAGTGCTATCCATTTCTTTTGGAACCCTTCTTTACAGCCTCAGGTTAAATGCAGTGTTCTCTTGAGGGTCTGTGCCTTTCAGCATGGAAAGTTTAAAATTCTCAGTATCTAGGGCTTCAACAGAGTCTTGTGTGATTTATTCCAATAATTTATGTTGGTTATAAGTTAAAAAATATATAAATTTGGGCATAGAAGACTGAAGGTTTTTGTTCTCTCCTCCTTCAGTGGACTTGGGGAGGGGAGAGCAGCAGCCATTCCTCATCCCTGTGTAGGGAAGACGTTCCCAGTCTGGACAGGGCCCCCTGACTCCTCAGATCTGGGTTGGGTCAGGGCCAAGGAAGGCCTGGCAGAAACCAGGAATGGAGCTGGGAGTTTTCCATGGGCATTGGAAGCAAGAGGTGGAATGGCTGCAGCTCCAGGGAGGGACGAGAAACCCCTGTGAGCCAGTCCTAAGTTGGAAAAATGCCATGGAATCATTTCGGAGACTAAAGGGGTCCAGGAGTTCTGGAGAGGGACGGGGGACAAGGGATGCAGGCACAGGACACAGGGAATGGATCCCACTGCCAGAGGGCAGGGCTGGATGGGATATTGGGAATTAGGAATTGTTCCCTGGCAGGGTGGAGAGAGGCTGGGCTGGAATTCCCAGAGCAGCTGTGGCTGCCCTTGGATCTCTGGGAATGTCCAAGGCCAGGCTGGATGGGGCTTGGAGCACCCTGGGGACAGTGGTAGGTGCTGGGGTTGGACCTAGATAGGATTTCAAATTCCTCCCCACCCAAACCAGTCCGGGATTTAATGTGTCACCTTCCAATTCCTGATTGCGCAGGGATCCACAGGATCCCTCCACGGCTGGGACTGGCTGAAACATCTCCAGCTCTGCTGCAGGAGGACTCAGCTCTGTCCCTGCCTGGGAAACTCTCAATTTTTTTTTACATCGTCTCATTCCCTCCCAGGAGTGCACAGGGATCATGGGGCAGCTCATGGACTTGGAATGGCTCCTTGCAGAGGGACCTCTCCTGCCCTTGGAGGTCTCCATGGATCCATCCATCCATCCATCCATCCATCCATCCATCCATCCATCCATCCATCCATCCATCATCCCTATCCATTCATCCATCCATCCATTCATCCATCCATGTCATCCCCCCTCCATGGATCCATCCATCAATCCCATCCATATCATCTATCCATTCAATCCACCCATCCCATCCATCCATCCATCCATCCATCCATCCATCCATACATCCATCCATCCATCCATCCCAGATTTCTGTCCCCATGAGCTGCCCCAGCCAGAGCCATGAGGGACCCACCTCGTCTGCCAGGAACCGCAGCTTCTGCAGGAAGTTCTGCACCAGCTTCAGCTTGTCCTTCATGGTGTTCCTCTTGACCTGGGAGCGCAGGGCCGTGGCCTGCTGGGCCATGTTCTCCTGTGGGCACAACCAGAACATCAGGACACAGCTCGAACTAAGGAAAGGCACCTCAATCCCACCAGGTCAGGGTGGACACCTTCAGACACCCTTTCGTTGTCCTTGGCATGGTAGAGTCTGAGAGGGCAGAGACAGCCCAGGAGAAGGTGACATCACAAAAGTGTCACCTGAGCTTGGAGAATTTTAGGGTGGCTTGAAGAAGGTGTCTCTCCTCCTGGGGGAACTCTGCTCTGTGGGGTTCCCAAAATCACCCCAAACCCCTGTCCCTGGGGCAGCTCTGTTTTTTGGGGTTCCCAAAATCACCCCCAAACCTCTGTCCATGGAGTTCCTCTGCTCTGTGGGGTTCCCAAAATCACCCCAAAACTCTGTCCCTGTGGCAGCTCTGCTTTTCTAAAAGGGTTCCCAAAATCACCCCAAACCTCTGTCCCTGTGGCAGCTCTGCTTTTCTAAAAGGGTTCCCAAAATCACCGCAAACCTCTGTCCCTGGGGCAGCTCTGCTTTTCTAAAAGGGTTCCCAAAATCACCCCAAACCTCTGTCCCTGGGGCAGCTCTGTTCTGTGGGGTTCCCCAAATCACCCCAAAACCTATGTCCCTGGGGCAGCTCTGTTCTGTGGGGTTCCCCAAATCACCCCAAATCTCTGTCCCTGGGGCAGCTCTGCAGGATCCCCAAAATCACCCCAAACCTCTGTCCCTGCGGCAGCTATGCTTTTCTGAAAAGGATCCCCAAATCACCCCAAAACTCTGTCCCTGGGGCAGCTCTGTTCTGTGGGGTTCCCAAAAACACCCTCAAACCTCTGTCCCTGGAGCAGCTCTGCTTTTCTGAAAGGGATCCCCAAATCACCCCAAAACTCTGTCCCTGGAGCAGCTCTGCTCTGTGGGGTTCCCAAATTTCCCTTTCCAGCTCTGTGCTCCCAAATTTCTTTCCAGAGTCTGGTGGAAGGGAGCCAGCAGAGGCAGAAGTGACACCTGGGACTTTGCTGAGACCTGAGTGGGCTTTGGGGTCAGAATTAAACCCCAAATCCCTGACTCATAGGGACTGGAAACCAACATGTCCATGGAACAAATTCCTGCCCCTTCTCAGGAATCCTCCTCTGCTCTTCCCAAAACTTCCCTGAACGACCCGTGCCAGGGAACAATTCCTAAATCCCAGAATCCCTCTGGCAGTGGGAAGCCATTCCCTGTGTCCTGTCATTCCATCCCTTGTCCCCAGTCCCTCTCCAGCTCTCCCAGAGCCCCTTTAGGGATCAGATCCTGCTCACCAGCTCCCTCATGCAGGACTTGAGCCTCTCCCGGTCCAGCCTGGTGCGGGACGAGTGGTGCTGGTCCTTGTCAGCCAAGGTCAGGAAGCGCCTGCAGGAAAAGGGGATTCCCATGGGAACCCTTCCCAGGGTTCCCTTCCCACCCCACCAGCCTGACCACATCTCTGGAAAATGCTCAAATTCCTGCCAATCTCCAGCAAAATTGTGGATGAGAGGCCAGTTTGCACTGCGGACTCAGGAAGGGACAGCATCATCAGGGCCACCAGGTGCCACCCAGAATTCCCAGAATTCACAGAATCACTGGGTTGGAAGAGACCTCCAAGACCATTGAGTCCAACCCATCCTCAACACCTCAACTCAACTCTGGCACCCAGTGCCACATCCAGGCTTTGTTAAACACGCCCAGGGATGGTGACTCCACCCCCTCCCAGGCATCCGGGAATTCCCAAAATTCCCAGAATTCACAGAATGACCAGGTTGGAAGAGACCTCCAAGACCATCGAGTCCAACCCAGCCCCAACACCTCAACCAAACCCTGGCACCTAGTGCCACATCCATTTTAACCACATCCAGGGATGGTGACTCCACCACCTTCCCAGTCCCCAGGAATTCCCAAAATTCCCAGAATGACCAGGTTGGAAGAGACCTTCAAGACCATCGAGTCCAACCCACCCAGGCTTTGTTAACCACATCCAGGGATGGTGATTCCACCACCTTCCCATTCCAGAACTTTATCACTCTTTCTGTAAAGAACTTTTTCCTGATATCCAGCCTAAATTTCCCTTGGTGCACCTTGAGACTGAGTCCTCTGGTTCTGTCAGTGCTCTCTGGAGAAAGAGCCCACCCCCACCTGAGCTCAGCCACCTTTCAGGCCACCAGCCTGAGGAGGCCACAGGACTGAGGTGTTCCCTCCTCCTTTGGGGTGTTTGGGGTGCGAGATGGAAGCACCACGCTCCAGCCCGAGGCAAAAGATCCAGCATGGTGCCAGTGTCATGGAATGTCATTGCCCCATCATCCCCAGGACAGGGCACCGTGAGGTGACATTCCCCCTGGGAGCAAGGACCTGCATGGTGTCACCTTCCCACGTGTCACTCACAGGCAGCCGCTGCTGAGCTCCTCCAGGACCCCTCGGAGCCGGCGCTCCGGGTGCGGCTTCTCCGTCTTGATCATCTCCTGAACGTCGTTGAGTCCCTCCTCCTGCGGCACCAACGGGGACAGTGTGAGGGACCGGGGCCTGGGAACCACCTGGGGTCACCTGGGAATCACCTGGGATCATCTGGGATCATGTGGACTGGGAATACATGGGATCACCAGAGCTGGGTTGAGGATCAGCAGGGTTCATCTGGGATCACCCGGGCTGGGCTGGGAATCACCTGGAAATCACCTGGGCTGGGCTGGAAACTACCTGAGGATCTCCTGGGGATCACCTGGGTTGGGAATCACCTGAGATCACCTGGAATCACCTGGGCTATGCTGAACATCACCTGGGATCATCTGGGATTACCTGGGCTGGAAACCACCTGGGGATCAGCTGGGCTGGGCTGGGCACCACCTGGGGATCACCTGGGCTGGGCGGGGAACCACCTGGGATTACCTGGGTGGGCTGGGCACCACCTGGGATCACCTGGGTGGGCGGGGAACCACCTGGCCTCCCCACCCTCACAGGAAAGAATTCCAGGCCAATATCCTGCCCAAATCTCCCCTTTCCCAGTTTGCACCCATTCCCCCTTCTCCTGTCCCTCGAGGTTTGTCCCCAGTCCCTCTCCAGCTCTCCTGGAGTTCCTTTAGGCTCTGGAAGGGGCTCAGAGCTCTCCCTGGAGATTTCCCTTCCCTGGCTTTGCCCCATGAGTGCTTCACCCCTCCAGCCCAGGTGACACAGCCTCCCCACTGCTGTTCCCTTTTGTGGGGACATCTGGATCTGACCCACAGAATTGTCAAGGAGCTGCTGGAATTTGGTGATTCCTCACTGGGAATGTTCCCATTTTCAGGCACTGTCCATCTCTGATTTGAAGGGAACCTGGCTGTGGCTGTGCCTGGTGCCAGCCCCATGTCCCAGCCATGTCCCCCAGTCCGTACACCCCTCCCTGTCCACCCCTGTCCATCCCTGACCAGCTTGTCTGCGATCTTGTCCATGATGTTGGCGTTGTAGAGCCGGCGCCGCTGGTCCTGCCACCAGCTCCGGATGTAGATACAGGGCTTCTTCTCCAGGTAGGGCAGGTGGAAGTAATTCCTGCAAAAAGAGGCAGGAGAGGCATTCTGTGAGGGTGACAATCCTGGCCTGGAGCAGCCCCCATCCCACCCCTCTCCTGGGAGGCAATGCCATGGTGGGAAGGGGGATACGGCAGCTCAGGAGCGGGAGGGAGGCGGCCTCAGCTGCATCCTGGAAAGCAGAGGCTCGTTTCTCCTGAGGCCTTTCCCAAAGCCAGGCCCAGGATGGATGGGTGCATTGCCCAGGGGCTGCCCCATCCATCCTGGGAGTCTCCAAGGCTGAGCTGGACAGGGTTTAGAGCAATCTGGGATGTGGCAGCAGCTCTCTGGTCACAGAGAGCAACAGATGACTTTCCCAGGCATTGCTCTTTCATGAAGTAAGGCTGTGAGAAGATCAGAGAAAAAAAGGAAAAAGAATTCTTATCTTAACCCGCTGCCCCTGGTGTTGTGAATATGTGGAACATGTTATGGAGATTTGTTTATCAAAGGGTGGTTTCTTAATTAGACAGTGGTGGTGGTGTTTAAATTAAAGGACCAATCAAGTCCAGCTTTGGATTAGGAATCACCTGGGATCATCAGGGCGTACCATAGCTGTCTATAAAAGCAATGAATTTCTTAATAAAGATTAATGGAATGGAGGCTCTGTTTTTCCCGAGGCCATTCCCAAAGCCAGGCCCAGGATGGATGGGTGCAGTGCCCAGGGGCTGCCCCATCCATTCTGGGGGTGTCCAGGGCCAGGTTGGATGGGGTTTAGGAGCAATCTGGGGTGTGGCAGCAGCTCTCTGGTCACAGATAGCAGCAGATTACTTTCTCAGTCATTGTTCTGTGAGGAAACATGAAGAAAGGCTGCAAGAAGATCAGAGAAAAGAATGAGAAACAATTCTTATCCTAACTTGCTGCACCTGGTGTTGTGAATATGTGGAACAAGTTATGGAGATTTGTTTACCAAAGGGTGGTTTCTTAATTAGCCAGTGGTGATGGTATTTGGATTGAAGGACCAATCGAGTCCAGCTGTATCGTAACTGTCCATAAAAACAATGAGTTTCTTAATAAAGATTAATCTGTAATCATGGAGTCTATGCTAATTATTACCCAGCTGGGTAATTGATGGGACAGTGTCGGGGTCAGAACTGGATAATCCTTAAGATCCCTTTCTACCCAAACCATCCTGGGGTTCTGGAACCTCCCAGTTGCTCCAAGCCCTGCCCAACCTGTCCTTGGAACAGCCGAAGGAATTGTGATCCCCACTTTTGGGGTGCTGGCCGCGAGCCAGGATCCAGCACCTGGAGAGGGGAATCCTGCTGCTCCTGCACCAGGAAAAGGGGAATCCTGCTGCACCTGGGATCATCAGGAGTCAAATCCAGCTCCAGCCTTTCCTGGGTGTTTCCACCAGGAGATGTCAGCAGAGCCCCGTGGTTGAGCGGGGTGGGGGACAGCTGCCAGAGGATGGAGATTTTTGGATAAACAGGGTGGGAGAGGCCCCAAAACATTGGAATTTCTCATCTCCCCTTGGCATTCAGTGGGACGAGGAGGTGAGCAACAAGGGAGGGAATTCCAGGGGGATCAATGTGTGCCAGATATTGATGGAAACAAGAGAAGGAATTCCAGGGAGAGGTGTGCTGGATATTGATAGAAACAGGGAGCAGATTCCAGGGAGATCTGTGCTGGATATTGACGGGAACAAGGAAGGAATTCCAGGGGGATTTATCTGTGCTGGATATTGATAAAAGCAAGGGAAGGAATTCCAGTGGATTTATCTGTGTTAGATATTGATGGAAACAATGGAGGGAATTTCAGGGGGGTTTATCTGTGCTGGATAATCTTGGAAACAAGAGAAGGAATTTCAGGGGGATTTATCTGTGCTGGATATTGATGGAAACAAGGGAGGGAACCCCAGGGAGACTTTTCTGTGCTGGATATTCATGGAAACATGAAAGGGAGGGAATTTCAGGGGATTTATCTCTGCTGGGTATTCATGGAAATAGGGAGGGAATTCCAGGGAGACACATATCTTCACCAGATGTTATTTTCCCAATTTATTTAATCAGAAAGTGAATTCAATTAGCACCAATCTACTGCTAAAACTTGATAAAAATCCACTTTAAGTGAATCTCATCATCTTAAGTCCAATTTTATCTTTCTTGGAATGCAAATCCAGACCTCCCCGGGCACATCTCACCACGCAGAGGGTTTGAGCCTTTTTATCCCAATTTCCTGCCCAATGCATTTGTAGATTTTTCCAGCAGTTTTTCCATCTGGGATCTCAACACTGCCGAGGCCACCACCACTGACCCATGTCCCTAAACCAGGACAGTCCCTAGGTGCCACGCAAGGTGGCCACACTGACCCAGTGCCCAGGTGGACACACTGACCTGTCCAAGACCAGGTGGACACACTGACCAGTCCAAGACCAGGTGGACACAGTGACCCAGTGCCCAGGTGGACACAGTGACCTGTCCATGCCCAGATGGACACAGTGACCTGTCTGTGCCCAGATGGACACACTGATCTGTCCAAGACCAGGTGGACACACTGACCACACAAATCCAGGTGGATACAGTGACCCAGTGCCAAGGTGGACACACCTGTCCATGGCCAGATAGACAATTGAACACACAAATCCAGGTGGACACACTGACCTGTCCGTGCCCAGGGGGTCACACTGACCCAGTGCCCAGGTGGACACACTGACCTGTCTGTGCCCCGGGGGTCACACTGACCTAGTGCCCAGGTGGACACACTGACCTGTCCGTGCCCAGGGGGTCACACTGACCTGTCCGTGCCCAGGGGGTCACACTGACCCAGTGCCCAGGTGGACACACTGACCTGTCTGTGCCCAGGTGGACACACTGACCCAGTGCCCAGGGGGACACACTGACCTGTCCGTGCCCAGGGGGTCACACTGACCTGTCCGTGCCCAGGGGGTCACACTGACCCAGTGCCCAGGTGGACACACTGACCCAGTGCCCAAGTGGACACACTGACCTGTCCGTGCCCAGGGGGTCACACTGACCCAGTGCCCAGGTGGTCACACTGACCCAGTGCCCAGGTGGACACACTGACCTGTCTGTGCCCAGGGGGTCACACTAACCCAGTGCCCAGGTGGACACACTGACCTGTCTCGTACTCAGGTGGACATACTGACCACACAGTCCAGGTGGACACACTGACCTGTCTGTGACCAGGGGCTTCATGGGCTGGGATGAAGAAACGGAAACCAGCTCTCCCTCCTCACCACCTTCATCATCACTGGAATTCTGGAGCAGCTCCGACTCCTCCTCATCCCCATCCCCTCCCTCTTTCTTCCTCCTCAGGAGGGGTTTGCTGGAGCCATCCACCTGGTTGCCATAGTTACCTCGAGAAAGGGAAAAAAAAAAAAAAAAAAAATCGATTCACAGGGTTATAACTCCCAGCTCTGAGATTGAATTCAGGCTGGCAAAAGTTTTCTCTGCTGGAATCACAAAGAACGTTGGAGTTTGACTTCCTGGAACCACATCCAGGAGTTGGAAATTAGGGAGAGGTGTCCATGCCCTGCTCCTGTTGCCTCTTGATCCCGTGGGAATCCCCCGGCATCTCCAGAGAATGAAACCAGGATGGAAGAGAGGGATCAGCTCCACTGGCCACAGCCCAGCAGGCATAAAATGGGATCCCCCAGGAGAAGCCATTCCCTGTTCCCCAAACCTGTTCTAGCAGGGGTTGGAACGGAAAATTGGGAATAAACCCCACTCCCAGCTTTGGATTCTGATTTTCACCACCATCACTGTCCCCCAAAAAACAACCAACCTATGGTGACCTCGAAGTTAATGGGTTTGTCCCCAATCTTCCTGTCGATCATGGTGGCCTCCAGGAAGGCTCCGAAGAGGAAGAATTCCTCCATCTTCCCGCTGCAGTTCTGCAGGAGTAAAGAGATCCCAGGGCTGAGGGTCGGGGCCAGAGGGAGAGACTGGTCCATCCCTCGGGATGCCATTTCCAAAGGGATCGGGAGGGTTTTGTCCCCCATCTCTTGGTTTGTTGTAGAGATTGTTTAATCAAAGATTTCATTTTAATATCTTTAATTAAAGATAACCCTGAGCTGTGTTCAGGGACATTCAGGAGTACAAGCCTGAGTTCACTGAACTGATCAAACCACCCAAATCCAGGTTCCTGGATGCTCCCATGGATTTGGAATGGTTCTGTTTCCAGGCGGTTTCATTCCCTCTGGCTGGGAAATAAAGGAGATTGGCTTATTGGTTTCTGATTGAAACCTTGGTTTCTGATTGAAATCCATCAGGATAAGAGTGGGATAACTGGAATTAGGGGATGAGCCACTGCCCGTGTGTATTTCCCACTTGGAGAAACATCCCTAGGCTCAGGAGATGATAGAAATCATGGAATGGTTTGGGTGGGAAGGGACCTTTAAGATCATCTGGTTTCATGGGCAGGGTCACCTTTCTCTGTCCCAGGGTTCTCCAAGTCCTGTCCACCCTGGCCTTGGACCCTTCCAGGGATGGATCAGCCACAGCTCCTCTGGGAAAGATGTGCCAGAGACAAACAATGTCACTCTGGCATTCCAGCGCTCCTAAGGGAGGCGAGTACTGGAATGATCCTAAAACCTGATACTTCTGTTGCCCTGTGAGATCCAGAACAGCTGGGACAACACTTGAAATCACAAAATTCACAGAATTCCCAGAATCACTGGGTTGGAAGAGACCTCCAAGACCATTGAGTCCAAACCAACCCCAACACCCCAACTCAACCCTGGCACCCAGTGCCACCCCCAGGCTTTGTTAAACACACCCAGGGATGGGCACTCCACCACCTCCCTGGGCAGAACATTCCAGAACTTTATCACCCTTTCTGTAAAAAACTTTTTCCTGATATACAACCTGTATTTCCCTTAGTGCAGCTCAAGGCTGTGTGCTCTGGTTCAGTCAGTGCTGCCTGGAGACAGAGCCCAGCCCCAGCTGAGCACAGCCACCTTTCAGGGGGTGTAGGGGGTGATGAGGGCACCCCTGAGTCCCCTTTTCTCCAGGCTGAGCACCCCCAGCTCACTCAGGGGTTCCTCACAGGAATTGTGTTCCCAGCCCCTCTCCAGCCTCGTTGCCTCCTCTGGACACTCCCCAGGTCCTCAAGGTCCTTCCCAAACTGAGGGGCCAGAACTGGACACAGCACTCGAGGTGTGCCCTCACCTGTGCCAGGTACGGGGGCAGAATGACCTCCCTGCTCCTGCTGGCCACACCATTCCTGATCCAGGAAAATCCTCAATTCATGAGACCAAAGGTAACGATCCAATATTCCCAAAACCCCAAACTGCCCCCTGGATGCTGTGGGGTCATGGGGACACCTGTGGGGTCACGGGGGACTTACATCAGCCACCGCCGTGGCCTGCTCCACCTGCACCTCAGTGGAGCTGTTGATCTCGGGGTTGGTGGTGTCCAGGATCTCCACGGCCAGGCCCAGCAGGAGCCGGGCGCGGAAGGAGACACCCTCGCCCAGGCCCTCGTTGAGCTCCTGGTGCTCGTCCATGAGGGTGTAGTTCCGCGTGGAGCCGTACATGTTCACCCAGGCGGGTCCAAAGGTGGGCAGGAAACCTGAGGGGGTGGAATGGGCAGGTGGGAAGGGGATGGAGAGGGAAAAGGGAATGTCTTGGCAGCCGTGGTTGGCATCACTTTCGTGGTCTCTGTGTGGTGACACAGGCTGGGATGTGTTCTTGTGTGTCCATGGAAGTGTGGTTGCCGCCATCCATGGAGACAGTTTTTAGGGAATTCCAGGATCATTTGGGTTGGGAAAGAGCTCCCAGACCATCAAGTCTAACCTGTGACTGATCACCACCTTGTCCCCAGCCCAGAGCACTCAGTGCCACATCCAGGAATTCCTTGGACACCTCCAGGGATGGGCACTCCAAACCTCCCTGGCAGCCCCTGCCAAGGCCTGACCACCCTTTCCAGGGGGAAATTCCTCCTGGTGTCCAACCTGGCACAACCAGGATGAGTGGAACCATTTAAGTCTTTCACCTCAATCTCCTGCCTAATGCGTTTGCAGGAGATTTCTCTGGCAGTTTTTCCATCCGATCCCAGCACTGCCAAGGCCTCCACTATCCCATGTCCCCAGGTGCCACATCCAAAAGGCTTTTAAATCCCTCCAGGGATGGAAACTCCACCCGTGCCAGGGATGAACAGGCATTTCCAGGAAGGAATTTTCCAGATATCCAACCTGAGTCTGCCCTGACACAGCCTGAGGACATTCCCTCTTATCCTGTCCCCATTTCCTGGGAGCAGAGCCCAACCCCCCCAGATGTCCGCTCCCTTCAGGGAGTTGTGCAGAGCCACAAGGTCCCTCCAGAGCATCCTGGGGTTTTTTGGGGAAATTTTCAGGGAAGGCAGAGGTGGGAGCTGGGCAGGTCTTTGGCAATTCCCCATTTTGAGGTTCGAGGAAGGAGAACCCCCCGTTAGTCCCTTTCCAGTCCCACGTCTGGTTTCCCATCTTTCCCCTCAAATGCTCATCCATCCATGGAATTTTTGGAAGAGCAAATTGTTCTGGGGTGTCTTTGCTTTCTGGTATTGGCTGAAGGTTTGTGACAAATCTTGGTTTTCAGGGCATTGGCCCAGGAACCTCTCACATTTGAGGGCATCAAGGTCTCTCCAGATGAGCACCAAGGAATTCCAGGGGCGGGAAGGAGCCTGGAAAACTTTGGGAACTCCACCAAAGGAATGTCCCTGTAGGTTTTATGCCCCCACTTCAACTTTACCTTTGTCCCCTTCGTTGGAGACCTTCCTCAGGTCGATGAAATGGGTCCCGATGGCCACGTCGTTGACCTTGTCCGAGTCCCGGATCTGGATCTTGATCCGCTTGCACAGCGGCGGAAACATCTCTGTGAAAATGATTTGCTCGTTCCAGAGGGGCTCATAGCTGCTCTTCTGTATGGATGTCTTTCCCTGGGAATTGAGAAGAGACGGATATCAGACAAGGGTTGAGTAAGAGATGAGAGATGTGGGACTCCAGGTGGAGTCAAAATGCAATTTATTGTGTCCAAGGTGTTACAGCAGTCCAGGGTCGTGGGATGTTGGAAGCCTGGATGCGGAGAATTTTAAACTTTCTGTGCTGACAGACTCTGACCCCCAGGAGAGCACAGCTTTTGACCTGGGGCTGTGGAGAAGGCTTCCCAAAGTGATGAATGTCACTGGGATTATGAGTGTGGGGTTCGTTAGAAGTGTGTGATCTCACAGGGTGAAAAAACTTAGATTTGGGGTTTTGGTATACGGTGATATAAGGAGCCAAGATGGAGAATTTTGGGCGTGGGCTAGATGACTTTTTTGCACCTTCTTCTTCCTTCTTCTTCACAGATCTGGGTGGTTTTCTCCAATTGGATGAAAGATGTCTGCATTGCAGGTTTTGGGTGATCATAATTGGGTTAGAAGCATAAATAATATAGATGTCAACTGTTTATTGGGTAACTGGGACTTAAATAGCCTTGACCAGACACCATTTTAGCTCACTTTTTAGGGAGAGCTCACATCTCGTCAGTTTGTAATAGATAAGGATAATAAACTTCAGAGTGAGACTTGAAAAACAACATCTCCTGAGTTTTATTTGCTCCGACCTTGGAGCAAGAAAGAGCCTGGATTTCCAACATGGGTGACAGAGCCACGCCTACAGCTGTGAGCTTCAGCTGCAGACAAGCTTGAAAACCCTTTCGTTTTGGTTACTTTGCACTATATATTTTTCTTTGCTGAGCATTTTAATATATAATCAACCAATCAATACCTTTACTATTACCCATAACCTATCATTACTATCATTACCATATTATGGTCAGTACTATCCAATCAAATGGGTTAGAATATTACAATTTAAGCTTAAAGTTGTTTTCCTGTTTTCTTGCAGTGGATAATTCTTAGATCTTTTTACTTCGTGCCACATGGGCATGTTTGTTTGCCTGTGGTAACTTTCTGCTTGGCAAAAACATCTTTTGTTTGTGGTCAGCTTATTTTTTGCTCTAAGTTATAAAATCTCTTTCCAACTCGACTTAACCTTTGGTTTCTTAGCTGTCCAGCAAGACTGGCTCAGCAGCCCTCAATTTACACGTCAATTATTCTTCTATATAAAAACTTGCTTCTGTCTCTATTTCATTCTCAGGTTCTACATCCAGAGATTTTTCTGCCAAGCATACATATCTGTGAGACTTTCCTGTCAAACTTTCATCCTTCCCAACAGGTTGGATCTCCTAAACCTCATCCCCCACCACCCGAGCTGCTCCCTTCCACCCACTCCACCCTCTCCTGGGCAAGGAATTCTCCTCCTCAACTGGAGAGGGCTCAAACCCACCCTGGAGAGCAAGAACAAGGTGACACCACGCCCTTCTCAACGTGCCAGGTGACACCACGCCCATCTCGACATGCCAGGTGACACCACGCCCATCTCAAAGTACCAGGTGACACCATGCCCATCTCAAAGTACCAGGTGACACCACGCCCATCTTGACCAAGGTGACACCATGCCCATCTCAATGTAACCAGGTGATACTACGCCCGTCTCAACACAACAGGTGACACCACGCCCATCTTGATGTGCCAGGTGACACCACGCCCATCTCAATGTACCAGGTGACACGACGCCCATCTTGACCAAGGTGACACCACGCGCATCTCAATGTAACCAGGTGACACTACACCCGTCTCAGCGCAACAGGTGACACCATGCCCCTCTCAATTTGCCAAGTGACACCACACCACCCATCTTGACGTGCCAGGTGACACCACGCCCATCTCATCTTGCCAAGTGACACCATGCCCATCTTGACATGCCAGGTGGCGCCACGCCCATCCCAAGGTGCCAGGTGACACCACGCCCATCTTGACATGCCAAGTGACACCACGCCCATCTCAACCAAGGTGACACCACGCCCATCTCAATGTACCAGGTGACACGACGCCCATCTTGACCAAGGTGACACCACGCGCATCTCAATGTAACCAGGTGACACTACACCCGTCTCAGCGCAACAGGTGACACCATGCCCCTCTCAATTTGCCAAGTGACACCACACCACCCATCTTGACGTGCCAGGTGACACCACGCCCATCTCATCTTGCCAAGTGACACCATGCCCATCTCAATGGGCCAGGTGACACCACACCCATCTTGACGTGCCAGGTGACACCATGCCCATCTCGACCAAGGTGACACCACGCCCATCTTATCTTGCCCAGTGACACCATGTCCATCTCAATGGGCCAGGTGACACCATGCCTATCTTGACATGCCAGGTGACACCACACCCACCTCAATGTGCCAAGTGACACCACGCCCATCTCAACGCACCAGGTGACACCACGCCCATCTCAATGCACCAGGTGATACCATGCCCATCTTGATGTGCCATGTGACACCACGCCTATCTCAAAGTGCCAAGTGACACCATGCCTGTCTTTATGTGCCAGGTGACATCACACCCATTGTGCCAGCTGACATCACACCCATCCTGACCTGCAAGACCATCTATGGTCACCTGCTGGTGTCACCTCCAGTGGTCACCCCGGGACCTCCCTGCTCACCTTCTGCCCCGCGAAGGCCACCTGCACATAGGGGTCCACCAGGTCCTTGTTCTCCCCGATGAGCGCTTTCTTGACGTTGGCCATGATGCTGGTGTTCATGCGCGGCAGCCCCTCGGCGCGGTAGATCTTGATGTAGAACCGAGCCCACTGCCGCTCCGGGGGGACCCCGTCGGGGAGCAGGAGGTTCCTGGAATGTCAGGATGGAGTTGGGAACAGCTGCTGGGGTGGGGTGGTCAGGGAAGACCAAAGGTTGGATGGGGTGATCTCCATCCAATCTTTGTGGTTCCATAAAGGACCAGAGAGAAGCTGCTCCATTTTCCAAGCACTGACTCCTTCCAATTCCACTCCATTTCACGGAAATGGAATGAATGGGATTTTGGAAGAGTTCCTTTTTCCTCATCAAGGGGAGCTCAGAGGATTATTTTGGGGATGAAAATAACTCCATCCATTGTTATTTTGGCTTTCCTCCTCTGCAGGAATAGATGGGAATGCTGTGAACAAAATATTTCTAGGGGAATTCTAGGAATTGCTGGAGTTGTCCATGACTGGTGGAAGGTGTCCCTGCCCTCGGCAGGAGAGTTGGAAGAAGGTGATCTTGAAGACCCCTTCCAAAACAAACCATTCCAGGATTTTAGGAATAAGTAGGAGAACATCACCACTACAGCATGGAATGAAGGCCAAAGTACTGGAGGTGGTTCCTCAAACCTCAGCAAGTCAGGAGAGCTGTGCTGGTGGCTCCTGAATGTTAATGGCTGGACTCAACCCCAGAGGTCTTTCCCAACCTAAACCATCCCATGATTCCATCTGGGGAGAACCTCAGAGTCAGATTTTAAATGGAGATATTCATTTAACTGGAAAAGTTTTGGGGCTGGAATCAAGACTGAAAGCTCCTGATTTTTGTTCCGTGGCCTTTGAGATGTTCTGGGCAGTCCAAGATCCCTGTCCACACACACAGCCTGGGAAACCTCATCCAGACTTCCCTGCTCTGCCCTGGGATGTGAGATCCCATCCAATTATCCCATTATCCCATCCCATCTCATCCCATTTTCCACCCAGGGCCCATCAGGAGCATCAGGGGACATCAGGCTGGGTGACACCAGGCTGGTGGTGCTGGAGAGTTCAACCACCAGCAGATGGTCTGACTCCACAGGAAGGACAACTCTGTGCTGGACATCACCTGGAATTGTACCAGGACCACACATTCCCTCCCAGAAAACCACTGGATTGGTCCCTCTGCTTTCACAGCTCAGGGTTTGCCACCAGGTTTGGATCCTGTGATCCCACCCAAGGGAAAGAGAGGTGGAAAGGATTCCTGAGGGAGCCAGGAAGAAGCGGATCTCAGCAGATCCCTACCCTTCGATGTCATCCTCCTCCGTCTCGTTGGCCTTGTGCGGGGTCTTGATGTTGTCCCCTTTGCCCACCACGGCGATGTCACACTTGAGGTAGCCCTTGAGGCCGGCCGTGAGGTCCTCAGGGTCAGACAGGATGGCCCATTTGTGGTAGAACTGGTGCTCTGCAACCCAGGGGACAAGAGAGATCTTTGTCACCACCAGACACGGCCAACGCCACCAGGACACAGCATTCCATGGAGTGGGACCTGCCCTGTGTGTGAGGGATCCCAACAAACCCCTGGAAAATCCACTGGGAAGGGGTGTCTGGTGCTGAAGATGGAGAAACAATGGGATAAACAGGAGGGGGGTGGAGTCTCAAGTCCCCACCCTGGAGGGGTTTAAAGCCATGTGGATGTGGCACTTGGGGACATGGGGCAGTGGTGGTGGCCTTGGCACTGCTGGGGATGGTTGGACTCGATGGTCAGCAGCTCTAATCAACTTCTCCCTCTTTTCCAGGCTTGGGTGAAATGCAGGGCAGGATCCAGCCCTGGACATTCCTGTCTGGAATGTTGGTGTCCTGTCTGGGAATGTCACCTGGGGCTTTTTCCTTGGCAGGGCAGGGATGGACACCAGCAAAGCCAGGAGGGATCTCAGGGATACCTGGAAGAGCTGGAGAAGGGAAGGATCCAGGGAGAGCTCAGAGGGCCCTCCAGAGCCTCAAGGGGCTCCAGGAGAGCTGGGATTTGGGCAAGGGCTGGAGGGGCAGGAGCCAGGGAATGGCTTCCAGTGGGAAAGGGGAGTTTGGGATTGTGGGATCTTGGGAAGGAATTCCTGGCTGGGCTGGAATTCCCAGAGAACCCCTGGATCCCTGGCAGCGTCCAATGCCAGGCTGGACATTGGGGCTTGGAGCCACCTGGGACAGTGGAAGGTTTCCCTGCCCATGGCAGGGGTGGAGTTAAATTATCTTTAAAGTCCCATCACACCCAAACCATTCTATGATTCCACAATTCCAGGATGGGATATAGACCCTTCTGCAGAGGTGTCAAGTGCTCTTCCCTGACCTACAAGCGACTCCAGGTGACTTGTTTATGTCTTGGATATTTACACTTAATCATTTTCAATCAATTTCCAATCATTTAATGCTTGGAAAGCGTTTTCCAAGGAGTCCAGCCCCTGCCTGACTCCTTTGCCAGGAATTTTACTCCAGTGAGCACCTGGAGTGTGCAGGTGCCCGGGAATTGTTACAAACAACATTCACATACCAGGCTGGGTATAAACGGTCCCAACATCCATCTTGAAGGACCCCACCAATGTCCCGCTCCTCAGGAGGTTTTTGGAGTGGATCACCTGGAAATCAAGAGGGAAAAACCGCTCAGGAATTCTCCCAGGACCTGGGAGCCACAAAACCATTCCGGAGGTCTCCAGGATGGGATGGGAAAGGAGCTGAGGAGTTTTCCTTGGTCTGGGGAGGATCCTAAGGACACCAAAAGGCCCAGTGGGGTTGGCAGGTCTTGATTAATGGAATTGCCAGGAAGTTTGTATTTGGAATGAGCAAGAAAATGCAAAGAAATTAATCTTTGGAGCAAGATCCCTTTTCCAGTCACTGCATCAGCAAACACTGGGGTATTTAGCTGAGGGAAGAGCCTTTAGAATGCTCTGAATTTGAGGAAAATTGGGTGAAATTGTCCAGCCAATCTGTGCACCAGGATGGATATAGATGATCCTAATTAACGTGCCCTAATTGGGCAGGGAATCTGGAAGTCTTGTCCATCACCTTCCTGGTCTTGGGGGGACTGAAATCTCAGCTTTGCTCTCAGCATTCCCAGTCCTGGATTTCCACAACAGATCTGATGCCCCAGGAATTTCCCTGGCAGGCTCTGGAAGGTCTTTCTTCTCCACAGGAATAAATAAATAAATTCCAAGGTTTGGATCGCTGGAATACCAGAGATCAACCCATGAAGGGACACAGGGAACGCAGGAGCTGTGTGGAGCCAGGAATGAGGGTTGGAACAGAAAAACAGACTGAGGGCCTGCAGAGGAGAATTCCTGTTGGGAATCCCACATCAAGGACCTTAAATCCATCCCAAAATGGGTGGTTTGTTTCCAAAGCCCCTCAAAAAGGACAAGGATATCGGGGCCACTTACGGAGAGCTTGATGATCTTGTCGAACATGACATCGGGGGGGACGTGGAAATCGAAGACAAAATACTGGAAAGGAAAAAGGAATGGTGAGGGGTGGGATCCATTGGGATTGAGAACCCCCCGGAGAAGCTGTGGCTGCCCAAGAGGTGCCCACGGTCCAGCAGGGCTGGATCCATGTGATCCCAACTCTGAGCATAGGACCACATGGATCATGGATCCCCCACTGAGTGTGGGGAATGAATGGAAGCACAGATTTCTGGGAAAACCTGGGAATGGTTGGTCACAAAATTCCAGAGAGCAAAGGCTTTGTTTCTGCTGTGTGGTTTGAGGTTTCACCTTATTCCAGCAGGAATTTAACCCCAAAAAACATGGATAAGAAGGAAATCACGGAATAGGGAGGAGGAGTAGCCCAGAGGAATTGAGAACCCCCTGGAGAAGCCATGGCTGTCTGAGGGTTGCCCATGGTCCAGCAGGGATGGATCCATGTGATCCCAACACTGAATGTGGGACTACATGGATCACGGATGGGGATGTGGGGAGCCAACAGAAGTGGAGATTTCTTGGAAAACCTGGGAATCATTGATCACAAAATTCCAGAGGGTCAAGGCATACTTTCTCCTGTGTAGTTTGATGTTTCACCTTATTCTGGCAGCAATTTAACACCAAAAAAAATCACAGATAAAAAAGAAATCACTGGATCAAGGGAGGAGTATCCCAGAGGGATTGAGAACGCCCTGAAGAAGCTGTGGCTGCATGGGGGGTGCCCATGGCTTAGCAGGGATGGATCCATGTGATCCCAACACTGAACATGGGACCACATGGATCACCAATGCCTCACTGAGTGTGGGGAGCCAATGGAAGCGCAGACTTCTCAGAAATTCTGGGAATCATTGATCACAAAATTCCGGAGGGCAAAGGCTTTGTTTCTCCTGTGTGGTTTGAGATATCAAATTATTCCAGCAGCAATTTAACCCAAAAAAAAACATGGATAAGGAAAAAAAATCACGGGATAGGGGGGAGGAGTATCCCAGAGGGATTGAGAACCCACCAGAGAAGCTGTGGCTGCCCAAGAGGGCCCATGGCTCAACAGGGATGGATCCATGTGATCCCAACAGTGATCATGGGACCACACAGATCACCAATCCCCCATTGAGTGTGGGGAGCCAACAGAAGCACAGATTCCTCAGAAAATCTGGGAATCATTGGTCACAAAATTCCAGAGGGCAAGGCCTTTGTTTCTCCTGTGTGGTTTGAGATTTCACCTTATTCTGGCAGGAATTTAACCCAAAAAATCACAAATAAGAAAGAAATCACCGGATCAAGGGCAGAGTAGCCTGGAGGGGTTAGAGCAGCACCGGGGCCAGACCCACCTCATTGTAGTAAGGACAATTGGTGGATTCCTTCATGGAGGTGTATTTCTTCTCCTCCCCCACCTCCACGCACACCACGGGGTCCATGTTGAGCCCCACCAGCTGCCGGGCCTCGATGATGGTGATGCTGACCTGGGGAAAGGAGTTCCCAAACTTCCATATCCCGGGAGCAGCTCCAGGCTGCCTTCACATATCCCCCCACCTCTGACCGAGGGGAATTCCCAGTGCAGTGGGGTCTGCTGGTCCCACTGGGACACAGGTGAGGAGGGGCTGGCAAGGGTGTGGGATGCAGGAAATCCCAGGAATCCCAGTTGTTCCCACCCCACGGTGTGGGCACTCTGCCCAACGTGGAAAATCCAATGGCATCACCCAAGCTGTGGGATCAGAGTGACCGATCCCACTGGCTTCACTTCTGCTGGAAAATCCAATGGATTCAACCCGAGCTGTAGGATCAGATCCCATTGTCTTCACTTCTGCTGGAAAATCCAATGGATTTAACCTGAGCTGTGGGTTAAGATCCCATTGGTTCACTTCTGCTGGAAAATCCCATTTTCTGCTGGAAAATCCAATGGATTTAACCCAAGCTGTGGGATTAGAGAGACTGATCCCATTGGCTCCACTTCTGCTGGAAAACACAACGGGATCATGGACTGGTTGGAATTGGGAGGGATCTTAAAGCTCAATCCATTCCACTCCCGGCCAGGGCCGGGGACACGTTCTGCTATCCCAGATTGCTCCAAGGAGACATTCCGTGGAGACAACCTAAAAACCGGCTCAATTTGGGCTCAATTTGGTCTCTCTGGGTTTCACATGCTGCACAACAAACCCAGTCAATGACTTAATCCTGAGTTTATGGCTCCACCAGTGAAATTTCAGCTCTTGGAATTTCCTGGATCCAAGCCCAGTGAGTTGAGACCCACCAGGAATTCGGTCCCTGCAAACGGTGTCCCCAAGCCCAGGCTGTGACCCTGAGGGCACAGGCTGGTGTCACCTACCTGGTAATCCATGGGCCTCCCAGCACTCGGCTCCATCCTGATGTCGGGCTTGGACCTTGGGAGAGGGAGAAGAAACCCTTGGTCAAACCACCGGTGGAATTCACAGAATCATGGAATGGTTTGGGTTGGAAGTCACCTCAAAGATCATCCAGAGCCTGACACCTCCCACCATCCCAGCTTGCTCCAAACCCCATCCAACCTGGCCTGGGACACTTCCAGAGAAAGGGCAGCCGCAGCTTCTCTGGGAATTCCATCCCAGTCCCTGCCAGGCAGCAATTCCATCCATATATCCAATCCATCCTTGCCCTCTGGCAGTGGCAAGCCATTCCCTGTGTCCTGTCCCTCCATCCCTTGTCCCAAGTCCCTCTCACTACAAAAGCAGGGTCACCCTCAACACTCCTTCAACCCTGGGAGCTGGGAAGCTCCATGGAACTTTGGTGATCGCTACTGCAGATCAGATATTCCAAAAAAACATCCCACTGGCTCTGTGGGACAATGATTTCCAACATTCCCTGTGTCAGGGATCACTCATTTTTGGGATGTCTGTCCTCACTTCCTGCTGGCACAATCCCAACCCTGGATCTCACCTTTTGTTGGAGACATTGGTGGTGACAGCGGTGACAGAGGCCAGGGAGATGGTGTCTGGCTCCAGGCCTGCTCCGTATCTCATGGCCTTTCTATCCAGGTCTTCTGTT
This sequence comes from Haemorhous mexicanus, assembly GCF_027477595.1. Taxonomy (NCBI): domain Eukaryota; kingdom Metazoa; phylum Chordata; class Aves; order Passeriformes; family Fringillidae; genus Haemorhous; species Haemorhous mexicanus. The sequence goes on along the minus strand of NC_082343.1, from coordinate 117,143,521 downwards.
TCCAGAACAGCCGGATCGTCTGTGGGAAGGGGACAAAGGAATGGCTCCGGTTTTAATTTCCATCGGTGAATAATTAAAGGCTGGGAGAAGGGAAACCAATCCATCCCCTCGGCTGGGAGCACAAAAACAATGGGAACCAGGTCGGGTCTCGGACAACCTGCTCGGAAGAGGGGTTATCAAGGAGATGACATGGAATTCCATCCGGGCAGAATTCCTGCAGAGGGTCTTGGGGAGGAAAAATAAGAAATAATCACAACACCTTGAATTTAGGGGGTGAAAGAGCATTTGAGGAAGAGCTGGAGATCTGAGGAGCACAAGAGATGTTGCAAAGACAACCAATTCCTTGGTTTTGAGGAGAGAGGGGCGAAAAAATGGGAGAAATGGGTCACTCCCAAGAGGAAGAAGTGCTGCAGGAGCCCAGATCACACTGGTATGTGCTCATGCCTGGGTTTCTATTGGAAGAAGTTGCTGGAATGTTCCTTTCCTGAGGGAAATGGGGTCCTTGACTCAGCCAGGAGATTAAGACTGAGCCAAAAGCTGGGACTTGCTGTCTCCAGCTCTGGGATCCTTGCCATGGGATGGTCATGGAGCTGCTGGAGTTGCTCCAGAGGAGATCACGGAGCTGCTCCCAGGGCTGGAGCCCCTCTGCCTTGGAACCAGTCCAGGAGAGCTGGGAATGTCCAACTGGAGAAGAGCTGGGTTCAGGGAGAGCAAAGAGCTCCTTGCGGGGCCTCAAGGGGCTCCAGGAGAGCTGCAGAGGGACTGGGGACAAGGCCTGGAGGGACAGGACACAGGGAATGGCTCCCACTGGGAAAGGGAAGATTGGGGTGGGATCTTGGGAAGGAATTCCTGTCTAGGAGTGTGGGGAGGGGCTGGGCTGGAATTCCCAGAGGAGCTGTGGCTGCTCCTGGATCTCTGGAAGTGTCCAAGGCCAGGTTGGAGCTGATCTAAGCTGGAGAAGGAGTCTGGATGGGAGGGAAGCATGCACAGAACGTTGGGAATGCCGGCTTGGCCAACAGGTGCAGGACGTCAACCGATCCCTTATCCAGTGGCCAAGGGTTGGAATCACCCTCCCAGCCCAGGGACAGCTGGAGGCTCCTGGGAAAGGCGGGATCAGGAGCTTCCCAGCCCTGCAGCGCTGCCCATACTACACAGTGAGCATTCCATGACCGTAGATAAATCCAGCCTGTGGAGGTGCTTCCATGGGACAAACTGCTCTTCCTTTGCATCCTGGGTGTTTTCCCATGGCCCTGCTGGAAGCTTTAACCACGAGGGAAACACCCAGGTTCTGGGAAGAGCACCCAGGTTTCCATGCCAGCATCCCAGGCAGAAATTCCCTTTTCCTATCCTCAAACCTGGATGGAAAACAGAGGAAGTTTTCCCAGAATCACGACCCAAACTGAGGCTTTTCCCCACCTGTAAATGCACATTCCTGCTTTTCTTTGCTGTGGAAAACTGATCCTCGGCTCTGAATGGAAACAGCCATGAATTTCCAATCGCTGCCCTCTCCTGCCTTTCCAGAGGTGTCCAATTCCAGCCCCACCTCGTGCAGAGCCCAGGGAACACACAGCCCTTCCTCTCCCACCACAGAAATTCCAGGAATCCATCATCATTCCACGACCATACCTTGTTTCCGATGCTCATCCTTGGATGGACGTGTCTTTCCAAGCTTCATGGCTGAAAAAACTCCTTTTCCAGCTCTGGATGAAGAGAGGAAGAATAAAAATTCCCGTTAATTGCTGCATTGTTTGGTGTTTTCTAGGACACAGGAGCACGAGGAGGTTTTTTTCCAAAAGGGAAAGAGGAAATGTCAGCTGAAAAACAGAGCAGGAAATATTCCAGAGAGTCAGAATAGAGTGAAATTCACAGCCCTGGAATCTTGGATCCCATTTTTTATCTGGGAATGCCTCAGCTTGGGATAACTCTGCCTCCCCATGAGCAGAGTCCCTGCTGGGGGTCCCGGTCATGTTCCCACTCCTCATTTCTCCTGACCAGTTCATGGAATTTCTTTCCAAGACACTGGAAAATGAAACTACTAAAAACGAAATAACCCAAAATTCAAATAGCCCAAAGTTCAGACACCCAAAATTTAGACACCCCAAAAATTCAGACACCCCAAAATTTCAAAAACCCCGAAATTCAAACTCCCCAAAATTCAGACACCCCAAAATTCAGACACCCCAACACTTCGCCCACCCATGAAAAGGAAACATTTTTAATTGGGGAATTCCCATCATTGGAAGTGGAGGAACTTTCACAGGTTTGCTGGAGATGTTCTTGGAAGTAAGAAGGGACCTCCAGCCAGGACCTCACCTCCAGCTGGGACCTCAACTCCTGCCTTGACCTCACCTCAAAACCCGACCTCACTTCCAAGCTAGGACCTCATCTCCAGGCTGGACCTTTCATCACCTCCTGATGGACCTCACCTCCAAAATGAACACCAATTTCAGTTGGGACCTCACCTCCAGCCTGGATTTAACTTCCAGTCAGGTCCTCTCCTCCAGCCTGGACCTCACCTCCAGCCTGGACCTCATCTCACCTCCAGGATGGGCCTTTCCCCACCTCACCTGCCTGGAGCTCACCTCCAGCCCAGATCTCAGTTCCAATATGATCCTCACCTCCAGCCTGGACCTCACCTCCCACTGGGACCTCAACTCCTGCCTTGACCCCACCTCTGAACTGCACCTTTTCCCACCTCTGGCCTGACCCAGACCTCACATCCAGGCTGGAGCTTTCATCATCTTCAGTCTGGACTTCACCTCCAAACTGGGATCCACTTCCAGCCAGAACTAAAAGTCACCTCTAATCTGGACTTTTCCTCACCTCCAACCCAAATCTAATCTCCAGCCTGGACCTCACCTCCAGCCGGGACCTCACCTCCAAATTGGGACCTCACCTCCAGGCTGGACCTTTCATCACCTCCGGCTTGGACCTCACCTCCAAAATGAACCATTTTCAGTTGGGACCTCACCTCCAGCCAGGTCCTCACCTCCATCCTGGATCTAACTTCCAGCCTTGACACCTCCTCCAAGCTGGACCTCATCTCCAAACTGGTATCCACTTTCAGCCAGGACAAAAAGTCACCTCCAACTTTCAGCCAGGACAAAAAGTCCTCCAAGCTGGACCTCATCTCCAAACTGGTATCCACTTTCAGCCAGGACAAAAAGTCACCTCCAACTTGGATTTTCTTCACCTTCAACCCAAATCTAATCTCCTGCCAGGACCTCACCTCCAACCAGGACCTCACCTGGCTGCCAGGACCTCACCTGGCTGCCAGGCCAAGGGATCCAGAGCTCCTGGATTCTGCAGGATTGGGAAGTCATTTCACAAGGAAACCACATGGACCCTGTGGGATTTCCCAGTCCCACCTCTGGATGGGGACAAAGGGTCAAGTTTTACCCTTGGGAATTTTTTCCCAAGGCCAAAATATCCTGGAGTTGGGTCCTGGTTGGAAATCACCCCCAGAAGTCTCCAGGCCACAGAGAGAGCCAGAGCAAGCAGGAATAAAATTAAGGAGAATGGGAAAATAAGGTATCTGGGGGAGGGGATAAGACTGGGATAAGATCCAGGACCTATTTAAACCTGGGACTAAAACAGCACTGAGGCCTATGGAAGCTGTGATTTATTCCCAGGATGCTCCATTTTTTCCATGGATCGGAAGAGAAAAATTAAGGATGAGGATTCCGTGTCTGTAATCCCACCAGGGAACACCCAGGGGATGGGACCCTTTGGAGCTGTTTTCAAACTAATTTATTTAATGAGGAAATGTTGGAATCATGGCTCAGGCTCTGGAATTCTGCCCTTCCAGTGACACCTCCTGGTTGGTTGGATTACATTCCTTTCTTTTCCATGAAATTCTCAAAAAATGGAGAAAAAACCCCAAAACCTCCAGTCCCAGAGCTGCCATTTATTAAATGGATTTGATAAAATTAATCAAAATTTAATCAAATCCGTTTGTTAAATGGATTTGATAAAATCCCTGTCCCGGGAATTTCTGAGGTTCCTTGGGAAGGAAAACCAAAGTGAGGAGCAGCTGGTGATGGACTCGGCATGGAAAATCCCATCAGGGTCCTCTCCCAGCTGCCAAATCCACGGACACCAAGGATTCAGATCCCTCAGACGTTCCTGACAGTAAAATGATGGTGGTGGGTTGGGGTGATGTGAGGAAAAAAACCTGGGATTAATCACCTGATCCATGGTGTGGAAAAAACACACCTTGGAATAGGGAAAAGCCTCTGGGACATCCACAGGATGAGGTGGATTGGAGGAAAAAATCCAGAAAATAAAATTATGAAACAGAGGTCCAGGTGCTGTGTCCGTGCCCAGCAGGGAATGGAGACTTGGGGAGGGGAATGGGAAGGGAATAAGGAGGTTTGGAGGGTGCTGGAGGAAGGAGAAAAAGGAAAGGAAAAAGGGGAAAAGAGGAAAAAAAGAGGAAAATAAGAGGGAGGAAAAGGGTTAAAAGGAAAAAAGGGAAAATAAAATTGGGAAAAGTAACAAAAAAGAAAAAAGGGTAAAAGGGGAAGTAAAGAAAAAGGGGAAAAGGAAAAAAAGACAAAAAGGTAAAATAAGAAAAAAATAAAAGGAAAGCAGGAAAATGAAAAAATGGAGGGGAAAATAGGGAAGAAAAGAAATGGGGAAAAATGGGGGAGGGAACTGTGAAGGAAAAACTGGGGGGGGGAAATGGAGGGGAAAAATGGGGGGAAAATTGGGGTGGGAGAATGAGGGGGGAAATAAAAAAGAAAAAGGGAAAAACCCAGAAAAAATTAGGAAAAAACCCTAGGAGCAAAAAGTGGGGTGGGGGGAAAGAAAAAAATGGGGAAAAAATAGAGGGAAAATAAAATGGGGGGGGGATGAGAGGGAAAACCTGAGGGAAGAACAAGGAGAAAGTAGAAAAAAAGAAAAGGAAAAAATACCCAGAAAAATTTGGGAAAGAAACCCCAGGAGGAATCAGCAGGGGAAAAAAATGGGAAAAAATAGGGGAAAGAAAAAACTTTATGAAAGAAAACTGTTGGGATTAAAAAAAATGCTGAGGATAAAGCAGGAAAAAACCTCCAAACAAACAGGAGAAAGCGCCAGGAAAAAAAAGGGGAGGGAAAAAGGAAAAAAAAAAACAAAACAGGAAAAATTGAGACAAAGAAATAAATTCTGAAGCAGCAGATTTTGGTGGATTTTGGTGGCTTTTGGTGGCTTTTGGTAGCATTCAGCAGGCGCTGGGAAGAAGGGAAGGAGCAGGATGAAGAAGAAGACTGAGCCATCCCAAAAGTTCCAGAGTAGCTCCCAGTGGCTCACCCCAATCCCCAACCCCTTCCCGATCCCCACCCGTCCCTTTCCCAAGCTGGGCGAGCCCTGCCCAATCCCAAACACCTCCCCCTTCCCATCCCAGCTTCTACCTTCACCCAGCCCTGCAGGAGAAGTTTCTGGAAGAGCTGAGGGGGGAATGGCGGAGCCTCTATGGTGGGACATCCATCCCAGTGCCGGAGGGGACGGAGCAGGGATGGGGGATCCCTCCGAGTCTCTTCCAAGGGCACAGCAGGGTTTTTGTGGGATCTTCCCGATGTTCCCGCCGCGCTCCTGACGGCACCGGTGGGAAGCCGGGGCTGGCGGAGAGCTGACACCATCTCCACATGAATATTCCATGAGGATCCGCGCACCTGCGGAACCTGAGCTGCCGCCATGGCACCGAGAGCCCTCCTGGGCCATCACCTGCCCTTCTCCCGCTTTCCTGAAGAACCCAGGCTCTGGAGAAGCTACTGCTGCTCCATCACATCACATCCCACCTGGGTTCCAGCAAGTTTGGAGTGGGAAGAACTTCCAAGGAAGTTTAAATCCATGTCAGACACCAGAAACTCCAGACAGCCTCTTCCCAGGGATTTTCTGGGGTGTAATATGGGATTGAGCATGGATCATCTCCAGTCCCACAAACACTCCTGCTGATCCTCTTGGTTTTGTCCTTCAGGATTTTACCTTGTGAGGATCTCCAGAATCCACAGGGATTCTGGAGCCACAGCAGGGATTTGGGAGCAGCCTCCCTCCTGCTCAGCTTCCAGCTGAAGATCCCGTTACTGGTGAATTATCCATGGATAAAAGGACATTGTAATCACTGCCCTTTACTGGGAGTTGGAAGAACTTCCAAGGAAGTTTAAATCCATGTCAGACACCAGAAATTCCAGACAGCCTCTTCCCATGGATTTACTGGGGTCTAATATGGGATTGGGATTGAGCATGGATCATCTCCAGTCCCACAAATCCTCCTGCTGCTCCTCTTGGCTTTGTCCTTCAGGATTTTACCTTGTGAGGATCTCCAGAATCCACAGGGATTCTGGAGCCACAGCAGGGATTTGGGAGCAGCCTCCCTCCTGCTCAGCTTCCAGCTGAAGATCCCGTTACTGGTGAATTATCCATGGATAAAAGGACATTGTAATCACTGCCCTTTACTGGGAGTTGGGAGCAGGGAACAGCATTCCCATGGCTCATTTCCTTGCAGGAATTCCACCTGCCAGGAATTCTTCCAGAGGACAGATGCCACTGCCAGGTCCATCCTACGCCCTTGGGAAGATCCCAACCCTCAATCCCTTTGTTCCTCTTCCCCGAGGAAGGACCAGAGCTGGGTCTCTCTCTTCCCATTTTTCCTGACTCTGTCCTCTCCTTGAGGACATTTTCCTCCTTCTCCACCTCATCTCCACCTCCTGCTTCATCCCATGATTTGGGAGGATCCATCCCTGGGATGTGCCATGAGTTGATCCCTAAAACACAAAACAAGGAATAGAAGCCAGGAGAGACTGCTCTGATGGGGAAGTCCCTGGGGCTGATTCCAGGATCATTCCCTGGAGTTTAAATTTGAGCCAGAGGATCTGGTTTTTGGGGGAACATCCCAGTCCGGTATCCATGAAAATTGTTGGGAATAAAAGGAAGGCAGGAGCTGAAGAAACTTGGCAGCCTAATGTGGGCACAGGAGCTGTCGGATCATGGAATTCCCAAGTGGGAAGGAACGCACCGGGATCCTTGATCCAACTCCTGCCCAGGACACCCCAGCAATCCCACCCCATCCCTGTCCCAGTGCTCCTGGCGCTCTGGTGGCCTTGGGAATGTCACCATTCCCTGGGGAGCTGTTCCAGTGCCCAGCCAGCTGTAGGGGAAGAACCTTTTCCTGATATCCAAAGAAAAGCTGGATCTAAGTCCTGTCTGCACCCAGACTTCTCCTGCCCTGTCCTTGTCCAGCCTGGGAATCTCCCTCCATCCGATCCCTACGGATCCCTCAAGGCCTCTCAGTTCCCTTCAGGCACTGCCATACTGCAAAGATTTTGCTGGATAAATATTCCTTGTTTTTTTTTCATAAATATTCCCTGAGACCACACATCCAAGAGAGCCAAGTTTTTTCCAGGTCTGGCTTTAGAGGGAGGGAGAGCACAGCAACCAGATCAGCTGGGAAAAGTGGGAACAAGGAGGAGGAAGGGGAGCAAACCAAGTGGATCAGTTGGGAAAAGTGGGAATGAAGAGGAGGAGGAGGAGGAGGAGCAGGAAGAGCAAACCAGCTGGATCAGCTGGAAAAGTGGGAATGAAGAGGAGGAGGAGGAGCAGGGAGAGCAATCTGATGGGAAAAGTGGGAATGAAGAGGAGGAGCAGGGAGAGCAAACCAACTGGATCAGCTGGAAAAGTGGGAACGAAGAGGAGGAGGAGGAGGAGGATCAGGGAGATCAAACCTACTTGTGTTCCTTGGTCTTCTCCTTGCCTTTGCTGGAGCCAGTAGTGGAATATCAAGGGAATAAAAGGCAAAAAAACTTCAGTGCACCGAGGAATTGGGGAATCATGGAATGCTTTGGGTGGGAAGGGACCTTTAAAAATCCATAATTCCACCCTTGCCATGGCAGGGCCAACTTCCACTATCCCAGGCTGCTCCAAACCCCAATGTCCAACTTGACCTTGGATTCTTCCAGGGATCCAGGGGCAGCCACAGCTCCTCTGGGAATTCCATTCCAGCCCCTCCCCACCCTCACAGGGAAGAATTCCTTCCCAATATCCAGTCCAAACTTCCTCTCTCTCAGCTTAAAATTTAGGTGGAAAACATCCCTGCATGGCTTAAGACACCCCAGCTCCCAGCACTGGAGATGGAAGTGAGGGAAATTCCCTGGATTTGTGTTTGGGGCTGTTAATGCAGGACATGTGGGATTCCTGGATTGCATTTCTGGGTTTGGGAAGCTCCTAGGCAGGAGACACAGCTTCTCCTTTCTGGAGAGGGGGATGGTTTTCCGTGTCCTAACACATCCATATCCCTGCTCCAGAGAGGCCTGCGCTGTAGGGAACGGGCTGATCTGGAATTCCTTATTCCTGCCCCAACTCTGCATAGGAAACATCGATCCTTTCCTTCCCTTTTTCCTCTGAGATCCTGCTCTGCTCTCTGGCTTCTGGTTTGCTTCTCCTCCAATATTTCTCTGCAGGTTCTGCCTCCCTGTTTTCCTCCCTGGGTCCTTCTTCCCTGTTTTCCTCCTCCTTTTCCTTCCCAGCCCTTCCCTGTTTTCCTCTCAGATCCTGCTTCTCTCTATTTTCCTCCCTATTTTCCTCTCTCTTTTCCATCCCGGTCCCGCTTCTCTCTTTTCCTCCCTGGTCCTGCTTCCCTATTTTTCTCCCCATCTTCCTCTCTGTTTTCCTCCCTACTTTTTTCTCTTTTTCCTCCCCAGTCCTGTTCCCTGTTATCCTCCCAGGTCCTGCTTCTCTCTGTTTTCCTACCTCTTTTCCTCCCAGGTCCTGCTTCTCTCTTTTCCTCACAGTTTTCCTCCCTATTTCTCTCCCTACTTTCCTCCCAGTTTTCTCCCCAGTCTTTCTTTCCTATTTATTTTCCTCCCTGTTTTCTTCCCTGGGTCCTGTTCCCTGTTTTCCTTCTCTTTTTCCTCCCCAGTCCTGATCCCTGTTTTCCTCTCTGATCCTGCTTCTCTCCATTTTCCTCCCTATTTTACTCCCTGGACCTGCCTCCCTATTTCCCTGTCTGTTTTCCACCCCAGTCCTGCTTCTCTCTTTTCCTCCCTGTTTTCCTCTGTTTTCCTCTCAGTTTTCCTCCTGGATCCTGCTTCTCTGATTTCCTCCCTATTTTTCTCCCCGTTTACCTCCCCAATCCTTCTTCCCTATTTATTTTCCTCCCTGCTTTCCTCCCTGGTCCTTCTTCCCTGTTTTCCTCACAGTTTTCCTTCCCGGTCCTCCTTCCCTATTTTTTTTCCTCCCTGATTTCATCCCCGCTCCTGCTTCTCTCCCCATTTCCCTCCCCTCCCTCTCTCTCCCCCGTCAATCGCCCTCATTGTCCCGCAGCAATTAGGGAGGAGAAAGCAATTAAGCAGCTCGGGAAGTAATTAAGGAGGCTGGAGTTAATTACATCGGCTCCTCCGCCGGGCTGGGGACAAGGGGCAGATTTCGGAGCCTGAAATTCCAGCTCCTTGTGCCCGAGCCGCTGAAAAACCATCCAGGAAAAATTAAATAGTGAAGTGTTGCTGGATTTGGGGGTTTGGGAGAATTCCAAAGGAGCTCCCGCATAAAATGGGACTCGGGAGGGAAAGTGGGAAGAGCAGCACAGGCAGGGATCAGCCTGCTCTGATCTCTGATCCAAGAATTCCAGCTTTTTCAGTCCCGACTCCTGCTGTGGGAGCAGAGCAGGGAAAAATTATTCCCTTGCCAGCTGAGCTCCTCCTGAGCGCACCAAATCCCAGCTCAGCATTGGAAAAGCTGCCAGGAGAGGAATTGAATCATTCCAGGCTTTCTCCTGGAGCTCAGGGATCTGGTCCAGGTCCTGCTGGACACACTGGAGATGGACTGGCTGGGATTCAAGGCAGGGATCACATCCTGCTGATCTCACTGAGTGGGATCCTTCCCTCCTTCCACAGCTTCCCTGGGAATTCCTGCTCACCCCCTTCCCACCCTCTCAGACAGGAATTCCTTCCCAATCTCCCACCTCACGCTTCCCTTTCCCTGTGTCCTGGCACTGTAATTCCTGGTATCACCGTGTGGGATATGGTGCAGAGGCAGCACAGGATGAGGCTGACCTGGATCCCAGATCCTGGGTTTATGCTGGGACCAGCACCCATCTGTAGGATGTGGGATGGGCTGGAATGGAAGCAATCCCTCAAAATCCCAGATCCCACCCCAAAATCTGGGATCCTTTCCTCTTTCCCTTCCCCATCCAAACTGCCCTGGGTGGACAGAAGGGCTGGAATGTTCCCTGGAGTCAAGATGGGATCCATCCCTGGGTGGGCAGAGGGGCTGGAATGTCCCATCCCTGAGGATCCATCTCTGGCTGGGCAGAGGGGCTGGAATGTCCCATCCCTGAGGATCCATCCCTGGGCAGACAAAAGGGCTGGAATGTTCTCTGGAGTCAAGATGGGATCCATCCCTGGGTGGGCAGAGGGGCTGGAATGTCCCATCCGTGAGGATCCATCTCTGGGTGGGCAGGGGGGCTGGAATGTCCCATCCCTGAGGATTCATCCCTGGGCAGACAGAAGGGCTGGAATGTTCCCTGGAGTCAAGATGGGATCCATCCCTGGGTGGGCAGAGGGGCTGGAATGTCCCATCCCTGAGGATCCATCCCTGGGTGGGCAGAGAGACTGGGATATTCCATCCCTGAGGATCCATCTCTGGGTGGGCAGGGGGGCTGGAATGTCCCATCCCTGAGGATCCATCCCTGGGTGGACAGAGGGGCTGGAATGTTCCCTGGAGTCAGAATGGGATCCATCCTGGAGTGGGAAGAGGTTCTGTGGTGTCCCATTCTTGGGTGGGCAGAGGGTTGGGAATGTCCCATCCCTGGGATCCATCCCTAGCTGAGCAGAGGTGCTGAAATGTTCCCTGGAGTCAGAATGGGATCCATCTCTGGGTGGGAAGAGGTTCTGGGTTGTCCAATCCTTGGGTGGGCAAAGGGTTGGGAATGTCCCATCCTTGAGGATCCATCCCTGGGTGGGCAGAAGTTCTGGGATCTCCTATCCCTGAGGATCCATCCCTGGGTGGGAAGAGGTGCTGGAATGTTCCCTGGAGTCAGGATGGGATCCATCCTGGGGTGGACAGAGGGTCTGGAATGTCTCATCCCTGAGGATCCATCCCTGGATGGGCAGAGGAGCTGGGATATCCCATCCCTGGGTGGGATGGAATGTCCCATGCCTGGGATCCATCCTTGGGAGAGAGGCCAGGGAAGGGCAGATCCTGTGTCCTTTCACCCTTCCTGGAGGGAAGTCATGCCCTGGGTGAGGGATGCAGGAACACGGCTCATTCCAAGCCATGTCCCTCTTTTTCCTCTGTTCCCCTCCTCCTCCTCCAAGTGTTTCCTGCATCTCTTTCCTCTCCTTATTCCTGCATCCACTGCATTCCTGGCACTTGGATCAGGGTGACGGGTGGGTATCTGCACTTCCTGAGGGATCCAGGATCCTTTCCCAAGGTCCTGGTGCAGCAGGCAATGTCAAATTCCCCTCTCTCGCTCCTTTCCTTTTCCTGAGGCCTTTCCAGTCCAACTCTCCCGCCAAAGGTGACCATGGAGAATCCCAGCCTGGGCACAGATGGAGAATTCCCATTTTATCCCTCAGACAACTGAGTTTGGAGCACTTTCCTCGGAAAAATGGACTGATGGTCCTGCCCTGCTGCTGTTCCCAGGGGATTCTGCTGCTGGGGGCTGGAGCCTAGAGCCAGAGGGTGCCCTGGGAATCAGGGATCAGGGAATCGGGATACCTGAACGGCAACACCAGCTGTTTTTTCTCTTTCCCTTTGGCCTTGGCTCTGCAATCCAAAGGAGCGATTCCATGAGTTGTGATCCAGGGATGGACTCTGATCCACCTTCTCCCCCCAAAGTCATCCACGTGCACGGAGCAACACAACACAGGCAATCCAGGAGGGTCCCACAGGGAGAGATCCCTGTGCCAGGGATTCCCAAGGATCCCAGGGAATGGGAATAGGGGTAGGACAGCACTGGTAGGGATGGGATCAGGGATGGATGGATGGATGGATCCATGGATCCATGGATAGGTCTCTGGATGGAGGGATGGATGGATGGATGGATGGAAGGAAGGAATAGGTGAAGGGATGGATGGATCCATTGATACGTCTCTGGATGGATGGATGGATGGATGGATGGATGGATGGATGGATGGATGGATGGATGGATGGATGGATGGATCCATGGATGGATCCATGGATCCATGGATCCATAGATAGGTCTCTGGATGGAGGGAGGGATGGATGGATGGAATGGGTGAAGGGATGAATAGTTGGATCCATGAATGGAGGGATGCATGGATGGATCTATGGATGGATCCATGGATAGGTCTGTGGGTAAATGGATGGATGGGTCCATGGAATAGGGGAAGGGAAGGTTTGGGAAGGTTTGGGAAGGGAAGGTTTGGGAAGGTTTGGGAAGGGAAGGTTTGGGAAGGTTTGGGAAGGGAAGGTTTGGGAAGGGAAGGTTTGGGAAGGTTTGGGAAGGTTTGGGAAGGTTTGGGAAGGTTTGGGAAGGTTTGGGAAGGGAAGGTTTGGGAAGGGAAGGTTTGGGAAGGTTTGGGAAGGTTTGGGAAGGTTTGGGAAGGTTTGGGAAGGTTTGGGAAGGTTTGGGAAGGGAAGGGAAGGGAAGGGAAGGGAAGGGAAGGGAAGGGAAGGGAAGGGAAGGGAAGGGAAGGGAAGGGAAGGGAAGGGAAGGGAAGGGAAGGGAAGGGAAGGGAAGGGAAGGGTCCATGAATTGCTTGGAATACAGAAAAACACAACTCTGGAAGCCCCTTCAGAAGTGCCTGACTGGAAGGGGATTTGTCCCTTCCAGTCAGGGAAGGGACAAATCCCCTTTGCTGGGATTAGGAAGGACAGAGGGAATCCCAGGAGTGGGTGATCCCAGAAAAGGCCCTTTCCCTGGATCCAGACACCATGCAGGGACTGCTCCCATCCATGCACACACCATTCCCAAAGGGAAGATCCCACCACATCCCATACCTAGGATCTTCTGGGTCCTCACTGTTGGGAGGAGACAGAGCCAGGAGGAGGAAGATGAGGAATTAACCAACATTCCCAACTGGACACAGCCCATGGGAGCAGGACAGGGGGAGGGGCTGATCCTCAAATCCCAGGAATGTTTTGGGTGCGAAGAGACCTTAAGGATCATCCCATTCCACTACCCCAGGGTGCTCCAGCCTGGCCTTGGACACTCTCAGGGTTCCAGGGGCAGCCACAACTTCTCTGGGAATTCCTGCTCATCCCCTTCCCACCCTCCCAGCCAGGAATTCCTTCCCAAGATCCCACCTCAAGCTTCCCTTTCCCAGTGGGAAGCCTTTCCCTGTGTCCTGGCACTATCATTCCTGGTATCACCCTGTGGGATACGGTGCAGAGGCAGCACAGGATGAGGCTGACCTGGGTCCCAAATCCTGGGCTTATGTTGGGACCAGCACCTATCTGTAGGATGTGGGTGCCTGGGATGAGCTGGAATGCAGGCAATTCCCCAAAATCCCAGATCCCACCCCAAAATCTGGGATCCCTCCCAACAGGACATTTTGGTACCTTGCCACTGTCTTGTATCCACCGTTAAACTTAATCCTGGATGAGGCACCGGAGAGAAAGAGAAGAAAAAAAAATCCAATCAAATCCCAAGGTCAGAATTCCTGAGGGAGAAGGGACAGCCCTTCCCAGGAGGATGGGTCTGTGCCCAAGCTCTGGGTGATCCAGGGAGGGAATTCCAGCTGTGCATCCAGCCCAGGCTGTTCCACTCCCCCAATTCCCAGAAAAAAAACCCGGCTGGAGGCCGCATCTCCGGATCTTCACTTCCAGCATTGTCCATTGCTCCGCTCCATCTGGGAATCTCCTCCACCAGGACAGGCTGGGGGCAATTTACATTCCCAGAATCCAGAAAAAAACTCCAGGTTCTGAAAGCTCTGTCCTGGGACTCGCAGCAGAACCTGCTCTGTTGTTTTGAACATTTTCCTGATTTTCAGGATCCTGAGGATGCATTTTTTTCCCAAGGAATTTAATGGCACGTTAAATGATCAACATAATTTAATTAAGTTTAATTAAGGGGTTGGGAAAAAAATTGGAAAACCTTGACTAGGACTTTTTTTTCCCGGGAAGGAAAGGATCCTAAACTTCCTGTTCATCCTGGTGGCGGCACTGTGACATCCCAGAGATCCACGCCCAAATTTCACATGGGTTTGGGAATTTTGGACTCTTCTTACCTATTTGGACAGGGATGAATTCCCCACTATCCCAAATTCCAGCCATTCCCAGCATTGATCCATATCCCCAAGTGCCACATTCACACAGGAATGGGAAGAGGAATGGGGAATGGGAAGGGGAATGGGGAATGGGGAGTCTGTGGGGATTTTCACCCCAAGTTCTCCCACGCCTGGCACAGATCCCAACTTTGGAGCAGGTGCCAGGGGGATAATTAGCGACAGGCAGTCGGACAAGGCTCGGATCCGCCGGGGACACGGAAGAAAAGCTTCCATCAATAATTCACCGGGAGCAGATTCCTTTCGGCTCCGAGCTCTGTCCCGGCCATGAATATTTCAAGGACAGCCCCTATCGAGTGGTGCTTCCCAGGATCTCACTTTCCAGGGGGTTGGGAGCTGGGCTCAGCCAGGTTTTGGCAGTTCCTGAGCTGCCTCTGGAAGTGCTCATCCCTCTTGATTTTTCCTGGGAATCTAAGGGTGAGTCTGTGTCGGTGAATAAATCATGGAATTATAAAATTTCTGAATGGTTTGGGTAGGAAAGGGCTTTAAAGCTCATCCCATTCCATGCACAGGGACAACACCCACTATCCCAGGTTTTCCAATCTCTTGGACACTCCCAGTGGTCCAGGGGCAGCCACAGCTTCTCTGGGAATTCCATCCCACCCCCTCCCCATCTTCACAGGGGGGAGTTCATTCCCAATCTCAAATTTTTCCCGTTATTTTCTCTTTTCCTCACTGGAACATAAGTCCAGCTTTTGGAAGGATCCTGTCCTGGTTCCAACATCCTCCCATCTCCTGGGATTTTTTTTTTAAATCCAGGTTGGATTTTTTAGCTCTTTATTTCCCCATTCTGGATCCTTCCCTGTGATTTTTTTTCATGGATTTGTTTGGTTTAAGTTCCAAAGGGATCAAGGATCCAAAGCCATTCCAGGGACCAGGCACATGGAAAGGCTCCACCTCCCATTCCTGGCTCCTTCATCCCCGGATTTTGTGTGGGATGAGCAGATTCCAAACTTGGGATCCCCAGGAAAACACAAAAAAGGAATTTAACAGGTCCAAGTCTTGATGGGGATCCTGGATTTAAGGAATTTTCTTTGGAAAGCTGAACTTTGGGGGTGGATCAGCCCTGGAAGGGCTGGGGGGATCTGCTGTGGGAATTTACCTGGAATGCTGATCTTCTTCCGCTTCATCTCCAAGGCTTGGGAATTTACAGGGAGAGAGGAAAAATTCCAGCTGTGATGTGAGGACAAAGGGCTCTTCCATTGTTTTCTAAACCAGGAAAAACTTGGGAACACTCCAGCACAGCAAACAACTCCATGCATGGCTGGAACCCTGGGATCCCCCCAGTTCCACTTCCCACTTTGTCCACAGCATCCAGGTTTGTCCCAGACCAGATTTTGGGGGATATTTGACCAATACTCCACCTTTTCCAAGTGGTTCCCTCCTGCCTGACCTCCTTTTCCCACACCCTCCTTTTCTTTGGGATGGATTTGCTCAAATCCCAAAGGAAAAGTGGGACTGGGCGGGTGCTGTACCCTATGCCAGGATTCCTGGAAGGTGGAAAAAGGACTTCCCAGCCCTTGGAAACCTTTGGGAAGCCTTGCCATCATCCCAGTGATGGAAAGCTCTTCCCATTCCTTGGAAAGCTGCAGGATTGCTTCATGGCGGGGGGGCCTGATTGAAGAGAAATTCCCCAATTTTGGGAAATTCCCAAGCAGAGGAATCCACGTGGATCTATGGACATGGGAAGGTGGCGCGTTCCCTGGGGAAAGAAGGAACAAAGGTGAAAAATTCCCTGTGTTCCCAAGGGATCAGCCTGGATCCAGCAGCAACCAAGGAAAAGCTGGATCTGCTTTCCCTGGAATAGGCAGCTCCACAGGAGAATTCCCAAAATCCTTGGTGTGGATGCTCTACTCCATGGGAAGGGGACAAGGCTGTCCTGGATCTGCCGGAGAAGGATTTTTGCTTCCAGAGCTGCCTAAGTCAGGGATCCCCAGGCTCAACCCTCTCTGAGATGTCCGTGCCCAAATCCCAGGGGATTCTCCAGTGGGAAAAGGGGCTCCAGGCTGGGAGTGGGGCGGGAGAGAGGTAGAACAGGGAAGGGAATGCCTGGGATCATGGGATCAGTCACTGGAAAAGACGGAAGTTAAACCAGGTCCCCGTGCCCAGGAACAGATTTTGGATAAGGGATGGAATGTGTTGGAAAAGGGGGAAAGGCTTTAAGCTGCAAAGGGATGGACTCAGATGGGATTTTGGGAAGGAATTCTTCCCTGGGAGGGTGGGAAGGGGCTGGCATGGAATTCCCAGAGAAGCTGTCGTGGCCCCTGGATCCCTGGGAGTATCCAGGACCAGGCTGGACACTGGGGCTTGGAGCAGCCTGGGATAGCGGGAAATGTAGGGATTGGAAAGGGATGAGCTTTAAGGTCCCTTCCCACCCAGAATATTCCATGGTTCCACAATTCCCTGTCTCCAGGGCTGTGGCCTGTGGTCCCTGAGGTTGCTCCTGTGACATTCCAGGGACCGAGAGTTCCGTGCATTGTTTATCCCACTTTTCCTTGTGTATCCCACTGCCCTTTTCCTCCCCATCCCTGCCCACAAACATTCCATCCATGTGGAAAACAGGGAATCCAGAGGGATCCCTGGGCTGGAGGAAGGACAGTGGGAATGGAATTGGGAATGGGATTGGGAAGGCCAAGACAAGGCCAACAGGAGCCCTCCCCATCCCACTGTATTTCCTGTCAGAAATGCAGGTCTGGAAACAGCAAAATTCCTTATTTTATTCTTCCAATCCAAATTTTTCCCAGATCTGGAATCTGTAAGTGATGGAGAAGGAATGGCTTTCCAAAGGAGCCGGGACATTTTTGTTCCCAAAGGAATTTTAACCAAAGCGCTTCCTTGGATTCCAAAAGAATGGTTTACATCCTTTGGAATGTGAACCTTTTTTGGATCCTTCCCAAAAGCTGGAATGTGGGACCTCTTACCTTTGCTTTCTTTTATTCCCATCTTTTTTTTTTGATTCCTGGAAAATCCCAGGACGTGTTTGCTACAGCCTGAGCCAGGCATTCCTTGGAGGAAAATCCTCCAGGAATTCTTAGTGAAAACAGGGATAAAACCCCATGGATGAACCCCAGAGGTGCCGAGACCTGGGAATTGTTTGGGATGGGGGATTAACCTTTCCCATCCCAGGGAATTCCCTGTATTTCCAGTATTCCCTCCATCACACCCTTCCTGCTGCTTGCATGGATGTCTCTATTCCTAAAATGGGGGTTTTACCCCTAAAAACCTCATTTAAACAGCTTGGCTTTGGGAATCTCCCTCTCCCAACTTCATCCTCACTTATCCCTGACTTTCAGGAGGAAGGGCCTGGGGGAATTCCTGCTCCTGTCAGCCAGAATCGATCCAGGCTGAGTGGGAATGCTGGGATGGATGATCTGGGATGATCCTGAACACTGCCCTGAGATCCAATGGAATCCATGGTCCAGCCAGGGAAAAGGCGGGATGGGATGGGATGGGATGGGATGGGATGGAAAATGGGGATGGGATGGAGATGAGATGGGGATGGGATGGGATGGGATGGGAAATTGGGATGGGATCCATGGGATGGGATGGGGATGGGATCCATTAGATGGGGTGGGATGGGATAATGGGATAATAGGATAATGGGATGGGATAATGGGATGGGATGGAGATGGGGATGGGATCCGTGGGATGGGATGGGACGGGATGGGATCTATTGGATGGGATGGGATGGGATGGGATGGGATAATGGGACGAGATGGGATAATGGGACGGGATGGGATAATGGGATAATGGGATAATGGGATGGGGATGGAGATGGGATGGAATAATGGGATGGGATGGGAATGGGATGATGGGGTGGGATCCATGGGGATGGGGATGGAGATGGGTTGGAATAATGGGATGGGGATGGAGATGGGATGGGGATGGGATCTATGGGATGGGACAGTGGGGTGGTATCCATGGGATGGGATGGGATCCATGGGATAGGATGGGATCCATGGGATGGGTTAGGGTGGGATTTTTTCCATCAGAAAGGACCCACAGGGATCACCTGGTCCAGCTCCACCCTCTCCAAGGCAGAGCCAGTGTTAAATCCTGTTATTATGAGCCCCTCCACATCCTTCCTGTCATCCCTCATCTCACAGGAATTCAGGAGCTTTTCCCAAAATGCTCCTTCCTGTGGGTGAGCTCCTCCTGGGACGATCCTTGTGATTTTACCTGAAATTCCCTTTCTTTGACTCCTTCCCAAACTCTTTTGTCACGCCGAGAAAAGCCACAGCAAACAAACTTCCATGCACACGCAGGGAGCTCATTCCCATGGGAATGGCTGATCCTGGGATCTGGGGACAGGAAGTGGAGACAGAAGGGCACCTCAAAGGCACAGCAGTGTCCCAGCCAGCATCCCGATCTCCTTTAAGGATCCCATTCCAAGGCTGCTTTTCTGGCTGTTCCACCACTTCTCCACCCCACCAGCAGCCCAGGAATGGGAATTCAGGGACAATTCCTGTGGGAGATCCATCTGGAAAAGGCACGGAGCAACACAGCACTGCGGAGCCTCTCCCTACCTCGTGTCCTGGGACCCCTGGCTCAGGGAATCCCCCTCTCCCAGGAGCTCATCCTCGCTGTGGAAATACAGCTCGTCCTCTTCCATCCTGGTGGGAACACCGCAAACATCAGCCCTGTCCTTCCCGGGATTCAGGATTCCAAAATCATGGAATCACTGAGCCCTTTGGGTTGGAAAAGCTCTCCGAGTCCTACAATCCACAGCATCTCCAAGGCCACCCCTGATCCATGTCCCAGGTGCCACATCCACAGGGATTTGAAATGCCACCAGGGATGGGGGCTCCAGCCCTTCCCTGTGCCAGCCCTTTGCATGAAGGAATTGTTTCCAAAATCCAGCCTGGAAACCCCATGCAGGACACGGCTCTGCACATCCCACGCTCAGCAAACGCCACAACTCTTCCTAAAATGCGGCAACCACAGCTCCTCTGGGAATTCCAGCCCAGCCCCTCCCCACCCTCCCAGCCAGGAATTCCTTCCCAAGATCCCCATTCCCAGTGGGAAGCCATTCCTTGGCTCCTGGCCCCCCAGTCCTTTCCCAAATCCCAGCTCTTCTGGAGCTCCTTGAGGCTTGGGAAGGGGCTCTGAGCTCTCCCTGAATCCTTAATTTTCTGCTTTAATCCCACAGAGCTGCATCCCACAGGATTCATCTGACGAGAAACCGGAAAACCCATCCTGGAGACATCCCAGCAGCATCCTCCAATTCCCTGGAATCCTAAAATCCCAGACCATGGAATGGGACTGTGCCACCAACCTGACACACAGGGGGTCAGATCCTATTCTGACTCTGCCAGTGTTGCTTTTATTTGTTTGTACTATTGCATTTGTATTTTTAATTTTCCTAATAAAGAACTGTCATTCCTGCTCCCGTATCTTTCCCTGAGAGCCCCTTAATTTCAAAATTATAATAATTTGTAGGGAGTGGTTTTACATTTTCCATTTCAGGGGAGGCTCCTGCCTTCCTTAGCAGCCTTTTCAAACCAAGACACCTCCTCTTCCAGCTGTGCCATTCCTGGCTCCCTGCCCAACATCTGCACATTCAATCCATCACCACATTCCCGCTCAGCCTCGTCCCGGCTCGCTGAGCCAGAAAACAAAACCATGCCGCGCTTCCAATTTGCTTTAAAATTCCCTGGATTCAGCCCAGTTCCCACAGTTAATGAACTGCCTTGGAGGGATGTGAGCAATTAGAGGGATATTCCCTCTGTTTCCCGTTTTTTCCTTTTTTTGGCCACAATAAAGTGCTAATCCCAGATGGAACGTGGTCCAAAATGGGATAACCCTGAGAGGGGGAAATGGGGTGGAAAGAGCAGCTGATTCCAAGGGCTGTTTGGATTCACAGCTCCAGGCTGGGCTCCCTGTGTGGATTTAGGGATTTGGCAGTGCTGGGGGAATGTTTGGACTTGGTGCTCTCCGAGGGGTTTTCCAGCCAGAAGTGTTCTGATATTCCATGATTTGGGAATACAGGGATTTTCCTCCTTTATCCATCACTATGGAAGTGGTGGATCCGTGAGGGGCAGACAGGGAATGTGGTGTTCCTGAGGGAGCCGTAGGTGACACCAGGACCCAGCTCTGCCTTCACCGTCCTCCTCTCCCACTTCCAGAGCCTCCCTTCCTGAAGA
The DNA here is from genome assembly GCF_027477595.1 of Haemorhous mexicanus. Classification (NCBI taxonomy): domain Eukaryota; kingdom Metazoa; phylum Chordata; class Aves; order Passeriformes; family Fringillidae; genus Haemorhous; species Haemorhous mexicanus. The sequence continues at coordinate 117,123,153 of NC_082343.1, read as the reverse complement.
ATTCCAGCAAATTCAGGGATTTGATGTGTCCCCTATTCCAACTGCTCCCTTTTCCAATGGATTCAAGAGCTCCCAGAGTGGGGACCCACGGACAAAACCACGCCAGACAGCATAACTCCAAAAACTGTAGAAAGCTGCCTGAAAATCCACCTCAGCATTCCATGAATCCCCTTCATGGCTGCAAATCCTGGATTTACAGAATCCCAGAAGTTGGAAAATCCCTCCAGGACCATCGAGCTCGAGCTGTGCTTGATCTCCACCTTGTCACCAGCCCAGAGCCCTGAGTGCCACATCCAGGAATTCCTTGGAAACCTCCAGGGATGGGGACTCCACCACCATCCAAGGATTGTGTCCTGGGTATCCATAGGTTCATGGATACTGAACCAGCTCAGACTCCATCCCAGTGGAGTCACCTGCAGCATTCCCAGTCAATCCCATTGGGTTGGGATTGCAACTGGTTCCAGCAGCTTTGTGTCAAGGAATGTCGGGATTCAGCCCCTGGGATTGTTCCCATCCAGGGCCAGATCCCAGGAGCCCACAAAGACACCCAAGGAAAGCTACAGATCCCTAAGTGAATGGAAAACCAGAATTCCCTTGGAAGTACTGGAAATGTCCCACCTGCCGCCGTGGGGTTCCTCAGGAATTCCCAGCAGGAATCACCTGGTGTGGGATTCCACTAATCCTGGGGAGCAACTGAGATCCCAACGGCTGCCCTGGGGCTACCTCAGTCCTGGGAGCACCATGCGCTCCATGGACACCTGGGATTCCACCTGGACCTAAATCCCACCAGTGAGGCCTGACCAGGAGCCAGACCCTCCATCCCCTCTGGATCAGGATGGAATTATGCTTTCTCTCCAAGTGCTTCAATCCAGGAAGTTCAGCTCTCTCCAGGTGTGGTGGAGCACCAGGACCTGCTGGAGGCCACTTGGATCCCACCCTCACCTGTTGGATCCACATCACTGGTGGAACAATGGAGCTGTTCCATGGATCCACCAGTGATCCCTGACCCCCATCCAGACCTTTTATCCCCTCAGGATCAGGATGGAATGACACTTCCTGTCCATGTGGTACAATCCTGGAAGTTCAACTCTCTCCAGGTGTGGTGGAGCACCAAGACCTGCTGGAAGCCACCATCACCTGGAGCTGTTCCATGGATCCAACAATGACCCTTGACTGCCATCCAGACCTTTGATCCCCTCGGGATCAGCAGGGAATGACATTTTCTCTCCATGTGCTACAATTCTGGAAGTCCCTGTTGTGTCTGGAGCTGCCAGGGCCACCTGGATCTCACCGTCACCTGGAGATGTGCCAATGGATCCACCAGTGAGCCCTGACCCCCATCCAGACCTTTGATCCCCTCTGGATCAGGATGGAATGACACTTTCTCTTCAAGTGCTTCAATCCTGGAAGTTCAGCTCTCTCCAGGTGTGGTGGAGCACTGGAATCTGCTGGAGGCCACCTGGATCCCGTCCTCACCTGGAGATGTTCCAACAGCTCCAACAGTGAGCCCTGACCCCCTCCAGACCTTTGATCCCCTTGGGATCAGCATGGAATGACATTTTCCCTCCATGTACTACAGACCTGGAAGTCCCTGCTCTGTCTGGGTGTGGTAAAGCACCAGAAGCTGCTGGTGACCACCTGGATCCCACCGTCACCTGGAGCTGTTCCATGGATCCACCAGTGAGTCCTGAATTCCATCCAGACCTTTTATCCCCTCGGGATCAGGATGGAATGACACTTTCTCTCCATGTGCTACAATCCTGGAACTCACAGCTCCAGGTGTGGAGCACTAGAATCTGCTGGAGGCCACCTGGATCCCACCGTCGCCTGGAACTGTTCCATGGATCCACCAGTGAGCCCTGACCCCCCATCCAGACCTTTCATCTCCTCAAGATCTGCATGGAATGACACTTCCTCTCCATGTGCTACAATCCTGGAATTTCGGCTCCATCCCTGAGCACCACGACCTGCTGGTGGCTCACCTGGATGAGGTATTCCATGGATCCACCAGTGATCCCTGACCCCCATCCAGACCTTTCATCCCCTCAAGATCTGCATGGAATGACACTTCCTGTCCGTGTGCTACAATCCTGGAAGTTCAACTCTGTCCTGGAGCACCAGGACCTGCTGGTGACCACCTGGATCCCACCCTCACCTGGAGCTGTTCCATGGATCCTCTGAGGGCAGGAGATGCCCCTTGGAGCAGCGCTGGGGTGACGCTGCCCTTTCCCAACAATCCAAGCATTTCCAATCCCCCCCCAATCCCACATCCAGGATCTCCGTGTCCCGTTACCTCCTGAAGCTCTTCTCCGTGGATTGCTGGTTGGATTTCCCAGGAGAGACATCGGAGCCGTGCCGGTGGCTGGACAGGAGGCTGTCGGTCTCCAAGGAATACCTCCCATCCCCCTCCGAGTGCACGCTGGGAGTCTCCAGGAATTCCTTGTCATTCCAGGTGCCCACCGTCCCATCCAGAGCCTGGTAGCGGATCTCTATGGAGATACTGGTCTGCAAGACAAGGAGACACCATCAGCGCCCCTGGAATATCCCGGGAAATCCAAAAAGCGGGAAGAGCATCAGCCATTGGGTGTTTTAGCCTTGCTGATCCCAAAGTTTCTCTCTTCCTGGATGCGGATTCTTTGCTTCTTCTGCCAAGGTCAGGATTAAATAGCGAGTTGGAATTTCTTGTTGGGACTCAGATGTTTATCTTATCTATGTTCTTATCAGTTCTTATCGATCTTATCTCACAAACCCTGAGTTCTGCAGCACTTCACTCCAACAAACCACAAATGGAGTCCCATCTCTCTCTCTGCAAGGCCTTTTAAGGATAAACTGTTCGATTAAGAAATTACACCTAGATTATTTTTACTTTTTACCCAATTACCAACCACCCGTGGCCCGCAATGTGGAGTTTTTTATCCAATTACGCAAAATCAACCAAACCCTAGGAGAAGAAGATGAAGAAGGTGAAGAAGAGGGTGAAGAAGAAGAAGAAGGTGAAAAAGAAGAAGGTGAAGAAGAAGAAGAAGGTGAAAAAGAAGAAGGTGAAGAAGGTGAAGAAGAAGAAGAAGAAGGTGGAAAAGAAGAAGATGAAGAAGGTGAAGAAGACAGCGAAGCAGATGAAGGTGAAGAAGAAAAAAATAAAGAAGGTGAAGAAGATGAAGAAGGAGAAGGTGAAGAAGAAGACGAAGAAGACGGTGAAGAAGAAGAAGAAGACAAAGAAGATGAAGAAGAAGAAGAAGGGCAAGAAGTTGAAGCAGAAGAAGGTGAAGAAGAAGAAGATGAAGAAAAAGAAGAAGATGAAGGTAAAGAAGAAGAAGAAGGTGAAGAAGGACCAGCCACCACCCCAAAACCTCCATCTTGCCCCATATTTATTACCATATTCTAAAACCCCAAACTCTGAGTTTTCCATCCTGTGACATCACACACTTCTACCCAACTCCACACCCACAATCCCAGTGCTGTCACTCAATTCTGGAAGCTTCTCCACGGCCTCAGGTCAAATGCAGTGCTCTCCTGGGAGTCAGAGTCTGTCAGCACAGAACGTCTGAAGTTCCCAGCGTCCACAATTCCAACATCTGGACACCTGGAGAGGCAGCTTTGGGCTGGAAAGGGATCTGATTATGGTCAGGAATTCCTGGTGCATCCCAGACCAGCAGCAACAGAGCCGGGAGAGGGAAAAGCCCGGAAGAGCCTCAAACCCTGGGAGCAGCTGGAGACACCAGGAGCAGGTGGAGTGGGTTCCTGGTGGAGCTTTGTTCCCTGGTCCATCACTTTGTTGGGAATTTTACCCAGTGATACTGCTAATCCATGGATTTGTGGGGCTTTACTCCAGCCTGGTCCTGTCTCCAGGCTGGGCAGGATTTTTTAGGATTGGGCATCCCAATCTTGGATTTGTTCTGGTTTGGATCTCCCAGTCTGGCCATGACCAACCTAGGTGGGGCTTGGGGACACGAAGGGACCTGGCACTGGACGTGTCCAAACTTCATCTCAAGCTCCTCATGGATCACAGAATCCTGGAATGGTTTGGGTGGGAAAGGACCTTAAAACCCATCCCATTCCCATTCCACCTCCCAGGCTGCTCCAACCCCCATGTCCAACCTTTCCTTGGACACTCCCAGGGATCCAGGGGCAGCCACAGCTTCTCTGGGAATTCCGGCCCTGCCAGGAACTCCTTCCCAAGATCCCACATCCATCTCTGATCTAAAGCTCCTTGGATGAACCAACTCCGAGTAAGTTCCTCTCCCTTTTCCATGTGGCCATCCCCAACTTACTCCAGGGTGCAGCAAATTCAGGTTTGGAGCTTTCAAGTATTTTTCTCCCTAAAATCTTTCCTTTTTTTTCCCTAAAATCTTTCCTTTTTTCCTCCCTCAAATCTTTTCTTTCTTTCACCTAAAACCTTTTTCTTCCTAAAATATTGCCTTTTTTTCTCCCTATTTCCCTTTTTTCTCCCTAAAATCTTTCCTTTTTCTCCCTAAAATATTTCCCTTTTTTCTCCCTAAAATATTTCTCTTTTTTCACTTAAAATATTTCCTCTTTTTTCCCCTAGAATCGTTCCTTTTTTTCCCCCTGAAATTGTTCCTTTTTTCTCCCTATTTCCCTTTTTTCTCCCTAAAATATTTCCCATTTTTCCTCCCTAAAATATTTTCTTTTTTTCTCCCTAAAATCTTTCCTTTTTCTCCCTAAAATCTATCCCTTTTTTCTCCCTAAAAGATTTCTCTTTTATCCCTTAAAATATTTCCTCTTTTTTCCCCCTAAAATTGTTCCTTTTTTTCTCCCTGAAATTGTTCCTTTTTTCTCCCTATTTCCCTTTTTTCTCCCTAAAATCTTTCCCTTTTTTATCCCTAAAATATTTCTCTTTTTTCCCTTAAAATCTTTCCTCTTTTTTCCCCTAAAATCATTCCTTTTTTTCTCCCTGAAATTGTTCCTTTTTTCTCCCTATTTCCCTTTTTTCTCCCTAAAATCATTCATTTTTTTCCTCCCTCAAATCTTTCCCTTTTTTCTCCCTAAAATATTTTCTTTTTTCTCCCTAAAATCTTTCCCTGCAGTCCAAATGGAATCAATTCATTGAGATTTCATCCTGCTGCTTTTGCTCCCATGGCCAAAATCCTTCTAAAAGCTCAGATTTGGACAAAGCAATTTGAAATTAAAAAAAAAAAAAAAAAGCCAAAAAGCAATTCCCAATTCCCTCTCCTAGAAAATGCCTCTTTTGAAAACCCATCAGCTGCTGACAAGATTAAAGTACAAGGAAAAAAAGCACTTTTCCACCTCCACTCTGCTTCCATGGAGAAATTATCTGTTATTTTGGGTTCAAAACCAACGGATTTTAGATAAAAACCAAAAAAAAACCAAATTAAAAAAAAAGGTTAAAAAATGGGGAATGGGGAAATTTCTTACAGAAATCTTCTTTTTTCCATGTTTATATTTAAGAGGAGGTGCAGCCTCCCCCCCTGCTCCAAACAAGGGGATGCTGGAAGGCTGGAAAATCCAAGATTTGGGAAGAGAACAATTCCAGAGGGATTCTGTGCATTCCGCACGTGACAGCCGAAGGGTGACTCAGTCCCAGCTGGGAATGAAGATCTGGGGGAAGGTTTTGATTGATTTATCTTCTACTTTTTTTTTTTTTTTAATGGAAAAATCCAAATTTGAGTCAATCACAGCTAATTTTCCCCCCAAAGCTATTGGAGAATGTCAAATAAACCCCCAGGATATGAGGAGGAAAAACAGGGATCAAAGTTGGAATGTTTGGTTTTTTCACATTTTCAGACATTTAGGGGTTAAAATCTCCTTTTCCAGCTGGACTTAGGAGTTAAAAAAACCTTTCAAGGCAGGAAAAATTAAGGATATAACAAAGTGAAAGATCTGTGGGATGAGTGGGATCATGCCTTGGAAGGGCTATTAGGAGGAGTGGGTTGGAATTAGGAGAAATTCCCTTTGGAAACAATGGGATGGGAAAGAAAATGAGGAAGGAGAAAAATCCCTGCAGAGCTGGGAGAGGTTGATCTTCCCCTGGGGATTTTAAATTGATTTTTTATGGATTTTTTTTTTTCCCCGGCCGCTTGAGAAAAAAATTAATTCTGAGCCATCCTGACTTTTCTGTTGTAGGAGAATGGACACAGCTGGAATTTTGCTCCTGGCTCCGGCATTCCTCGAGTTTTTAATCTCCTGGCCAAGGCAATAAAGTCGGGAGGGAGGGCGGGAGCGGCTAGGGATGGTTCTCAGCCAGCCCGGAAAAAAAGGAAAACGATTTCCAACCTCTCCTTTGGGTTCCATCAGGGAAAAATGAGGCTGTTCCCAGAAACTGCCTCAGGATGGGTGGGAAAAGATCTTAAATCCCACCCCATTCCAACCCCGACACCTCCCACCATCCCAGGGTGATCCAAACCCACCCTGGGACACTGCCAGGAATCCAGGGATTCTTTGAGAATTCCAGCCCAGCCAGCCAGGAATTCCTTCCCAAGATCCCACCATCCCAAGCTCCCCTTTCCCACTGGAAGCCATTCCCTGGCTCCTGCCCCTCCAGCCCTTGCCCAAATCCCAGCTCTCCTTTCCCTCTGCAAAAAGCTCCAAGGATTCCCTGCATCCTTCCCTGATCCAGCTGCATATTCCCAGCTCTCCCAACCTGGCATTGGATCCATCCTGATTCTTCCTTGAGAAGGAATTTTTGGATCCAGGGGCTTCCCTGGGAATTCAGGATTCCAGGAAGTCTCCCTTCCCTTTTCCACCCCCAAATTCCATAAAAATCCCTCAGGATGGATCCTGAGTGTCCTTGATCCCAGAATCCCGGAATGGTTTGGGATGGGATCCATGGACCTTCAATCCTATCCCAGGAACACTTCCCACCATCCCAGGATGCTCCAAATCCACCCTTGGACAGGGATCCAGGAATTCTCTGGGAATTCCAGCCCAGCCAGGAATTCCTTCCCAAGATCCCACCATCCCAAGCTCCCCTTTCCCACTGGAAGCCATTCCCTGGCTCCTGCCCCTCCAGCCCTTGTCCAAATCCCAGCTCTCCTGGAGCCCCTTTGGGATCAGGAAGCAGCTCCAAGGATTCCCTGGATCCTTCCCTGATCCAGAGGCACATTCCCAACTCTCCCAGCCCTGCAGCAGCTCCGTGCTCTCCTCTGGACTCTGACTCGGCTTTCCCAAACTCTTGGATCACACAGAAAATCCCTGAGGCAGCTCCTCACCTGGAATCCCACAATTTCCACACCCCTCTGGGAAAATCAGGATAAGAACCCCCCCGGTTCGGGGGCGCATCCGTCATCCCGAGCCCCCATCCCGAGGGAAAATCTCCCCCTGTTCGGAGCCACCGCCGCTTCCCTCGCTGCCTTCCCATCTCACGGGAGCCGTTTCCCATGGAAACGGAGTTTTGGAAGCAGCTTGGAAACGCAGCTATTTCTGATCCTGATATCCAACCCCGGGGGTTCCATTAAAAATCAGCATTCCCCCCGCCCCGCTTTTTCCCTGGGAGCCACTGCCTCGTCCAGCACCAAGGACAGGGGCGGATGAGTGGAATTCTTGGAATTAGCAGGGAGGAGAGCAGGATTTCATTAAGTGGCCTCTCCTGGGGGGGATAGGGGGAGTGGAACCAATAAAAATCAGGAATGCAGTCCTGAGGAGGGCGGGGAAATGCAAGGAGTGCAGTTGTGCTTGGGAAAGATAATTCCAGCTGCTCTCTGGTTTATTGGGAAGTTGCCTGATGAAAATCATTCTCCAAGGGAGGAAAATTCTGTATTTTTAGGATCCTTCGGTGTCACAAACGGCACAGAGGGAAACCAATGGATGGAAGTTGAATCCTGGTGGATTGCCACCAAATTCCTGGTGGCAAAATAATTCCTGATGGCCTCCTGGCCTGGCCAGGGCTTGGGATGGAATCCTGGAATCCCAGACTGGTTTGGGTGGGAAGGGACCTTAAATCCCATCTCATTCCAGCCCTGACACTTCCCACTGCCCCAGGCTGCTCCAAGCCACATCCAGCCTGGCCTTGGACATTCCCAGGGATCCAGGGGTGGCCACAGCTCCTCTGGGAATTCCAGCCCAGCTCCTTCCCACCCTCCCAGCCAGGAATTCCTTCCCAATATCCCACCTATCCCTGCCCATTGGAAGGGGATGGAACTGGATGAGCTTTAAGGTCCTGTGCAACCCCAACCATTCCATGATTCCATGATAAAGGACACTCAGTATCCATCCAGAGGGATTTTTGGGGAAGTTGGGGATGTAAAAGGGAGAAAAGAGGAGGGGAGACCCTTCCTGGAGCCCTGAGATTCCCAGAGAACCCCCTTGTTCCTGAAATTCCTTCTCAGAGAGGAGTTGGGATTGGGATGGATGCAATGCTAGGGCTGGGAGAGCTGGGAATGTGCAGCTGGATCAAGGAAGGATCCAGGGAATCCTTGGAGCTGCTTCCTGAGCCTCAAGGGGCTCCAGGAGAGCTGGAATTTGGGCAAGGGCTGGAGGGGCAGGAGCCAGGGAATGGCTTCCCGTGGGAAAGGGGAGCTTGGGACTGTGGGATCTTGGGAAGGAATTCCTGGCTGGGCTGGGATTCCCAGAGAATCCCTGGATCCCTGGCTGTGTCCAAGGAAAGGCTGGATCACCGTGGGATGGTGGGAGGTGTTGGGATTGGAATGGGGTGGGATTGAAAATCCCTTCCTCCCCAAACCCATCTGGAATTCAGTGATTCCATCCTGTGCTCTGCTTCTCTCTGCCCATGCTCAGATCAAACCAGGTCCATCCCTGCTTTTTCCCCATCCCAATCTTCCCACACTTTTCCAATATAGGTTTTTCTTTGCACCCTCCGGACATTCCCAGCTGCCTCATCCCTTCAGAGCAGGAGTAACGGGATCAAGGCAAAGAGAACCGATTTCCCTATTCCCACAGGTTCAGTGGAGACAGGGACACACGGATCCGGGAATGATGGGAATGTTGGCCTCGGTGACCCACCTGGATGGTGGAATTGTTGTCATCAATGAGCGTGTCCGTCACCTCCAGCTGCCCTTCCGCCACCACCTTCTGCAGGACCATCCGGAACGTCCCGATGAGCCTGCAGAGCAAAGGACAGGAAATCCCGGGAGTTCTCACCCACCAGGACTGGATTTTCATGGGAAAAGGGATTTGCTTCCCATTATCCTTAGGAGAGGGAGAGGTGAGATCCTAGATCGGGGCTCAGTGGAGGTGATGGAAAAAGGAGAAGGTGAGAGAGGAGCTGTTCCAAGGGAATGCTGTTGGGATAAGGAAAGGAGGAGATTTGGGAATAATCACTCTTGAATTCCTGCAATGCCCCTGAGGGATCCCAAAGCGGCCTTTTCCATGTGGAATGTCCACAGTGGACACCTTTAACTGTGTTATATCCCTAATTTTCCATGCTGGTGACTCAAACAAGGAGCAGGGACCACCCCTCATCCATCTGCACCACATCATGGAATCATGGAATGCTTTGGGTGGGAATGGACCTTGGAGCTCATCCCAATTCCTTCCACCATCCCAGGTGGCTCCATGCCCCAATGATATGAAGGAATTATTCCCAACATCCAACCTGAACCTCCCTGTGGCCATTCCCTCTCATCCTGTCCCTTTCCCTGGGAGCAGAGCCCGACCCCCCCTGGCTGTCCCCTCCTGTCAGGGAGTTGTGCAGAGCCACAAGGTCTCCCCTGAGCCTCCTTTTCTGCAGGCTGAGCCCCTTCCCAGCTTCCTCAGCCTCTCCTGGGGCTCCATTCCCTTCCCAGCTCCATTCCCTTCCCTGGACACGCTCCAGCCCCTCCAGGACCCTGCAGGATTTCCACCTCCATCCCCCATTTTCCACATTCCAAGCACGGATCAATCCCTACAGAGGTCTGTCTCCAAGGTGCCCTGCAGGACATGGAATGGGAAAACCTTTCCTCTGTTTGATCCATAATTCCCAACCCAGAAGAAATAATTCACCCCATGGAAACATCCTTCTTCTTCTCCAAGATGAGGAGAAAGCTGCTGTATCCACCTGGATTTCAGGGTTTGGAAAACAACATTATTCCCTGTCTGCCAGAGCAGCAGCACTTTTGTTTTGGAAAGAATTCCTTGGGTTTATTCCATGGAATATCCTGAGCTGGAAGGGTCCCACCAGGATCATCCAGGCCAATTCCAGCTTTTCCTCAGGAGTACAGCCTTCAGGGCCCTGGATTCCTGCAGCTCTCCCTGTTTTCTAACCTGTTTGGAATCCAAACCATTCCCAGGTGTGGTGGTGACTTCCTTGCTCCTCTTGGATCCAGGTGGAGCTTTTGGCTCCCAGGTGCTCCATGCCCATAGAGGGCTGAGGAAGGAACAGGAAATTCCTCCTGAAATATCCCCCCTGCAGAGCTGCTCCAGCTCTGGGATCCAACATCGGGATCTGGAGCTGCTGGAATGAGTCCAGAGCAGGGTCTGGAGCTGCTCCAGGGACTGAGAAGAGCTGGGAATGTCCATCTGGAGAAGGGAGGGATCCAGGGAGACCCCAGAGCCCCTTGCAGGGCCTCAAGGGGCTCTGGGAGAGCTGGAGAGGGACTGGGGACAAGGCATGGAGGGACAGGACACAGGGAATTGCTTCCACTGGGAAAAGGGAGTTGGGGGTGGGATCTTGGGAAGGAATTCCTGGCTGGGAAGGTGGGGAGGGGCTGGACTGGAGTTCCCAGAAAAGCTGTAGCTGCCCCTGGATCCCGGGCAATGTCCCAGGCCAGGCTGGACAGGGCTTGGAGCACCCTGGGATAGTGGAAGGTGTCAAAGTTGGAACAGGATAATCCTTAAGGTCCCTTCCCACCCAAAGCATTCCATGAATCCATGGCAAAACCAGAGCCCTTCCAAGCCCTGCAGCAGAGGGCAGGGACAGATGGGACCTTGGGAAGGAATTCCAGGCTGTCGAGGTGGTGAGCCCTGGCACAGGTTTCCCAGAGAAACTCCTGTCCTTCCTCAGATCCCTCCCAAGCCGCTTCCCCCGGCAGGATCTGAGCAAGACGGAATTAAAAATTCAGGACTTGTCTGTGCCGCCGTTTAATTCCAAGTGTTCCATAATTCATCAGGGCCCTGCTCCCTCCCTTCCCTGCCGTTTCTGCTGATGGAAAAAAGGGAAATTTTCTGGGTCATCCGTAATTTTATCAGCCCTGAGGAGCAGCTCTGGTTTCCAGCCCCAGCCAGGCTGGTTCAGTACCTGGAGCTCGCTCAAATCCCGGGATCAGGGAGTCTGGGATGCTCCAAACCCCGGGACCCACCAGGCTTTGCCCTTGTGGTGCATCCCAACTTCCAGGGATGCCTCCTGTATCCCCGAGGCCATTCCAGGGACACTGTGGGGATGGTGAATCCCATGAATCTGGTCGCGCTTTCCCAGCACTGAAGTTTTCCTAGGGCCAGAATTCCAGGTGTCTGTGCCAAGAGCATCCTCCAGCCCAGGAAATCCCATTTTCCCTCCTCTGCTCCCTCAGCCTTTAGTGTTTGATCCATGGGCAAGGTTTGTTCCTGAACCCAGGAAGAGGCTCTTTTTTGGGAATGGCATCTCCATCCATCCATCCATCCATCCATCCATCCATCCATCCATCCATCCATCCATCCATCCATTGATGGATCCATCCCTCCATACAGCCATACCTCCATCCATCCATCCATCCATCCATCCATCCATCCATCCATCCATCCATCCATCCATCCATCCATCCATCCATCCCTCCATCCCTCCATCCCTCCAGCCATCCATCCATCCATCCCCGGAACCATCTATCCCTGGATCCATCCATCCATCCATCCATCCATCCATCCATCCATCCATCCATCCATCCATCCATCCATCCATCCCCTGGAACTGACAAGAGCCAAATCCTGGGACCTCCATCCCAGTTTGGTCCCCACTTCCAGAAGCCCCTGGAAAGGAGGGATAAGGAAAGCAGAGGGGTTCCACACCTTCTGGCCCCTTTTCCAGGGAATTATCCTGCTGAACCCTCATGGAATTGCCCAAGGCCAGGTTGGATGGGGCTTGGAGCACCCTGGGATGGTGGAAGGTGACCATTCCAATTTGGAACCTGCAGCTTTTCCACGGATTTCCAAATCCCTGCTTGGGCAATCCTGATTAATTCCAGCTCTTTCCTCTTGCAACTCCCGCCTGGAGATTTCTCTGGAGCCTTTTTTCCCCTCTCCAGCCAAATTACAGCTTCATCTGGAATTATCTCAGGCCATGGAATTGGAGCTTCCAAAATCACTTCCCTCCTAATTATCCCCTTCCCGCCGCTTGCAGGAGCCCGTAATTACTCCGGGTTTTTTTCCCCTGGAATACCTGGAGAAATGTGGGACATTCCAGCTGCTCCAGCTCAGCAGCCTCCAGGTACTAAAAGTTGCTCCCGCCAAGATTCTTCCCCCTTTTTCTTCGGGAAACTCTTGCAGGAGTTCCCAATAAATAGGAATTATTTTTTCTTTGGAAGGCAAGTGAAGTTTGTTCCCCCTTTTTCTTTGGGAAACTCTTGCAGGAATTCCCAATAAATAGAAATTTTTTTTTCTTTGGATGGCAAGTGGATAATGAGTGAAATCATCCCTGGGTATGGAAATATCCTGCCAGGAAATTTAATTTGGGATGAGATTTCTGGAGAGTCAGTTTGGATGTGCTCAGGCTCTCGCTCCATGTTTGGATCGATGTCGCTCCAAGTTTGGATCCAGAAGTTAAAAATTCCACAAAATCTGAGGCAGCTGGAGCTGAAGGGGTCACACCCGAGGGGCTGCAGGCAGGAATTTGGCACTGAGAATTCCACCCTGGAATCCTGGAATGCTTTGGGTGGGAAGGACCTGAGAGCTGATCCCACTCCAACCCTGACCTTCTGCAATCCCAGATTGCTCCAAGCCCCATCCAACATTTTTTTGGGCACTTCCAGGGAGGGGACAGCTTCCCTGGGAACTCCATCCCAGCCCGTAACAGCCAGGAATTCCATCCCAAAATCCCATGCTCCGTGTGGGGAGGGCAGTCGGACAACAGGGAAACCTCCAACTCCAGAGTTAATTTTTTTCCATTCTCCTGCTCCAGCAGGAGACAATTTTCCATGGACAATTTTTCCAGACAATTTTCCACTGATGATTTTTCTGGATCATTTTCTACAGATGGTTTTTCTGGATAATTTTCTGCAGATGACTTTCTGGATAATTTTCCACATAAAAATTTCCAGCTAATTTTCCACAGATGATTTTCTGGATAATTTTCTGTGGGTGGCTTTTCCAGATAATTTTCCATGGATGATTTTTCTGGATAATTTTCTGTGGATAATTTATCCAGATAATTTTCCATGGATGATTTTTCTGGATGATTTTCCACAGATGATTTTTCCAGATTTTTTCAACTGTTTGTTTTTCCGGATAACTTTCCACTGATTATTTTCCTGGATAATTATCCACGGATGAAATAAGGATCCCTCTGGAGACACAAAGGATGCTGTGCCAGGATCTCCATGTCTGGAGAAGAGCAAAGACCTGGACCAAGCTCTGTTTCCATCCCGGAGACTCCAGGGATGGATTTAACCCTTTGGAATCCGGATCTTTTTGTCCCTGTCAGGTAACGGAGCAGCTCCTGCCTCTTCTCTGCAGGATGGGTTTTCCATAGGAAAATCATCTCTGCTCCAGGTTTGGAATGTGGCTTTGGGCCTTTGGCCGGATCCCGCTGCTGCTCCAGAGGAAAACAGGGACAAGGAGGAGAGGAAACCCCCTGGAGCAAAAACTCCAGGGTTTTGTGCACATTCCTTAAGGATTGGGATCTCTGCCCGGTGTTATCCCTGTTTTCTGCACAAGGAAAACCTGCTCGGAAAGGCTGGGCCAGGCTGTCCCAAAAGTTTGGGAATGGGACCACAGGGGTGATGCTCCATAGCCTCTGGATCACGGCTGCCTCTTGGATTCATCCCTGGTTGTGCCTCTGCTTTTTTTCCCTGGATCTTCCCCTCTCCTGGGTGTGATTCCCATTCCCACATCCCTCAGGAGTGTCCCGTGGTGGCTTTTCCTGCTCAAAATCCCCCCAAAAATTTGGGATCTCAAATTTCCTCCATCCAGCTTCTTCCAGGGCCCAGAACCATGGGAGAACACCCCAGGGATTTTTCTCCCATCCTGGGGGGGTTCTGAAGGTTTCCCAGGAACTGTGGAAAATGCCTGAATTCCAGCAGGATCCCGGTATTCCCACCTAGGTCATCCCTCCTCACACCAGGATTTTCCAGGATGGGATCACATGGATTATTCCATGCCATGGGAATCTCCTGGGTTTTATTCAGGATGTGGAGGCCCCACAATTTTTCATTCTTCCCTCTTGTGGAACTTTTCCAGTAGGAATTTCCACCTGGGAATGACCCACGGGCAGGATGTGGCTCCTGGATGCTTTGGATGCATCCTGGAGAGATTCCCAGCCCGGAAATTCCCAGTCCAGGAGCTGGGGAAAGAATTTTTGGGATGCCGTGGCCCATCTGGGGGGGTTAGGAGGCTTCTCCCTTGTCCCTTTTCCTTGGATACTCAGCACCCTGGGAATGCTCCTGGAGACCCTCCGGAGGCGGGATGAACCCACCAGGATCCAGAGGCACCTGGATGAGGCCAAACAGGGAGCACATTCCCAGGAACTGGCTGCTGGTGACAGCCACAGGCAGAGGGAACAAAGGGAGCTGCCGGGGACGTGACTCCGGAGGGTCTGGATCAGGTCCTGGATCAGGTATCCCGCCTTTTTCCAGGCCTTTGATCAATGGCCTTCATCAGCTGCTCGTGAATTATTCATGGAGCACCCGGATCAGCTTTCCCATGCCTCTCCCTCCTCCCCTCCTCCTCCTCCTCCAGAGGATTTGACGAATGGGCCAGAGTTCCAGCTCTGCCTCGGTTTTATGGGAATTCCTATTCCAGACATTCCCTGCATTTCTAGAGGGATGCTCCCAATCCTCTCCCTCCTCTCTCTTCCTCCTCATTTCTGGACAAGGAGGGTGGGCTGGAATTACAGACCAAGGGAATTCTTTTCCTGCATTGTTACTGGCATTCCCAGAGGGATGTTCCCAAAATTCTCCATCCTCTCCTCCAACTGATTCGAAGGATGTGCTGGAGTTCCAGCACTGCCCTGTTTCAATGGAATTTCTTTTCCCATTTATTCCTTGCATTCCTGGAGGGATGTTCCCAAAAATATCACAACCTCATCCAACTTATTCCCAGATAAGGAAAATGGGCTGGAGTTCCAGCACAGCCTCAATTTAATGGGAATTCCTATTCCATATATTCCCCGTATTACTGGAGGGAGGTTCCCAGCACCAGCTCCTCTCTTCTCCTCACCCTCCCAGCCAGGAATTCCTTCCCAAGATCCCACCATCCCAAGCTCCCCTTTCCCATGGGAAGCCATTCCCTTCCCTGGCTCCTGCCCCTCCAGCCCTTGCCCAAATTCCAGCTCTCCTGGAGTCCCTGGAGGCTCAGGAAGCAGCTCCAAGGATTGCCTGAATCCTCCTGTTTTCCAGGTGTCCTCGTGGATCCATGTGGGAAGGGATTTTAAATCCCATCCCATTCCAAGCCCAACACTTCCCACTATCCCAGGTGGCTCCAAGTCTCATCCAGCCTTTCCTTGGACACTTCCAGGGATGGGGCAGCCCCAATTTCCCTGGACACAATCAACCCAACACCCACAGGAGCTGGAAAATCCGGGAAAACACATTCCAGCATCAACTTCCACCTGGACAATCCACAAAAAAAAATCCAATTTCCTTTAAGCCACGGAAATTTCATGGAAACAATCAGCACAACTTGGGAAAAACTCGGTGATGAGCACCACAGAATTCCTGGGGTGGATTCCTCACACTCCGAGCCTCTCACACGGCACCAGAAATTCCCGGGAAACTGGGAATTCCCTCCTGCCTCCAAATGGAAGCGGAGCTGCCTCGTCCCGCGGGATGAGATCCGTGTGGGCCGTGGGAAGGAGGGACTCACCTGTTGGTGAAGACTTTGCTGTAGTTGAACACTTGGATCTCCAGGATCTCATTCCCGTCGATGTTGGTCGCCACCGGCCAGCGGAAAGTCTGGGAAAAGGAGGAGAGGGATGAGCCGGGATTGTTTTGGGAAAAGGAAGAGATGGATGAGTCAGGATTGGTTGGGAAAAGGAGAGGGAAGAGCCAGGAGGGTTTTTGGAAAAGAAGGAGAAGGATGAGCCAGGACCAGTTGGGAAAAGGAGAGGGAAGAGCCAGGAGGGTTTTTGGAAAAGGAGGAGAAGGATGAGCCAGGACCAGTTGGGAAAAGGAGGAGAGGGACGAGCCAAGAGGATTTTGGGAAAAGGAGGAGAATGGACGAGCCAGGCAGGATTAGTTGGGAAAAGGAGAGGGAAGAGCCAGGATTTTTGGGAAAAGGAGAGAGAGGAACCAGGAACATTCAGGAAAAGAAGGATGAGGATGATCCAGTTTTTTGGGAAAAGGAGGAAATGGATGAGCCAGGATTGGTTGGGAAAAGAGGAGAGAAGAGCCAGGAGAGTTTTGGGAAAAGGAAGAGGTGGGCAAGCAAAGACTGGTTGGGAAAAGGAGGAGAGGGATGAGCAAGGATTGGCTGGGAAAAGGAGGAGAGGGATGAGCCAGGATCAGTTGGGAAAAGGAGAGAGGAACCAGGAGCATTCCGGAAAAGAAGGACAAGGATGATCCAGGAGCTTTTGAGAAAAGGAGGAGTGGGATGAGCCAGATGTGATCCAGGGAATAGCAGTGGAGGGAATGGGGATGGAGAAAGGCCTCTTTTCCCAGGAAAAAGGCAGCTTTTCCTAGGAAAAAGGGCTGTTTCACATGGATGTCACTAAGGATATGCTCAGTGCCAACTATTCCATGGATTCACATGTGGAAAATATGAATACAGACATTGGATGAGGATGGGAATACAGAGCCAGTCTGGGAGAGCTGGGAATGTGCAGCTGGATCAGGGAAGGATCCAGGGAATCCTTGGAGCTGCTTCCTGATCCCAAAGGGGTTCCAGGAGAGCTGGGATTTGGACAAGGGCTGGAGGGCCTGGAGCCAGGAAATGGCTTCCAGTGGGAAAGGGGAACTTGGGATGGTGGGATCTTGGGAAGGAATTCCTGGCTGGGCTGGAATTCCCAAAGAATCCCTGGCAGTGTCCAAGGAAAGGTTGGAGCACTCTGGGATGGTGGGAGGTGTCACAGTTGAAACTGGATGATCCTTAAATTCCCTCCCCACTCAAACCATTCCATGATTCCATAAAATATGATCCCTTTCCTATTTTTTTTTTACTTCCCAAGGCAAATCCCTCTGTCAGCCCAACCCCGTGGATTCCCAGTTTTCCAAGCCCCCAGGACCTCCTAAATCCTCCCTTCCCAAGCCACTCCTGGCACACCCCGTGTCAGGAATGTGCCAGAGGCAGTGGATCCAGAATCCAGGATCCCTCCCAGGAACAGCAGAGCGGGATTGAAAACCACAGGAAGAGAATTTGCTCATCCAGCAAATTCCCGGGAAGGAACTGATGCCTCCTCAGCACTTCCTGAGCTATTTATTCCCAGTTTTAATTGGTCTGCAGAGTCAAGGAAGCAAAGGAAAAATTACTGGACTATAAAGGGAAATGGGAAACGGCGCCAACGGATCCAGCACTGCTCTGGATCCTGCAGCAGGATTTATCCTGAGCTCTCCATTTGGGGATGGAATTTAGTCCTTCCCCTGCCTTTTCCTTGGATTTTTCCCAAATGTTTTGATGCTCCAGGGATTGGATCCAGTGATCAAATCACCTGGAAATCCCAAGGTTATGGAATCAAGGAGCTGGAAAAATCCTTGGAGATCACTGAATCCAAGATTTCCCAGCGCTGCCGGGGCCACCCTTGGTCCATCTCCCCACATCCATGTGGATTAAAATCCCTCTGGGAATTCCACCACTGGACAGCCCTTTCCAGGAAGGAATTCCGCAGGAATGCCCCTCTGGCCTGAGGAATTGTCCTGTTCCCACTTTTCAGGGCTCTGCACCAGCAGCCCTCGGCTCCTTTTCCCAGAGAGAGGAGGACAAAAATGGGAATTATCCCAGTCAAGTTCTCTTGTCTCTGTCCAGCCCCCATCCAAAAGGTGCTGGATGTGCTTTGGGATCCACCAAATCCCGGGAAATCCACTCCAAACCCAAGGAAAGCTGAAGGAAGTGGCAGCAATTGTGGGGAGTGGCGTCCAGGGATTCACTAAATTCTGGGATGGCGTTTGCCAAAGGAAAAGGGGGAAAATAAATCTGGAAAAGTCGTGGCTGGAGCCACAGCTTGATCCAAGGGGTTTTCCAAGCACTGGGAAACAAACGGGAAACTGGGAAGGCCCTGGCACAGAATTCCCAGAGAAGCTGTGGGTACCCCTGGATTTCTGGAAGTGTCCAAAGCCAGGCTGGACAGGGCTTGGAATACCCTGGGATCAGGAAAAGTGTCCCTGTCCCTGGAGTGGGATGAGTTTTGCTGGGTCTCTTCCTACCTAAAATTCCATGATTTGCATTTCCTGGAATGATCAGGAAAAGTGTCCCTGTCCCTGGAGTGGGATAAGTTTTGGTGGGTCTCTTCCCACCCAAAATTCCATGGTTTGTGTTTCCTGGAATTGGCAGGAGCAGCTCCTGCCTCAGGGCCTGTTCGAAATTATCCCAGGAAATTTCATCTCCCAGGAATTTGGGCTCCTTCATTCCCAGAGATTCCCTTCCCCCCGGCTGTGGGGGATCTCCAGGAAAAGCCTTTCCAAGATTAAATCCTTTGGGATTTCAGCACAGAACCCAAACATTCCTGATTAACTGGGGAGCTGTGCACAGCCTCTGGAATATTCCAGGATCTGGAGCAGCAGAGGCTTTGCAGAATTCTTTAAGGAATGAAGGAGAAAATAATTGGGAAAGAAACGGAGCGGAACCAAACAAATGGAAACCGCTGGGGTCTGAAATCCAAATCCTGCCTGGGGGCGGATCCTGATCCACGGGAAGGGGGGGTGGGAAAAGAGGGAATTAACACGGAAAAGAGGGGGCAGGAAAAAAGGGAATTACCATGGATTTCCTCAGCTCTGAGATCACAGAATCCAGGGATTACCAAGGTTGGAAAAGCCCTCTGGGATTGTCGAATCCAAGATGTGCGAATAGGACAATTCCTGGAGTACCACACCCAGGAATTCCTTGGAAACCTCCTGGGATGGGGACTCCAAACCTCCCTGGGAGCCCCTTCCAAGGCCTGGCTGCCCTTTCCATGAGGAATTATTCCCAAAATCCAACCTCAAAATTCCCTGGCACAGCCTGAAGCTGTTTCCCCTTGTCCCTATTCCCGGGAAGCAAAGCCTGACCCCCCCCTCCTGCTCCAGGATTTGGGATCTGCTATGGATAATCCAAGTGGTTTGAACTCCAAATATTCCCAGGAATTCCCTGTGCCCACAGGAGGGTGGAGATTCCCTGGATATTCCCTCAGTAGGAAGGATGTGATCCAGGAATGTCCCCATGGCATCGCAGAGCCTGTGGCTGCTCCAGGAGGGATTCACTTCCCTGAAAGTTCTGGAATTCCAGGCTGGACTCAGCTCCTGATCCAAACATGATTCCAACCATTCCCAAAGACTTTTCCAATGGAATGTGGTGAAGGGGAGGGGGGGAATCCCACAGGGAGCAACAGAGGGGTTGGTGGGAGATGGAGTTGGATGGGGCTTGGAGGGGGAAAAATTCCCAAAAATTTGGGATGTTCCAGCCCTGGAAGTGTTCATGGGATGGTTTGGGTGGGAAGGGAACTTCAATCCCATCCCATTCCATGGGCAGGTAAATTTCTTTATCCCAGGCTGCTCCAAGGCTTTTCCTTGGACACTTCCAGGGATCCAGAGGCAGCCACAGTTCCTCTGGGAATTCTGTGCCTGAAGGAAAAAGAAGGAATTTCAGGGGGGGAAAAAATCCCAACTTCTTCCTCTTGAGACAAAGGAAAATGGAGCCAAAATCCCAGCGGGATTTTCCCAGCTTGGATGAACAATTTTTCTTGAAATTCAGTGCAGAAAATACTGGAATTTTTATGTTTTTAATTTATCCCCCCACCCTGGAAAATTCCATAGGGATTTTCCCACTTCTGTCCAGCCAGGAATCCCGTTTGGCCCCTGCCAGGAGAAATCTTGGAGCGGACAACAAAGATGCCAAGAAAAATCGGGAATAGGGATTTCACCAGGACTGGGAATCTTGGGTATCCACCTGTACAGGGAATCCTTGGAAAACAAGTGGGATTTTTTGGGATAAAAAGTATGGAAAACTTCTCCTACCTCGTCAAACTTGGCCTCGTCCTCGCAGTTTTCCAGCACTCGGGTGTAGAAGGAAAGTCCTGGAAAGGAAAAAGAGGGAAAACAGGTGGATAAAGGGCTGGGAGACCCCAGGAGACCCTGGGATTTTGGGATCTGGGAACTGCCAGATGGAAAAACTCCACTGGAATTCTGCCTCCTGGGAGACACCCCTTGATCCTGCGGTGCCTCCCCGCTCCAACCCTTCCCAATCCAGGAGCATCCCAACTTTTCCTGAGGGCGGAATCGTTATCCGCCTGTTCTCCAGGGGGTATCCATGAGTGATATCCCTCATTTCCCAGCCCCATTCCCGAGAGGAAACCTCTCCTGGCAGCTCTTTGTGATCCATTAACTCCTGGCTCCCTAATTAACCCCGGACACAAACGCAATTAAGCTGGGATGAAGTGGGAATTCCCATGGGAAAGCGACTCTGGAGCAGAGCTCAGATCCTGCTGGAGCTTCCCAAAAAATGGGCCAGGTGATGGAAATTCCCCGTTTTCCTGCCTTTTCCCCAAAGCCAGGCTGAAAAAACAGAATTTCCAGAAAATCCTGGAGTCATCCCTGTTTTTTTCCATGTGCAGTTGGATCAGGGAGCCTTTTGGAGCTGCCAGGATTCGATCCCATTCCCAAATCCCTGATGGAAAACTGGGACAATCCTCAGGGCAAAGCTGAAAGCTCTGGATCCTCACAGGATCCCTTGGGAATGTGGGAGCCAAATCCAAAGCTGTGGATGGAGAGGAATCCCTGATATTCCAAGATTTTGGCCAGGGAATCCATCCATCCAAAGCCAGGCTGAAAAGCCAGAATTCCCAGAAAATCTTGGAGTCATCCCTGGTTCCTTTCCATGTGCGGGGCAAGGAGAGGGAGAAGGGGAACCGTGACGGATCCGGGAGAACTTTGGAGCCGCTGGGATTTGATCCCATTCCCGAATCCCTGACGGAAAACCAGGAGAATCCTAAAGGCAAAGCTGAACCCTCACTCTGGATCCTCACCAGATCCCTTGGGAATCCTGTGGGATTCCCTTGGGAATGTGGGAGTCAAATCCAAAGCTGTGGATGGAGAGGAATCCCTGCTATTCTGGGATTTTGGGAGCGGATTTTGGACACAGAATCCATCTTTTCCCTCCACTTCCAGAGCGGGATCCACCAGTCGCCCTTCCTGCCTGCTCCCGTGCATCCGGAATCCCGTCTGTGCCTCAGTTTCCCCACTTTGGAAAATGCGGCGGCTCCCGGGATTCCCAGGAGAGGAGGAGCAGGGTCACTTCCCATGCCAGACTCGGGAATGCTTTATCCCAGATTTCTTTCCTTCCTCTCCCACCCGGGAGCTCCGGCGGATCCCTTGGGATGCGATGCCGGATGGGGCTGGGATGGGGAAGGGAATTCCTGTGCCAGGCTCAGGGATCCAGGAAAACCAGAGGAATGAGGAATATCCAGCCAGGAGCTGGGATCCTGAGCTCCTCATTCCCTGCTCAAGCATCCAAAGCTTTTCCAGAGGGGCTGGAAAAGTTTTTCCCAATGGATTTTGGGGCTGAGCTCCAACCAGAAACATTCCAGGCCTGGAATTCCAGGTCAGTGCACCTGGAATCCATCCTATCCCACTCCAGAGTCAGACAGGGCCTGGATGAGGGAAGGAACCACGGTAAAATGGAATTATTTTGGTTGGAAAACCCCTCTCGGACCGAGTCCGGCATTCCCTGCTCCCTGTCCCCAAGTGCCACATCCACAGGGATTCAATCCCTCTGGGAATGGGGATCCCACGTCCCTGGGCTGCCCCTTCCAGGCAGGAATTATTCCCGAGGAATGATTCCCGTGGACTCCAGGATGGGCTCAGGTCAGCATGGGTTCAATCCAAGAGCCAAAATTCCGTCAGGGATTTAAGGAATTGCTCGGAGAGGACCAGGGCCAGCAGGACACTTCCCAGGAAGCATTCCCAAATTTTCATGGAGCGAGGGGCAGCAGAGCATTCCCAGAGAAACCGAACAAGGGAAGAGCTCTCAGGGGGGTGGATTGGGATGAGCTTTAGGATCCCTTTCATCCCAAATCATTCCATGATTCCAAGATCATGGAAAACTCCCATTTTTCTGTTACAGAATCCACAGCATGGCAGGAAGATCCCAAAGGATCATCCCACTAATTTATCCTTACGGATTTTTCCCATCCCCTCATCCCGAGCCAGCTCCTGCATCCCATGGAATATTCCAGCCCAGATTCCAGCCCGGATTCCATTCCCAGAGCTCTCCCACATCCCAAAACGTTCCGGCTGCGTGTCCGGGAGGTTCCCGGCGATCATCCCTGGAATTCCTGGTCTGCATGGAGCTGCTCCCTCCGTTTCTCTTTGGATAAAAGGAATTTGGGAAAGACACCCAGAGCCTTTGGAGGGGAATTTTTATCCCTGCGGATCCGAGGTTTGCTGCAGCTTTGGAGCAGGGAATGAGCCCAAATCCCTCTCCAGGCACATCCAAGGGATGGATCCATCTGGATCCACTTCCTGGGTCCATCCACACCTGGAATTGCTTCCCGAGCTGCTTCCAACCCCTTTTAGCAGCTGGATTTTCCTGGCCAGGGCCTGGATGAGCCTGGGAAAAGAAATTCCCACCTGGAAGCATCGGGCGTTGGCTGCATCCCGGCGTGATCCTAAATCCCCTTTTCTGTGGGAATTTGTGGGAGGAAAAGAGCAGGAAAACTCTCAGGACCCCGATCCAACCATCCTGGAAATTCCTCCCTTGGAATTCCATCCCAGAATGGGTTGGGTGGGAAAGGACCTTCAATCCCACAATTCCTTTCCAATCCCAATATTCCAGGATGATCCAACCTTTCCTAGGACACTCCCAGGGATCCAGGGATTCTCCAGGAACTCCAGCCCAGCCAGGAATTCCCTCCCAATATCCCACAATCTCAAGCTCCCCTTTTCCAGTGGGAAGCCATTCCCTGTTTTCCAGTCTGGACCCAAAGCAGGGACGGATCCCAACATTCCCAAAGTCCCACTGGGAATTTTGGCTGGATTCAGGAGCAGGAATGTCCAGAACTGGAAATTTGGCATCTCCCAGGGCTCCATGGTGGATTTTCTGGGAATTCTGCTTCTTCCCAAAGATTTTCTTGGAGCTGGAAGCTCGACAGGGAGCTGAGGGTTAATTATCCCTGGTTAATGATCCTGAGGCAGGGAAAGCTGATCCAGGCTGGCGATGGAATTCCTGGAATTCCCCTGCAGAGCTGGGATCGCTGTTCCCGCCTTTTCTTTCTGATGGAATTCCTGGAATTCCCCTACAGAGCTGGGATCGCTGTTCCTGCCTTTTTCTCACTGATGGAATTCCTGGAATTCCCCTGCTGAGCTGGGATCGCTGTTCCCGCCTTTTCTTTCTGATGGAATTCCTGGAATTCCCCTACAGAGCTGGGATCGCTGTTCCTGCCTTTTTCTCACTGATGGAATTCCTGGAATTCCCCTGCTGAGCTGGGATCGCTGTTCCAGCCTTTTCCACCCCGATGGAATTCCTGGAATTCCCCTGCTGAGCTGGGATCGCTGTTCCCGCCCCCATCCCACTCTCCCTCCATGGATTCCCTGCCTCTGGAAGAGCTGGAATCCCATCCCGAGCCTTTCCCAAGCCTTGGGAAATCTCTGGCAGCTCCGGAACTTCCACAGCCCCGCGGGAATTTTTCCTCCTTCCCAAGGAAATCTTTGGAGCTGCTGCGGATCCCGGTGGGAATGGGAAGCTGCGGGATCCTCGGGAGAAATCCAGGCTGATCCCGGACCCCGGAACAAGGCGAGGATTCTTTTGGGAATTCCATGGGAGCCTCGATCCTACAAACCCTTGATCCCACAGCTGGATTCCAGCTGGGACACGATCCCTGCTCCCGGTGGGAATTTCACTGTGGGAATTCACCCCCCTTTTCCCTGGATAAACCCGAGGGGAGGGGATCCCAAAAAGAGCAGGTTTGGGGCCATGTGTGGGGAAACTGAGGCAGGGATGGATGCAGGGATTCCCCAAATCCTGTCCCACAAATCCTGACCCCAAATCCTGTCCCTCAAATTCCACCCCCAAATCCTGACCCCAATTCCCGTTTCCCAAACCCTGTCCCTGAAATTCCACCCCCCAAATCCTGACCCCAATTCCTGCTCCTCCAAATCTTGACCCCAAATCCCATCCCTCAAATCCTGATACCCCAAAATCCTATCCCCAAATTCCATCCCCCCAAATTCCACTCCCCAAATCCTGATCCTCTAAATCCTTTTCCTCAAATCCTTCTCCCCAATTCCTGTCCCCCAAATCCCACCTTCCCAAAATCCTGTCCCCCAATTCCTGCCCCTCAAATCCCGCACCCCAAATCCTTCTTTTCCAATCCTCTCTCCCAATTCCTGTCCCCAAAATCCTGTCCCCAGGTCCCACTACCTGAAATCCTTCCCCCCAAATCCTGCACCTCCAAACTCCACCCTCCAAATCCTGTCCCAAATTCCTGTCCCCCAATTCCTGTCCTCCAATTCCTGCTCCACCAATCCTGCTCCCCCAAACCTTGTCCCCAAAATCCCACTCCCAAATTCCTGTCCCCAAAATCCACTCCCCAAATCCTGATCCTCTAAATCCTTTCCCTCAAATCCTTCTCCCCAGTTCTTGCACCACAAATCCCATCTCCCCAAAATCCTGTCCCCCAAATCCTGCACCTACAAATCCTGCCCCCAAAATCCTGCCCCTCAATTCCTGCTTCCCAAATTCTGCCCCCAAATCCTGATACCCCAAATTTCTGTCCCCAAATTCCACTCCCCCAAATCCTGAACGTCCAAATCCTTTCCTCAAATCCTTCTCCCCAGTTCCTGCACCCCAAATTCTGCCTCCCCAAAATCCTGTTCCTCAAATCCTGCTCCACAATCCTTCTCCCAAAATCCTATCCCCAAATCCCGCACCTGCAAATCCTGCCCCCAAAATCCTGTCCTCAAAATCCTTTCCCTCAAATCCTTCTCCCCAGTTTCTGCACCCCAAATTCTGCCTCCCCAATATCCTGCCCCAAATTCCTGCTGCTCAATACCCACTTCCCAATCCTGCTCAACCAATCCTGTCCCTCAAACCCTGCTCCCCAAATCCTGTCCCCAAATCCTTTTCCTCAAATCCTTCTCCCCAATTCCTGCCCCTCAAATCCTTCTCTCCAAATCTTTCTTCCCCAATCCACTCCCCCAATTCCTGTTCCCCAAATCCTGTCCCCAGTTCTGGCTCCCCAAAATCCTATACCTCAAATCTTGCACCTCCAAACCCTGCCCTCAAAATCCTGTCCCCAATTCCTGTCCCCAAAATCCTGTCCCCAGTTCCCGCCCCCAAAAATCCTATACCCCCAAACCCTGCCCTCAAAATCCCGATCTCCAATCCCTCTCCCCCAGTTCCTGTCCCTCAACTCCCACTTCCCAAATCCTGCCCCACCAATCCTATCCCTCAATCCCTGCCCCCAAAATCCTGCCCTCCCAATTCCTGCCTCCCAGTCCCTCTCCCCCAGATCCCGATCCCCCAGTTCCCGCTCCCCAATTCCCGATCCCCCAATCCCTCTCCCCGAAATCCCTCATCCCTAATTCCTGCCTCCCAATCCCTCTTCCTCAATCCCAAATTCCTGATCCCCCAAATCCCGAACCCCCAAATCCCGAACCCCCAAATCCCGATCCCCAATTCCCGATCGCCCAATTCCTTTCCCCCAATTCCCGACCCTCCACTTCCTTTCCCACAATTCTCCATCCCCCAAATCCCGCTCCCCAAATCCCTCATTCCCAATTCCCGCTCCCGGTACCCCGGAACGCCGCCTTGGCGATGCGGTCGCCTTTGCCGCGGAGGCCGGAGACGGAGCGGAGCTGCAGCACCAGGGCCATGGCGGGACCGTGCAGGGCTCGGGATGGAGCCGGGGCCACCGGGGCGGGCTCGGGGCCGGGCCCGGTGAGGATCCGGTCGCTCGGAGCCGTCCCGGGGCGGGCTCGGAGCAGAGCCCGGGGCGGTCCCGGGGCGCTCGGTGCGGTGCCGGTGCCTGATGCGGTCCCGGTGCGGTGCCTGTGCTCGGTGCGGAGCTCGGTCTGGTCCCGGGGCGGGCTCGGAGCGGAGCCCGAGGTGGTCCTGGGGTGGTCCCGGTATCCGATGAGGACCCGGGGCAGTCTCGGTGCAGAGCACGGTGCGGACCGAGGTGCTCGGTGTGGTCCGGTGCAGCGTCCGGGACCTGATGCGGTCCCGGTGCGGTCCCGGTGCGGAGCCCGAGGTGCTCCCGGTGCTTAATGCGGTCCCGGTGCTCGGTGAGGAGCCCGATGAGGTGCCCGGAGCCTGACGCGGTCCCGGTGCGGTCCCGGTCCCGGTCCCGGTGGCGGTCCTGCTCCTGATCCCGGTGCCGCGCTCCGGAGCTCAGCTCGGTGCGGTCTCGGTGCCGGTGCGGAGCTGCCTCCGCTCCCGGTGCTGAATTATTCAGCAGCGGGGCCGCCCCTCCTCCCCTCCCTCCTTCCTCCCCTCCTTCCTCCTCCTCCCCCTTCCCCTCCCTCCTCCTCCCCTCCCCTCTCCTCTTTTCCTTTTCCTTTTCCTTTTCCTTTTCCTTTTCCTTTTCCTTTTCCTTTTCCTTTTCCTTTTCCTTTTCCTTTTCCTTTTCCTTTTCCTTTTCCTTTTCCTTTTCCTTTTCCTTTTCCTTTTCCTTTTCTTTTCCTTTTCCCCCCTTTTTCCCTCTTTTCCCTTTTTCCTCCATTTTTCCCCTTTTTCCCCTTTTCCCTCCCCAGCTGCTCGAAGTTTGGAATAGGGAAACTGAGGCAGGGCTCCATGGGATCCGCACTCCTCGCCCTTTCCAAAAAATCCCGGGAATGTCGCGGAGGAGCTGAGCCGGACCCGGCTCCGCGGGCAGGAGCGTCAGGCACCGGAGGGAGAGGGAAAGAAACCTCTGGGAATCCTGGAATTCTTGGGGCTGGAAAAACCCTTGGAGCCCACCCCTGATCCTGGTCCCCAAAAATCCCAAATCCCATGGATTCACAGCTGGGAATGCCCAGGGATTCCCAAAAAACCACAGATTCCATGGATTCAGAGATGGGAGTGTGGGATGGGGAGGAATTCCCAAAAAATCCCATGGATTCACAGGTGGGAATGCCCAGGGATGTCCTGGGACAGGGCAGAATTCCCAAAAAAGCACAAATCCCATGGATTCACAGATGGGAATGTGGGATGGGGCAGAATTCCCAGAAAACCACAAATCCCATGGATTCACAGGTGGGAATGCCCAGGGATTCCCAAAAAAGCCCAAATTCTATGGATTCACAGCTGGGAATGCAGGATGGGGAGGAATTCCTAAAAAATCCCAAATTCCATGGATTCACAGCTGGGAATATGCAGGTGCATCCTGGGGTGGGGCAGAATTCCCAAAAAAGCCCAAATCCCATAGATTCCCTGGTGGGAATGCCCAGGTGTGTCCCAGGATTCCCAAAAAATGTAAATCCCATGGATTCAAAAGTGGGAATGTGGGATGGGGAGGAATTCCCAAAAAATCCCATGGATTCACAGGCGGGAATACCCAGGGGTGTCCTGAGATGGGTGGGATTCCCATAAATCCCAAATCCAAATCCCAAACAGGGCAGGATAAATCCCTGGGATTGGGCTGGAAAATCCACGAAAGGCTCAGGGAGAGGGAAAGGGAATCCTGGGAATCCTGGGAATCTGGGAATCTGGGAATCTGGGAATCCTGGGAGTCTGGGAATCTGCTCTTGTGTCTGGCGGATTTTACTGGGAAAGAGAAAAATCCCTCGGGAATTCTAAGCTGCTCTGGCTTTCCTTGGAAACTCCCAGGGAAATTATAATTTATGGTAATTAGAGCTTATTGCATATTCATGAGCTTTTGTGGGAATCCTGCCCCATCCCGGGGATGGGCATTCCCAGCTGTGAATCCATGGGATCTGGGATTTTTTGGGAATCCCTGGGCATTCCCAGCTGTCAATCCATGGGATTTGAGATTTTTTTAGGGGGAACATCTCCCCACCCAGGACTCACCTCCACATTCCCACCTGTGAATCCACGGGATTTGGAATTTTTGGGAATTCTATCCCAGCCAGGATACACCTGGACATTCCCACCTGTGAATCCATGGGATCTGGAATTTTTTGGGAATCCCTCCCTATTCTGCATTCCCAGCTGTGAATTAATGGGATTTGAGACTATTTTTGGGAATTCTGCCCCATCCCACATCTGCACCTGGGAATCCCATGGGATTCGGGAGTTTTTGGGAATTCCTGGGCATTCCCACCTGTGAATCCATGGGATTTGGGTTTTTTAGGGAATTCTGCCCCACCCCAAGACACACCTGGGCATTCCTGCATGTGAATCCATGGGATTTGGGATTTTTTTTTGGGAATCCCTTGCAATTTTGCATTCCCACCTGTGAATCCATGGGATCTGGGATCTTTTGGGAATTCCGGGACACACCTGGGCATTTCCACCTGTGAATCCATGGGATTTGGGATTTTTTGGGAATCCCTGGGTGTTCCCAGCTGTGAATCCATGGGATTTGGGATTTTTTTTAGGAATTCTACCCCATCCTGCATTCCCAGCTGTGAATCCATGGAATTTGGAATTTTTTGGGAATCCAGGGACACACCTGGGCATTCCCACCTGTGAATCCATGGAATTTGGGCCTTTTTGGGAATTCTGCCCCACCCCAGAACACACCTGAGCATTCCCACCCCTGAATCCATGGGATTTGGGATTTTTCAGGAATTCCTCCCCATCCTGCATTCCCAGCTGTGAATACGTGGGATTTAGGATTTTTCAGGAATCCCTCCCTATTCTGCATTCCCAGCTGTGAATCCATGGGATTTGTGGTTTTCTGGGAATTCCTCCCAGTTCTGCATTCCCAGCTGTGAATCCATGGGATTTGGGCTTTTTTGGGAATTCCTCCCAGTTCAGCATTCCCACCTCTGAATCCATGGGATTTGACCTTTTTTGGGAATCCCTCTGATCCCAGGACACCCCTGGGCATTCCCACCTCTGAATCCATGGGATCTGGGATTTTTTGGGAATCCCCATCCAGGCATTTTCCCCTCTCCAGTCCCGTTCCCTTCCTCTCCCACATTCCCATTCCATGAAATCCAAATTTTCCCCTCTTGGCTTCATTGGCTCCCGAATTCCGGCGATTATTTGGGATCATTTTAAGGACCAGGATGAGCTCCCCAAAAATGAGGTCAAATGCCAAAAGAAACCCCAAAATCGGGACAAAACCCCCCAAAATCGCCCCCAATTTGGGGTCCAGCCAAAGCCCCCCCGGATGCGCCGGGAAACACCAGGGAAAAATGAGGAAAAAAGGGAAATTTGAGGGAAAGGGGGGAAAAATGGGGGGAAAAGCAGGAAAATGTGGAAGAGAGAGGGAGAAGGGGAGAAGAGGGAGAAAAGAAGGGAAAGGTGGGGGAAAAAGGCCAAAAAATGGGAAAAATGGAAAATGAAAATTTTAAAAGGAAGAAAAACTTGGGAAAAAACCGTGGGAGGAAGAAAATAAAGGAAAACCAGGATGGATCCGGGAATTCTTTGGGATCTTTAATGGAATCTCAGGGCCCCCCTCCCCCGGACCAGGATCTGATCCCGAAGTTCCTTTCCGGCTTTCAGGGATGTTCCCACCTGGAACGGGCGATCCCAAATCCTCCTCTGGCTCTGGACCCGCTCCCAGCTCAAACCCGAGACTCCCGGGGAGGAATTTCCCGGCTTTTCCGTGGATTTTTCCTCCTGCCGGGATCGCTCGGCAGCTCCTCCCGATCCTGTCCTTTAGAGGGCACCAGGAGCTCGGGAATTGCATCCCTGGGAGATCCCGAGGGAGGAATTCCTGCTCCAAATCCCTCCTAGCCCTGCCCGCTGGCACCGGGCTCCATTCCCGGTGTCCCGGCATTCCAGGATCCCCTGTCCGGGTGGGATTTGAGATCCCAGGAAAAGGGCGAGGCTGGAATGTCGGGATGGAGCTGGGATTGTGATGGAAATCATGGAAAGGAAGTGTTTGAAATGGAAAAGTTTGGGATTCTGGGAAGGATTCCTGGCTGGGCTGGAATTCCCAGAGAATCCCTGGGTGTGTCCATGGAAAAGCTGGAGCACCCTGGGATGGTGGAAGCGTCGGGGTTGGAATGGGACGGGATTGAAGGTCCCTTCCCACCCAACCCCTTCCAGAATTCCCCCACATTTGCAAATCCCAGCTCTGCTCCCAGCCTTTGGCCCTCCAGGATGGAATTGTCCTCTCGAGGATCCACAATCCCGGGAAAAGGAAGAGGAGCAAACTCCCCGCGGGCTCGGCGCTCTCGGAGCTCTTCTCCCACCCTAAACCATTCCATGATTCCATGAGCTTTTCCCGGACAATTCTGATGGAATCTCTTCAGCCCCCTGGAATTTAACGAAGCCCTCTGGAGCCGCTGCCGGGTTCCTTTGGCACAGCTCAGAATTCCCCCTCTGGGCTCTTTTTTTGGGACACGATACGGCGATTCCCTTTTCACGGATCTCTCCGTCTGCCTTGGAAACCCCGGGCAGGTGATGGATGCCGGTGACGTCAGCAGGAAAAACCTGGAAAAATCCCAAGGAAAATCTCTCTGATTGCAGGGATGACGAGGCCGCTCCATTTTTTTTTTTTTTGCTTTTCAAGAGGAACAATTCCTTTTTTTTGTTTCTTTGTTTGGTTTTTTGGGATCCTAAATAAGCCAGGAATGAGCTGTGAGCTCTGCAAATCC
Source organism: Haemorhous mexicanus (assembly GCF_027477595.1). Classification (NCBI taxonomy): domain Eukaryota; kingdom Metazoa; phylum Chordata; class Aves; order Passeriformes; family Fringillidae; genus Haemorhous; species Haemorhous mexicanus. Next base: position 117,092,284 of record NC_082343.1, on the reverse strand, counting down.
CAGCAGGAATTCTGCGAAGGCCTTGGATGCTCTTGGGATGAGCAAGAGGGATGGATCCCAAAATGAAGGAAAGGGTTGGGTGGGGTGGGGGTGGGACCTCAAATCCCAAACAATTCCAAGGGCAGGGTCACTTGCCACCATCCCAGAATCTCATCCAGCTTTTTCTTGGACACTGCCAGGGATCCAGGGATTCTCTGGGAATTCCAGCCCAGCCAGGAATTCTTTCCCAAGATCCCACCATCCCAAGCTCCCCTTTCCCTGGCTCCTGCCCCTCCGGCTCTTTCCCAAATCCCAGATCTCCTGGAGCCCCTTGAGGATCGGGAAGTGGCTCCAAGGATTCCCTAGATCCTACTTTTTTTATCCCTTGGAGCCACACCCCAAAGTATTTCTCTGCTGGGACAGAATTCCAGCCTGGAGCACCTTCAGAGGATCTTGGAATGTTTTGGGAGGGAAGGGACCTTCAATTCCATCCACTCCATGGCCACTTCCATGATCCCAGGATGCTCCAAACTTTCCTTGGGAAAGGGAGGGGAGAAAAGGTGGGAAAAATAAGGGGGAAAAGGTGGGAAAGGAGGGGGAAAGAGGGGGAAAAAAAGGGGGGGAAGAGGTGGAAAAAAAGGGGGGAAGAGGTGGACAAAAGGGGGGAAATAGAGGTTGCCAGGAATTCTCTGGGAATTGCATCCCAGCCCCTCCCCATCCTCCCAGCCAGGAGTTCTTTCCCAAAATCCCACCCCAAGCTCCTCTCCAGCCATCCCCCCGCTCTGTATCCCAGGGGATTTGTGTTGATCCACGTCCAGGCTGGGATCAAGGATGGAGAATCCCCCTGGAAAACCATTCCAGGCTGTCCCCAGATGCTCCTGGGGAGTGCAAATGTGTGGAATTAAGGGAATTGCTGTGCCCTGCTTTCCCCTAATCCCTCTAATCCCTGTAATTACACATTGGGCCCTTGGAAATGGCTGATGGCAACTTCCAGACCCTTCCTGGCCATTCCCAGCTCCAGCCCAGGCTCATTCCCAGTGGGATCCGGGCACATCCTCATTCCCAGTCTCTCCCAGTTCCTTCCTGGGGCTGGGATTGGGATCTCCCGCATCCAGCTGTGGACAACATCTGTGCCCCGCCCTCCTCTCTGCTTCCAGCTGGGGGGATAATTAATTAAAGCCGCTCATTAATTTGTCCTTGAGCCTGATCCCTGCCCGGGATGGGATCCAGAGAGGGGCACAATTCCATGGCACAATGCCATGGGCAAGGCTTGCCCAGCCCTGGGAGAGCAGGGAATTTTGGGGTCACATTCCCGCCCTTTTACAGCTTCTTTCGAGCCTTTGAGAACTCTTACAGCCGTCTCAGTTTGTCTCCTTTATCAGCATTTTGTTTCGTTTTTTAAAAGGAATTTTTTTCCTTTGAAAAGGAAATTTTATTTCCTTTTTTTCTGTCTCTTACCACCTCCCTTTCAGAACCCATTTACCCTCCTCTCACCCCTCTCTTACTCCTCTTCTTACACCAATTTTACGTTTATTTTTACAACTTTTACCCCTCTTTTACACCTCTTTTACTCCTCATTTGAAACCTTTTTGCCCCCCTTCTACACCTCTTTTGCCCTCAGCTTGCACCTCTTTTACTCCTCTTTTTACACCACTTTTACTCCTCTTTTTAAACCTTTTTACTCCTCTTTTTAAACCTTTTTACTCCTCTTTTTAAACCTTTTTACTCCCCTTTTACACCTCTTTTACCCTCAATTCACGCCTTTATCATTTTATTTCCTTTTTTCTCTCATCACCCTCCTTTTACACCTCTTGTCCCCCCTATTTTAAACAACTTTTACTCCTCTTTTTAAGCCTCTTTTCCATTCCTTTTCCTCCTCTTTTACCATCATTTTAATTCCTTTTTCTACCTCTTATCACCTCATTTTTACACCACTTTTACTCCTCTTTTTACATATTTTACGCCTCTTTTACCCTCAGTTTACACCTCATTTTATTTCCTTTACTATCTTATCAACCCCCTTTTAAATCTCTTATCACCCTCCATTTAAACCCCTTTTATCCTGATTTTACTCCTTTTATCATCATTTTATGTCTTTCTATCTCTCTTATCACTCTCCTTTTATATCTCTTTTGTCACCATTTTTCTTCCTTTTAACCCCCATTTTCCACCTCTTATTCCCTCCTTTTCCACCTCTTTCTCCCTCTTTTTCCACCTCTTTTCTCTTCTTTTTCCACCTCTTTTCCCTGTTTCCCCCCTCTTTTCCTACCACTTTTCTACCTCTCCCCCCTCTTTTTCCACCTCTTTTCCCTTTATTTTTCCACCTCTCATTTCCCTCCTTTTCCACTTTTTATTCCCTTATTTTTCCACCTCTTATTTCCCTCTTTTTTCCATCTCTTCTCCCTTTATTTTTCCACCACTTTCCCCTATTTTTTCACCTCCTTTCCCTTCTTTTTCTACATTTCCCCCTCTTTTTCCACCTCTGTTCTCTTTATTTTTCCACCTCTTTCCCCCCTCTTTCTCCACCTCTTATTCCCTTATTTTTCTACCTCTTATTTCCTTTCTTTTTCCACCTCTTCCCCCCCTTTTCCCCACCTTTTCCCTTTTCCCCATTTTCCACCTCTTTTCTGCTTTTTTCCACCTCTCTTCCTCTCTTATTCCACCTCTTTTCCCCTTTTTTCCATCTCTTTTCCCTCTTTTCCACCCATTTTCCCTTTTTCCATCTCTTATTCTCTTCTTTTTCTGCCTCTTATTTCCCTCCTTTTCCGCCTCTTTTCCCCTTCTTTTTCCACCTCGTTTCCCACTTATTTTTCCCCTTATTCCACCTCTTATTTCCCTCCCTTTCCATCTCTTTTCCTCTCTTTTTCCACCTTTTCCCCCTCTTTTTCCCACCTCTTTTCCTCTCCTTTTCCACCTCTTCCCACCTCTTTTCCTCCTCTTTTTCCACCTCTCTTCTCTTCTTTTTTCCCACCTCTTTCTCCTCTTTTCCCCTCTCTTTTCCCCTTTTTTCCCACCTCTTTCCCACCTCTTTTCCCACCTCTTTTCCTTTATTTTTCCACCTCTTTTCCCACCTCTTTTCCCACCTCTTTTCCCCCTCTTTTCCCACCTCTTTTCCTTTATTTTTCCACCTCTTTTCCCACCTCTTTTCCCACCTCTTTTCCCCCTCTTTTTCCCAACTCTTTTCCTTTATTTTTCTACCTCTTTCCCCTCTTTTCCCACCTCTTTTCCCACCTCTTTTCCCTTCTTTTTTCCACCTCTTTCTCCTCTTTTCCCCTCTCTTTTCCCCTCCTTTTCCCACCTCTTTTCCCCTCCTTTTCCCACCTCTTTTTCCTTCTGCTGGAAAGAGCGGATTTTCCCTGAGGGAGGTGAGAAGAACAAGGTCAGGATTTAACCGGGAGCATGGGGTTCCATTTTCCAGGGAAAAGGCAGGAAAATCCCAGAGCAGCTGGAAAATGACCAGATGGTTTTTAGGGAAGAGGTTTCCCTGCTCCACAGTTTTCCCAGAGTGGGGAGAGCTACAAAACAGGGGGAAAAAAACGAGGAAAGAGAAGAAGTAAAAAGAGAAACTGAGATTTTTTTAAATGGAGCTGAGTTTTCCAGGTGTTCCGTTTGTATTCGGAGCCAAAACAGGAGGCAAAATTCCAGTGATTTTTTTCCTGGATTCTGCAAAAATTTGGGAAAAGCACATGAGAGTCTGGCTGGAATTCCTGGAAAAGCTGAGGCTGCTCCTTGTGTCCAAGGAAAGGTTGGATGGGATTGGAGAAACCTGGGATGGTGGGAGGTGTTGGGGTTGGAATGGGATGGGATTGAAGGTCCCTTCCCACCCAAACCATTCCAGGATCCTCTGGAGCTGCTGGGATGGCTCCAGGCTGGGATTTGTTTCCCAGCAGGCAAATCCCATGAGATGCAGCTCTGAGGGATCAAAGCAAAAAAAAATGGGATCCAAGGAATCCTTGGAGCTGCTTCCTGATCCCAAAGGGGCTCCAGGAGAGCTGGAATTTGGGAGGGAGACAGGAGCCAGGGAATAGCTTCCAGTGGGAAAGGGGAGCTTGGGATTGTGGGATCTTGGGAAGGAATTCTTTCCTGTGGGTGACATGGATTGGGAATGTCCAGGCTGGTGACATGGATTGGGAATGTAGGGGCTGGTGACATGGTTTGGGAATTTCAGGTTGGGCAACATGGATTGGGAATATTGGGGTTGGTGACATGGATGGGGAATGTTGGGGATGGATTGGGAGTGTTGGGGATGGATGACATGGATTGGGAATGTTCAGGTTTGATGACATGGATTGGGAATGTTCAGGTTGATGACATGGATTGGGAATGTTCAGGTTGGTGACATGGATTGGGAATGTTCAGGTTGATGACATGGACTGGGAATGTTCAGGCTTGTGACATGGATTGGGAATGTTCAGGTTGATGACATGGATTGGGAATGTTCAGGCTGGTGACATGGATTGGGAATGTTCAGGTTGGTGACATGGACTGGGAATGTTCAGTCTTGTGACACAGACCAGGAATGTTCGGGTTGAGTGATATGGATGGGGAATGTTGGGAATGCTGGGTGATATGGATTGGGAATGTTCAGGTTGGTGACATGGATCGGGAATGTTCAGGTTGGTGACATGGACTGGGAATGTTCAGTCTTGTGACACGGATCAGGAATGTTCGGGTTGAGTGATATGGATGGGGAATGTTGGGAATGCTGGGTGACATGGATTGGGAATGTTCGGATTGGGTGACACGGATCGGGAATGTTTAGGGTGGGTAATATGGATCGGGAATGTTGAGGCTGGCTGGCCTGGTCACCCTGATCCCAGTTTGGATCCCCCTCTCCCAGCCCTGCGGATTTTCCCGCTGCTCCATCTCCAAGGATTCCTGCTCCGGGTGAAGCGCAGCTGTGGAGCGGCCCGGGGGCACCGCCATCACTCCGTGCCGAGGTTTTCCAGGGGGATTGGAATTGGATTTGCCTGTTCTGCTTCCAGGGCTGTGGATGCCAAGCTCAAACTCTCCTGGGGCTGGAATTGGATTAAGCTCCGTAATAAATCCTGTGAGTGCTTCCCTAATTCCCAGCAGACTCCCTAATGCTGTTATCTCCCAGGAAAAAGCTCCTTATCCATCTCTTTGGGAAGCAGACGGTGGCACTGGACACTTGGGACACCGGATCCGACACGAGGGGAAAACAGGGATTGGGGTGAAAAAATGGGAAGGTGCCCTGGAGGTGAAATAATCCCAATTTAAAACAGGCAGAGGAGGTGGTGGGAGCCCACCCGGAATGTCCGGGAGAGGGATTGGGAATGTCAGCTCCCAGCCAGGATCTTTCACTTTGCAGGTTGGTTCTGGAAAGGTCCAGGTTGGATCGGATCCAGGCTCTGGATCCCGGCTCTGTTCCAGCCTGTGGAACAGGGAACAGCTGCAATTCCTCATTCTGACTGTTCTGGATGCTGGGGCCTGATGTTCCATGGAATGCTGGAATGGTTTGCATGGGAGAGACCTTAAATCCCATCCCGGTCCAATCCCAAAACCCAGGGTGCTCCAACCGTTCCTTGGACACTGCCAGGGATCCAGGGATTCTCTGGGAATTCCGGCCCAGCCAGAAATTCCTACCCAAGATCCCAAGATCCCGACCCTCTGGGCATGGTGGGAGCCATTCCCTGTCCTACCATTCCAAGCCCTTTTCCCAAATCCCTCTCCAGCTCTCCTGGATTGGATCCATCCCCATCCCAACTCCTCTGTGGAATGAAATTTCAGGATCCAGGGGTTTCCCTGGGAATTGGGGACTCCAGGCAGGGTCTCCCTTCCCTTTTCCATCCCCAAATCCCATATAAATCCTTCAGGATGGATCCTGAGTGTCCTTGATCCCAGAATCCCAGAATGGTTTGGGATGGGATCCATGGACTTCAATCCCATGATCCCAGGGATACTTCCCATTATCCCAGGGTGCTTCAAATCCACCCTTGGACACTCCCAGGGATCCTCTGGGAATTCCAGCCCAGCCAGGAATTCCTTCCCAAGATCCCACCATCCCAAGCTCCCCTTTCCCACGGGAAGCCATTCCCTGGCTCCTGCCCCTCCAGCCCTTGTCCTCCTTTCCAGCCTGCTGGCTCCATCCTCCCCCGTGTCCTGTTCCCACATCTCCAGCTGGAAAAGGGATGTGCAGGATCAGGAGCAGCTGGAGGAGGCCGGGATCAGGAAAAGGCTCCTGCTCCCCCAAAACCGGAGCAAAAAGGGATCAAGTTTGTCCCTGTCCCCCAGAAACAAGGAAATGAGGAAAGCATTCCTGGTCGAGATCCCATTGCCGTCCCTGGAAGTGTCCAAGGCCTGGAGCACCCTGGGACAGAGGAAGGGGGCAGGGTTGGAATGGGGTGGGATTGAAGGTCCCTTCCCACCCAAACCCACCCCAGGAATCCCCAGATCTGTGCACAGCGGGATGGAAGGGGAAGCACAGTGGCATTCCAGGCCATCCCAGGATCCAAATCCAGAGAAGACAGGGATCCAAACCCAGAGATGAAGGGTCCAATCCCAGAGGTGAAGGATCCAAGTCCAGAGGATCCAAATCCAGAGGTGGAGGACACAAAGCAAAGGGTGCAGGACCCAAACCCACAGGATCCAAATCCAGAGGATTCAAACCCTCCAAATCCAGAGGTGGAGAATCCAAACCCAGAGGTGGAGGACCTAAACCCAGACTGAAGGATCCAATCCAGAGGTGAAGGACCCAAATCCAGATGTGGAGGATCCAAACCCAGAGATGGAGGATCTGAATCCAGAGGTGAAGGATCCAATCCAGAGTGAAGGACACAAATCCAGAGGTGGAGGATCCAAATACAGAGTGAAGGACCCAAATCCAGATGTGCAGAACCCAAACCCAGAGTGAAGGACCCAAACCCAGAGGTGCAGAACCCAAATCCAGAGTGAAGGATCCAATCCAGAGGTGAAGGACCCAAACCCAGATGTGCAGAACTGGAACCCAGAGGTGCAGGGCCCAAACCCAGAGTGAAGGATCCAATCCAGAGGTGCAGAACCCAAACCCAGAGTGAAGGACCCAAACCCAGAGGTGCAGAACCCAAATCCAGAGGTGCAGAACCCAAATCCAGAGTGAAGGATCCAATCCAGAGGTGAAGGACCCAAACCCAGAGTGAAGGATCCAAACCCAGAGGTGCAGAACCCAAATCCAGAGGCAGAGTATCCCTGTGGGATGTCCGGCCATGGCATCACTTCCCAGGCCCAAGTCACTTCCCAAATCCACGCCAGCATCTGGAGGCTCCTGGATTTTGCCCATTCCCCTCCCCCCCCTCGGCTCCTCTCCCACCACTGGGACAGAGCCGGATCCAAACCTGGGCCCAGTTTGGTCCCATTTTCCCTCCCCCAGCTCCCTGGGCTGTCCCAAAACCCCCCTTTTCCCAGGAAACCCTTCCCCCAGGAGTATTTTCCACAGGGATTATCCCGGTGTGCAGACCCAGCCCAGCAGAGCTGTTTACAATCCCTAATTGAATTTCGGGAAGCGCCTGCGGCCGTCTCTGTTTTCCATCAGGCACCTGCCAGCCCTGATGGGCCTCTCCTGCTCGTTCCGTGTCCTTGGATTTCCTGGAAAACCATCAAAGGCAGCCCTCGCCTCCGGCTGCGGCCGGTTCCAGGGATGCAGAGCAGGATCCGGGAGGGATGAGGGATAAGCTGGGACACAGGTGGTGCAGGTTCCCTTGGAATCATGGAATGGTGTGGGTGGGAATCACGGAATGGTTTTGGTGGGAATCCTGGAATGGTTTTGGTGGGAATCACGGAATGGTTTGGGTGGGAATCCCAGAATGGTTTTGGTGAGAATCACGGAATGGTTTGTGTGAGAATCACGGAATGGTTTTGGGTGGGAATCACAGAACAGTTTGGGTGGGAATCATGGAATGGTTTGGGTGAGAATCACGGAATGGTTTGTGTGGGAATCAGGGAATGGTGTGGGTGGGAATCACAGAATGGTTTGAGTGGGAATCACGGAATGGTTTTGGTGGGAATCACGGAATGGTTTGGATGGGAATCATGGAATGATGTGGGTGGGAATCACAGAATGGTTTGGGTGGGAATCAGGGAATGGTTTTGGTGGGAATCACAGAATGGTTTGGGTGGGAATCATGGAATGGTTTGGGTGGGAATCATGGAATGGTTTTGGATGGGAATCACAGAATGGTTTTGGGTGGGAATCATGGAATGGTTTGGGTGGGAAGGGACCTCAAAGCCCGTCCATCCCACTCCTCTCCATGGGCAGGGACACTTCCCACTATCCTGGATTTTCCCACATTTCCACCTGTGTGTCTCCTCCAGGTGGGGACAGGCCGATCCCTCTGGGAAATGTGTTTTCCATGGATTTTCCTCACCACGTTTCCCTGCCTTTTCCACCTCTCCAGGTGGGGTGGAGGTGGGGGGGGAAGTTGCTCCAAGCTCTTCTCCGGGCTTCCAGAACGGGATTTTCCACAGCTGGAATCAGGAAGGAACAAGGAAGGGATGGGTGGGATCTTGGGAAGGAATTCCTGGTTGGGAGGGCTGGCTGGAATTCACAAAGAATCCCTGGGAGTGTCCAAGGAAAGGCTGGAGCTCCCTCGGATCATGGAAGTGTTGGGGTTGGACTGGGATGTTACTGAAGGTCCCTTCCCACCCAAACCAGGCTGGAATTCCATGAAATCCCACGGATGGGGATGAATCCATGGTGGGGATGGATTTGGGGCTGGATGCATCCAGCTGGGACATCTGGGAATGTGTTGATGGAGGCAGGAAAACCTCCCAGAGGGGCTCAGCTCCAGGAGGACCTTCCAGGGTCCTTCCCAAACATTCCAGGAGGGCCCTTCCCAGCCCCACGTGTCCCTTTGGCACAAAAATCCTGGGATTTTGAAGCATCTCCTGTTCATTCCCCATCTCCTTCCACCTGCATGGAAAACCATTCCCAGGATCCGGGGGCTTCCACGGATCTCCCAGGGCTCCTGGAGAGCAGGGTGGGACATTCCAAGGGAACGCAGAAAATCCGGGATTGGGAGGATCCCAAGAGGTTGGGATGATCCCCCCCATCCTGGGTTGGGGACAAGGACACCGGGGAGGTCCTTGTGGCATTCCCGTTGATCCGGAGGAGCCGGAGAGCCTCATCCCTGACCACAGCCCGGCCCCGAGGGCTCGGAAGTGGAAAACGTCAATATTGGAATGTTCCCAAAGGCAGCGCTGCCCTTCCCAAGGTCCCGGACACCGCCCGGGGACAGCAGAGTGTCCCCAAGGGCCACCATCCACTCCCTTTTCCCAAAAAAACACCCCCTGAGCTCCTGGAGATCCGGGATCCCAATGGGATGGGGAAGGGGGGGTGCGGTGGGATGGGAATTCCCAGATTCCCACAGGGAAGCGCCAGGGAAGAGAGGCCACATCCAGCCTTGGTGGCAATCCCGGGATTCAGGCAGGGAAAATCCTGCTGGGAAAATTTTTGGATGTGGAGATGGGCTTCAGGAGCAGCGGAGAAGGCAGGGAAAAGCGGAGAGGGAAATTCATGGAAAAAAACCTCTCCCAGAGACCTCGTCCGGGGGGATCAGCCATTCCCACTCCTGGAGGAGAAGCACAGATGGAAATGAGGGAAAATCCAGCTGGGATAGTGGGAAATGTCCCTGTCCATGGACTGGAGGGGTTTTCAGTTCCCTTTCCACCCAAAATTCCAAGATTCCCTCAGGGAAGAGCTTTCATAAAGCAGCTTGATCCAGGAAAGGGAGGGACAGAGCCTGGAATTTTCCTCTGGAACTTCTCCAGGCTCATTCCCAGCAGGAATTCCCCACTTTGTCCATCTGCACTGAGGGGGGATCCCAAAGATTTTTCTCAGAAGAGCCTTGGTGGGGAATCTCCCCACAGCTGCTCCATCCCGGTACCATTCCCTGGATTCGGCTGATATCCGGGAGATTCCCGCTGTCCCAAGGCTGGGATCAGTGTCCCATTCCCTCCTCTGGCTGCTCCCACCGGGATTTGTAACCACGGGAAAAGCCCTGGGAAGGACAGGGAAAACAGGGAACAGCTCCAGATCCTGTTTTTCCCGGCTGTGGATCCAGGCTGGCACCGTTGGATTTGCCTGGGAACACGGCGGATCCAGGAATGTTCCATTCCCTCCTTCCCTGTCAGGGCTGATTTGTGCTGGAAATGGGATTTTCCCTGATTTCCTCCCTCCCTGTCACATCCTGCGGCTTTTCCAGCCTCCGTCCCAGAGTTCTTGTGCCCTGGTTCCAGCAGCTCCCAAGGTCAGCCTCGGATTCCCGGCATTCCGAGACGCTCCCGGATCCTGGCTCACCGGGGCCTTTGCTTTCCTGGCTTCCCGTGATTTTCCAGGAAGATCCAAGGTGCAGGAGCAGCTGGGAGGATTTGGAATTGGTTTTTGTGGAGGGAAGAGGCTGGGCCAGGCTGATCCTGCTGTTTCCAAAGCGAAAAAATAGGGAATGGGAAGGGATTCTCCCTGTGTCCTGGTGGCCGGCAAAATTCCAGGCTCCAAACGCAGGAAAGGAAGGGAAAGTTCAGGAAAATCTTTCCAGAAGGAGAAACGAGGTCAGGGAAGGGAGAAGTTATCCAGGATTCCTGGGGGATGCAAACCCCAGATTCCCCTTGGAAGCAGAATTCCAAGCCCAGAATTCCAGGATGTGCTGGGACCAAGCCAAATCCCTGATGATTCCCAGGGAATCTGTGTCTGCCAAATCCCTGGAAGTTTTCCAGGCCAGGTTTCCAGGAGCTTGGAGCAACCTGGGATGGTGGGAGGTGTCCCTGCCCATGGAATGGGATGGGATTTAAGGTCCCGTCCCCCCCAGACCATTCTGTGATTCCAGGACTGGAAATTTCCTTGGAGCAGAAGGAATTGTGAAGAACCTCTTGTGGTTTTTCCAGGCGATTCCCAAACTTTGGTGTCTGGATCCATCTGAGGAACTTTGGGATTCCAGGAAATCCTGGAGGGGTAGAGGAGTGGCAAAGGGTTCGTGGCAGATCCGTGGCATTCCAGGTTTGCCATGGAATTTGGGAATATCCCAAAGTTATCCTGACACCGATTCCCAGACACCTGGATTCTAGACTGGGATCAGCCACAAAATTCAGGATATTTGATGATTCCCTGATTATCCAATTCCAACCTTTGGTCTGGAAGTGATCCCTGGAGTGATCCCAGCTGGAATTCCAGCAGAATCCTTGAGAATCCACAACCACTTCCAGGTACTGGAAACCAACAGCGGAAAGAGCAAAAAGACTCTCAGAAAACAGGAAAAATTCCCAAACTGGTCCTGCTGGGAAATTCCAGCTCACCTTGGGTTTTCCTGGAGCCACACGGATCCGGAGCCAATCCCTCATCCCCTGTTTCCAGGGATCGTGGTTTGGTTTTAACTGGCAGCTTTCCCTCTGGAATACAAATCCACTTTCCTCATTATCCTTGGATAATCCCTTTTTCCCTTCATTTTTCCCCATGTATTTTAGGGAAAAAAAAATATCCCAATGCTGCCTCTGAATCCTCTTGCCATTCCCAGGCTCATCCCTGAGCAGGACAAGGAATTCCCACTCCCAATTCCAGAATTCCCCAGCTGCGACTCACCTGGGCCACATCCCCCTGCCCTGCTTGGAATCCAAATTCCAGGAGTGCCCCTGGATCCTGTGTCTGGGGTTTTTTCTGGAATTCTCCCCCCTGTGCCCCTCGGACATGAGGAGTGCCTCTCATCCCCTTTTCCGGGCTTTTTCCCAGGGATTCTGTGCAATCCTTGGCTGCCGGAGCTCGGGGGAAGCTGTGCCAAGGCCTGGCCCCGTGCCCAGTTTTGGGGAAAAAAAAGATGGATCGGGGCTTTGCCCTTTGTTCCCGGGAATTCCGGACCCGGAGCCGCTGACGCAGGGCCTGGAGCACAGAACCATTCCCGAAAATGGATCTCATGGAGCTGGGGTGGGAACAGGGACAGGATTCAGCCCATGGAGGATCCACTGGGAACGGGAAGGGGTCGGATCCAGCTCTGCCGGGAGCAGAGATCCCAGGACACAGATTCCAAAGGCAGAGGGAAGCAGTGGGAGGCTGGGCTGGGATGGAGAGGGATCAGCTGGGCCGGGAAGGGAGGAACAGGGAATTCCCAGAGCAGGGAGTCATGGGATCCTGGAATGGTTTGGGTGGGAAGACCTTAAATCCCATCCCAGTCCAGCCCTGACACCTCCTGCTATCCCAGGGTGATCCAAACTTTCCTTGGACACTGCCAGGGATCCAGGGATTCTCTGGGAATTCTGGCCCAGCCCCTCCCCAACCTTTCAGCCAGGAATTCCTTCCAAAATCCCAAGATCCCAACCCTCTGGCAGTGGGAGTTGTTCCCTGTCCTGCCATTCCAGGCCCTTTTCCCAAATCCCTCTCCAGCTCTTCTGGATTGGATCGATCCCAATCCCAGCTCCTCCTTGGGAAGGCATTTTGGGATCCAGGGGCTTCCCTGGGAATTGGGGACTCCAGGAAGGGTCTCCCTTCTCTTTTCCATCCCTGAATTCCATTAAAATCCTCAGGATGGATCCTGAGTGTCCTTGATCCCAAAATGCTTTGGAATGGGATCCATGAACCTTCAATCCCATGATCCCAGGCTGCTCCAGACTTTCCTGGGACACTGCCAGGGATTCTCTGGGAATTCCAGCCCAGCCAGGAATTCCTTCCCAAGATCCCACCATCCCAAGCTCCCCTTTCCCACTGGAAGCCATTCCCTGGCTCCTGGCTCCCTCCAGCCCTTGCCCAAATCCCAGCTCTCCTGGAGCCCCTTTAGGATTGGGAGGTGGCTCCAAGGATTCCCTGGATCCTTCCCTGATCCAGCTGCACATTCCCAGCTCTCCCAGCCTGGATCCAGTCTCGGAGCAGCTCCTCCTTCCCAGCAGGGTCGGGATCAGCTGATCCCTGGACCAATCCACAGACAAGGACTGGGATCCCACCGGAGCTGATCCCTGGGGATCCCTGGAGTCACTGCTGTGGATTTTGGAGCTTCCCAGAGGAATTCCTTGGGCCCAGTGGCCGTGGGCAATTGGAATTCTGCCCTCTGGAAGCACCGCCCGGGCTCTCTTCCTTCCCAGGGGCTGCTGTTCCTCCTGGGAATTCCCTGTGCTCTGCACAACATCCCAACATCCAGCAGGATCCAGCTCCCCATCCCAAGGGTCCTTCCCAGATTTCCTCATGGAATTCCCAAATGAAAGTCCTCCCTGGCCAGAGCCAGCCTGTGTGGGGCAGGGATTGGCCAGGAAAACTCGGGAAAGGGACCTGAAATCCCAGGAATTACATGGAGGCATGTCCTGCCCCATTCCCATCCCCAATCCCACAGGGATTTTGTCTCCCCCCTACCCAGCCCCGATCCCAGGGCAGGATGGAGCCGGGAACATCCCAGCTGGGAGAGCAGGAGGTGCTGCCTGGGCTTGGAATGGTCATTCCCAGCAGGAGAGGCACTTCCAGGCTGGGATCCAGCGGGTGCCAGTCCTGGTGCCAGCTCAGGATGGGGGCAGCAACCCCGGGAATCTCTGCAGGATCCAGGATTGGATTTGGAGCTGGGATATCGGGAAGGAATCCTTCCCTGGGAGGCTGGGATGGAATTCCCAGGGAATTTGTGGCTGGCCCTGGATCCCTGGAAGCGTCTGAGGCCAGACTGGAGTGATCTGGGAATGGGGGAGGTGTCCCTGCCCATGGAATGGGATTTAAGGTCCCTTCCCACTCAAACCATTCCAGGACCCCAAAATTCCATCTTTTCCTCCCTCTCCGGAACTTCTAACAGAGCAGCACTCCCTGAAATGTTTGGGATTTATGGAAACCCTGGGATGCTTTGGGATCTGCCCCCCTTCCCAGTGCCAGGGAGCTTTTCCAGGCCATGCCAGGCTGACGTAAATCCCGACAAGCTGGAAAAACTCCCGGGATTTGGGACTGGCCGAGGTGGAGCGGAGCCGGGAGCGGCTGCCAAGATCCATTCCCGAGCCAAGGCAGCGGCTCCGGCACCTCTGGGAGCCGGGATCAGCCTGGAAAGATCCCTGACCCTTGGGAATGCTCTGTGGGAATGCCCTGGGATCCACAGGGATGGATCCAGACAAAGTCAGGACACAGGGAAAGGAGCTCAGGGAAGTTCTGAGTGGATATTCTGGAATATTTCTCCTCTGGAAGAGGGGATGGATGTTGGAATGGTGGAGCCAGAATCCCTGGAATTGTTTAAAAACAAGTGGATGTGGCACTTTTCCGTAGGGATTTGGTGGGATTCGGTCAACGGTTGGATTTGATGATCCTGGAGGTCTTTTCCAACCTTTTCCAGTCTGGGAATGGGACGGAATTCCCAGAGGAATCCTGGCTCAGGTTGTGTTGTGGGGAGAAGGATGGTGAGTGAATTTGGGATCCCGACAGAATTCCAGAGTGGGATTTGCTGGATGGATCTCCTCATGTGCCACGCCGAGATCCCAACCACTCCTCCCGTGGATGATCCCAGTGGGATCAGCCCAGGGAGCTCATCCTGGATGTGGGAGTGGCGATAGAATGGGATAGAGGAGGGTGGGAATACGGGAATGTGGCAGGAAAATGGGATGAGCCGGATGCTCCTTCCCCCCCAGCCCATCCCTCTGGAAATAAACTATTCCAGCAGAATCTCTGAATTCCCATGAGTCACCCGACCCCCACCAGGGATGTGGGAATAACGGATTTGCCTCTTCCCAAAGGATTTGCCTCTTCCCACCAATCCAGCCAGAATTCTGTCCTTGTGGGGATGAGGATTTGGATCCCATTTCCAGAACAGTTCCCTTTGTTTTCAGAGCCCAGCCAGGAATTCCTTCCCAAGATCCCACCATCCCAAGCTCCCCTTTCCAACTGGAAGCCATTCCCTGGCTCCTGCCCCTCCAGCCCTTGCCCAAATCCCAGCTCTCCTTTCCCTCTGCAAAAGGCTCCAAGGATTCCCTGCATCCTTCCCTGATCCAGCTGCACATTCCCAGCTCTCCCGGCCTGGATCCAGCCTCAGAGCAGCTCCGGGCCTCCTCACTCCTTCCCTCCTTCCCAGCAGGGTTGGGATCAGCTGATCCCAACAGGATCAGGGAATTCCCAGGAGGAACAGCAGCTCCTGGGAAGGAGGAGAGCCCAGGCTGTGCTTCCAGAGGGCAGAATTCCGACTGCCCACAGCCACCGGGCCCAAGGAATTCCTCTGGGAAGATCCAAATTGCCAATCCCAGGGATCCCCAGGGATCAGCTCTGGTGGGATCCCAGTCCTTGTCCATGGATTGGCCCCGGGATCAGCTGATCCCAGCCCTGCTGGGAAGGAGTGAGGAGCCCTGGAGCTGCTCTGAGGTTGGATCCAGGCTGGGAGAGCTGGGAATGTGCAGCTGGATCAGGGAAGGATGCAGGGAATCCTTGGAGCCTTTTCCAGAGGGAAAGGAGAGCTGGGATTTGGGCAAGGGCTGAAGGGGCAGGAGCCAGGGAATGGCTTCCAGTTGGAAAGGGGAGTTTGGAGTGGTGGGATCTTGGGAAGGAATTCCTGGCTGGGCTGGAATTCCCAGAGCATCGCTGGCAGTGTCCAAGGGTGGGTTTGGATCCCCCTGGAATTGGGGCAGGTTTCCGGATGGGGCTGGGATGGGATTTCAGGCTCCTTCCCACCCAAACCTCTCCTTTGATCCCAAAATTCTCACTGCTCCAGCTCTGGGAATTCTGCACCCACGGAGCCAAGGGAAAACATTCCTCCCCCATCCCGGTTATCTCCTGGAGGCAGAGCTCTCCCTTCAGGAGCCACATCCTGAAAAACTGGGAAAAACGTCGGATTTTCCTTGTTTTGACTGCACAGCTCTGTATTTACATTGCTCCAGCTGCCTCCACATTCCTGGCTCCGGCTCTTTTGGGACAGGGATTCATTCCCAGCACATCCCAATTTCCTGGTGGCTCCCAGTTTTCCGAGGCTCGGAGCCCAGCAGCTCCTAACAAAGCAGAGGGGGATGGGAATTCCTGATGAACCAGAGCTCCTGATGGATGTGGAGCTCTTCAGGAAGGGAAAAACCCCTGGAAAAGGGAGGATTTTGTAGCTGCTCGTCTGAATCCAAAATTCCTGCTGGAATATCCTGTGGGATCAGCAGGGATCTCAAATGGATGTTGCAATGCAGGATTTTCCCAGGAGTAAAAGGTTTTCCTGGCTAATTGTGTTTAAAAGTGAAATATTCCATCCCTGAATTCCTCATCCATGGGGTCTCCTTATCCCTGGGAGCCTTGGGAAGGCCCTGTTCCCATAAAAACTCCGGAGCAGGGATCCCTGGGGTGGGTTTGCTCCCTCCTGGGTTCCATCCAGGCCGGCTCTGCTCCCTCTTCCCTGGAAAACAGCTCGGGAAGGGCTGGGATCCTAAATCCTTCGGCACGGGCAGGGATGGGCTGGGAGCAGCTGGGAAGAAATTCCCAGCAGGAATCCCAAAACCGGCTCCTTTTGGGATGGGATTTGCTGTGTGGACATGGAGGATCCAGGATCTGGGATCTGGGATCATTCCCACCCCTTTTCCCTCGGAGATTTCCCCCATGCACTTCCAGGATGTTCCCCAGCTTCCCAGAGATCCCAAGGCCTGCATTCCCTGCATTCCCTGCATTCCCTGCATTCCATAGGATTGGGATCAGGATTGCCCCCCCTGCTCCTGCTCCGGGCCAAATTCCTGCTGTGATCCATGGGATCCAGCCCTGAGGGAAATCTGGGATGGAGCCCCTATTCCAAGATTCCCAGCAGGATGTGGATATTTGATTTGGGGCATCCACAGATTCTGGATGTCGGAATTGTCCAGACGGGGGTCGGGATATTCAACTCCGGCCTGGATCCATCCCTGTTCTCCAGGAAAGTCCTGGAGCAGGAGGATTTTGGATCCCACCCAGGGAATCCCCTTTCCTGTGAATTCCAGGGATCATCCCTCAGATCTGGGATCAGATTCCCTTTCCAGCTAGAGAATCCGAATTTCCTCTCAGCTGATTTTTTGGAAGCGCAGCACACCTGGAATTTTGGGGATGTTCCAAAACTTTGCTTTTATCCACGTTATTCCAACAGCTCAGAAATCCAGGCCCCAAATGACCCGGAGGGAGGATTCCTGGGATTTGCTTCTTCCAGCCCGGAGCTCCCCCAAACCCCTGTGTGCTCCCAGAAAAAAAAAAAAAAAAAAAAAAAAGAGGGAAAACCAAACAAATTCCTCCAGGAATGATAAAAAACCTCGATCCCAACCCTGCTCCCATCTCTGGGGTCAGGATGGGAGCTCGGTGTTCCCGATGTGGGAATAACTTCCAGCGCTCCGAGGTATTTATAGCATCCAGCTCATGAGTTTTTAATTAAAATTCCATTTCCTTGTGCTCCAGATGGCACGGACAGCCAGCTCCGTGTTTTCCTTGGGTTTTGTCGGGATCGGGCAGCTCCAGTCGGGATGGGGTCCATTGGGAGGGGATTTTTCTGGGATTGGGGCGTTCTGGGGGCCGGAATTGGGATTCCTGGTTGGATTTGGGGGATGGAGGGGTGGCTGCCGCTGGCCCAGAAGTGTCAGATCCGCAGGGATCCATCCCGAGGGAAGGGAGGGCGGGAAAGGCTCCATGTCAGGAAAAATCACATCAGGAAAAGCAAAGCTTTCAGCGGAGCTAAATCGGGATGGCTGGAGAGAGCGGGAACAGCGGGAACAGCGGGAACAGCGGGAGCAGCGGGAACAGCGGGGACAGCGGGGACAGGATGGATCCTGGCTGCCCCCCTGGAATTGGGACATTTCGGTATCCCACTGGGATGCATCCCAGTTACCTCCCTGGAATTAGGACATTCCACTGGGATGGATCCTGGCTGCCTCCCTGGAATTGGGAAATTCCAAATATTCCACTGGGATGGATCTCAGCTGGCCCCCTGGGATGGGAACACTCCAAATATCCCACTGGGATGGATCTCAGCTGCCCCCCTGGAACTGGGACATTTCACTAGGATGGATCCCAGCTGCCTCCCTGGAATGAGGACATTCCAAATATCCCACTAGGATGGGTTCTGGCTGCCCCCCTGGAATTGGGACATTCCACTGGGATGGATCCTGGCTGCCTCCCTGGGACAGGGACATTCCAATATCCCACTGGGATGAGCCGCAGGGATTTGCAGGATCAGTTTTCCGGCTGGAATCTGGGGGATGTTCCCTTTCCCACCCCATTCCGGCTCCACCCATAGATCCCAGGAGTTCCCCAAAACCTGGGAAGTGACCCCACCAAATAAGGGCTTTTCGCGGCTGAGGAAAATTCCTGATTCCTGGAGCTGCTGGGAATGGGCAAAAGCAAATTCCTGGCTCAGTGGATTCCCGACCTGCAGAGCTGCTCCCGGTCTGGGATCCAACATCCCCAGGGTGTGGAGCTGCTGGAGAGAGGCCAGAGGAGAGCCCGGAGCTGCTGCAGGGCTGGGAGAGCTGGGAATGTGCAGCTGGATCAGGGAAGGATCCAGGGAATCCTTGGAGCCACCTCCCGATCCCAAAGGGGCTCCAGGAGAGCTGGGATTTGGGCAAGGGCTGGAGGGGCAGGAGCCAGGGAATGGCTTCCAGTAGGAAAGGGGAGCTTGGGATGGTGGGATCTTGGGAAGGAATTCCTGGCTGGGCTGGAATTCCCAGAGAATCCCTGGATCCCTGGCCCTGTCCAAGGGTGGATTTGGATCACCCTGGGATCATGGGAAGTGTCGCTGGGATGGGATTGAAGGTCCATGGATCCCATCCCAAACCATCCCGGGATTCTGGGATCAAGGAAACTCAGGATTCATCCCCAGGGATTTTTGTGGGATTTGGGGATGGAAAAGGGAAGGGAGACCCTGCCTGGAGTCCCCAATTCCCAGGGAAGTCCCTGGACCCCAAAATTCCTTCTCCAGGAGGAGTTGGGATGGGGCTGGATGCAATGGCAGGCTGGGAGAGCTGGGAATGTGCAGCTGGATCAGGCAAGGATGCCGGGAATCCTTGGAGCCTTTTGCAGAGGGAAAGGAGAGCTGGGATTTGGGCAAGGGCTGGAGGGGCAGGAGCCAGGGAATGGCTTCCAGTGGGAAAGGGGAGCTTGGGATGGTGGGATCTTGGGAAGGAATTCCTGGCTGGGCTGGAATTCCCAGAGAATCCCTGGATCCCTGGCAGTGTCCAAGGCCAGGGTTTAGAGCAACTCATCCCATCCCATTATCCCGTTATCCCATCCCAGCTCTGTGTTCCAGAAGGAGGAGTCCCTCAGGAATTCCCTGGATATCCAGAAATGCAGAAATGCACACCCAGGCTGTGTCTTGTTCCATCAGTGCCCATTCCCATGGGATATCTGGGGATCCCAAATTCCCACCCTGGGTAGAAGGGATCCTCTGGAACGGCTGCCTTGGGATACCCGGAGCCACCTCCACAAGGCCCTTTCCTTTGGCCGATCCCAAATCCCACCCCAATCCCTGGATTGCAATTCCAGAGCTCCCACCCCAACCACTTCAGCCCAATTCCCGGGATGGGCCAGGAGCTCATCCCAGAATCCCCACAGGGAGATGGGATAACAGGGAATTCCCAACACTTCCCATTCCCTCCTTTGCACTCCCGAAACCCCTCCAAGGGCGGTGACGGGAAGAAAATTCCCACAGGATCTTCCCGAGGCGGGTCAGGAAGGGCTGAGCCAGGACACGGAGCCTTGGAAGCTGCAGGAGCCTCGTCAGCCAGCCCCAATCCCACGGGAATCGCTGGCTGCCGGGGCTGAGATCCATTAGGATCCCGCAAAAGCCAAAATCGAAGCTTTTTGGGAATGACTCGGCAGAGCCGGCGGAAGAGCGGGAGAGCATTTGGCTCTTTAGGAGCAATTTCGGGTGGATTTTTGGGGTTTTTTTTCCTCTTAATTCCTTTTATTTTTGGCAGCGAGGAGGGAGCAAATGGCCCGGCTGGAGCCCGGATCCATTTGTGGTTTTCCAGAGGCAGCAGCGGCCGGAGTTCGGGAATCTCCAGGGGCCAGGGAATGACTCATGTCGGGAAAGGGGAGAGGGGACAAGGAGAGGAAAACTGGGATGGGGGAGAGGGAACTGGGATGGGGAGAGGGAAACTGGGATGGGGGAGAGGGAACTGGGATGGGAAAGAGAGAAACTGAGATGGGGAGATGGGAACTGGGATGGGGGAGAGGGAAACTGGGATGGGAAAGAGAGAAACTGGGATGGGGAGATGGAAACTGGGATGGGGGAGATGGGAAATGGGATGGGAAAGAGAGAAACTGGGATGGGGAGATGGGAACTGGGATGGGGGAGATGGGAAATGGGATGGGAAAGAGAGAAACTGGGATGGGGAGAGGGAAACTGGGATGGGAGATGGGAAATGGGATGGGAGATGGGAAATGGGATGGGGGAGAGGGAAACTGGGATGGGGAGAGGGAAACTGGGATGGGAGAGGGAAACTGGGATGGGGGAGAGGGAACTGGGATGGGGAGATGGGAACTGGGATGGGGGAGAGGGAAACTGGGATGGGAAAGAGAGAAACTGGGATGGGGAGATGGGAACTGGGATGGGAAAGAGGGAAACTGGGATGGGGGGAGATGGGAACTGGGATGGGGGAGAGGGAAATGGGGATGGGGGATGGGAACTGGGATGGGGGAGAGGGAAATGGGGATGGGGGATGGGAACTGGGATGGGAAAGAGGGAAACTGGGATTGGGGAGAGATGGGAAACGGGATGGGAGAGATGGAAACTGGGATTAGGGAGAAGGAAACTGGATCAGGGATGGTCAGGATGTGATTATTGGGATTCTGTGGATCAGGGACATTTGGGATGTGTTTCCCAGGATTCTGTGGATCAGGGGCGTTTTGGATGTGATTCCCGAGATGCTGTTGGGATATTTGGGATGTGTTTCTCTGAATGCTGATGGAATATTTGGGATGTATTTCCCGGATTCTGTGGATCAGGGACATTTGGGATGTGTTTCCCAGGATTCTGTGGATCAGGGACATTTGGGATGTGTTTCCCAGATTCTGTGGATCAGGGACATTTGGGATGTGTTTCCCGGATTCTGTGGATCAGGGACATTTGGGATGTTGTTCCCAGATTCTGTGGATCAGGGACATTTGGGATGTTGTTCCCGGATTCTGTGGATCAGGGACATTTGGAATGTTGTTCCCAGATTGTGTGGATCAGGAATGGTTGGCATATGTTTCCCAGACGCCGTGGCTGCCAGGCCATTCCCAGTTTCCCGCTCCATGCCGAGCCCAGCCGGAGCAGCCGGATCCAGCACAAGCTGTCGCAGCAGCTGCTGCATCCCGGGAGCCGGGAAAAGGCAGAGGAGCTTCTCCAGGCGGGATGGATCCCGCCGGTCTTTGTTCCCAAAAACGCCACTCCCTGCCAAGGTGAATCCCAGGGGACCCAATGATCCCAGATCCTACAGTTCCAGATCCCATAGCACCCCCTAACCCACAGCACCCCATAACCCACAGCACCCCAGAACCCACAGAACCCCAATAACTCTGAAATCCATAACCCCGCACCCCATAACCCACAGCACCCCATTAAACCCTCACCCCATAACCCACAGCACCCCATTAACTAGCACCCCATAACCCACAGCACCCCATAACCCACAGCACCCCATTAAACCCTCACCCCATAACCCACAGCATCCCATAAACCACAGCACCCCATAACCCACAGCAAACCATTAAACCCTCACCCCATAACCTACAGCACCCCATAACTCACAGACCCCATTAAACCCACAACCCTTAACCCACAGCACCCCATAACTCACAGCACCCCAATAACTCTGAAATCCATAGCCCTGCACCTCATAACCCACAGCACCCCATTAAACCCTCACCCCATAACCCACAGCACCCCATAACCCACAGACCCCATTAAACCCACAACCCATACCCCATAACCCATTAAACCCTCACCCCATAACCCACAGCACCCCATAACCCACAGAATCCCAATAACTCAGAACTCCATAACCCAGCACCCCATAACCCACAGCACCCCATTAAACCCTCACCCCATAACCCACATTCCATTAACCCACACTCCATTAACCCCATACCCCATTAACCCCAGTGACCCCAGTGTCACCCTGTCCCTGTCCCCATCCCGGTGACCCCAGTGACCCCAGTGTCACCCTGTCCCTGTCCCCATCCTGGTGACCCCAGTGACCCCAGTGTCACCCTGTCCCTGTCCCCATCCTGGTGACCCCAGTGACCCCAGTGACCCCAGTGACCCCAGTGTCACTCTCTTCCTGTCCCCATCCCAGTGACCCCAGTGTCACCCTCTTCCTGTCCCCGTCCCAGTGACCCCAGTGACCCCAGTGACCCCAGTGACCCCAGTGTCACCCTCTTCCTGTCCCCATCCCGGTGACCCCAGTGACCCCAGTGTCACCCTGTCCCTGTCCCCATCCTGGTGACCCCAGTGACCCCAGTGTCACCCTGTCCCTGTCCCCATCCTGGTGACCCCAGTGACCCCAGTGTCACCCTGTCCCTGTCCCCATCCCAGTGACCCCAGTGACCCCAGTGTCACTCTCTTCCTGTCCCCATCCCAGTGACCCCAGTGTCACCCTCTTCCTGTCCCCGTCCCAGTGACCCCAGTGACCCCAGTGACCCCAGTGACCCCAGTGTCACCCTCTTCCTGTCCCCATCCCGGTGACCCCAGTGACCCCAGTGTCACCCTGCCCCTGTCCCCACCCCAGTGTCACCCAGCGCCTGTCCCCATTCCAGTGACCCCAGTGACACCCAGGACCTGTCCCTGTCCCCATCCCAGTGACACCCAGGGCCTGTCCCTGTCCCAATGTCACTCAGGGCCTGTCCCTGTCCCTGTCCCCATCCCAGTGACACCCAGGGCCCATCCCTGTCCCAGTCCCAATGTCACCCTGTCCCTGTCCCTGTCCCCATCCCAGTGACACCCAGGGCCCATCCCTGTCCCTGTCCCAATGTCACCCTGTCCCTGTCCCTGTCCCCATCCCAGTGACACCCAAGGCCCATCCCTGTCCCTGTCCCTGTCCCAATGTCACCCTGTCCCTGTCCCTGTAGCCATCCCAGTGTCACTCACAACTTGTCCCCATCCCAGTCACCCGCTGTCCCCCAGGGTCCCTCTGTGTCCTCGTCCCTACAGGAATGCTCCAGAACACAGATCCCAACTGTTCCCGGAACACTCGGGATTCTCCCGCTGCTTCCTGTCCCCCGGCACCCACCCAGCCCCAAAATATCCCGGGAAAAGGGACAGGGACACCACGGGGGGACACAGGAGGACAGCTGTCACCTACTGTCCCCTCCTGGGATGGGGGAAGATCCCTTGGGAAATTCCCATGGGAGTGAATTTCACTCGGCCGTGGAATATCCAGTCATTTCCATGGATATCCCATATCCCACATCCCACATCCCATATCCCATATCCCACATCCCACATCCCATATCCCATATCCCATATCCCCTAGCCCACATCCCACATCCCATATCCCATATCCCCTATCCCATATCCCACATCCCCTATCCCATATACCCTATCCCCTACCCCATATCCCATATCCCATATCCCATATCCCACATCCCCTATCCCACATCCCCTATCCCATATCCCATATCCCCTATCCCATATCCCATATCCCATATCCCCTATCCCATATCCCCTATCCCATATCCCATATCCCCTATCCCATATCCCATATCCCACATCCCATATCCCACATCCCACATCCCCTATCCCATATCCCACATCCCATATCCCATATCCCCTATCCCATATCCCATATCCCACATCCCATATCCCACATCCCATATCCCACATCCCATATCCCATATCCCATATCCCACATCCCACATCCCATATCCCATATTCCATATTCCATATCCTCTATCCCATATCCCATATCCCACATCCCATATCCCATATCCCACATCCCATATCCCATATCCCATATCCCATATCCCATATCCCATATCCCACATCCCATATCCCATATCCCATATCCCACATCCCATATCCCATATCCCATATCCCATATCCCATATCCCACATCCCATGTCCCATGTCCCATATCCCATATCCCACATCCCCTATCCCATATCCCATATCCCACATTCCCTATCCCATATCCCACATCCCATATCCCATATCCCCTATCCCATATCCCATATCCCCTATCCCATATCCCCTATCCCACATCCCCTATCCCACATCCCACATCCCATATCCCATATCCCATATCCCATATCCCACATCCCACATCCCATATCCCATATCCCACATGCCCTATCCCATATCCCATATCCCATATCCCATATCCCATATCCCATATCCCCTATCCCCTATCCCATATCCCATATCCCACATCCCATATCCCATATCCCATATACCATATCCCCTATCCCATATCCCACATCCCATATCCCGTATCCCATATCCCATATCCCACATCCCACATCCCCTATCCCATATCCCATATCCCCTATCCCATATCCCACATCCCACATCCCACATCCCATCCCATCGTTCCCATCCCCTGGAGCTCCTCCAGCACTTCCACTCCCTCAGAGCCCCTTGGGGACAGGGTTGGTGTCACCCCCGTCCCACAGCCACCTCGGGGATGAGGGGACAGGATGGGATCAGCTCTTGGGAGCCACTGCCTTTGGAATTCCCTGTTGGAATTCCCTGTTGGAAATCCCTGGGGCTCTGGAATTCCCATGGGATCATGGCTGGGTTGAGGTGCCAGCACACGTGTGAGGGACAATTGTCCCTGGTTTCGGGTGACAGCAGCTGACACAACCTGTCCTGGGGTGGAAAACATTCCCTGCTCCAGAGGGTCAGGATCATCCCCACAGGGGATTCTGGGATGATCCCGAAATCCAGGGCCATCAGGAAAAGCGGGAATTCCGCCCGTGTGAGAGCCCACCTGGAACTGGGATCCTGAAATCAGCGGGACACAGAGCTGGAGAGGAGAGCACGGAGCTGCTCCAGGCTGGGAGAGCTGGGAATGTGCAGCTGGATCAGGGAAGGATCCAGGGAATCTTTGGAGACCCTTCCCGATCCCAAAGGGGCTCCAGGAGAGCTGGGATTTGGGAAAGGGACTGTGGGATCTTGGGAAGGAATTCCCGGCTGGGCTGGAATTCCCAGAGAATCCCTGGATCCCTGGCAGTGTCCCAGGAAAGGTGGGATGCGCTGGGATGCAATGGGATAATGGGATGGGATAATAGGATGGGAGGGGGTGCAGGTGGAGACACAGCTCTGGGGCAGGCTTGGGGTTTCGGGTTTGGGGTTTGGGGTTTGGGAGCTGTTCCCTGGTTTGGGAATTGGGGTTTGGGGTTTGGGAGCTGTTCCCAGAGTTGGGATTTGGGGTTTGGGAGCTGTTCCCAGAGTTGGGATTTGGGGTTTGGGAGCTGTTCCCAGGTCTGGGCTTTGGGGTTTGGGTTTTAGGTTTTGGGAGCTGTTCCCAGGGTTAAGGTTTGGGGTTTGGGAGCTCTTCCCAGGGTTGGAGTTTGGGATCTGCGGTTTGGGAGCTGTTCCCAAGGCTGGGATTTGGGGTTTGGGATCTGTTCCCAGGGCTGGGATTTTGGCTTTGCGATGTGGGGTTTTGGGAGATGTTCCCAGATTTGGGATCTGGGCTTTGGGAGCTGTCCCCAGGGTTGAGATTTGGGATCTGAGCTTTGGGAATCTTTTCCCAGAGTTGGGAATTGGGCTTTGGTCTTTGGCACCTGTTCCCGGTGCGGACGCGGCTCCCGGGACCGGCCGCGCTTCGGGGCTCGGGCGCTGTCCCCAGCGGGGATGACCCGGCCCCGTGCGACACTCGGGGGTCCCCGGGGGCGCTGGTGCTGAAGGACAGCTCCGCCCCTTCCCCCGCCCTCCCTCCCTCCTCCCTCTCCCTCCTCCCCCTCCCTCTCCCTCCCTCCCTCCCTCCTCCCGCTCCTCCGCCGGCCCCGCCGCCGCCGCGGCCGCCGCAGCCGCGCCTCGGCCGCCTCCCCCGGCCGCCCGCCGTGCCCGGGCGCTGCCGCCATGCCCCAGCCGGCCCCGCCGCGCCCCGCAGCCGCCGCCGGCGCACCATGAAGCGGCAGAACGTGCGGACGCTGGCGCTGATCGTCTGCACCTTCACCTACCTGCTGGTGGGCGCCGCCGTCTTCGACGCGCTCGAGTCCGAGGCGGAGACGGCGGAGAGGCGGCGGCTGGAGGCCAAGAGCGACGAGCTCAAGAAAAAGTACAACCTGAGCGCCGAGAGCTACGGCGAGCTCGAGCGGGTCGTGCTCAAGCTCAAGCCGCACAAGGCCGGCGTCCAGTGGAAATTCGCCGGCTCCTTCTACTTCGCCATCACCGTCATCACCACCATAGGTACCGGCTGCCCCCGCCCCGCCCGGCTCCCCGCGGGCAGATCCCGGCTCGGCTTTTTCCCGGTGGGGTCGGGGGATCCATACGGAAAGCACCGGGAAAGCCCCGCCTGTGCCCGAGGGAGCGGGGGGAAATCGGGAGCTCGGCGCTTCTGCCGCCCGGAGACCCCCCCGCCGCCGCCGCCCGTCCCGCTGGGACCGGCGCGATCCCTCCGCTCGGTTCCTCCGGCATCGGGAAAAAAACCTCGGTGCTCTCTGTCCCATCCCTTGGGATCGGAGCGATCCCCCTGCCCGGACCCCCCTGTTTCCCAACCCGGTGTTTTCGGGGCGATCCCCCCGCCCGGACCCCCGTGTCTCCCATCCCAGTGGGACCGGGGCGATCCCTCTGCTCGGTTCCTCCTGCACCGGGAAAAAAACCTCTGTGCTCTCTGTCCCATCCCTTGGGATCGGGGCGATCCCTCCCCGGCTCCTCCAGAACCGGGAAAAACCTGCCAGGACCCCCCTGTCTCCCATCCCGGTGTTTTCGGGGGCATCCCTCTACCCTGATTCCCCTTTTTCCCATCCCTTGGGATCGCGGCCATCCCTCTGCCCGGATTCCCGTCTCCCATCCCGGTGTTTTGGGGGCGATCCCCCTGCCCGGACCCCCCTGTCTCACATCCCGGTGTTTTCGGGGCGATCCCTCTGCTCGGTTCCTCCAGCACCGGGAAAAACCTGCCCGGTCCCCCCTCTCTCCCATCCCGGCGGGATCGGGGCGATCCCTGTGCCCGGACCCCCGTCTCCCACCCCTTGGGATCGCTCCTCTAGAACCGGGAAAAACCTGCCAGGACCCCCCCTGTCTCCCATGCCGGTGTTTTCGGGGCGATCCCCCTCCCCGAACGCCCCCCTCTCCCATCCCTTGGGATCGGGGCGATCCCTCCCCGGCTCCTCCAGCACCGCGGAAAACCTGCTAGGACCCCCCTGTCTTCCTTCCCAGTGGGATCGGGGCGATCCCTCTCCGGCTCCGGGAAAAACCTGCCCGGTCACCCCTCTCTCCTATTCCGGTGGGACCGGGGCGATCCCCCTGCCCGATCCCCCTCTTCTCCCATCCCTTGGGATCGGGGCAATCCCCCTGTTTCCCATCCCGGTGGGATCGGGGCGATCCCCTGCCCAGATTCCCGTTTCCCATCCCAGTGTTTTGGGGGCGATCCCCTGCCCGGATTCCAGTTTCCCATCCCGGTGGGATCGGGACGATCCCCTGCCCAGATTCCCGTTTCCCATCCCGGTGTTTTGGGGGCGATCCCCTGCCCAGATTCCCGTTTCCCATCCCGGTGGGATCGGGGCGATCCCCACCCGGATTCCCGTTTCCCATCCCGGTGTTTTGGGGGCGATTCCCCTGTTTCCCATCCCGGTGGGATCGGGGCGATCCCCGCCCGGATTCCCGTTTCCCATCCCGGTGTTTTGGGGGCGATTCCCCAGCCAAGCCCCCCCAAATTCCCGATCCCGCAGTGCCGGGACTCCCCCCCGGCCCCTCTCCCACCGGGAAACCCCCGCATGACCCCCGGGATCGGGGAACGCTCCAGGCCGGGACACTCCCGACCCGGGGATGTGTCCCCAAGGCGCTGTCACCCCTCGCCGGTGGCTCTCCTGGCCCTGTGGGACCCCCCTGCAGGGTCCCCAGCCCCTCGGGGACAGGGACAAGTCCTTGCAGGGTCCCCAGCCCCACGGGGACAGGGACGTGTCCCTATAGGGTCCCCAGCCCCACGGGGACAGGGACGTGTCCCTATAAGGTCCCTAGGGTCCCCAGCCCCATGGCGACAGGGAGGTAGGACCCCCAGCCCTGGGGAGGGGACAGGCACTTGTCCCCACCCTGCCAGGCTCTCCCAGGGGGTGTCACCCCTGTTCCCCACACTCAAGGATGTCCCCAGCCCTGTCCTCATCCTGGGAAGTGTCACTGGGTGTGGCCCCTTAGGGACCTACCCCCCCTGTCACCCACATTGTCACCCCCCTGTCACCCACACTGTCACCCCTCTGACACCTTCATTGTCATCCCTCTGACACCCTCATTGTCACCCCTCTGTCACCCACATTGTCACCCCCATTGTCATTCCCCTGTCACCCACACTGTCACCCCTCTGACACCCTCATTGTCACCCCTCTGGCCTTTGGGTCCCCTCCAGGGGTGGCTGGGGTGACCCAATGTCCCCTGGTCCCCAAATGCCCCCCAAACTCAGCCTCAGGGAGGGCCTGAGGGGTGGGGACAGCGAGGGGACAGCCAGGGACAGCCAGGGGACAGAAGGTGACACAGGACCCTGGCCACCATTCCCACAGAGAGAGGGGAGAGATGGGATGGGATAACGGGATAATGGGATGGGGGACACCAGCTTTGGGACAGATTTTGGGGTGTCCCTGGGTCCCCAGGGCTGTCACACGGATTTTGGGGTGTCCCTGGGTCCCCAGACCTCCTGTCACACGGATTTTGGGGTGTCCCAGAGTCCCCAGGGCTGTCACACAGATTTTGGGGTGTCCCTGGGTCCCCAGGGCTGTCACACAGATTTTGGGGTTCCCGTGCATTCCCAGGATCGGGACAGGGATATTGGGGTGCCCGTTTGTTCCCGGGGCTCAGATCCAGGTTTTGGGGTGCTCGTGGGGTCCCAAATTTGGGGTGTGGGTCTTGGGAGGATTCCCAGGCCCTAAATCCCGGTGTGGGGAGGGAAAAGAGTTCCCGGAGCTGAACCTCCGGGCTCGGAGTGCTCGTTATTCCCAGAGCTGTTATCCCGGCGTTTGTTATTCCCACCCTCAGGGTGTTCATTATTCCCGGGGCTGTTATCCCGGCGTTTGTTATTCCAGAGCTGTTATCCCGGTGTCTGTTATTCCCAGGGCTGTTATCCCGGCGTTTGTCATTCCCGGGGCTTTTATCTCCGCGTTTGTCATTCCCATTATCCCGGTGTCAGTGTCAGGGTGTTAGTTATTCCTGGAGCTGTTATCCCGGTGTTTGTCATTCCCAGAGTTATTGTTATTCCCACTCTCAGGATGTTCGTTATTCCCTGGGCTGTTTGCCCGATGTCAGCCTGTTATTCCAGGGCTGTTATCCCGGTGTTTGTCATTCCCACCCTCAGGGCGTTCATTATTCCCGGGGCTGTTTTCCCAATGTTTGTTATTCCAATTATCCCGGTGTCAGGTGTCTGTTATTCCCGGGGCTCTTATTCCCACCCTCAGGGCGTTCATTATTCCTGGGGCTTTTATCCCGGTGTCAGGCTGTTATTCCAGGACTTTTCTCCCGGTGTTTGTCATTCCCAATCTCAGGGCATTCATTATTCCCGGAGCTGTTATCCTGGTGTTTGTCATTCCCAGAGTTATTGTTATTCCCACTCTCAGGATGTTCGTTATTCCCTGGGCTGTTTGCCCAATGTCAGCCTGTTATTCCAGGACTTTTCTCCTGGTGTTTGTCATTCCCAGAGCTGTTATTCCCACTCCCAGGATGTTCCTTATTCCTGGGGCTTTTATCCCGGTGTCAGGCTGTTATTCCAGGACTTTTCTCCTGGTGTTTGTCATTCCCACCCTCAGGGCATTCATTATTCCCGGGGCTGTTTTCCCAGTGTTTGCTATTCCAATTATCCCGGTGTCAGGGTGTCTGTTATTCCTGGGGCTGTTATCCCGGTGTTTGTCATTCCCATTATCCCGGTCTCAGGGTGTTTGTTATTCCCGGGGCTTTTATCCCCATGTTTATTATTCCCGGGGCTGTCATCCCGGTGTTCATTATTCCCGGAGCTGTTATTCCCACTCTCAGGGTGTTCCTTATTCCCGGGGCTGTTTTCCCAATGTTTGTTATTCCAATTATCCTGCTGTCAGGGTGTCTGTTATTCCTGGCGCTCTTATCCCAGCGTTTGTAATTCATGGAGCTCTTATTCCCACTCTCAGGGTGTTTGTTATTCCCTGAGTGTCAGGCTGTTATTCCCAGGGCTTTTATCCCAGTATTTGCTATTCCCAGAGTTGTTATTCCCACTCTCAGGATGTTCCTTATTCCTGGGGCTTTTATCCCGGAGTCAGGCTGCTATTCCCGGGGCTTTTATCCTGCTGTTTGTTATTCCCTCAAGGCGTTCATTATTCCCGGGGCTGTTTTTCCAGTGTTTATTATTCCCGGTGTCAGGGTGTTATTTATTCCCGGGGGTTTTATCCCATTGTTTGTTTTTCCAGAGCTGTCATCCCGGTGTTTGTTATTCCCACCCTCAGGGTGTTCATTATTCCCGGGGCTGTTTTCCCAATGTTTATTATTCCCACTATCCCAGTGTGTCAGGGTGTGTCAGGGTGTTTGTTATTCCCGGGGTTTTTACTCTGGTGTTTGTTATTCCCAGGGCTTTTATCCTGGTGTTTGGAATTCCTGGAGTTGTTATTCCCACTCTCAGGGTGTTCCTTATTCCTGGGGCTGTTATCCCACTGTCAGGCTGTTATTCCAGAGCTTTTATCCTGCTGTTTGTTATTACCATTATCCCGGTGTCAGTGTCAGGGTGTTCATTATTCCCGGGGCTTTTATCCCGGCGTTTGTTATTCCCACCCTCAGGGCGTTCATTATTCCCGGGGCTGTTTTCCCAATGTTTGTTATTCCCACTATCCCGGTGTCAGGGTGTTTGTCATTCCCAGAGCTGTTATCCCGGCATTTGTCATTCCCAGAGCTGTTATCCTGGTGTTTTTCATTCCCAGAGCTGTTATCCCGGCATTTGTCATTCCCAGAGCTGTTATCCCGGCGTTTGTCATTCTCACCCTGAGGGTGTTCATTATTCCCGGAGCTGTTTTCCCAATGTTTATTATTCCCGGTGTCAGGGTGTTTTTTATTCCCGGGGTTTTTACTCTGGTGTTTGTTATTCCCTGGGCTTTTATCCCAGTGTTTGTCATTCCCAGAGTTGTTATTCCCACTCTCAGGGTGTTCCTTATTCCTGGGGCTGTTATCCCACTGTCAGGCTGCTATTCCAGGGCTGTTATCCCGGTGTTTGTCATTTCCATTAGCCCAGTGTCAGTGTGTCCATTATTCCCAGGGCTGTTTTCCCAATGCTCATTATTCCCGTTATCCAGTGTCAGGGGTTTGCTATTCCCAGGGTTTTTATCCGGGTGTTTGTTATTCCTGGAGTTGTTATTCCCACTCTCAGAGTGTTCGTTATTCCTGGAGCTGTTATCCCAGTGGCAGGCTGCTATTCCAGGGTTTTTATCCTGGTGTTTGTTATTCCTGGGTTGTTTTCCCCAAAGTTTATTATTCCCATTATCCCGGTGTTTGTTATTCCCGGGGCTTTTATCCTGATATTTCTTATTCCCACGTTCAGAGTGTTCATTATTCCCGGGGCTGTTTTCCCAATGCTCATTATTCCCATTATCCCGGTGTCAGGGTGTTTGTCATTCCCAGAGCTGTTATCCCGGTGTTTGTTATTCCTGGAGTTGTCATTCACACTCCCAGAGGGTTCATTATTCCAGAGCTGTTATCCCAGTGTCAGGACATTCATTATTCCCGGGGATTTTGTCCTGGTGTTTGTTATTCCCGTTCTCTCGGTGTCAGGGTGTTTGTTATTCCCAGCATTGGTATCCCGGTGTTTGTTATTCCCAGAGCTGTTTTCCCAGTGTTTGCCATTCCCATTATTCCCATTACCCGGTGTTTGCCATATCCCAGTGTCAGGGTGTTTATTGTTCCCGTTATCCCGGTGTTTGCCATTCCCATTATCCCATTATCCTGGTATTCACAATTCCCGTTATCCCAGTGTTTAGTATTCCCATTATCCAGGTGTTTATTATTCCCATTATCCTGATGTTTTTCAATCCCATTATCCCTTTATCCTGCTGTTTGCCACTCCCGGTATCCCATTATCCCAGTGTTTGCCATTCCCATTATCCCACTATGCCAGTGTTTGCCATTCCTGTAATCCCATTATCCTGGTGTTTACCATTCCCATTATTCCGGTGTTTACCATTCCCATTATCCCACTATGCCAGTGTTTGCCACTCCCATTATTCCGGTATTTGCCATTTCCATTATCCCAGTGTTTGCCATTCCCGTTATCCCAGTGTTTGCCATTCCCATTTTCCCGTTATCCCGGTGTTTGCTATTCCCAATATCCTGGTGTTTTTAAATGCCATTATCCCATTTTCCCGGTGTTTGCCATTCCCGTTATCCTGGTGTTTGCCAATCCCATTATCCCATTATCCAGGTGTTCGCCATTCCCATTTTCCCAGTGTTTGCCATTCCCGTTATCCCATTATCCCAGTGTTTGCTATTCCCATTATCCTGTTATTCTGGTGTTTGCCATTCCCATTATCTTGTTATCCTGGTGTTTGCCATTCCCATTATCCCATTATCCCAGTGTTTGCCATTACCATTATTCCATTATCCCATTATCTCGGTGTTTGCCATTCCCATTATCCTGGTGTTTTTCAATCCCATTATCCCATTATCCCAGTGTTTGCCATTCCCATTATTCCAGTGTTTGCCATTCTCATTTTCCCAGTGTTTGCCATTCCCGCTATTCTGGTGTTTTTCAATCCCATTATCCCATTTTCCCGGCGTTTGCCATTCCCATTTTCCTGGTGTTTGCCATTCCCGTTATCCCAGCTCCAGCCTCTCCAGCCGGGAGCCGCTGGAAAAGCTCTGGAATTGCAGTCGATCCTCTGGTGTTGGACAGGATGGGGGATCTGGGAATCTCCCGTGGGATCCAGCCCATCCCAAGGATCCCAGAATGCTGGAGAGGGAACAGGTCCGCTGGGATCCATTCCAAGGATGGATTGGGATCCTGCTCTGCCTCTCCTGGGATTCCTGATCCCAGAATTCCAAATCCTGTTGCCGAGAGCAGGGAATGCTGGATTGGGACTGATCCCGACCCAAAGGTCACATCCCAAAAATTCCAGGTGCTCCAAACCTTAAATCCTGGAGTTGGGCTCCACGTGGGAGCAGCTTTGGGACTGGGATGAGGATTCCCAATATCCCAAATGTGGGAATTGCAGAGGGAATGGCCCCAAATGGCTTTCCCTGAATCCAGCCCGGTTTTCCTGGAATTTCCAGTGATGTGGGGAAGAGGCTGGGACATCCGGATGTGTGGGAAGATCCCAAAATCCCACAAAATCCACGATTTGGGTGGCCGGATATGGCAGCAACACTGGGATGGGGCTGGAATGAGAGGACACCCCTCCAAATCCAGGGAAAAGGGGGAGAAAATCCCATTATTCCCATGGAACTGAATTTTCCAGGGTGGAAAAAAAAAAGGGATTTTCCCAGGAATTCACCACCCAGCTCTTGGTGGGACAGGGAAAAACCAGACTGGGATCGGGAAGTGGCTCCAGAGGTGGGGGAGATCCCAGGGGGGAAAAATCTGGGATTTGAGATCGCGGTGGGATGGGGGGGGAGGAAAATCCAGGATTACAGATCCTGCTGGGAAAAGTTTGGATCCATTTGGGGTTTTGGGTTTTTTTCCTTTAATCCATGAAAAAGCCGGGAGAGGAGCAGCTCCCGCCGCTGCTCCAAAGCTTCTCCGCGGCTCCCGAGAAATTCCAGAGGTGGGAATGTCCCCTCTGTCCCCATCCCACAATTCCAGAGGCGGGAATGTCCCCTCTGCCCTCATCCCACAATTCCAGAGGCGGGAATGTCCCCTCTGCCCTCATCCCACAATTCCAGAGGCGGGAATGTCCCCTCTGTCCCCATCCCATATTTCCAGAGGTGGGAATGTCCCCGCTGTCCCCATCCCGCAATTCCAGAGGCGGGAATGTCCCCGCTGTCCCCATCCCGCAATTCCAGAGGCTGGGATGTCCCCGGCGGGGGTGGCAGTGTCACCGGCAGTGTCCCTCTTGTCACCTCTGCCGCTGTCCCGAGCCAGGGCGGGCTGCGCTGGCTCTGGATGGCTCCCAAAAATTCCCATCCCAAAAACCTGATCCCAAAATCCCCGATCCCAAAAGTCCCAATCCCCGCCCCCCTCCCCCGCGGCCGTGCGCGCAGAGGGAGCAGGTGGCAAATGCCACCGCCGTGTCACCATCTGTCACCGCCCGCCACC
This sequence comes from Haemorhous mexicanus, assembly GCF_027477595.1. Lineage (NCBI taxonomy): Eukaryota > Metazoa > Chordata > Aves > Passeriformes > Fringillidae > Haemorhous > Haemorhous mexicanus. The sequence goes on along the minus strand of NC_082343.1, from coordinate 117,058,069 downwards.
CGCCCGAGCCTTTGTCACGGGAACAGCGCCCGGAACGGGGCCGGCAGGAGGCCGGGCCCTTTTGTCCCCATTTGTCACCTGCTGTCCCCTTTGGTCTCCCCCTGTCCCTTTCTGTCGCCGTTTGTCACCCCCTTGTCTTTCTTCCGTCCCCCCAGTCCGCCTGTCACCCCCTGGCCCCTCTGTCCCCTTCTGTCACCCCCTGGCCCCTCTGTCCCCTTCTGTCACTCCCTTGTCCCCTCAGACCCCACCTTCCCTTCTGTCCCCTCCTGTCCCACCCAGTCCCTCTGTCCCATTGTCCCCTCTGTCCCCTCTGTCCCCCCTGTCTCCCTTGTCCTGCCCTGTCCCCTCTGCCTCCCTTGTCCCCTCTGTCCCCTGTGTCCCCTCAGTTCCCTCTGTCCCCTCTGTCCCTCTGTCCCCTCAATCCCCTCAGTCCCTCCTGTCCCTCTGTACTTCTGTCCTGCTCTGTCCCCTGTGTCCCCTCTGTCCCTTCTGTCCCCTCTATCCCCCTGTCCCCCCTGTCCCCCTGTCCCCTCAGTCCCTCTGTCCCTCTGTCCCCTCTGTCCCCTCTATCCCCCTGTCCCTTTTGTCCCCCTGTCCCCCCTGTCCCCCTGTCCCCTCAGTCCCTCTGTCCCCTCTGTCCCCTCTATCCCCCTGTCCCTTTTGTCCCCCTGTCCCCCCTGTCCCCCTGTCCCCTCAGTCCCTCCTGTCCCTCTGTCCCTCTGTCCCCTATGTCCCCTCTATCCCCTGTCCCTTCTGTCCCCCTGTCCTGCCCTGTCCCTCTGTCCCCTCAGTCCCTTCTGACCCCTCTGTCCCCCCTGTCCCCTCTGTCCTGCCCTGAATCCCTCTGTCCCTTTGTCCCTCTGTCCCCTCTGTTCCCTCTGTCCCTTTGTCACTCTGTCCCCTCTGTCCCCTCTGTCCCCTCTGTCCCCCCGGGCCGGTGACGCCGCCCCTGTCCCCAGCCCGTGACACCCGCGCCCCTTCCCCGCCGCCGCCCCTGGGGTCAGGAAGGGTTTGGGGACAGCGCTGTCACCTCCTGTCACCTCCGGCGGGGGTGCCACCCACGGGCGGCGGGAAAGGCACCGAATTCCCGGGATTTGGGGGGAAAAACTCCGGGAATTGTTGAGAATTGCTGGGATAAGGAGCTCCCTCCGTCCCCTCGGGACATTCCTGCTCCCATTCCACAAAAAAAAACCCCAAAACATTTCCATGGAAATCGCTCCTTGGAATCAACAGGGAAAGGGGAATTCCAGGGAATTCCCGCCCCGATTCCAGGGCTGGAATTCCTCCCAACCCCTCGGGACATTCCTGCTCCGTTCCACAAAAAAAAAAAAATTTCCGTGGAAATCGGTGCTGGCACCTCCCGAACCATCCACGGGCTTTGGAATTAAGAGGGAGGAAGGGGGAATATTCCTGGAATTCCTGGAATTCCCTCCTGGGTTTTCCTGGGAAAGCCATCCCGGCCATCCCGGGGGTTGTTGGAGCATCCCATCCCTTGGAATTGTTGGAAAATCGGGATTGCTTCCCCTCCCTGTTCCACTCTGGATTCCTGGGTGTTCCTCCTGGACATTCCTGCTCCCATTCCACAAAAAAAACATTTCCATGGAAATCTCTGGTGGCTCCTTGGGACTGGATTTGGGATCAACAAGGAAAGGGGAATTCCAGGGAATTCCCTCCACAATTCCAGGGCTGGAATTCCTCCCATCCCTCCGGCCATTCCTGCTCCCATTCCACAAAAAAACCCCAAACATTTCCATGGAAATCTCTGGTTGCACCTCCCAAACCATCCACAGGCTTTGGAATGAACAGGAGGGAAGGGGGAATATTCCTGGAATTCCCTCTTGGGTTTTCCCGGAAAAGCAATCCCAAGCCCATCCCGGGGGTTGTTGGAGCATCCCATCCTCGGGAATTGTTGGAAAATTGGGATCGCTTCCCTTCCTTCCCCACCTTCCTGTCCCTGTTCCATTTGGGATTCCTGGATGTTCCTCCTGGATCCTCTGGATCCAGGGGATTTCCTGCTGGGAATGAGCAGGAAGGGGCTGGATGAGAATTCCCAGTGGGATCGGCGTCGCTTCCCGCTGGGATGGGGATTTAGGGACTACAATCCCAGCCCGGGTTGGATCCAGAGCCTTTTCCTGGGAATGTCTTCCCAAGGAGGCTCCGGCAAACCCAAGGTGGGGAGGCCTCGGGGTTGTTCCTGTGGGATTCAGCGCAGGGATCGGGATTGGGATCGCAGTTGGGATTGGGATCAGGATCCGGGATCGGGATTGGGATCGCAGTTGGGATTGGGATCAGGATCCGGGATCGGGATTGGGATTGGAATTGGGATTGAGATCAGGGTTGGGATTGAGATTGGGATTGGGATCAGCATTGGGATCAAGACTGGGATTGGAATTGGGATTGTGACTGGGATTGGGATCGGGATTGGGATCAGGATTGGGATCAGCATGAGGATTGGGATCGGGATTGGGATGGGGATCAAGATTGGGATTGAGATTGGGATCAAGATTGGGACTGAGATTGGGATCAAGATTGGGATTGAGACTGGGATCAAGATTGGGATCGAAATTGGGATTGAGATTGGGATTGAGATCAGGATCATGATAATGGTCAGGATCAGGATTGGGATTGGGATCGGGATTGGGATCAGGATCACGGTCAGTATTGGGAATGGGATCAGGATCAGGATCAGATCAGGATTGGGATCAAGATTGGGATTGAGATCCAGATCAGGATCATGGTTGGGGTCAGGATTGGGATTGGGATCGGGATTGGGATCAGGATCACGGTCAGTATTGGGAATGGGATCAGGATCAGGATCAGATCAGGATTGGGATCAAGATTGGGATTGAGATCCAGATCAGGATCATGGTTGGGGTCAGGATTGGGATCAGGATCAGGATCGGGGCCCCTCTGGATCCTCCCTCTCTCATCCCCCTCTCCTGCCCAGGCCATAAATTCCCAGCTTTTTTCCACCCAGGAGTAACACCATTAATTAATTCCCACTAATTCCCGCTCCTGGCCTTTCACAGCTGATTGCTCCCGAAATCCCAGCAAATCCTGGGAACGAGGAATGAAACCCATGGGCCAGGGGGATCAGGGCCAGGGAAAGCCATCCCAGATTTCTGAAGATTTGGGAGTTTTTCCCAGTTTTTCCCAAGCACTAGGGCTGGTGGCGCGGGGTGGATCCGAGAGCCTGGAATGGGATTTCTGGGATGGATGGGATCAGCAGCTCCCAGGGGAAAGGGACTGGATCCATTCCTCCTTCCAGTCCTGCATCCCAATCTCCATCCTGCATTCCCATCCCTTATCCCCATCCCATAATTTCAATCCCATATCCTCATCCCACATCCCACATCCCAATCCCATCATCTCCATCCCATATCCCCATCTAACATTCCCATTCCCGTCCCACATTCCCACCCCACATCTTCATCCCATAATCTCCATCCCAGTCCCCACCCATCTCACGTGCTGATCCCCATCCCACATCCCCATTTCCACCCCACTTCCCCATCCCACATCCCAATCCAATAGTCCCCATCCCACATCCCAATCCCATAGTCCCCAACCCACATCCCCATCCCATAGTCTCCATCTCATATCCCTACTCCCATATCCCCATGCCCATCCCATATCCATACCCCAGATCCCCACCCCATAGTCTCCATCCCCATTTCCACCCCATATCCCCATCCCCATCCCACATCCCCATTTCCATCCCACATCCCCATCCCACATCCCCATCCCATAATCCCCATCCCATAATCTCCATCCCATATCCCTCCCCCATATCCCCATCCCCATCCCATATCCCCATTTCCATCCCACATCCCAATCCCACATCTCCATCCCATAGTTCCCACCCCAGATCCCCATCCCATAATCCCCATCCCTATCCCCATTCCATATCCCTATCCCCATCCCATAATCCCCATCCCATATCCCCACCCCCCATCCCCCTCCTCCATCCCAAATCCCCATCCCCATCCCCAGGACCCTTTGGAATCCTGCCCAGGCCTGGGGCTCTGTCTCCCTTCAGAGGGGCTCAGGACCCCCTGGACGCTCCGGGCAGGAATTCCCTGCCTGGACCAGGATCCCTTTTCCCGGGAAGGACCTGGACACCCATCCCTGCCCATTTTGGGACACAAATCCACCCTGAAATCCACCCCAAAATCCATCCTAAAATCCCTGAGGGATTTTATTCCCACTGGAGCCGGTGCCCCCCCACAAACATCGGGTCCGCCCCCTTTGGGGTGCCCCAGGCCATTCCTGGGGTATCCCACCTTATCCCTGAGCTCCGGACCCCCTTCCCATTGCGGCCCCCCCTTTTCCAGGGAGAGGCGAGGGCCGGCACGGGGGGGTTGGGAAGGGGCCTGGCGGGGCCCCAGAATCCAAGGAAAAATTGCCAGTTTTGGCGCAAACAGAGAGCTTGGCCGGCGCCGGGATTTTCCATGACTCCATCCCGACCCCCCCGGCTGCAGGAGGCGCTGGGGGAGGGGGAATCCGGCACCCCCACACCCCAAAAAATCCGGGGGGGGATCCCGCTGCAGAGCCGAGGCCCTTTGGGAATGGTGCAGGAGTTTGGGGGAATGTGGGAATAAAGGGGAGAGCTCAGGGTCCGGCCCCACATGCAACCCCCCCCACCCAAATCCCACTGGGAATGGGGGATCCTGGGGGTCCCTGATCCTTGGGATCTCAGGGGGGGATCCTGGATTGTTCCAGCACCACCCCCCCCTTATGGAACAGCATCTCCCTTTTCCAGGGGGGAATGTGGGAGAAGGGGGGAGATGGAACAGAGAGGATTTGGGGATGGGGATGGAGGGAGGGATGGAGGGATGGATCCATGGATGGATGGATCGATCCATGGATGGATGGATGGATGGATGGACAGACGGACACAAGGAGCAGCTGGAACAGGGGCAGTCGGGATTTTGGTTGTCCCAGGGGTCCCTCCAGCTCTTCATTCCCAGTTCAGCCCATCCCAGATCCCATCCCTCTGCTCGGGCTGCAGGAGGTGTCCCCATGTCCATTCCCTCTTCCCCCATCTCCATCCAGGGATTTTGATGCCCCCACATCCCTCCCATCTTGCTTCCCCCAGCCCCACCCAGGGATTTTGGTGTCCCTGGGCCCTTCCCACTGCTCCCAGTCCCACCCATAGATTTCGGTGTCCCCGTGTCCCCTCCTGTGTCCCCCAGCCCCTTCCAGGGATTTTGGTGTCCCCATGTCCCCTCCTGTGTCCCCCAGCCCCATCCAGGGATTTTGGTGTCCCCATGTCCCTTCCCACTGTCCCCATCCCCATCCAGGGATTTTGGCGTCCCTGGGCTCCTTCCCATTGCTCCCAGTCCCACCCAGGGATTTTGGTGGCCCTGCAAGACCTAGGTGTCCCCCTGGCCATGTCCCCCAGCCATGTCCCCCTGGCCATGTCCCCCTGGCTGTGTCCCTCAGGGCCAGCTCCGTGTTTTTCCAGGACAGGCTAGAATTCCCACCAGCACCTGCTGCGTTCCCAGCCGCCGTCTCCAGGCGTGTTTGCTCTTCCCTGGGCACGTGGGGATCTCTGGGGGACAGCTGCGTCCCCTCCCCCGGCCTGGGGACAGCTGGGATGGCCCCAGCACTGGGAACAGCAGGATCCTTACTGGGAACAGCAGGATCCTTACTGGGAACAGCGGGATCCTTACTGGGAAGAGTGGGATCCTTACTGGGAACAGCAGGATCTTTCTGGGAACAGCGGGATCCTTTCTGGGAACAGCGGGATCCTTACTGGGAACAGAAAGATCTTTACTGGGAATGAGAACCTTACTGGGAACAGCGGGATCCTTACTGGGAACAGCGAGATCCTTACTGGGAACAGCAAGATCCTTACTGGGAGCAATGGGACACTGATCCTTACTGGGAACAGCAAGATCCTTACTGGGAACAGCAGGATCCTTACTGGGAACACTGGGATCCTTACTGGGAACAGCAGGACAATGATCCTTACTGAGAACAGTGGGATCCTTACTGGGAACAATGAGATCCTTAGTGGGAACAGCAGGATCCTTACTGGGAGCAGTGGGATCATACTGGGAGCAATGGGACACTGATCCTTACTGGGAACAGTAGGATCCTTACTGGGAGAAATGGGACAACGATCCCTACTGGAAACAGCAGGATCCTTACTGGGAACAGCAGGATCCTTACTGGGAGAAATGGGACAATGATCCTTACTGGGAGCTGATGCTGATCCTTACTGGGAGCAGTGGGACATGGGGAAGGGCTGGCACGAGGAGGCTCCTTCCATGCCCCTGCCCCATTCCCCGAATCCCCTGCCCCATTCCCTGCATCCTCTGCCCCATTCCCAAAACTCCCTGCCCCATCCCCTGCCCCATTCCCTGAATCTCCTGCCCCATTCCCTGAATCTCCCTGTCTCTGCTCCCTGAATCCCACCCTCTGGTTCCCTGAATTCCCTGTCCAGGTTCCCTGCACCCCTTGCCCCATTCCCTGCACCCCCTGCCCCATTCCCTGCCCCATTTCCTGCCCCTCCCGGAGGTCTCATCCCCTTCCCACCCTCCCAGCCCCATTCCCGCAGATCCTTGCCTGCCCTCCCAGCCCTCCAGCCGTGTGCCATCCTCCCCCCAGCCCGTTCCCAGCCCGTTCCCGCAGCTGTCCCGCTAATCCCGGCCATCCATCGCCCCGACAGCCGGGATCCGCTCCAGGCCCGGGGCCAGCCCTGCACCTGCTCCGGGGCCGGATCCAGCCCCGCTCCTCCGGCCCTAAAAAGGCCAGGATCGGCCGCGTTCCTGCGGGACGTGTCATCCTCCCTCCCTGGGGACACGATCCCTGCTCCCGGCCCGTCCCGGAGCGGGATCCCGGCTCATCCCGGCCCCGCTGCCCCTCGACTCCAGCGCGCCTGGGACACCCCTGGGAGCCGGGAAGGGCAGGGGGGCAGGAGGTGGGGAAGGAGCTGGAATTCCAGCGGTTATTCCCGGCGGATTTCCCGGCTGGGACGTGCCCTCCTCTCCAACACAATTCCTCGCCACCCGCGGGTCCCAAAGGGATTTGGGGGTCATCCCCGGTGCCGTTTTCCCGGGGTTTTCCCTCTTCTGCCATTCCCGACCTTCCCCCCACCCTCAGACGTGCCGGAGCTCAGGCAGCTCCTGCTAAAACCGGGGACGGGGGGGGATCGGGGGATTGACCGACGCTTGGAGAGCTCATAAACTCCCTTCCCTCGGGAAAGAGCGCTAAAAATAGCTCCTGGAGGCCGCGGAGGGATGGAGAGGCTGGAGAGGGCAGGAAAAGGCATGAAAGGGCAGGAGGATGCTCAGGGAGGTTTTTGGAAAGGCACCCGTGGGCACTGCCGGAGGCTCCATCCCAAAATCCATCCCGAACAGCCGGAATGGGGAGATTTGGGAATTGCTGGGGAGGGGATGGAGAAGGGCGGGATGAGGGCTCGGGACGTGGGACTGGGTGGAGAATGAGGAGCAGGGAGAGAGGGACACGAGGAGCTGGGAGAGAGGGACATGAGGAGCTGGGAGAGAGGGACACAGGGATGGGACACGAGGAGCTGGGAGAGAGGGACATGAGGAGCCGGGAGAGAGGGACACAGGGATGGGACACGAGGAGCTGGGAGAGAGGGACATGAGGAGCTGGGAGAGAGGGGCACGAGGAGCTGGGAGAGAGGGACATGAGGAGCAGAGAGGGACATGAGGAGCTGGGAGAGAGGGACATGAGGAGCAGAGAGAGAGGGACACAGGGATGGGACACGAGGAGCTGGGAGAGAGGGACACGAGGAGCTGGGAGAGAGGGACACGAGGAGCTGGGAGAGAGGGACATGAGGAGCAGAGAGAGGGACATGAGGAGCTGGGAGAGAGGGACATGAGGAGCTGGGAGAGAGGGACACAGGGATGGGACATGAGGAACAGGGAGAGAGGGACACAAGGAACAGGGAGAGAGGGACACAAGGAACAGGGAGAGAGGGACACAAGGAGCAGGGAGAGAGGGACATGAGGAGCTGGGAGAGAGGGACAGAGGGAAGGGACACGAGGAGCTGGGAGAGAGGGACATGAGGAGCTGGGAGAGAGGGACAGAGAGAAGGGACAGAAGCAGCTGGGAGAGAGGGACATGAGGAGCTGGGAGAGAGGGACACAGGGATGGGACATGAGGAGCAGGGAGAGAGGGACATGAGGAGCTGGGAGAGAGGGACATGAGGAGCTGGGAGAGAGGGACATGAGGAGCTGAGAGAGAGGGAAAAACAGGGAGAGAGGGACACATAAAGGGACATGAGGAACAGGGAGTGAAGGACACGAGGAACTGGGAGGGAGGGACACAGGGATGGGACAGAAGGAACTGGGAGAAAGGGACTTGAGGAACAGGGAGAGAGGGAATGAGGAGCTGGGAGAGAGGGACATGAGGAGCAGAGAGAGGGACACAGGGAAGTGACAGAAGGAACAGGGAGAAAGGGACATGAGGAGCAGGGAGAGATGGACACAAGGAGCTGGGAGAGAGGGACATGAGGAGCAAGGAGAGAGGGACACTGGGAAGTGACAGAAGGAACAGGGAGAGAGGGACACGAGGAATAGGGAGAGAGGGACACAAGAAGCTGGGAGAGGAGGACATGAGGAGCAGGGAAGGGACAGAAGAAGCAGGGAAGGAACAGGGAATGACACAAGTGAGAAGGACATGAGGAACAGAGAGAGAGAGGGACACAGGGAAGAGGGAAGGGACAAATGAGCAGGGAGAGAAGGACACAGGGAGCAGGAAGGGACACAGGGAGCAGGGAGGGACACACAGGGCAGGGATGGATCAGGGGGTGCTGCTAGCTGATGCTCAGGGGATGCTCAGGTGATGCTGCCAGGTGATGCTTTCAGGCAATGCTCAGGTGATATTCCCAGGTGATGCTGCCAGGTGGTTCTCTCAGGTGATGATCAGGGAATGCTCAGGTGATGCTGCCAGGTGGTTCTCGCAGGTGATGCTCAGGGAATGCTCAGGTGGTGCTCTGGTGGTGCTGCTAAGTGATGCTTTCAGGCAATGCTCAGGTGATACTCCCAGGTGATGCTGCCAGGTGGTTCTCTCAGGTGATGCTCCAGTGATGCTCAGGGAATGCTCAGGTGATGCTCAGGTGATGCTGTCAGGTGGTTCACTCAGGTGGTGCTCAGGGGATGATTTCAGGCATTGATCTGCAGCAATGTCCAGATGATGCTCCCAGGTGATTCGCCTCAGGTGTTTCTCAGGTGAGGCTTGAGCAAGGCTACAGTGATGCTCTCAGGTGCTTCTCAGGAGATGTTTTCTGGTGACACTCAGGTGCTGCTCAGGTGATGTTTTCTGGTGACACTCAGGTGTTGCTCAGGTGCTGCTCAGGAGATGTTTTCTGGTGACACTCAGGTGCTGCTCAGGTGATGTTTTCTGGTGACACTCAGGTGTTGCTCAGGTGCTGCTCAGGAGATGTTTTCTGGTGACACTCAGGTGCTGCTCAGGTGATGTTTTCTGGTGACACTCAGGTGTTGCTCAGGTGTTGCTCAGGTGATGTTTTCTGGTGACACTCAGGTGCTGCTCAGGTGATGTTTTCTGGTGACACTCAGGTGTTGCTCAGGTGATGTTTTCTGGTGACACTCAGGTGTTGCTCAGGTGATGTTTTCTGGTGACGCCCTGCCATGATGGCTCCAGGTGAAGCTCAGGGGATGCTCTCAGGTGCTGCTCAGGTGATGCTCTGGTGATGTTGTCTGGTGATGCTCTCAGGTGTTTTCCAGGTGTTTCTCAGGTGTATCACGGGTGTCTCCCAGTGATTCCCAGGTGTTTCCCAGGTGTCTCCCAGGTGCTGCTCCATGATGCTCCAATGTTGCTCTCCAGATATGATCTCAGGTGTCACTGGCAGGTGTTGCTCTCTCTCCCATGGATTCCCCCTTCATGGATTCCTTCTCCCATCGATTCCATCCCACTGATTCCATCCCATTGATTCCCACTCCATCAATTCCCTCTCCATCGATTCCCTCTCCATCGATTCCCTCTCCATCGATCCCCTCCCACTGATTTCTTCTCCATCAATTCCCTCTCCATGGATTCCCTCCCATCAATTCCATTCCATGGATTCCCTCTCCATTGATTCCTGCCCATAGATTCCATCCCATCAATTCTATCCCATGGATTCCCTCTCCATTGATTCCTTCCCATGGATTCCCCCTCCATGGATTACATCCCGCAGATTCCCTGTTCATCAATTCCTCCCATTAATTCCTTCTCCTCCAATTCCCTCTCCATGGATTCCATCCCCATGGACTCCCTCCCCATGGACTCCATCCCACCGATTCCCTCTCCATGGATTCCATCCCATGAATTCCATCCCCATGGATTCCATCCCCATAGACTCCATCCCATCAATTCCCTCTCCATGGATTCCATCCCCATGGACTCCATCCCATCAATTCCTTCTCCATGGATTCCATCCCCATGGACTCCATCCCATCAATTCCCTCTCCATGGATTCCATCCCCATGGACTCCATCCCACCAATTCCCTCTCCATGGATTCCATCCCCATAGACTCCATCCCATCAATTCCCTCTCCATGGATTCCATCCCCATGGACTCCATCCCACCAATTCCCTCTCCATAAATTCCATCCCCATAGACTCCATCCCATCAATTCCCTCTCCATGGATTCCATCCCCATGGACTCCCTCCCCATGGACTCCATCCCACCGATTCCCTCTCCATGGATTCCATCCCATGAATTCCATCCCCATGGATTCCATCCCCATAGACTCCATCCCATCAATTCCCTCTCCATGGATTCCATCCCCATGGACTCCATCCCATCAATTCCTTCTCCATGGATTCCATCCCCATGGACTCCATCCCATCAATTCCCTCTCCATGGATTCCATCCCCATGGACTCCATCCCACCGATTCCCTCTCCATGGATTCCATCCCCATAGACTCCATCCCATCAATTCCCTCTCCATGGATTCCATCCCCATGGACTCCATCCCACCAATTCCCTCTCCATAAATTCCATCCCCATAGACTCCATCCCATCAATTCCCTCTCCATGGATTCCATCCCCATGGACTCCATCCCCATGGACTCCATCCCACCAATTCCCTCTCTGTGGATTCCATCCCCACACAGAGAGGATCCCACGGCAGCTCCTCCTTGGAGAAGATCCCACGATCCCGATTTTCCCCTCGCTCCAGCTCCATCTGTGTCCCCCCGAGGGTGGCGGTGAGGGGGACTCAGGATCGGGATTAGGGATTCAGGATCGGGATCAGGGACACAGGAGTGGGATTAGGGGCAGGATGAGCCCCTCTCAGCATTCCCGGAGGAATGGTGGGGGATGGTCAGAAAGAGGAAGGGAAAGTAGAAAAGAGAAGGAAAGAGAAGGTAAGAAAAAGAAGGAAATGAGGAAAAAAGGAAAAGGAAAATAAAATTAGGAAAAGGGGGAAATGGGAAAGAGAGGGAAAGAAAGAGAAGGAATGGAAAAGCAATTGGAAGGGAAAAGGAAAAGGAAAAGGAAAAGGAAAAGGAAAAGGAAAAGGAAAAGGAAAAGGAAAAAAGGAAGAAGAGGAAGAATAGGAGGAAGGGAAAGAAAAATGGTAAGAAAAGATAAAGGGAAAGGAGGGAAAGGAAAAGGAACAGAAAAGGAAAAGGAAAAGGAAAAGGAGAAAAAGGAAGAAAGGGAGGAAAAGACGGAAAAGAAAAAAATGAGAAAGGAGAAAGAATGGGAAAGTAAGAAAGAGAGGGAGAAGGAAAGGGAGAGGGAAAGAGATGGAAAAGGAAAAGGAAAATGAGGAAAGGAACAGGAAAAGGAGGAAAGGAAAAAGAGGAAAGGGTCAGGAAAAGGAAAAGGAGGAAAGGGACAGGAAAAGGAAAAGGAGGAAAGGGACAGGAAAAGGAAAAGGAGGAAATGGACAGGGGCAGGAAAAGGGACAGGAAAAGGGTCAGGAAAAGGAAAAGAAGGAAAGGGACAGGGACAGGAAAAGGGACAGGAAAAGGGTCAGGAAAAGGAAAAGAAGGAAAGGGACAGGGACAGGAAAAGGGACGGGAGGACAGGGAAAGGAAGACAGGGACAGGAAAAGGGAGCAGCTGGTTCCTGCCACCCCCATCCAGGGCCTGTGCTGGCCCTGCCCGCGGCATCCCGGGATCCATCCTGGAGCGGGATAAATCCCATCTGCAGCGGCGCGGGATTACGGGAGCGCAGCTGTTCCCGGGGCTGGATGCAGATGCAGCCCCCGGATGGCGGGAACTGGGGCACTGGGACAGGGGGGTGACAGGGGACAAACGGAGCGCTTGGCTCTGGAGACAGCCAAAATCCCTGATTTCCCCATCTCCAGAGAGTCTGGGATGGGAATTTGGGGAATTTTCCCAAACGCAGGGATGGGGAAGGTGCCCCCACCCAAGGGTCCACCCAAACGTCGTCACTGGTACAGCATTCCCAGAGAAGCTGCGGCTATCCCTGGATACCTGGAAATGTCCAAGGAAATGCTGGAGGGAGCTTGGAGCAGCCTGGGATGGGAGAAAGAGTCAGGGTTGGAACAGGATGGGATTTGAGGTCCCTTCCCACCCAAACCACCCCATGATTCCATGATAAAGGACACTCAGAATCCGTTCAGAGGGATTTTTATGGAAAAGGGAGGAAAAGGGAAGAGAGACCCTTCCTGGAATCCTGAGACTCCAGGTGAAAGCCCTCATTCCTAAAACTCTTTCTCAGAGAGGAGTCGGGATGGGGCTGGATGCAATGGCAGGCTGGGAGAGCTGGGAATGTGCAGCTGGATCAGGGAAGGATGCAGGGAATCCTTGGAGCCTTTTGCAGAGGGAAAGGAGAGCTGGGATTTGGGCAAGGGCTGGAGGGGCAGGAGCCAGGGAATGGCTTCCAGTGGGAAAGGGGAGCTTGGGATGGTGGGATCTTGGGAAGGGATTCCTGGCTGGGCTGGAATTCCCAGAGAATCCCTGGATCCCTGGCAGTGTCCAAGGAAAGGCTGGACTGGGCTTGGAGCAGTCTGGGATCATGGGAGGTGTCCATGGCCTGGGATTTGAGGTCCCTTCCCACCCAAACCATTCTGGGATTCTGGGATCAAGGACAATCCATTCCTGGAAGTTGAGGATGGAAAAGCAGGAAGGGAGCCCCTTCCTGGAGCCCCAAGATTCCAAGTGAAACCCCTGGATCCCAAATTTCCTGCCAAGATCACCCTGGGATCATGGCAGTTGTCAGGCTTGGAATGGGACGAGCTCTGAGCTCCCCTCCCACCTTCCCTTCCCTCACTTGGGGATCCCACACCCTTCCGCGCTTCCCACCGACGTTCCCCACTCCCGATTCCCACCGGGATCACGGATCCGACCCCGCTCTCCCTTTCCCCCCAGGCTACGGGCACGCGGCGCCCAGCACGGACGGCGGGAAGGTTTTCTGCATGCTCTACGCACTGCTGGGCATCCCGCTGACCCTGGTGATGTTCCAGAGCCTGGGCGAGCGCATCAACACCCTGGTGCGCTCGCTGCTGCGCCGCCTCAAGAAGCGCCTGGGCATGCGGCGGCCGGAAGTGTCCATGGCCAACATGGTGACCATCGGCTTCTTCTCGTGCGTCAGCACGCTCTGCATCGGCGCCGCCGCCTTCTCGCACTACGAGAACTGGAGCTTCTTCCAGGCCTACTACTACTGCTTCATCACGCTGACCACCATCGGCTTCGGCGACTACGTGGCGCTGCAGAAGGACCACGCGCTGCAGACTCAGCCGCAGTACGTGGCCTTCAGCTTCGTCTACATCCTCACGGGGCTGACGGTCATTGGCGCCTTCCTCAACCTGGTGGTGCTGCGCTTCATGACCATGAACGCCGAGGACGAGCGCCGCGACGCCGAGCAGCGGGCGCTGCTCAGCCGGGGCGCTCGCTCCGGCGCCGTGGCCGCCGTCCCCGAGGCCGCCGCGGTAGCCCCGGCCGAGAGCGGCTTCAGGAACGTCTACGCCGAGGTGCTGCACTTCCAGTCGGTGTGCTCGTGCCTGTGGTACAAGAGCCGCGAGAAGCTGCAGTATTCCATCCCCATGATCATTCCCAGGGATTTGTCCAGCTCGGACACGGGCGTGGAGCGCAGCCACTCCTCACCCGCCCGCTGCCCCGAGACTCCGGAGCACCGGTGCTTCTGCCGCTCCCGGCGTTCTGCCATCAGCTCCGTGTCCACCGGGCTCCAGAGCCTGGCGGCGTTCCCGGGATTCACCAAGCGACGCAGCTCCGTGTAGCCCCCTTCACGCCCTCCCGGCCCGGATCCCTCCTGGAGCGGGAGGAAGCCGTTCCGGACTCGGGAATGACGCCGGAGTGGGGCCGTCCCGCTTGGCTCCAGAATGGATTTTAATTTAAAACCTCTTGGATTTTAATTTCACACACACAAAACCCCCCACTCCTTCAAAATGTGAAACTCGGGAGAACGGGAGAGCCTCAGAATCCTGTGGGCACCTCCCACTGTGGGCAGCCAGTCCTGGCCTCTCCACGCTCTGGATCCTCGGGAATTCCCCGGGAAGCACGGAGGGACCCGATGGCCACGGAAATCAGGCTAAGAGGGGCTTAGCCAGAGCTTTTCCACATCAGCCGCCCGGAAAAGCAGCCGGGAGTCACGTAGGCTGCTCCAAACCCTGGGATTTGGTGCTGTCTTAACCCAATTTCATAGGGGGGCAGAGCTGGGAGCCCTCGGGATTTAGCGGGAATCATCCGTGGGAAGCTGGCTGATCCCACAGGATTTCTGTGTCCATCCATACCGAGGGTCTGGGGATGGGATTGTTCCCCTCAGGAAGGTGTTTGGGGGACATTTTGGGATATTTTCCCATGGGATCCCCATCTCCATCCTCCCCAAGGCTCCAGGGATGGGATTGTTCCTCCTGGGAAGGTATTTTGGGAATAATCTGGGATATTTTTCCATGGGATCCCCATCTCCATCCTCCCCAAGGCTCCAGGGATGGAATTATTTCCCTCTGAGTGTTTTTTTCAGGATAATCTGGGATATTTTCCCATGGGATCCCCATTTCCGTTCTCTCCAAAGCTCCGGGGTTAGAGCTGTTCCTCCTGGGAAGGTATTTTGGGGAAAATCCAGGATATTTTCCCATGGGATCCCCATCTCCACCCTCCCCAAGGCTCCAGGGATGGAATTGTTCCCCTCAGGGACGTTTTTTTGAGATATTTTTCCCTTGGATCCCCACCTCCATCCTCACTGGGACTCTGGGAATGGAACTGTTCCCTCGGGGAGGAATTTTGGGGACAATTATCCCCCGGGATCCCCATTTCCCTCCTCACCAGGACTCCGGGGATGGAATCTTTCCCTCAGAGAGAAATCTGGGATATGACAACACTTCTCCATCCTTTCCTCCACACCCCATCCCACCACCACCCTCACTCCTGGGACACTCCCGGAATTCCCTGGGATACCCCAGGGGTCACCTCTGTCACCACCACCCCAACAGGGAAGCAAAACTTCCCTCCTTTCCCATTCCTGCCCTTCCAGGATGGGAATTTCCCCTCCCAGCACCCAAAGTCCCCTCCAGGGGACACGGAGGGGACATGGGGAGGACCCTCCTGGAGCGCTGGATGTGGCAGGGGGGGACTGTGGGGATGTTCCGTCACCTTTCCAGAGAGGAAAAAAAATCCATGGATTTCTGATCCTTGAGCTGTGCATTTGTGAGATTCCTGAGGATATTTATTACCAACGGCGCTATCCACGGAATTCCGGAAATATCCGTCGGAGAGGAGGCTCGGGGGACACTTCCTGACGATTCCAGGGAGGAATTTCTGCCACTTCCTCATCCAGGGGCGCCCAATTCCTGCCGGGAAGGGTTCCCTGGTCCTCATGCCAAAGCCGATGTGTCCAACGGGGTTCGATTCCTTGGAGAGAGAAATAAAGGATTGTTGGAAGCTCGGGAGTGTCTGGGATCTTCCCCAGGGATGTGGAGAGGGGGGAAGGGCTGGGAAAGGAGGATCCCGATCCCCTGGGATCTTGGCTTGGCCTCCAGTAATTTCCTTGGGATTGGGAAAGGAGGATCCCGATCCCCTGGGATCTTGGCTTTGCCTCCAGTAATTCCCTTGGGATCAGGGACAGGAGGATCCCGAACCTCTGGGATCTTGGCATCGCCTCCAGCTGTTTCCCTCGAGATATGGGAAAAGAGGATCCCAATCTTGTGGATATTGGGATTCTTCCCTCGGGATCTGGGAAAGGAGGATCCTGATCCTCAGGACCTTGGATCCTTCCCTCGGGATCTGGGAAAGGAGGATACTGATCCTCAGGACCTTGGATCCTTCCCTCGGGATCTGGGAAAGGAGGATCCTGATCCCTTGGGTCCATCCAGCCCTCCATCCATCCATCCATCATCCATCCATCCATAGATCCACCCATCCATGGATCCACCCATCCATGGATCCACCCATCCATTCATCCATCATCCATCCATCTATCCATCCATGGATCCATCCATCCCTCCCTCCATCCATCCATCCCTCCCTCCATCCATCCATCCATCCATCCATCCATCCATCCATCCATCCATCCATCCATCCATCCATCCCTCCATCCCTCCCTCCCTCCATCCATCCATCCATCCATCCATCCATCCATCCATCCATCCATCCATCATCCATCCATCCCTCCATCCATCCCTCCCTCCATCCATCCATCCCTCCATCCATCCATCATCCATCCATCATCCATCCCTCCATCCATCCATCCATCCTTTAACCCCGCCCTCTTTTCCATGCCTCAATTCCCGATGGAGCAGAGGACAGAGCTGGGATTGTCCCAGTTCCAGGACACCAAGCTCAGCCCCCTCCAGCATTTGGGGACACAAAACATTCCCGAGGGATCCACAGGGGCTGATCCAGGGATTCGGAGGAGGAATCTCCAGGCAGATTCCTGAAGGATCCTGAGGGATCCAGAGGGGCTGATCCAGGGATTTGGAGGAGCCTCCAGGCAGACTCCCAAGGGAATCCAGGAATCCTGAGCCATTTTTTTCCCTCTTAAAGGGATAAAATTTTCCCTGTCAGCCGAATCCCAAATATTCACAACCCATGGGAGCAGCTCAAAATTCCAGCCTGGCGCTGGGCAGCCGCGGGGGAAGCTCATCCCAGGCGCGGGAGGGAAGGTCGTTATCCCGAGGGAAAATCGGGGAAATCCAGGGATTATTGGGGAAAAAAACCAAAGGAAAAATGGGGCTGGTTTGGGACCCAAAGGAATTTTGGGTGATTAAGAATTTAAATTTTTAAAAAATCCTTATTAAATATTGAAATTTTCCCTTGACAAGGAAAAAAACACCTCGGGGAGGTGATGGTGGGGGGGGGAATCCGGGATTGGTTATCCCTGTTTTCCACAGGGAAAACCCCAAACCTGGCCCCAGCCCCTCTGGATGCTGGGATCTGGGATAACAGGGCTGGGATCTTCCTGATCCCAAAGCTCTGGAGGCCCCCGTGTGCCATCCCTGGAGTCACTGGGGGCCGGGATCACCAGGAATGGGATCACCGGGGATGGGATCACCAGGAATGGGGTCACCGGGAATGGGGTCACCGGGAATGTGATCGCTGGGATCGAGATCACTGGGAATGGGATAATCAGAAAAGGGATCACTGGGAATGGGATCATCAGGAATGGGATCACGGGGAATGCAATCACTGGGAATGGGAGTACCAGGAATGGGATCATTGGGAATGGGATCACTGGGAAAGGGATCACCGTGAATGGGATTATGGGGAATGGGATCACAGGGAATGGGACTGTGGAGAATGGGATCATGGGGAAATGGGATCACTGGGAATGGGATCTTCAGGAATGGGATCACCAGGAATGGGATCACTGAGAACGGGATCACTGGGAATGGGATCACCGGGAATGGGATCACTGGGAATGGGATCACCGGGAATGGGATCACTGGGAACAGGATCACTGGGAATGGGATCACTGGGAACGGGATCACCGGGATCAGGATCACCATGGGGCAGATCCAGGTGCTCCATGATCCCAATCCTGCGGGACTGGGGGAGCTAGGAGGAGGCTGCGCAGCCCCGACAGAGCAGAGCTGGCACCTGGTCCCCTCCCACTGGCCCACTGACACACCCGGGTCCCCACAACCACATTTGGGTCCCCTCCAGGGCCACCTTTCTGTCCCTTCTGCCGTGTCCCCCTCCAGGGCCATCTTTCTGTCCCTCCCCAGTGACACATTTGGGTCCCTCAGGGCCGCATTTCTGTCCCCCCTGAGGGCCACACTCTTGTCCCACCCAGGGCTACATTTCTGTCCCCAGGGTGACATTTCTGTCCCCAGGGGTCACATTTTGGTGTCCCCCCCAGGGCCACACTCTTGTCCCCTCCAGGGCCACACTTCTGTCCCCTCCAAGGTCACATTTCTGTCCCCAGGGGTCACATTTTGGTGTCATTTGGTGTTATTGGTCACATTTTGATCACATTTGAGTCCCCTCCAGGGTGACATTTCTGTCTCTACCAGGGTCACACTTCCGTCCCTCAGGATCACATTTCTGTCCCCACTTAGGGCCACACTCCTGTCCCCTCCAGGGCCACACTCTTCTGCCCCCTCCAGGGTCACATTTCTGTCCCCCAAGGTCAAATTGATGTCCCCCCCTTGCCACACTCCTGTCCCCTCTAGGGTCACATTTCTGTCCCCTCCAGGGTGACATTTCTGTCCCTAGGGGTCTCATTTTGGTGTCCCCCCAGATCACATTTCTGTCCCCCCAGGGTCACATTTGAGTCTCCCCAGGGTGACATCTCTGTCCCTCAGGGCCACATCTTGGTGTCCCCCAGGATCACATTTCTGTCCCCTCCAAGGTCACATCTTGGTGCCCCCAGGGTCACATTTTTGTCCCCTGGGGCCACATTTTGGTGTCCCCCCTGAGGGCCACGCTCCTGTCTCCTCCAGGGTCAGGTTTCTGTCCCTTCCAGGGTGACATTTTGGTGTTCCCCAGGGGTCACATTTTGGTGTCCCCCCCAGGGCCACACTCTTGTCCCCTCCCACGGTGACATTTCTGTCCCCTCCAGGGTGACATTTCTGTCCCCTCCAGGGCCACATTCTGGTGTCCCCCAGGGCCACTTTTCTGTCCTCCCACCCCCAGACAATTCCCCTCCTCCCCAGTCTGCCCAACACCCCCAGGCATGAGAAGGGTTAATCCCATCCCAATCCCAACCCAATCCCATCCCGATCCCATCCCAATCCCATCCCAATCCCAACCCAATCCCATCCCAATCCCAACCCAATCCCATCCCGATCCCATCCCAATCCCACCCCAGTCCCATCCTGATCCCATCCCGATCCCAGCCCAATCCCATCCTGATCCCATCCCGATCCCATCCCAATCCCATCCTGATCCCATCCTGATCCCATCCCAATTCTATCCTGATCCCATCCCGATCCCATCCCAATCCCATCCCAACCCCACCCCAGTCCCATCCCAATCCCATCCCAATCCCCACCCCAATCCCATCCCGATCCCATCCCGATCCCATCCCGATCCCATCCCGATCCCATCCCAATCCCATCCTGATCCCATCCCGATCCCATCCCGATCCCATCCCAATTCCATCCCGGTCCCATCCCAACCCCGGCCTTGGCCAAGCCCTTGGACTGGGAATTTCCACCCCCTGCCATGGGAAGGGCTGGAAAAGGGCTGGAAAAAGGATGGAAAAGGGCTGGAAAAGGGGTGGGAAAAGGGTGGAAAAGAGATGGGAAAGAGTTGGGAAAAGGGGTGGGAAAAGGGTGGAAAATGGGAGGGAAAAAGGGATGGAAAAAGGACAGAAAAGGGATGGAAGGAGGGATGGAAGGAGGGATGGAAAAATGGGTGGAAAAGAAAGGAGAAGGAGTGGAAAAGGGGTGGAAAAAGGTGAGAAAAAGGGGTGGAAAAGGGATGGAGAAAGTGGTGGAGAAAGGGGTGGAAAAGGGATGGAGAAAAGAGTGGAAAAGAGGTGGGAAAGGGCTGGAAAAGGGGTGGAAAAAGGGGTGGAAATGGGGTGGAAAAGGAATGGAAAAAGGGGTGGATAAACAATTCATCACTGGCTATGGGGGAGGCCCGGGGTGGGGAACAGGGGGACAGAGAAGCTGCCTGGGATTATCCCGGGCAGGTTTATCCTGGGCAGGTTTATCCCAGGTTTATCCTGGGCAGGTTTATCCAGGGTTTATCCCAGGCAGGTTTATCCAGGGTTTTTCCTGGGCAGGCTTATCCCAGGTTTATCCTGGGCAGGTTTATCCCAGGTTTATCCCAGGCAGGTTTATCCCAGGTTTATCTCAAACAGGTTTATCCCAGGTTTATCCCGGACAGGTTTATCCAGGCTTTATCCCGGGCAGGTTTATCCTGGGCAGGTTTATCCTGGGCAGGTTTATCCCAGGTTTACCCTGGGCAGGTTTATCCTGGGCAGGTTTATCCAGGGTTTATCCTGGGCAGGTTTATCCAGGGTTTATCCCGGGCAGGTTTATCCTGGGTTTATCCCGGGCAGGTTTATCCCAGGCAGGTTTATCCCAGGTTTATCCTGGGCAGGTTTATCCCAGGTTTATCCTGGGCAGGTTTATCCCAGGTTTATCCCAGGCAGGTTTATCGCAGGTTTATCCCGGGCAGGTTTATCCAGGGTTTATCCTGGGCAGGTTTATCCAGGCTTTATCCCGGGCAGGTTTATCCCAGGCAGGTTTATCTCAAACAGGTTTATCCAGGGTTTATCTCGGGCAGGTTTATCCCAGGTTTATCCGAGGCAGGTTTATCCCAGGTTTATCCCAGGCAGGTTTATCCCAAGTTTATCCTGGGCAGGTTTATCCCAGGTTTATCCTGGGCAGGTTTATCCCAGGTTTATCCCAGGCAGGTTTATCCAGGGTTTATCTCAAACAGGTTTATCCAGGGTTTATCCCAGGCAAGTTTATCCTGGTCAGTTTTATCCTGGGTTCATCCCAGTCAGATCTATCCAGACAAATTTATCCCAGGCAGGTTTACCTCAGGCAGGTTTATCCCGGGTTTATCTCAGTTTATCCCAGGTTTATCCCAAACAGGTTTATCCCAGACCAGTTTATCCCTGGTTTATCCCAGGCAGGTTTATCCCAGACAGGTTTATCCCAGGTGTAGGTTTACCCTGGTCAGGTTTATTCCAGGTTTATCCTAGACAGGTTTATCCCAGACAGGTTTATCCCTGCTTTATCCCAGACAGGTTTATCCCAGGTGGGTTTATCCTGGTCAGGTTTATTCCAGGTTTATCCCAAACAGGTTTATCCCAGACCAGTTTATCCCTGGGTTTATCCCAGACCAGTTTATCACTGGTTTATCCCAGGCAGGTTAATCCCAGACAGGTTTATCCCAAACAGGTTTATCCCTGGGTTTATCCCAGACAGGTTTATCCCGGGCAGGTTTCTCCCTGGGTTTATCCCGGGCAGGTTTATCCAAGGCAGGTTTATCGCAGCCAGGTTTATCACAGAGAGGTTTATCCCAGGTTTATCCCGGGTTTATCCCGGGTGGGCCCTGCGGGTCTCGAATCCCGGGAATGGATCCCGGCGATCCCGGCCCCGCTCCGACAGCGCCACCTGCCGGGGGCGCGGGGTGGGGACACGCAGGGGACACGCGACAAGGGGGCGGCGGCACCGGGACAGAATCCCGGGGACAGAATTCCCGGGAAAGAATTCCTGAGACAGAATTCAGAGGGCAGAATTCCCGGGACAAAATCCCGGAGACAGAATCCCCAAGACATAAATACCAGGACAGAATCCCCGGGGCACAATTCCCAGAACAAAATCCCCTGGACAGAATTCCCAGGACTGAATTCCCGGGACAGAATCCTCAGAACAAAATCCCTGGGACAGAATTCCCGGGACAGAATACGGGGCAGAATTCCCGGGATCGGCAGCCCCGCTGGGGGGGGGCGTGGCTATGCAAATCTAGAGGCGTGGTTTTGCACACCCCCTCCTGTCGCTCTATGGGCGTGACCAGCTATATCAGGGGCGGGGTTTCCCATTGGGGGCGTGGCTAATGGGCGTGTCCCACAATTTGCTGACGGGGCGTGCTCGGTGGGCGTGTCCCTCGCTGTGGGCGTGTCCGGGGGCGTGTCCCCGCGGACGGCGGTGCCGGGGGGGGCCATGGCGTGGTCCCGGTACCAGCTGGGCCTGGCCGCGCTCATGCTCCTCACCGGCTCCATCAACACCCTGGCGGCCAAGTGAGTCCCCCAAAATCCCCCAAAATCCCCCCAAAATCCCCCGAACCCCCCGGGCCCCGCCCCGCCCCCCCCCGGTGTCGCGGTTGTGTCCCCGTGAGTGGCCTTGGGGACCCCTCCCTGCCCCCCCCGGGGGTTTGGGGTCACCTCGGTGTCCCCACCCCAAAGCGGGGGGATCCTTTTGGGGGGATCCTGCTCCTTTTGGGGTCGGAGGAGGAAATTTGGGCTCCTCCAGCCCATTTTGGGGTGGAGCCCCCCCCCCCCCCCCGGGTGCCCGTGCGGCTCCTCCCGCACCCCAAAATCCCGGGAAGCGCTGCGGTGACGTCATTCCCAACCCGCGCCGATCCCAAAATCTGCCCGGGCAGGGCGGACCTGCCAGGCCGGCTCATCCCGCGGGGATCCCAGCGGATCCCGGCCGATCCCAGCGGCTCCCGGCCGATTCCAGCCGATCCGGGCCGATCCCAGCGGATCCCGGACGATCCCAGCCCCGGAAGGGGAAACTGAGGCGGAGGGGACACGTGGGGTCCCAAAAAAGCCTCTTGCGACACCCCGGGAATGAGTCAGCCCCGAATCTCCCGGGATTGGCGGAAAACCGGGATGGGAGGGAGGGGTCCCGTGGGGGGTCCGGGGACATTCCCGGTTGGATTTGGGGGAGCCTGGGGGACATTTGGGGTCTGTGGAATGGGAAATCCGCATCCAGAGGGTCCTGCTTTGGCCAGAGGGTGGTTGGAGCACCCCAAAAAAAGGGGAATTTACCCCAGATTGGGGCTGGGGTGTCCCAGCCTGGGATCCAGCGATTTTATGGATCTGGTGTCCCTCAGGACCCGGATTTTTGGGACATGGGGAATGTCCCAATCGTTCCTGGTGTCCCTCAATTCCAGGATCTCAGATCCGCAGTTTTTGGGACATGGGGAGTGTCCCAATCGTTGCCGGTGTCCCTCAGGACCCGGATTTTTGGGACATGGGGAATGTCCCAATCGTTCCTGGTGTCCCTCAATTCCAGGATCTCAGATCTGCAGTTTTTGGGACATGGGGAGTGTCCCAGTCGTTCCCGGTGTCCCTCAATAATTCCAGGATCCCACATCCGGATTTTTTGGGACATGGGGAGTGTCCCATTCCCGGTGTCCCGTTCCCGGTGTCCCTCAGTTCCAGGATCTCAGATCCGCAGTTTTTGGGACATGGGGAGTGTCCCAGTCCTGATGTCCCAATTGTTCCCAGTGTCCCTCAATAATTCCAGGATCTCAGATCCGGAATTTTTGGGACATGGGGAGTGTCCCAGTCCTGGTGTCCCAGTTGTTCCCAGTGTCCCTCAGTAATTCCAGGATGTCAGATCCGGAGTTTTGGGACATGGGGAGCGTCCCAATCCTGGCGTCCCATTCCCGGTGTCCCATTCCCGGTGTCCCTCAATAATTCCAGGGTCCCAGATCCGGATTTTTGGGCCATGGGGAGTGTCCCATTCCCGGTGTCCTGGATTTATTAAAAAATCTGGATCTCGATCCAGTACCGATATCCAGCTGTGAGGGACAAAAACTCTGTAACAGTTCCGAGTTACAAAGTGTGTGTTTATTATGGGATGGCTCCCAAATACCCGCGGCCATTTCCAGGTGATCCCAGAGCCCTTTTATCTGGACAGGTACTGATTGCCCGAAATGCAAATATTCACAGCTTTGGTAATTAGCTCGAAAGCCATTGAGCATGCGCAGTTTGTTCCCTGTTCCCCTTTCGTGGGGAGGGGTCCCGAAATGAGGAAGTAAATCAAGTTTTCCTCAAGTTTTCCTCAAGTTTTCCTCCTTCTGACCTTTCTGCCTCCCCAGTGCCAATGTGACAAATTAACCCTTGGTGGGACTCCCACCCCCGCCCTCAGCTGGGTTCAGAACAGAGGAGTTTGTTTTGTGTTCCTACAATTGCCTTAATGTTCCCGAAGCCATTTATCAGTTTCTGTATTCTTCACCAGATCTCCAAACATTGTGCTGGCAATCAATTAATTATTAGTTAATGATTAGCTCTTAACTTCATCAAGGCCTACCCATGTGTTTTAATTAACTCAAATCAAGCTTATCTCGAACTAAAATCTTAATCCTCTAAAATCTCGGAATTCCTTAAAGTTTATGTCCCATCCCAATCCCAGTGTCCCATTCCCAGCTGTCACTCAATCCCGGGGTCCCAGATCCAGATTTTTGGGATGGAGGTGTCCCGTTCTTGGTGTCCCTCAGGATCCAGAGTTTTGGGACATGGGATGTCCTTTTTCCAGTGTCCTGTTCCCAGTGTCCCAATCCCAGTGTCCTAATCCCGGTGTCCTGTTCCTGGTGTCCTATCCCCAGTGTCCCTCAGGATCCAGAGTTTTGGGACAAGGGGTGTCTCATTCCTGGTGTCCCAATCCCGGTGTCCCGTTCCCAGTGTCCTGTTCCTGGTGTCCCATTCCTGGTGTCCCGTTTCTGGCTGTCACTCAATCCCTGGATCCCAGATCCAGATTGTTGGGTCAGGGGCTGTTCCATTCCCGGTGTCCCATTTCCAGCTGTCACTCAATCCCGGGGTCTCAGATCCAGATTTTGGGATGGAGGTGTCCCATTCTTGGTGTCCCTCAGGATCCAGAGTTTTGGGACATGGGATGTCCTTTTTCCAGTGTCCCGTTCCCGGTGTCCCAATCCCAGTGTCCATTCCCGGTGTCCTGTTCCTGGTGTCCCATTCCCAGTGTCCCTCAGGATCCAGAGTTTTGGGACAAGGGGTGTCTCATTCCAGTGTCCCAATCCCGGTGTCCCATTCCCAGTGTCCTGTTCCCGGTGTCCTGTTCCTGGTGTCCTAATCCCGGTGTCCCTCAGGATCCAGAGTTTTGGGACAAGGGGTGTCTCATTCCCGGTGTCCCAATCCCAGTGTCCCAATCCCGGTGTCCCGTTCCCAGTGTCCTGTTCCCGGTGTCCTATTCCTGGTGTCCCATTCCCAGTGTCCCTCAGGATCCAGAGTTTTGGGACAAGGGGTGTCTCATTCCCAGTGTCCCAATCCCGGTGTCCCATTCCCAGTGTCCTGTTCCCGGTGTCCCGTTCCCGGTGTCCTGTTCCTGGTGTCCTAATCCCGGTGTCCCTCAGGATCCAGAGTTTTGGGACAAGGGGTGTCTCATTCCCGGTGTCCCAATCCCAGTGTCCCAATCCCGATGTCCTGTTCCCGGTGTCCTGTTCCCGGTGTCCCATTCCTGGTGTCCTATTTCTGGCTGTCACTCAATCCTTGGATCCCAGATCCAGATTGTTGGGACAGGGGCTGTCCCAATCCCGGTATCCCGTTTCTGGCTGTCACTCAGGATCTGGAGTTTTGGGACATGGGGTGTCCCGTTCCCGGTGTCCCTTTCCCGTTCCCGGTGTCCATTTCCCGTTCCCGGTGTCCCATTCCCGGCTGTCACTCAATCCCGGGATCCCAGCCAGGGTTGCTCAGGCCGGGACAGCCCCAGCGGTGTCACCTTCCCTGGGGACATCCCGGCCCCGGAGGTGTCACCTGGGGGCGCTGCTGTCCCAGGGCACGGCCCTGAGTTCCGGGATTTCGGGATGATCCCGATCCCAATCCCTGCCCTGACCCCTCCCAGGTGGGCCGACAACTTCAGCGCTCCTGGCTGCGATGGGACGGAGGAGCACAAATTCCAGCACCCCTTCCTGCAGGTGAGATTCCCGATCCCAATACCCATTCCTGCAGGTGAGATTCCCAATCCCAGCCCCATTCCAGATCCCAGCCCCATTCCCGACCCCAACGCCCCTTCCTGCAGGTGAGATTCCCAATCCCAGTCCCATTCCCGACCCCAACGCCCCTTCCTGCAGGTGAGATTCCCGATCCCAGCCCCATTCCCAATCCCAGCCCCATTCCCAATCCCAGCCCCATTCCAGCTTCCAGCCCCATTTCCTGCTTCCAAACCCATTCCTGTAAGTGACAATCCCATTCCAGCTTCCAGCCCCATTATTCCCCTTTCCTAGCACTGATCCCTTTTTCCCATTTCCAGCCCCATTCCTACACATGAACCCCATGATTCCCATTTCCAGCCCCATTCCTACAGGTGATTCCCATTATTCACATTTCCAGCCCCATTCCTACAGGTGATCTCCATTATTCCAGCTTCCAGCCCCATTCCTGCAGGTGATCCCCCTTTTCCCATTTCCAGCCCCATTCCTACAGGTGATCCCCGCGTTATTCCCATTTCCAGCCCCATTCCTACAAGTGAACCCCATTATTCCCATTTCCAGCCCCATTCCTACAAGTGAACCCCATTATTCCCATTTCCAGCCCCCATTCCTACACTCGAACTCCATTATTCCCATTTCCAACCCTATTCCTACAGGTGATCCCCCCATTATTCCCATTTCCAACCCCATTCCTACAGGTGATCCCCATTATTCCCATTTCCAGCCCCATTCCTACAGGTGATCCCCCTTTTCCCATTTCCAACCCCAATCCTACAGATGATCCCCATTATTCCCATTTCCAGCCCCATTCCTACAGGTGAACCCCATGATCCCCATATCCAGCCCCATTCCTGCAGGTGATCCCCCTTTTCCCATTTCCAACCCCAATCCTACAGGTGATCCCCATTATTCCCATTTCCAGCCCCATTCCTACAGGTGATCCCCATTATTCCCATTTCTAGCCCCATTCCTGCAGGTGATCCCCCCATAATTCCCATTTCCAGCCCCAATCCTACAGGTGAACCCCATTATTCCCATTTCCAGCCCCATTCCTACAGGTGATCCCCCTTTTCCCATTTCCAACCCCAATCCTACAGATGATCCCCATTATTCCCATTTCCAGCCCCAGTCCTGCAGGTGAACCCCATTATTCCCATTTCCAGCCCCATTCCTACAGGTGATCCCCCCATTCCCATTTCCAGCCCCATTCCTACAGGTGATCCCCATTATTCCCATTTCTAGCCCCATTCCTGCAGGTGATCCCCCCATAATTCCCATTTCCAGCCCCAATCCTACAGGTGAACCCCATTATTCCCATTTCCAGCCCCATTCCTACAGGTGATCCCCCTTTTCCCATTTCCAACCCCAATCCTACAGGTGATCCCCATTATTCCCATTTCCAGCCCCATTCCTGCAGGTGAACCCCATTATTCCCATTTCCAGCCCCATTCCTACAGGTGATCCCCCCATTCCCATTTCCAGCCCCATTCCTACAGGTGATCCCCATTATTCCCATTTCCCGCCCCACTCCTACCCCTGAGCCCCTTTCCCACCCCCCAGCCCCTCATTCCCGCATTCCCTGTGTCCCTCAGGCCGCCGGGATGTTCCTGGGGGAATTCTCCTGCCTCCCGGTGTTCTACCTGCTGCTCCTGCGGGATCGGCGCCGCGCGGATCGGGATCCGGCCGCGATCCCGGCCCCTTCCCGACCCTTCAACCCCCTGCTGTTCCTGCCC
Source organism: Haemorhous mexicanus (assembly GCF_027477595.1). Taxonomy (NCBI): domain Eukaryota; kingdom Metazoa; phylum Chordata; class Aves; order Passeriformes; family Fringillidae; genus Haemorhous; species Haemorhous mexicanus. Next base: position 117,030,563 of record NC_082343.1, on the reverse strand, counting down.
CCCGCCCTGTGCGACATGGCTGGCACCAGCATCATGTACGTGGGTGAGTCCGCCACGCAATTCCCGCTTTTCCCGCCATGGAATCCCGCAAACCGCGGAATTTCCGGAAGTTTCCGTCAGGCCCTGAGCGCTTTTCCCGCCATTTCCCCACAGCTTTGAACATGACCAGCGCCTCCAGCTTCCAGATGCTCCGGGGCTCCCTCATCATCTTCACTGGGCTCCTCTCCGTGGCGTTCCTGGGCCGGAGGCTGGAGTGGAGCCACTGGTCGGGAATTCTGCTCACCATCCTGGGGCTGGCACTGGTGGGACTGGCGGATCTGCGCGGCACCGGCGGCACCGGGCACGGGCTGGCCGATGTCATCACAGGTATCCCGGGAATGCCGGGGCGGTGGGACACGAGCTGGCATCATGAGAATCCCGGGAATGCCAGGGCAGTGGGACAGGGGCTGGCATCACAGGAATGCTGGGGCGGTGGGACACGGGCTGGCATCACGGGCATCCCAGGAATGCCGGGCAGCGGGACAGGGGCTGGCATCACGGGAATGCCGGGGCGGTGGGACATGGGCTGGTATTGTGGGAATTACGGGAATGCCGGGGCAGTGGGACATGGGCTGGCATCACAGGAATGCTGGGGCGGTGGGACATGGGCTGGCATCACGGGAATGCCAGGGCAGTGGGACAGGGGCTGGCATCATGGGAATCATGGGAATGCCAGGGCAGTGGGACAGGGGCTGGCATCACGGGAATGCTGGGGCGGTGGGACACAGGCTGGCATCACGGGTATCCTGGGAATGCCGGGGCAGTGGGACACAAGCTGGCATCATGGAAATCATGGGAATGCCGGGGCAGTGGGACACGGGCTGGCATCGTGGGAATCACGGGAATGCCGGGGCAGTGGGACAGGGGCTGGCCGATCTCATCACGGGTATCCTGGGAATGCCAAGGGAGTAGGATGGCCTTGGGATGGTGGGGTCACTCTATGGCATGGCGGGAAAACTTCTTGGAATGGCGGGATTGCTCCTTGGGATGGCCGAAAAACTTCTTGGAATGGCGAGGTCACTCCATGGAACTGAGGGGGTAACTCCTTGGAATGGCAGGATCATTGCATGGGATGGTGGGAAAACTTCTTGGGATGGTAGGGTCATTCCTTGGGATAGTGGGAAAGGTCCTTGGAATGGCAGGTTCACTCCATGGGATGGCGGGATCCCTCCTTGGGATGGCAGGAAGACCTCTTGGAATGGGGGGATCACTCCTTGGGATCGGGGGATCACTCCTTGGAATTGGGGGGGAGGGGTCACTCCTTGGAATGGTGGGATCACTCCTTGGGATGGTGGGAAAACCTCTTGGAATGGGGAATCTCTCCTTGGAATGGTGGGGTCACACCTTGCAATGGCAGGATCACTCCTTGGGATGGTGGGATCACTCCTTGGAATTGGGGGATCATTGCTTGGGATGGAGGGGGTGTCACTCCCTGGAATGATGGGATCACTCCATGGAATGGCAGGAAAACCTCTGGAATGGGGGAATCTCTCCTTGGGATGGGGGATCACTCCTTGGGATGGGGGATGACTCCATAGAATTTGGAGATCACTCTTTGGAATGGTGGGGTCACTCCTTGGGATGGTGGGATCCCTCCTTGGGATGGCAGGACGACCTCTTGGAATGGGGGGATCACTCCTTGGGATGGGGGGATCACTCCTTGGAATTGGGGGGGGGGGGTCACTCCTTGGAATTGGGGGGGGGTCACTCCTTGGAATGGTGGGATCACTCCTTGGGATGGTGGGAAAACCTCTTGGAATGGGGAATCTCTCCTTGGAATGGTGGGGTCACACCTTGCAATGGCAGGATCACTCCTTGGGATGGTGGGATCACTCCTTGGAATTGGGGGATCATTCCTTGGGATGGAGGGGGTGTCACTCTCTGGAATGATGGGATCACTCCATGGAATGGCAGGAAAACCTCTGGAATGGGGGAATCTCTCCTTGAGATGGGGGATCACTCCTTGGGATGGGGGATCACTCCATGGAATTCTGAGATCGCTCTTTGGAATGGTGGGGTCACTCCTTGGGATGGGGGATCACTCCTTGGGATGACGGAATCACTCCTTGGAATTGGGGGATCATTCCCGGAATGGGGGGATCACTGAAGCACAGACAAACTAATTCAAGCTGGAAGGAAGGGTGTTTATCACAGCACGGGCAGGAGCGGAATATTGGGATATTTTCCCAAAGCCGTGAGTGCACGGGGAGTCGCAGACTCCTTCTCTCTGTTTATCCGGAAAGGTTTTACATATTCATACCTCATACATATTCATTACCCACCCACCTCATATTATAATTAGCTGAATATTCATTACGGCTGCGCAATTTTACTGCCTTAATTGGGTCGGTGGGGTTTTGAAATGAGGGAGGGGGAGGAAGAAAATCATCTTCCTCACGGGCCAGTCGGACCTTTTGGCCTGCTGGTCATGGTCTAAGCCTGTCCTAACTCTTAGATTATTCTTAAGGCCAGTTTTTTTATGGCCCCTGCCCTTTTACCGTGCTCCATCTGTCCCCTGTCGCTCCTAATTTTACTTTTCCCTGATATTTTTGGTTACTCTTTAACCACAGTCCGTGATTCCTGCTCAACTGAGCTCATTAACTCATTAACTCGTTAACTCATTTATGATCTTAACTAAAACATGCCGTGTTTCACTATCTTAATTAAATTTCCAGCCAGCCCCTGGACTGATCCGCGCTTTTCAATTAGCCTAATTACATTTCCAGCTGGCCCCTGGGCTCATCACTCATTGGAATGGGGGGAATCACTCCTTGGAGTGGGGGGAATCACTCCTTGGAATGCAGGGAATCACTCCTTGGAATGGGGGGAATCACTCCTTGGAATGGCAGGATCACTCCATGGAATGGGGGGAATCACTCCTTGGAATGGGGGGAATCACTCCTTGGAATGGGGGGAATCACTTCTTGGAGTGGGGAGAATCACTCCTTGGAATGGGGGGAATCACTCCTTGGAGTGGGGGGAATCACTCCTTGGAATGGGGGGAATCACTCCTTGGAATGGGGGGAATCACTCCTTGGAATGGCAGGATCACTCCATGGAATGGGGGAGGGTCACTTTTCCCCCATTTTCCTCCTCTCTTCCTTTTCCCTGTTTTCCCTGGTGTTTTCCCTGTCGTTTTTCCTGTTTTCCCCATTGTTATCCCGATTTTCCCTGTTGTTTTCCCTGTTGTTATCCCTGTTTTCCCTGTTGTTTTCCCTGTTGTTTTTTCCCTGTTGTTTTTTCCCTTTTGTTATCCCTGTTGTTATCCCTGTTTTCCCTCTTCTTGTCCCTGTTTTCCCTGTTCTTTCCCCCGTTCTTTTCCCTGTTTCCCCCGTTGTTATCCCGGTTTTCCCTCTTTTCCCAGGTGACCTCCTGATCCTGCTGGCCCAGGCCATCGTGTCCATCCAGATGGTGCTGGAGGAGAAATTCATCTTCAGCCACGACGTCCACCCGCTGCGCGCCGTGGGCACCGAAGGTCCGCCGTTCCCTCGGATCCCAGAGATCCCCCGATCCCCTCCAGCGGGAATTCCCGGGGCGACGCTGGGGCCGATCCGTGGTAAAACCGGGAATTCCCCGCAGGTCTTTTCGGCTTCTCCATCCTGGCGCTGCTGCTGGTGCCGCTGTCCTTCATCCCGGCGGGGCGGCTCTCGGGGAACCCTCGCGGCGTGCTGGAGGATCCCGCGGACGCCTGGTGCCAGATCCGCCGGGATCCCCTGATCCTGGTGGCGCTCCTGGGGAACATCGGGAGCATCTCCTTCTTCAACTTCGCGGGAATCAGCGTGACGCGGGAGCTGAGCGCGACCACGCGCACGGTGCTGGACAGCCTGCGCACGCTGCTGGTCTGGGCGCTCAGCCTGGCGCTGCGCTGGGAGCGCTTCCACGCCCTCCAAATCCCGGGATTCGCCCTGCTCCTGGCCGGAGCCGCGCTCTACAACGGCCTGCACCGCGCGCTGTGCCCGCCGTGGAGCGCCGGGAATGACGGGGACGGCGGAAGCGACGGCCGGGAGAGGGAAGCGCTGCTGGGAGGGGACGGTGATGGTGGCAACATCCAGGGATGAGCTGGTGTTCCTTGGGATTGGCGTGCTGGGGATTGGGATTGGGAATTGTCCTCGCAGGGAATGTCAGCCAGGGTGGAGAGGCTGTGCTGGCTCTTCCCGGTGGAATACAGACCCAGAGTTGGCTCTGCTGGAGCTTCTGCCCCATCCCAGGGGATTGGGACTGGACTGGGATTGGGATTGGGGCCACAGCCAGCTCTCCCGGAGTTTCTGCCCCATTCCCAGGGAATTGGGATGGGATTGGGGCTGGAGCCTCCCATTCCCCAGCCCATGTTCCCAATAAAGCCCCTCTGCCCATTTCATGGGGATCTCCGTGGGGATCCTGCAGAAATTTGGGAATTCTCAGGGATGGCATTGGACAGGGACTGTCCCCCAGGGTGTCCCAGCAGGATTTGCCTCTGGGAATGTTCTTGGGGACTGGGAATTGTCCTCAAGGGGAATGTCAGCCAGGAGTGGAGAGGCTGTGCCGGCTCTTCCCGGTGGGATACGGACCCAGAGTCAGCTCCCCTGGAGCTTCTGCCCCATTCCCAGGGGATTGGGGTGGGATTGGGACTGGATTGGGATTGGGATGAGTTGGGGGCTGGATTCACTCCCTTCCCAACCCATGTTCCCAATAAAGCCCCTCTGCCCATTCCGTGGGGATCTCTGGTGGGGATTCTGAGGAAATTTGGGAATTCTCAGGGATGTCATTGGACAGGGACTGTCCCCCAGGGTGTCCCAGCAGGATTTGCTTCTGGGAATGTTCCCAGGGATTGGGATTGGGAATTGTCCACACAGGGAATGTCATCCAGGGGTGGAGAGGCTGTGCCGGCTCTTCCCGGTGGGATACAGACCCAGAGTTGGCTCTGCTGGAGCTTCTGCCCCATTCCCAGGGGATTGGGGTGGAATTGGGACTGGATTGGGATTAGGATTGGGATGGGTTTGGAATTGAGATTGGGATGGGTTTGGAATTGGGATTGGGATGGGTTTGGGATTGGGATGGGATTTGGGCTGGATCCACTCCCTTCGCCACATCACGTTCCCAATAAAGCCCCTCTGCCCATCGCTCATTCCATGGGGAGATTCTGCAGGAATTTGGGAATTCTCGGGAATTTGGGAGATAACAAGGACTGTCCCCAAGGATGTCCCAGCAGGATTTATTCGCCAGGATCTCTTCCAGGGGGATCGGGACCTGGCAGTTCCCTTGGCAGGGAAGCTCTTCCCTGGCTCATGAGGGGCTGGAGATCCCATCCCGATGGGATCCGGCTGATCCTGGGTGTCCCACGGGATGGGGACAGGGCCTGGCACCGGGATCCATGGCACTGGGACAGGCCCTGGCAGTGCGATCCATGGCACAGGGACAGGCCCTGGCACTAGAATCTATGGCACTGGGATGGGGACAGGCCCTGGCACTGGGATCCGTGTCCATGGCACTGGGATGGGGATAGGCCCTGGCAGTGGGATCCGTGTCCATGGGATGGGGACAGGCCCTGGCACTGGGATCCGTGTCCATGGGATGGGGACAGGCCCTGGCACTGGGATCAGTGTCCATGGGATGGGGACAGGCCCTGGCACTGGGATCCGTGTCCATGGCACTGGGACTGGCCCTGGCATTGGGATCTGTGTCCACAGGATGGGACAGGCCCTGGCACTGGGATCCGTGTCCATGGGATGGGGACAGGCCCTGGCACTGGGATCCGTGTCCATGGGATGGGGACAGGCCCTGGCACTGGGATCCGTGTCCATGGGATGGGGACAGGCCCTGGCACTGGGATCCGTGTCCATGGCACGGGGATGGGGACAGGCCCTGGCACTGGGATCTGTGTCCATGGCACTGGGATCCATGGCACTGGGACAGGCCCTGGCACTGGGATCCATGTCCATGGCACTGGGACAGGCCATGGCACTGGGATCCATGGCACTGGGACAGGCTCTGGCACTGGGATCAGTGTCCATGGGATGGGGACAGGCCCTGGCACTGGGATCCGTGTCCATGGCACTGGGATGGGACAGGCCCTGGCACTGGGATCCGTGTCCATGGCACTGGGATGGGACAGGCCCTGGCACTGGGATCCGTGTCCATGGCACTGGGATGGGACAGGCCCTGGCACTGGGATCCGTGTCCCATGGGATGAGGACAGGCCCTGGCATTGGGATCTGTGTCCACAGGATGGGACAGGCCCTGGCACTGGGATCCGTGTCCACGGGATGGGGACAGGCCCTGGCACTGGGATCCGTGTCCATGGGATGGGGACAGGCCCTGGCACTGGGATCCGTGTCCATGGCACTGGGATGGGACAGGCCCTGGCACTGGGATCCGTGTCCATGGCACTGGGATGGGACAGGCCCTGGCACTGGGATCCGTGTCCATGGCACTGGGTTGGGACAGGCCCTGGCACTGGGATCCGTGTCCATGGCACTGCGACTGGCCCTGGCACTGGGATCTGCGTCCCATGGGATGGGGACAGGCCCTGGCATTGGGATCTGTGTCCACAGGATGGGACAGGCCCTGGCACTGGGATCTGTGTCCATGGCACTGGGATGGGACAGGCCCTGGCACTGGGATCCGTGTCTCACAGGATGGGGACAGGTCCCTGATCCTGGGCATCTCCTGCTGGATCAGCTTTGGGAATGGATCCCGATTCTTCAACTCCACAATTCCACAGTGACAGAACTATGGAAAATTCCGACGCTGTTTTTCCTCCTTTTTCCCTCAGGATGATCCCAAAAACTCCGCAGGCAGTTCCAGGGTGTTCAACTCTACCTTTATTTTCCGTTTGGGGCCCCTTGGAGGGTCCTGGCAGCAGGAAGGGTCAGGAGGGGAGAGGTGGCAGCGATGGTGCCAATTCCCCCCGGGAAGGGGGATCCGGAGGGGCGGCGGCGGCGGCATTGCCCGGCTACTCTCTGGGAATGAGGGAAAAATTCGGGATGAGCCCGCTGTTATCCCTCAGGGGGGTTTTGGGAAGGTCCCACAGGACTCACATGGCGTTCTCCTTGAAGTGCTGCAGCGCCTGCTGGGCCACGATCTCCATGAAGCGGGGGTCGTCCCAGGGGACGTCCCCGGGCACGGTCAGCGCCAGCGGCTCCGAGTCGAAGAGCTGCACCGTCACCTGCGTGTCCGGGGCCGCCGATGGATCCTCGGGGTTCGGAGCCTTGGACAGCACCTGGAATGCAGCACCGGGGTCATCTCGTGGGAGAATCTGAATTTGCGAGGTCGGAACGGCTGCGGGAGAGCCCCAGGCGGGCCCCTGACCTTGGCTCCCTTCCCGGCATCCGGCACTGCCAAGAGATTCCCGGCCGGAGCACAAAGGGCCCTTTGTGGCCCTGTCCCACTTTCTGCCTTCCCACCCCCGTTCCCGGCCCTGATCCCAGCTCTGATCCCGGCCCCATCCCGCCGGCCTCACCGTGGTGACCTGCAGGAAGCCGTCGGAGCCCATGGAATGGTTGGCCAGGCGGGACACCCAGCCGAACTGGCGGTTCAGCTGGTCCAGCAGGCCGGAGGTGTTGAGCATTTCCTCCTGGAATTCCCGGAGCAGGGAATCGTAGCGGCGCGTGAAGCGCTCGGCCACGCGCACGGCATCCTCCAGCTGCTCCCGCAGCTCCTGCTGCGAGGGATCCTCCTGCCCGCAGTCTGGGATGGGGTGGGATGGGATGGGATGGGGTGGGGTCAGCACGGCCCTGGGGGGTTCATCCCACCCCTCTCCACCCCATCCCATCCTGTCTCATCCCAGACCCCACAATGCACCCCTTGCACCCCAAAACCTCAAACGCCCCCAGACCCACCCCATACCATGAACCCTGCCCCCCATCCCCATCCCTGCTCCTGCTTCCATCCCCATTCCCATTCCTGTTCCCATTCCCATTCCCATTCCCGTCCCTGTTCCCATCCACCATTCCAATCCCCATTCCCATGCCCAGTTTTCCATCCCCAATTCCCATCCTCATTCCCATCCCTGTCCCCATTCCCGTTCCCATTCCCTATTTCCATCCCCATCCACATCCCTGTTCCCATTCCCATCCCCATCCACATCCCCACCCCATTCCCATTTTTCCATTCCCATTCCCAGTTTTCCATCTCCTTTCCCATCCCCGTCCCCATTCCCTGTTCCCATCCCCGTTTCCCTTCCCCATCTCCATTCCCATTCCCATTCCCAGTTTTTTATTTCTATTCCCAGTTTTCCATCCCCTTTCCCATCCCCATCCCCATTCCCATCCCCATCCCCTTCCCATCCCCATTCCCATTCCCCATTTCCCATTCCTGTCCCCATTCCCATTCCCCATTTCCCATTCCTGTCCCCTTTTCCGTTCCCATCCCCATCCCCATCCCTGTTCCCATTCCCATTCCCAGTTTTCTATCTCCTTTCCCATCCCTGTCCCCATCCCCATCCCCATTCCCATTCCCATCCCCATCCCATTCCCATTCCCATCCCCATCCCCATCCCCATCCCCATCCCCATCCCCATCCCCATCCCCATCCCCATTCCCATCCCCATCCCTGTTCCCATCCCCATCCCTGTTCCCATCCCTGTTCCCATCCCCATCCCCCCCCCCCCATCCCCATCCCCATCCCCCCCCCCCCCATCCCCATCCCCATCCCCATCCCCATCCCCATCCCCATCCCATTCCCATCCCATCCCCATTCCCATTCCCATTCCCGGCTCACCCAGGGCCAGGATCTCCCGGCACTGTTCGCACTCATCCCTCATCCGCAGGCAGCCGGCCGAGTTCCGCCGGATCTCCCGGCAAACCATGCGGTCGTTGCTGAAATTCCGGGATTCTGCGGGAATTCCGGGCTGGCCTCAGCTCCCCAAATCCTCCCCAGCCCCAGCAGGTCCCCCCCAGGTGCCAGAAAAGCGATTTTTCCTTGGAATTTGGGCCCCTCCCGTCCCCAGGGCTGCATTGGCAGACGGTGACGGCACCAGCTGCGACATTCCCAAAAAAAACATGGGCTGCAATCCCAAAAAAAAGACCAAACAGCAAAAAGACATCGGCTGTAATCCCAAAAAAAAAAAAAAAAAAAACAAAAACCACCAGCAAGGAAACATCGGCTGTAATCCCAAAAAAAACAAACACCCAAAAAACATGGGCTGCAATCCCAAAAAAAATCCACTGTAATCCCAAAAAACAACCCCAACACCGAAAAACATCAGCTGCAATCCCAAAAAAAACCCAAACACCTGCAACATTCCCCAAAAAAATCCACCTGCAATATTCAAAAAAAACCTAAACACCTGCAGCAATCCCCCAAAAACACCAGCAGCAATCCTACAAAAACCAAACACCTGCAACATTCCCAAGAAAACCATCAGCATTCCCAGAAGAACCAAACACCTGCAACATTCCCAAGAAAACCATCAGCAGCATTCCCAGAAAAACCAAACACCTGCAACATTCCCAAAAAAACCCCATTCCCATGACGACAGCAGGGATCGAGGTGGGACAACACCCCAAATCCCAGCCCACCACCTTTGGAGCTCATGATTCCCAGGTTTCCATGGGAATTCCCATGGGAATCCTCCAAATCCTCCAAAGTTGCCAAGGATTTTCTGGGAATGTTTCCTCAGAAACCTCCAAAGTTACCCAAGGATTTTCTGGGAATGTTTCCTCAGAATCCTCCAAATCCTCCACAGCTGCAAAGGATTTTCTGGGAATCTTTGCTCAGAATCCTCCAAATCCTCCAAAGTTACCCAAGGATTTTCTGGGAATCTTTGCTCAGAATCCTCCAAATTTGCCAAGGATTTTCTGGGAATCTTTGCTCAGAATCCTCCACAGCTGCAAAGGATTTTCTGGGAATGTTTCCTCAGAATCCTTTAAAGTTGTGAAGGATTTTCTGGGAATCTTTGCTCAGAATCCTCCACAGTTGCAAAGGATTTTCTGGGAATGTGTCCTCAGAATCCTTTAAAGTTGTGAAGGATTTTCTGGGAATCTTTGCTCAGAATCCTCCACAGCTGCAAAGAATTTTCTGGGAATCTTTGCTCAGAATCCTCCAAATTTGCCCAGGATTTTCTGGGAATCTTTGCTCAGAATCCTCCAAATCCTCCAAAGTTGCAAAGAATTTTCTGGGAATCTTTGCTCAGAATCCTCCAAAGTTGCCAAGGATTTTCTGGGAAGCTTTTCTCAGAATCATCTAAAGTTGTGAAGGATTTTCTGGGAATCTTTGCTCAGAACCTCCAAATCCTCCAAAGTTACCAAGGATTTTCTGGGAATCTTTTCTCAGAATCCTCGGAAGTTTCGAGGATTTCCCGCGACTCTTTCCCCCAAACCCACCGGAATTTGGGATCCCCCATCCGCCATCCCTCTCCGCTCCCTCCTACCTGTCCCGAACTCTCCGGAGGGATTCTCCCAGCTGCCCTGGGCATCCTCCAGCATGCGCTGGGTGATCTGGAAGAGTGGCTGGAAGAGCTGCTGGAAGCCGCCGTGGCGGTGCGGGAAGAGCGGGAAGAAGTCCCCGGAGAAGCGGCGGAAGCGGCGCGGGAGGCGCAGCCGCTGCACCGGCGGCCCCAGCGCCTCGCGGAAGCCGCCGAAGGGCGCCTGGAAGAAGGGGTGGAGGCGGCTCTGGACCCGGGAGCTGTCGCGGAAGATGTCCTGGACGCCATCCTCCAGCAGGCCGAAGCGCTCCTCCAGCTCCTGCAGCTGCCGCTCCTGGCGCTCGTCACGCTCCAGCAGCGAGTCCAGGCGCTCGCCGTCCACCCAGATGGAGATGGGAGAGGAGTGGTTCAGGAATTCCTCCAGCTGGGAACGGCAATGGGGTCAGGACCTGGGATCCCCGGGCCATGTGGGATCCTGCACCTGGAGACTCTCCGGGAATGGGGTCAAAATCTGGGATCCCCGGGCCATGTGGGATCCCGCTCTGGGAATGGGATCAAAACCCAGCTGTTCCTGGGATCCCTCACCTGGAGACCCTCTGGGAATGGGATCAGGGCAAAATCCCCCTTTCCTGGGATCCCTGTGCCATGTGGGATCTCACACCTGAGACGTGCTGGGAATGGGATCAGGGCAAAATCCCTCTTTCCTGGTATCCCTGTGCCATGTGGGATCCCACACCTGAGACCCGCTGGGAATGGGATCAAAATCCGGCCATTCCCAGAATCCCTGTGTGATGTGGGATCCTGCACCTGGAGACTCTCCGGGAATGGGGTCAAAACCTGGCCATTCCCGGGATCTCACACCTGAGACCTTCTGGGAATGGGGTCAAAACCTGGCCATTCCCAGGATCCCTGGGCCATGTGGGATCCCACACCTGGAGACCCTCTGGGAATGGGATCAAAATCCGGCCATTCCCAGAATCCCTGTGTGATTCGGGATCCTGCACCTGAGACTCTCTGGGAATGGGGTCAGAACCTGGGATCCCCATGCCATGTGGGATCCCGCACTCTGGGAATGGGATCAAAACCCTGCCATTCCCAGAATCCCTGTGTGATATGGCATCCTGCACCTGGAGACTCTCCGGGAATGGGGTCAAAATCTGGCCATTCCCAGGATCTCACACCTGAGACCTTCTGGGAATGGGGGCAAAACCTGGAAATTCCCAGGATCCCTGTGTGATGTCGTTCCCACACCTGAGACCCGCTGGGAATGGGATCAAAACCCGGCCATTCCCAGAATCCCTGGGTGATGTGGGATCCTGCACCTGGAGACTCTCCGGGAATGGGGTCAAAACCTGGGATCCCCGGGCCATGTGGGATCCCACTCTGGGAACAGGATCAAAACCAGGCCATTCCCAGGATCTCACACCTGAGACCTTCTGGGAATGGGATCAAAACCCGGCCATTCCCAGAATCCCTGTGTGATGTGGGATCCTGCAGCTGAGACTCTCTGGGAATGGGGTCAAAACCTGGCCATTTCTGGGATCCCTGGGCCATGTGGGACCCCCACACCTGGAGACCCTCAGGGAATGGGATCAGGGCAGAATCCCCCATTCCCAGGATCCCTGGGCCATGTGGGATCGCGCACCTGGAAACCCTCTGAGAATGGGATCAAAACCTGGCTGTTCCCAGGATCCCACACCTGAAGACCTTCTGGGAATGGGATCAAAACCCAGCTGTTTCTGCGATCCCTCACCTGGAGACCCTCTGGGAATGGGATCAGGGCAAAATCCCCCTTTCCCGCTATCCCTGGGCCATGTGGGATCCATCACCTGGAGACCCTCTGGGGAATGGGATCAGAGCAGAATCCCCCATTCCTGGGACCCCTGGGCCATGTGGGATCCTGCACCTGGAGACTCTCTGGGAATGGGCTCAAAACCTGGCCATCCCTTGTATCCCTGGGCCATGTGGGATGCTGCACCTGAGACTCTCTGGGAATGTGGTCAGAACCTGCGATCCCGCACTCTGGGAACGGGATCAAAACCAGGCCATTCCCGGGATCTCACACCTGAGACCTTCTGGGAATGGGGGCAAAACCTGGAAATTCCCAGGATCCCTAGGCCATGTGGAATCCTGCACCTGAGACCCTCTGGGAATGGGATCAGGGCAAAATCCCTCATTCCTGGGATCCCTGTGTGATGTGGGATCCCACACCTGAGACGCGCTGGGAATGGGATCAAAACCCGGCCATTCCCAGAATCCCTGTGTGATGTGGGATCCTGCACCTGGAGATTCTCCAGGAATGGGGTCAGAATCTGGGATCCCCAGGCCATGCTGGATCCCGCACTCTGGGAATGGGATCAAAACCCTGCCATTCCCAGAATCCCTGTGTGATATGGCATCCTGCACCTGGAGACTCTCCGGGAATGGGGTCAAAACCTGGCCATTCCCGGGATCTCACACCTGAGACCTTCTGGGAATGGGGGCAAAACCTGGAAATTCCCAGGATCCCTGGGCCATGTGGGATCTCACACCTGAGACCCTCTGGGAATGGGATCAGGGCAAAATCCCTCTTTCCTGGTATCCCTGTGCCATGTGGAATCCCACACTTGAGACCCGCTGGGAATGGGATCAAAATCCAGCTATTCCCAGAATCCCTGTGTGATGTGGGATCCTGCACCTGAGACTCTCTGGAAACGGGGTTAAAACCCAGCCATTCCCAGGATCCCTCACCTGGAGACCCTCAGGGAACGGGATCAGGGCAGAATCCCCCCTTCTTGGTATCCCTGTGGGATTCCTCAGCAGCCAAAGCTCTGGGAATGGGATGAGGCCAAAATCTGGCCCTTCCCAGTATTCCCGTGTGATGTGGGATCCCTCCCCGCAGTTTTCCAGTTAATGGGAATGGGAGCGGGGTGAGGCTGAGTTCCCCCTTTTCCTGGATCCCAGTGTCCCTCACCTGCCTGGAGTCGCTAACGGGAACGGGATCAGCATCATCCCAAATGTGGGAATGGGATCATCCCCAATCCCCTTTTCCTGGTATCCCCGTGCCCTTCACCTGCCTGGGGTCACTAATGGGAATGGGATCAGCATCATCCCAAATGTGGGAACAGGATCATCCCAAATCCCCTTTTCCCGTATCCCAGTGCCCCTCACCTGCTTGGGGTCACTAACAGGAATGGGAATGAGATCATCCCAAATGTGGGAACGGGATCATCCCCAATCCCCTTTTCCCAATCCTGGTGTCCCTCACCTGCCTGGGGTCACTAACGGGAATGGGAACGGGACCATCCCCAATCCCCTCCGATTGTTCCCAATATTTCCCCATTATTTCCCCACTGTTTCCCCGGAGTCTCCTGTTGTTTCCCCATTGCTTCTCCAATGTTTCCCTGGTGTTTCTCCAACGTTTCCCTGGTGTTTCTCCAACGTTTCCCTGGTGTTTCTCCAATGTTTCCCTGGTGTTTCCCCACTTTTTTCCTGGTGTCTCCGCATTATTTCCCTGCTGTTTCCCCATTATTTTCCCACTGTTTCCCCAGTGTCTCCTGTTGTTTCCCCACTGTTTCTCCATTGTGTTTCTCCATTCCCCGGTGTTTCTTCAGTGTTTTCTGGTGTTTCCCCATTGTTTCCCTACTATTTCCCCATTTTTTTCCTGGTGTCTCCCCATTATTTCCCTGTTGTTTCCCCATTATTTCCTCATTGTTTCCCCTGCTGTTTCCTGGTATTTCCCCATTGTTTCCCAGGTGTTTCCCGGTATTTCCCCATTATTTCCCCCTTGTTTCCCGGTATTTCCCCATTGTTTCCCTGCTGTTTCCCGGTGTTTCCCTATTGTTTCCCCTCCTGTTTCCTGGTATTTCCCCATTGTTTCCTGGTATTTCCTCATTGTTTCCATATTGTTTCCCGTTATTTCCTCATTGTTTCCCCATTGTTTCCCAGTATTTCCTCATTGTTTCCCTGCTGTTTCCCAGTATTTCCTCATTGTTTCCCCGTTGTTTCCCCGCTGTTTCCCGGTGTTTCCCTATTGTTTCCCCTCCTGTTTCCTAGTATTTCCCCATTGTTTCCCATTATTTCCTCATTGTTTCCCCTGCTGTTTGCCATTATTTCCTCATTGTTTCCCCCTTGTTTCCCGGTATTTCCCCGGTGTTTCCCGGTGTTTCCCCCGCTGTTGTGGCTCACCTGGCGGCCCACGAGCCCGGCCCCGCTGCGGCAGGTGCGGGAGTAGAAGCGGAGGCAGCGCTGCCGCAGGCAGGGCTTGCAGCTCTCCCACAGCGCCTGCACCGAGGCATTGCAGCGCTCACCCCGCGCCGACAGCTCCTGCTCCTTCTGCCGCGCCAGCTGCACCGCTTCCTGCCAGGAATGCCGCCGTCAGCACGGCGCTCCCAGAGTCCTGGCAGCGGCCGAGTCCCGGCACGGTATTCCCAGATTTCCGGGACACAGCGATACCCAGCACAGCATTCCCAAAGCCCTGGGAGCGGCTGAGCCCCAACACAGTATTCCCAAAGTCCCGGAACACCCAACCCCCACATGGCATTCCCAGATTCCCAGAACAGCCCAATCCCCAGCACAGCATTCCCAGAGTCCTGGGACACCCCAACCCCCACATGGCATTCCCAGATTCCCAGAACACCCTGATCCACAGCACAGCATTCCCAGAGTCCCGGGACACTGCAGTCCCAGCACAGCATTCCCAGAGCCCCGGGACACCCCTGTCCCAGCACGGCATTCCCAGAGCCCCGGGAGTGGCTGAGTCCCAACACAGCATTCCCAGAGTCCCAGAACACCCCAATTCCCACACAGCATTCCCAGAGTCTGGGACATGTCAACCCCCACAGCATTCCCAGAGTTCCAGGACACACAATCCCCAGCATTACCAGAGAACACACAATTCCCAAGCATTCCCAGTCCTGCCCTTCCCAGATTCCCAGAATACCCCGAACCCCAGCACAGCAATCCCAGAGCCCCGGGACACCCCAGTCCCAGCACGGTGTTCCCAGAGCCTTGGGAGTGGCTGAGTCCCAACACAGCATTCCCAGAGTCCCAGGACATCCCAGTTCCCACACGGCATTCCCAGAGTCCCGGGACACCCCCAACGCCCACACAGCATTCCCAGATTCCCAGGACATCCCAGTTCCCACACAGCATTCCCAGAGCCCCAGGACACCCCAAGCCCCACATGGCATTCTCAGAGGACACACAATTCCCAAACATTCCCAGTCCTGCCATTCCCAGAGTCCTGGGGCACAGCGATCCCAGCACGGCATTCCCAGAGCACTGCGACACCCCAATCCCCAGCAAGGCATTCCCAGATTCCCAGAACACCCCGATCCCCAGCACAGCATTCCCAGATTCCCAGAACACCCCAGTCCCAGCACAGCATTCCCAGAGCCCTGGGAGTGGCTGAGTCCCAACACGGCATTCCCAGAGCCCCAGGATATCCCAGTTCCCACACAGCATTCCCAGAGTCTGGGACACCCCAGCTCCCACACAGCATTCCCAGATTCCCAGGACATCCCAGTTCCCAACACAGCATTCCCAGAGCCTGGGACATGCCAACACCCACACGGCATTCCCAGAGTTCCAGGACACCCCAACCCCCACACGGCATTCCCAGAGTTCCAGGACACCCCAACCCCCACATGGCATTCCCAGAGTTCCAGGACACACAATGCCTAAGCATTCCCAGAGAACACACAATTCCCAAGCATTTTCAATCCTGCCCTTCCCAGAGTCCCAGAACACCCCGATACCCAGCACAGCATTCCCAGATTCCCAGAACACCCCAGTCCCAGCACAGCATTCCCAGAGCCCTGGGAGTGGCTGAGTCCCAACACGGCATTCCCAGAGCCCCAGGATATCCCAGTTGCCACACAGCATTCCCAGAGTCTGGGACACCTCAACTCCCACACAGCATTCCCAGATTCCAGGGACGTCCCAATTCTGCAGCACAGCATTCCCAGAGCCCCAGGACACCCCAGCTCCCACATGGCATTCCCAGATTCCCAGGACATCCCAGTTCCCACACAGCATTCCCAGAGTCCTGGGACATACCAACCCCCACACGGCACTCCCAGAGTTCCCGGACACACAATCCCCAGCATTCCCAGAGAACACACAATTCCCAAGCATTCCCAATCCTGCCATTCCCAGAGTCCCAGGACACCCCAATCCCCAGCACAGCATTCCCAGAGTTCCAGGACACCCCAATCCCCAGCACAGCATTCCCAGAGCTCAGGGATACCCCAACCCCCACATGGCATTCCCAGAGTTCCAGGACACACAACCCCAAGCATTCCCAGAGGACACACAATTCCCAATCCTGGCCTTCCCAGAGCCCTGGGACACCCCAACTCCCACACAGCATTCCCAGAGCTCAGGGGTACCCCAATCCCTGGCACAGCATTCCCAGAGCACAGGGACACTCCAATCCCCAGCGTGGCATTCCCAGATTCCTAGGGCACCCCAATTCCCACAGGGCATCCCCTGTTCCCGGAATACAGCGATCCCCAGGATAACAATCCCTGTTCCCAGGGCCACACCGACCCCTGACACAGCATTCCCTGTTCCTGGAATCCGATCCCTGACACAGCATTCCCCGTTCCTGGGACATCCGATCCCTGACACAGCATTCCCTGTTCCAGGGACATCCGATCCCTGACACAGCATTCCCTGTTCCTGGGACATCCGATCCCTGACACAGCATTCCCTGTTCCTGGGACATCCGATCCCTGACACAGCATTCCCGGTTCCTGGGACATCCAACCCCTGACACAGCATTCCCTGTTCCCAGGATGGCATCCCCCATTCCCAGGACACTTCAGTCCCTGACACAACAATCCCTGTTCCCAGGAAATCCAATCCCTGACAGAGGATTCCCCTTTCCCAGGATGGCATTCCCTGTTCCCAGGAAATCCAACCCCTGACACAGCATTCCCAATTCCCAGGATAGCAATCCCCATTCCCAGGACATCCAACCCCTGACACAGTATTCCAGACTCTTGGGACATTCCAGGATCCAGGACACACCATTCCCAGGACAGCATCCCCCATTCCTCGGATGGCATTCCCCATTCCCAGTCCATCCCGTTCCCAGTCCATCCCCATCCCATTCCAATCCCAATCCCATTCCCAGTCCATCCCAATCCCATCCCTCTCCCATCACATTCCCATTCCCATCTCCATCCCAATCCCATTCCCATCTCCATCCCAATCCTGATCCCATCCTATTCCCAATCCCATCCCATTCCTGTTTCCATCCCCATGGCAATCCCATTCCATTCCCAATCCCATTCCCATTCCTGTCCCCAATCCTGATCCCATTCCCACCTCCTTGCCGCGCTGTGCCTGCTCCAGGGAGAGCAGCAGCTCCTGGTGCCAGCGGCCGCTGCGCTCCACTCCCATTCCCGTTCCTGATCCCATTCCAAATCTTGTCCCCGATCCCAAATCCCATTCCCATTCCCAATCCCAAATCCCAATCCCAATCCCAATCCCATTCCCACCTCCTTGCCGCGCTGTGCCTGCTCCAGGGAGCGCAGCAGGTCGCGGTGCCCACGGTCGCTGCACTCACTCTCGTTCCCATTCCTGATCCCATTTCAATCCTGATCCCATTCCTGATCCCATTCCCAATCCCAAATCCCAATCCCAAATCCCAAATCCCATTCCCAATCCCATTCCCACCTCCTTGCCGCGCTGTGCCTGCTCCAGAGAGCGCAGCAGGTCGCGGTGCCCGCGGTCGCTGCGCTCATTCCCGTTCCCATTCCTGATCCCATTTCAATCCTGATCCCCAATCCCATCCCCAATCCCCATCCCCAATCCCAATCCCAAATCCCATTCCCGATCCCATTCCCACCTCCTTGCCGCGCTGTGCCTGCTCCAGAGAGCGCAGCAGGTCGCGGTGCCCGCGGTGGCTGGGCTCCACTCCCGTTCCCATTCCTGATCCCATTCCCATCCCCAATCCCAATCCCCAGTCCTAATCCCAATCCCATTCCCAAATCCCAATCCCATTCCCACCTCCTTCCCGTGCTCTGCCTGCTCCAGGGAGCGCAGCAGGTCGCGGTGCCCGCGGTCGCTGCGCTCCACTCCCGTTCTCATTCCTGATCCCATTTCAATCCTGATCCCAATCCCAATCCCAAATCCCATTCCCGATCCTATTCCCACCTCCTTGCCGCGCTGTGCCTGCTCCAGGGAGCGCAGCAGGTCGCGGTGCCCGCGGTCGCTGCGCTCCAGCAGCGCCTCCATGCTGCGCACGCCCTGCAGCGCCCGCTCCAGCTCCGCGTCCACGACGCGGCTGCCGGCCGCCGACAGCTCTGAGGGATGGGGCAGAAATGGGGGAAAAGTGGGGGAAAATGGGGGGAGAAAGTGGGGGAAAAGTGGGGGGAAATGGAGAAAAATATGGGAGGAAATTGGGGAAACACGGGGAAAATATGGGGGGAGAAGTTAGGGGGAAAGTGGGGAAAAAATGAGGGGAAATTTGAGGGAAATTGGGGGAAAGTGGAAAAATTGGGAAAAAGATGGGAAAAATTGGGGGAAAAGTGGGAGGAAAAGTGAGGGGAAATTGGGGGAAAATTGGGGGAAAATTGGGGGAAATTGGGGGAAAATTGGGGGAAATTGGGGGAAATTGGGGGAAATTGGGGGAAAATTGGGGGAAAGTGGGGGAAAATTGAGGGAAAAGTGGGGGAAAGTCAGGGGGAAATTGGGGAAAATTGAGGGAAAAGTCAGGGGAAAATGGGGAGAAAATGAGGAAAAAATTGGGGAAAAGTGGGGGGAAAATGACACCCCCACTCCCCAAACCCCCCAAAATTAAAACCTGTGACCCACCCCCACCATCGCTACCCCCCCCCCAAAATAAGACCCCATGACTCCCCCTCCCCAACCCCCCCAAATTTAACCCCAAACCCCCCCAAATTTAACCCCCACCCCCCCAAATTTAACCCCCACCCCCCAAATTTGCCCCCCCTCACCTCGGAGCTCCTCGGGGGGCAGCAGCGCCCGTGCCCCCCCCCAGGCCAGGAGCGCCAGCAGTGACAGCGACAGGGACAGCGCCATGGCCTGGGGACAGGGACAGGGACAGGGTCAGGGACAGGGGACAGGGAGAGGGGACAGGGACAGTGAGAGGGGACAGGGACAGTGCCATGGCCTGGGGACAGGGACAGTGAGAGGGGACAGGGTCAGGGACAGGGTCAGGGGACAGGGACAGCGCCATGGCCTGGGGACAGGGACAGTGAGAGGGGACAGGGTCAGGGACAGGGTCAGGAGACAGGGACAGCGCCATGGCCTGGGGACAGGGACAGGGTCAGGAACAGGGAGAGGGTACAGGGACAGGGTCAGGGGACAGGGACAGGGAGAGGGGACAGGGACAGCGCCATAGCCTGGGACAGGGAAAGGGACAGGGTCAGGGGACAGGGAGAGGGGACAGGGACAGGGTCAGGGACAGCTCCATGGCCTGGGGACAGGGTCAGGGACAGTGAGAGGAGACAGGGACAGGGTCAGGGGATAGGGGGGTCAGTGAGAGAGAGCCATGGCCTGGGGACAGGGACAGGGTCAGGGACAGTGAGAGGGGACAGGGACAGGGTCAGGGGACAGGGTCAGTGAGAGGGGACAGGGACAGTGCCATGGCCTGGGGACAGCGAGAGTGACAAGGTCAGGGACAGGGAGAGTGACAGGTGACAGGGGACAGCACCATGGTCTGGGGACAGGGAGAAGGACAGGGACAGGGACAGTGAGAGGGGACAGGGGATGGGGACAGGGACAGCGCCATGGCCTGGGGACAGGGACAGTGACAGGGTCAGGGACAGGGGGCTCAGGAGGGGACAGCAACAGGAGGGATGGGGACAGGGGGGGACAGGGGGGGACAGGAAGGGACAGGGATGGGGACAGGGGGGTCAGGGGGGGTCAGGGGACAGGAGGGGACGGGAGGGACGGGGTCAGGGACAGGGCTGGGGACAGGGACAAGGGGGGGGTCAGGAGGGGACAGGGACAGAGACCGGGGGGACAGGGGACATGGGGGTGGGGGGCTGGGGGCAGGAGTGACAGGGTGGGACACAGGGGACAGGGACAGGAGGGGACAGGGACAGCGATGGGGACTGGGGTGTCAGGGGGGGTCAGGGCCGGGCCTGCCCCTCCCCCACCCTCACGGGACTCTGACTCATCCCCTCCCCCCCCTCCCCTCCCCCCCCCAAAGCAAACAGAGCCGGGAGCGGGAACGGCGGGGGGGGGAGGGGGAGGGGGGTTTGGGTGGGTTTAGGGGGGCACTGGGGGGGTTTAGGGGGGGTTTGGGGGGGTTTGGGGGTTTAGGGGGGCACTGGGGGGATTTGGGGGGATTTGGGGGGTTTAGGGGGGCACTTGTGGGGGTCCCTGGGCATTGAGGGCTCCCCCTGCACTGGGGGGCAAGGGGGATTTGGGGGGGCAGGGGAAGTTTTGGAGGGGCTCTGGGGGGATTTGGGGGGGCACAGGGGGGTCCCTGGGCATTGGGGAGGGGGGTTGGGGGGGTTTAGGGGGGCACTGGGGAGATTTGGGGTGTCGGGGGGGATTTAGAGGGGTTATGGGGGGCATTTGTGGGGGTCCCTGGGCATTGGGGGGTCCCTGGGCACTGAGGGGGGGTTTTGGGGGGGCACTGGGGGGGTCCGGCCGTGCCCCCCCCGCCCCGCCCGGGCCCAGCGCGGTGACCGCGGGCGGAATTCCCCGGGCGGGATCGGGATCCAAACCCCCCCTCCCCCAAAAAAAAGGAGCGGCCCCGGTTCCCCCCCTCCCCCCCCGCCGTGGGAGCCGCCGCCTCCTCCGGGATTGTGCAATTCCCAAATAAATCCGAAAAAATCCGAAGGAAACCAAACGAACCCAAATAAATCCAAATAAAGCCAAATAAAACAAACCAACAAAATCCCAAACCCAAATAAAACCCAAATAAAACTCAAATAAACCCAAATAAAACCC
Organism: Haemorhous mexicanus; assembly: GCF_027477595.1. Taxonomy (NCBI): domain Eukaryota; kingdom Metazoa; phylum Chordata; class Aves; order Passeriformes; family Fringillidae; genus Haemorhous; species Haemorhous mexicanus. The sequence continues at coordinate 117,009,265 of NC_082343.1, read as the reverse complement.
AAATAAACCCAAATAAGCCCAAATCAAACCCAAATAAGCCCGAGCCAGCCCCCCCTTCCCGAGCCTTGTGCAATGCGGGCCCGGCTCGGGGGGGCCGCTGTCCCCAACCCCCCCCAACACCGCAGGGTGACACTGCAGCCGCTGCCAGCCAAAAACAGCCCAGAAACAGCCCAAGGAACAAAAACACAGCCCAAAAACCAAAAATGCAGCCCAAAAAACAGCCCAAAAACAGCACAAAATACAGTCCAAATCCCAAAAACGCAGCCCAAAAAAACAGCCCAAAAACCAAAAACACAGCCCAAAAAACCAGCCCAAAAACCAAAAACACAGCCCAAAAAAACAGCCCAAAAACCAAAAACAGCCCAAATATCAGCCCCAAAACCAAAAACACAGTCCAAATATCAGCCCCAAAACCAAAAACACAGCCCAAAAAAACAGCCCAAAAAACAGCCCAAAACCCAAAAAAAAAGCCCAAGAACAGCCCAAAAACACAGCCCAAAACCCAAAAATCAGCCCAAAAATCAGCCCAAAAAACAGCCCAAAAAACAGCCCAAAAACACAGCCCAAAACCACAGCCCCAACCCCAAAAAACAGCCCAAAAACCAAAATCCCAAAAACCAAAATCCCAAAACACAGCCCAGAAACACCAAAAACTCAGCCCAAAAAACAGCCCAAATCCCCAAAAAAGCCCAAAAACAGAGCCCAAAAAACAGCACAAAACCACCGCCCCAATCCCAAAAAAACAGCCCAAAAACAGAGCCCAAAAACAGAGCCCAAATCCCAAAAATAGAGCCCAAAAACAGAGCCGCAATCCCAAAAAAACAGCCCAAAAACAGAGCCCCAATCCCAAAACAACAGCCCCTAAAACAGCCCCAAAACCAAAAACACAGCCCAAAAAATCCCCCCCAATCCCCAAAAACACAGCCCACAGCCCAAAATAACCCCAAGTCCTAAAATCCCCATCCCACAGCCCAAAACTCCACCACAAACCCCAAACAACCCCCCAAATCCCAAACAATCCCCCCAAAAACCCCAAATCCTAAAAAACCCCGTCCCACAGCCCCCAACATCCTGGATAAATCCCCATCCCAAAGAAACCCCACACATCCCAAATAATCTCCCCAAATCCTAAAAAACCACATTCCAAAAAAAAACCACCTCAAATCCTAAAACCCCCGTCCCACATCCCAAAGAGCTCCTCCAAATCCCAAATCACCCCCCAAATCCTGAATAACCCCCCCCGCATCCCAAATCGCCACCTGCAAATCCCAAATAACCCCGCACATCCCAAATCCCAAATAATGCCCCCATCCCAAAAATTCCCTGCATTCCAAATATCCCAAATCCCAGATCACCCCCATCCCAAAATAACCCCCCAAATCCCAAATTACTCCCCAATCCCAAATCACCCCCTGCATCCTAAATAACCCCCCCAAATCCCAAATAACCTCACATATCCCAAATCCCAAATAACCCCCCAAATCCCAAATCTTAAATCACCCCCCTGCACCCCAGATAACCCCCCCAAATCCCAAATCCTAAATAACCCCCCTGCACCCCAAATAACCCCTGCATCCCAAATCCCAAATCACTCCCCCCAAATCCCAAATAACCCCCCCAAATCCCAAATCCTAAATAACCCCCCTGCACCCCAAATAACCCCTGCATCCCAAATCCCAAATCACTCCCCCCAAATCCCAAATAACCCCCCCAAATCCCAAATCCTAAATCACCCCCCTGCACCCCAAATAACCCCTGCATCCCAAATCCCAAATCACTCCCCCCAAATCCCAAATAACCCCCCCAAATCCCAAATCCTAAATAACCCCCCTGCACCCCAAATAACCCCTGCATCCCAAATCCCAAATCACTCCCCCCAAATCCCAAATAACCCCCCCAAATCCCAAATCCTAAATCACCCCCCTGCACCCCAAATCCCCCCCACATATCCCAAATAACCCCCCGAAAATTCCAAATCTCCCCCCCCCAAATCCCAAATCCCACATAATCGCCCCGAATCCCCCATAATCCCCCAAATCCCAAATCCCCGCTCGGTCCTGCCCGGCGCGGGGAATTGTGGGAAACTCCCGCCAGCATCCGCCCGCTCCACCCCCGCCCCCACCCCAAAAACCGCCCGGGGGGACCCCAAAACTGGTGGGGGAGGGGGGAAAAAGGGGGAAAAGGGGGAAAAAATGGGGGAAATGGGGTTCAGGATTTGGGATTTGGGGGTTTGAGAATTTGGGGTTCAGGGATTTGAACATTTGGGGGTTCGGGGATTTGGGATTCAAAGATTTGGGATGTGGGGGTTCAGGGATTCGGGGGTTTGGGGATTTGGGATTTGAAGGTTTGGGATTTGGGGGTTCAGGAAGTTTTGGGATTCGGGGAGTTCTGGGATTTGAAAATTTGGGGGTTCGGGGATCTGGGATGTGGGGGTTCAGGGATTTGGGGGTTTGGGGATTTTGGGGTTCGAGGAATTCGGGTTTGGAGTTTCGGGGAGTTTTTGGATTTGGGGTTTCGGCGATTTGGGGTTCGGGGATTTTGGGGTTCGAGGATTTGGGGTTTGGAGGTTCGGGGAGTTCTGGGATTTGGGGTTTGAGGTTTTGGGGTTCGGGGATTCGGAGAGTTCTGGGATTTGGAAATTTGGGGGTTCGGGAATTCGGCGTTTGGGGATTCGAAATTCGGAGTTCGAGGATTTGGGGGTTCCGGGATTTGGGGGTTCAGAGGTTCGAGGATTCAGGGAATTGGGGTTTGGAGATTTGGGGTTCAGGGACTTCGGATTCGGGGATTTGGGGTTCGGGGATTCGGGGATTCGGGGATTTGGGGATGGGGGTTCGGGAGTTTAGAGATTTGGGGTTTCGGGGATTCGGGGGTTTAGGGATTCAGGACTTGGGGATTCGGGGTTCTGGGATTTAGAGATTTGGGATTCAGGGATTTGGGATTCGAGGTTCAGGGATTTGGGGGTTCGGGAGTTCGGGGGTTCGGGGATTTGGGGATTCAGGACTTGGGGATTCGGGGTTCTGGGATTTAGAGATTTGGGATTCAGGGATTTGGGATTCGAGGTTCAGGGATTTGGGGGTTCGGGAGTTCGGGGGTTCGGGGATTTGGGGGTACGGGGATTTGGGGCTTCGGGAGTTCGGGGATTCAGGACATGGGGATTCGGGGTTCTGGGATTTAGAGATTTGGGATTCAGGAATTTGGGATTGGGGGTTTCGGGGATTTAGGAATTCGGGGATTTGGGGGTTCGGGGTTCCCGCATTCCGTACCCGCAGTCCCGCTCCGGTGCCGGTGCCGGAGCCGCCCCGGGGCCGCTTTATCCGCGGGCTGGTCCCGGTCCCGCCCCGTTCCCGCTCCCGTTCCGCTCCCGGAGCTTTCTGGAACGGCCCCGGCACCGCCCCCGGCCTGGCCGCGGGCCCGGGAGCTTCGCTAATTAATTAATGCATTCATTAATGAACTCCCGGCACCGCCCCCGGCCCGGCCTGGCCGCGGGCCCGGGAGCCTCGCTAATTAATTAATGCATTCATTAATGAACTCCCGGCACCGCCCCCGGCCCGGCCTGGCCACGGGCCCGGGACTGCCCCGCCCGGGGGGGTTCGCTAATTAATTAATGCATTCATTAATGAACTCCCGGAACTGCCCCGGGAATTCCCGCCCCGCCCCGGGGAAAGTTCGCAAATTAATTAATTCCTTAATTAATTCCCGGCCCGGAGGTTCGTTAATTAACTAATTAATTAATTAATTAATTGCCCTCACTGCCTCGGGGATTCCCGCCCCGGGGGCGGTTTCGCAAATTTATTTATTTATTTATTTATTTATTAATTCCCGGAACTGCCCCGGGGATTCCCGAGCCGGCTCGGGGGGGAGAGGGGGAGTTCGCAAATTAATTAATTATTAACTAATTAATTAATTCCCTGAACTCCTCCGGGAATTCCCGCCCCGCCCCCCGGGGGTGTTGGCAAATATTAATTAATTTATTAATTTATTAATGAATTCCCGACACGGCCCGGGGGGATTCGCCCCGCCCCCTTCCCCCCGAGCTGGGCGGGGCCGGGCCTCGCCCCGCCCCCAAAACAGCCCCGGATTCCCCCCCCCCCGGGGACCCCAAATTCCCGGGGGGAAACCGAGGCACAACCGCCCCCTCCCTATCCCAGGACCCCCCCCACCAAATTCCCGCCCTGAATTCCCGCCCCGAATTCCCGCTCCTTCCCCAAGCTGCAGAATTCCAGCGGGGAAACTGAGGCACAACTCCCCCCTCCCCCTCATCCTGGGACCCCCGAAATTCCCGCCCCAAATTCCCTCGTGTTCCTGCGGCATTCCAAGAGAGAAACTGAGGCACGGGCCCTCCCAGTGCTGGGATCCCCCAAATTCCCGCCCCGAATTCCTGGAGCTGCAGAATTCCTGGGGAAACTGAGGCACGAACTCCCCCTTCCCCCATCATCCTGGGACCCCCATATTCCCCACGCCCCCGAATTCCCCTCCGAAATTCCCGCTCCTTCCTGGAGCTGCAGAATTCCATGGGGGAAACTGAGGCACAAATCCCCCCCTCCTCCTCATCCTCGGACCCCCCCCAAATTCCCGCCCCGAATTCCCGCTCCTTCCCGCAGCATTCCAGGGGAAACTGAGGCACAAGCGCTCTCCCTCCAACATTTGGGATCCTCCAAATTCCCAGCCCGAATTCCTGGAGCTGCACATTCAGGGGAAACTGAGGCACAAATCCCCTCCTCATCCTGGGACCCCCGAAATTCCCGCCCCAAATTCCCACTTGTTCCTGCGGCATTCCAGGGGAAACTGAGGCACAACTCCCACCTCCCCGCATCCTATGACCCCTTCCCAAATTCCCGCTCTTTCCTGCAGCTGCAGAATTCCAGCGGGGAAACTGAGGCACAACCCCCGAACACATCCCCCCCCCTCATCCTGGGATTCCCGAAATTCCCGCCCCGAATTCCAGCGTGTTCCTGCGGCATTCCAAGAGAGAAACTGAGGCACGGGCCCTCCCAGTGCTGGGATCCCCCAAATTCCTGCCCCAAATTCCTGGAGCTGCAGAATTCCTGGGGAAACTGAGGCACGAACTCCCCCTTCCCCCATCATCCTGGGACCCCCAAATTCCCCCCGCCCCTGAATTCCCCTCCGAAATTCCCGCTCCTTGCTGAAGCTGCAGAATTCCCGGGGAAACCGAGGCACAAGCGCTCCCCCTCCAACATCCTGGGACCCCCGAAATTCCCACCCCAAATTCCTGGAGCTGCACATTCCAGGGGAAACTGAGGCACGAGTCCCCTCCTAATCCTGGGACCCCTCCCCAAATTCCCTCCCCGAATTCCCGCTCCTTCCTGCAGCATTCCAGGGGAAACTGAGGCACAACCCCCGTATCCCCCCCTCATCCTGGGACCCCCGAAATTCCCTCCCCAAATTCCCGCGTGTTCCTGCGGCATTCCAAGAGAGAAACTGAGGCACGGGCCCTCCCAGTGCTGGGATCCCCCAAATTCCCGCCCCGAATTCCTGGAGCTGCAGAATTCCCGGGGAAACTGAGGCACAGCCCCCCCCCCCCCAGTCCCAGAACCCCCCCCAAATTCCTGCTCGTTCCTGCGGAATTCCTGGGCAAACTGAGGCACAAACGCCCCCTAATCCTGGGATCCCGCAAATTCCCGCTCTTTACTGCCGCATTCCCGGGGAAACTGAGGCACACCCCCCCCCCCCAACCTCTGACTCCCCGAATTTCCCGCTTCTTCCTGCGGCGTTCCGGGGGAAACTGAGGCACAGCCTCCACACACCCACCCCCCCGCGCCCGGTCAAATCCTGGGATTCCCCAAATCCCCGCTCCAAATTCCCATCCCGAATTCCCGCTCCTTCCGGGAGCTGCAGCATTCCCGGGGAAACTGAGGCACAGCCCCTCCCCCAATCCTGGGATTTCCCCCAAATTCCAGCCCCAAATTCCCGCTCCTTCCTGGAGCTGCACGTTCCTCGGGGGGAAACTGAGGCACAAAATCCCCCCCATCCTGGGATCTCCCAAATTCCGGCTCGTTCCTGCCACATTCCTGGGGAAACTGAGGCACAAACGCCCCCTCATCCTGGGATCCCCCAAATTCCTGCTCTTTCCTGCGGCATTCCAGGGGAAACTGAGGCACAGCCCCCCCCCAACCTGGGATCCCCCAAATTCCCGCTCCAAATTCCCATCCCGAATTCCCGCTCCTTCCTGGAGCTGCAGCATTCCCGGGGAAACTGAGGCACAGCCCAAACACCCCCCCCCCCACGCTGTGAAAAACGCCAGTCCCTTGTTTTTAAAATTTTAAAGGTTTAATAGAAATAAAATGGTAATAAAAATAGGAATTTAATTAGAGTAATAATAATTTGGACAATTAGGATTAGGACAATACGAGACAATAAAAACAAAGAGTTACGGATGGTCCCGGTACCTTTTCTGGGCAAAATGAGCCCAAAAAAGGACCCAGGTGAACAGAGGATTAACCCTTAAATCACCAGCCTGTTGGATATTCCCACAGCTCATCCATGGCGCAGAAATTCCATTAAAATACAGGATTCTGTCCGGGCAGGGTCAGCTCCTTCCTCTGGATCCTGACGGCGCCTTCGAGGCAGGAAGAAGTTAATTTCTGCTGATAAGGGAGCAATAAATTCTTTATCTCTGAAAGATTTGCAATAAATTCTTTATCTCTGAACGATTTGCAATAAATTCTTTATCTCTGAAAGATTTGCAATAAATTCTTTATCTCTGAAAGATTTATGTGCCCTGTGGCTGCTATATCACTGAAAATCCTTTCTTTAGAAAAATTATCTCACATAGCAGAGTTTCTAATTTAACATTTTTTATAACCTAAAACTGTATTTAACACGCTACTCGAGAGAATTAATACAGCACCACTTTCTAACACAACACATCTAATATTCATTTAAATATCTGCGAAAAGCCAATCCTAAAATTCACATTTTTCGCAGGTTCGGGTTGCTGGTCCAGGGGGTCCTGGGTCCGACTGGCATCGTTTGCAGTCGGGGCGAGGAGTGACCGAGGTTCTCAGCGTCTCTGCCGGCTTCGGACCTCGCCCCTGCTGCCCAAACACCGCCCCGACCTCTCAGTTCGGCTTTGGCTCGTTTTTTGGGGGGATTTTTGCGGGATTTGGTGGCTAAATTTGCATGGCTCCTGAGGTCTGCTCCCTGTCCGGGGGGTGTCATCCCCTTGGCAGCAGGCGAGGGTGGCACTGAAAGAAGAATTCTCCACAACAGAGGGTTAATTTGGATACTCAACAGGTGATTGCAACATTTAACCAACAAAAGAACTCTTGGCCAGCGATCAGTTCCCAGCTTAGTTTAAACTCTGCAACCCTTTTTTTAAAAAATGGATAACTCTTTTTTTTACTCATAACATCCGCCGGCTTCGGACCTCGCCCCTGCTGCCCAAACACCGCCCCGACCTCTCAGTTCTGCTTTGGCTCGTTTTTTGGGGGAATTTTGCGGGATTTGGTGGCTAAATTTGCATGGCTCCTGAGGTCTCCTCCTGTAATAAATTGAAGCAGACTCCAATTAGCTCAGTCCAATTGGAATTTATTAATTACAGCAAGCAAGGTTGTCCTAGGGTGACTGTTATCGCCATTCGTGTGTGTAATTTATGCTGGATATAATGTTCTGTGCCTTTAAGACTGGCAGAATGAGAGGTTTTTTTTGGCCTCTTATCAGCCACTCAGCGAGACATACAGATAGCACCACGACTTAGTGCTGCTTTTTTGCTCTTTGCCCTGCTTTTTGCTTTTGCGCTTGCTTCTGCTTCGCTTCTGCTTTGGTTGCTCTTGCTTTTTTCCCCCTCTTCTCATTAGCTGATTTGGCCAAACAGTCCAAATTCCTTTCTGGACTACTTCCCCTGTGTGGACCTGCCGAACCTGCTCTGGACTGGGATTGGAACCACCGATTTGGAAACACCGAGCAGCTGCCCCAGCGCCGGAGGGACAGATAACAGCAACCACTCCCCAGGAGAGACTTTCTGAATTTGTCATCTTTTTCAGAGCAGTGGAAGAGTGGTGTCATCCGGTATTGTTCATTTTGTGTGCTGGGGGGTGCTGTGTTTGTCAAATAAACAGGTTCTTTCCACCTCTCTCCGAGGAATTCTTCCCAAACCGGTTGGGGGGAGGGGCCGTGTGGGTTTGTTTTTTGGAGAAGCCCTTTTTGGGGATTCTCTCCCAAATTTGTCCTAAACCAGGACAAAGGTGTGAAAAACACCAATCACTTGGTTTTAAAATTTTTATATATTTAATAGTAATAAAAATAGTTATAAAAATAATAGTACAATTAGAGTAATAATAATTTAGACAGTTTGGATTAAGACAATACGAGACAATACAAACAGTTACGGACGTCCGGGTACCTTTTCTGGGCAGCAGGAGCCCGAAAAAGGACACCCGTTAACAGAGGATTAACCCTTAAAAACAACAGCCTGTTGGATATTCATAAACTTCATACATGATGCATAAATAAATAATTTCCATTCAAACACAGGATTCGGCCTGGTCATCTCAACTTCTTCCTCTGGATCCTGACAGCGCCTACGAGGCGAGAAGAAGTTCGTTTCTTCTGATAATGGGGCAATAAATTATTTTTCTCTGAAAGATGTAGGTGTCCTGTGGCTGCTGTCTCACTGTGAGCCCTTTCTTTAAAAAAAGTATCCTACATACCATAGTATTTATTTTAACAATTTTTATAACCTAAAACTATATTTAACACACTACTGAAGAGAATGAATACAGCATTACTTTCTAACACAACACACATAATATTCATTTTAATATTTGCGAAAAGCCAATCATAAAACACGCATTTTTCACAACTTATAATCCTTTCTTTAGAAAAATTATCTCACATAGCAGAGTTTCTGCTTTCACAATTTTTATAACCTAAAACTGTATTTAACACGCTACTCGAGAGAATTAATACAGCACCACTTTCTAACACAACACATCTAATATTCATTTAAATATCCGCGAAAAGCCAATCCTAAAATTCACATTTTTCACAGGTTCGGGTTGCTGGTCCAGGGGGTCCTGGGTCCGACTGGCATCGTTTGCAGTCGGGGCGAGGAGTGACCGAGGTTCTCAGCGTCTCTGCCGGCTTCGGACCTCTGCCCTGCTGCCCAAACACCGCCCCGACCTCTCAGTTCGGCTTTGGCTCGTTTTTTGGGGGGATTTTCCAGGATTTGCTGGCTAAATTTGCATGGCTCCTGAGGTCTGCTCCCTGTCCGGGGGGTGTCATCCCCTTGGCAGCAGGCGAGGGTGGCACTGAAAGAAGAATTCTCCACAACAGAGGGTTAATTTGGATACTCAACAGGTGATTGCAGCATTTAACCAACAAAAGAACTCTTGGCCAGCGATCAGTTCCCAGCTTAGTTTAAACTCTGCAACCCTTTTTTTAAAAAATGGGTAACTCTTTTTTTTACTCATAACATCCGCCGGCTTCGGACCTCTCCCCTGCTGCCCAAACACCGCCCCGACCTCTCAGTTCTGCTTTGGCTCGTTTTTTGGGGGAATTTTGCGGGATTTGGTGGCTAAATTTGCATGGCTCCTGAGGTCTCCTCCTGTAATAAATTGAAGCAGACTCCAATTAGCTCAGTCCAATTGGAATTTATTAATTACAGCAAGCAAGGTTGTCCTAGGGTGACTGTTATCGCCATTCGTGTGTGTAATTTATGCTGGATATAATGTTCTGTGCCTTTAAGACTGGCAGAGTGAAAGTTTTGTTTTGGGCCTCTTATCAGCCAGGCGAGACATCCAGATAGCACCAGTGCATGTTGCTGCTTTTTTGCTTTTTGTCCTGCTTTTTGCTTTCGCTCTTGCTTCTGCTTCGCTTCTGCTTTGCTTGCTCGTGCTTTTTCCCCCCTTCTCATTAGTTAATTTAGCTAAACAGTCCAAATTCCTTTCTGGACTGTTCCCCCCACCCCCAATTGGACCTGCCAAACCTGCTCCGGACTGGGATTTGGAACACTGAGAGAGAGTTTACACCTTGCGACTGCAGCAGCTGCCCCAGCGCCGGAGGGACTGATAACAGCGACCACCCCCAGGAGAGACATTCTGAATTTGTCATTTTTTCAGAGCAGTGGAAGAGTGGTGTCATCCGGTATTGCTCATTTTGTGTGCCGGGGGATGCTGTGTTTGTCAAATAAACAGATTCTTTCCACCTCTCTCCGAGGAATTCCTCCCGAACCGGTTGGGGGGAGGGGCCGTGTGGGTTTGTTTTTTGGAGAAGCCCTTTTTGGGGATTCTCTCCCAAATTTGCCCTAAACCAGGACAAAGGTGTGAAAAACACCAATCACTTGGTTTTTAAATTTTTATATATTTAATAGTAATAAAAATAGTTATAAAAATAATAGTACAATTAGAGTAATAATAATTTAGACAGTTTGGATTAAGACAATACGAGACAATACAAACAGTTACGGACGTCCGGGTACCTTTTCTGGGCAGCAGGAGCCAGAAAAAGGACACCCGTTAACAAATGATTGACCCTTAAAAACAACAGCCTGTTGCATATTCATACACTTCATACATGATGCATAATTTCCATTCAAACACAGGATTCAGCCTGGTCATCCTCAACTTCTTCCTCCTAATCCTAACAGCGCCCTCAAGGTGGGAAGAAGTTTGTTTCTTCTGATAAGGGAGCAATAAATTCTTTTTCTCTGAAAGATTTAGGTGTCCTGTGGCTGCTGTCTCGCTGCAAGTCCTTTCTTTTAAAAAAAGTATCCTACTGTCCTGGTTCAGGGCAAATTTGGGAGAGAACCCCCAAAGGGCCCCCCAGGAAATCGGATTCTACTACCCCTCCCCCAATCGGTCCAGGAGAAAATACTTCCTTGGAGAAAAGTGGAAAAAAACTGTTTATTAAACAAGAAAACTTAATATTAAACAATAAAATCCCTTGCTGCTCCAAAGGAGATGACAAACCCAGCAAGTCCCCTCCCCAGATTCCAGTTCAGCTCACTCAGTCTCTTATCAGTCCCTCCGGCGCTGGAAATGCCATGGCCCAGGCACGGCCCGGCCCACTGATGTGAGCTGCTGGTGCTCTTATGGTTGTTCAGTCCAGAGCAGGTGTGAACAGGTCCAGAGAAAGGGGAAAAAAAGGAAAAAAATAAGCACACTCCAGGGCACTTATTTGCCTCAGCTAGCTAAACTAACTAAAAAGCAAGAAAAAAAGAGAGCCCTGTCCCGCCGTCTGTTCATCCACAGAACCACACAGTCCAGGAGCAGGAATGTGTAGGAGTGAGTTCAGTGTCTGAAAACAAACTGCGCGCCTCCTCTCCCCCGCTCAATCCTTGGAGCAAGTCTTAAAGGTGCAAAACTTACTATTCAGCATAAACGGAATGAGACAATTGGGGATAAAAGCATCATATAGTCAACCTAGGACACCTACATAGCATAGTTTTTATTTTAACAATTTTTTATAACCTAAAACTATATTTAACACACTACTGAACAGAATTAATACAGCGTTACTTTCTAACACAACACATATAATATTAATTTTAATATTTGCGAAAAGCCAATCATAAAATACGCATTTTTCACAACCCTTAACTCCTGTGCTGACTGCTGGTAATAATATTGAAAACTGTTAGAGACGGATATGCATACATGGAAAACAGGCAGGAGAGGCACTTTGGAGAAAGGCCTGGAGGGGCAGGACAAGGGAGAATGGCTTTTCACTGCCAGAGGGCAAGGATAGATGGGATATAGAGAAGGAATTCTTCACTGGGAGATTTGTGAGGAGCTGGGATGTTATTCCCAGAGAAGCAGTGGCTGCCCCATTCCAAGACAGGGACACCTTCCACTGTCCCAGCTTGCTCCAGGCACCGTCCAACCTGGCCTTCCTTGGACACCTCTCCAGCAGAGGAAGCACAGCAGGAACAGGGCCTGGTTGCATCTTTCCTGGCAGGGGACACTCCACACCTGACAGTAACAGAGCCTTGGTGTTTGGAGAGGACATCCAACACCCAACCAGAGCAGGGTGCCTGGATTGCTTTTCCCTTGGCATGTGGACACACAAATCCTGCTCCACAGCCTCAAAACCAGCACTGGAGTTTGGATATGGAGACCTCCAGCCTGCCAGGACCAGCCATCACCTGGGCCAGGCTGACAAGTCACAAGTGCTGGAGCAGACACAGCTGGCATTTGTCTGGCCTCAGGGGGAGCCTCAGCAGCTGCCAGGCAGGGCTGGGACACATCACCTACAGAGCATGGATTGGGTCCCTCCCTTCCCCATTTAGCTGAGCCTGTCTCCAGAAGGATCTTTCCTACATGGAAAGAATTCCCTGCTGCAGGAGTGTTACAGGCACAGAATCCCAGGATCACTGAGGTTGGAAAAGACCTCCCAGTCCCTCGTGTCCAACCTGTGCCTGATCCCCACCTTGTCCCCAGCCCAGAGCACTGAGTGACACATCCAGGCATTCCTGGGACACCACCAGAGATGAGACTCCACCCTGGGCAGCCCCTGCCAAGGCCTGATCACCCTTTCCATGGAGAAATTCCTCCTGATGTCCACCCTGAGCCTGCCCTGGCCCAGCCTGAGGCCGTTTCTCCTTGTCCTGTCCCTGTCCCCTGGCAGCAGAGCCTGATCCCCCTGGCTGTCCCCTCTTGTCAGGGAGTTGTGCAGAGCCACAAGGTCCCCCCTGAACCTCATTTTCTCCAGGCTGAGCCCCTTCCCAGCTCCCTCAGCCTCTCCTGGGGCTCCATGCCCTTCCCAGCTCCGTTCCCTTCCCTGGACACGCTCCAGCCCCTCCTGGTCTCTCCTGTCAGGAGGGGCCCAGAGCTGCCCCCAGCACTGGAGGTGCCCCAGCAGTGCCAGCACAGGGGACAGGCACTGCCCTGGCCCTGCTGCCACACCAGAGCTGGCACAGACCAGGGGCCAGTGGCCTCTGCCACACCTGGGCTCATGTCCAGCTGCTGGCACCAGCACACCCAGGAAATCTCATCCAGCACCATTAAACCATGACCCCCTCTCTGCCAGCACTGCACCTTGTGCTGCACGGCTTCCTCGGGCTCAGGAGCTCCTCAGTGTCCCTTCAGAAGCAGCCAGAGAACCGTTCCCTCTCTGTCCCTGCCAGCCTGGGACAGCAGGAGCACACTCCTGCCTCACCCCCAGCCAGCAGGAACGTGCACACTGCAAACTGAAACCGTCTGCACTCCTGCCTCCATGGCAGGAGTGACCCAGCCAGGGCTGGAGAAGGCTGGGGATCATCCTGCATGAAGCTCCTCTGCTCCTGCTCTCTCAGCTCCAGGGACACCAGCTCCTCTCCAAGGACAGACTCCTTCCCTACTGGGGACAGGTTGCCTCCTCCACATTCCCTCAAATCCACTTGTTCTTCCCCAATTTGCTGGTGTGTGGCCAGAGAGCTTCTGCCAGGCACAGCTCAGAGGCTGAGGCACAGCCAGGCCCTGGCACAGGGTGCCCAGAGAAGCTGTGGCTGTCCCTGGATCCCTGGAAGTGTTCCAGACCAGGCTGGACTGGGCTTGGAGCAACCTGGGATAGTGGGAGGTCTCCCTGCCCATGGTGGGGGGGGGGGGGGGGGTGAGGGGGTGGCACTGGATGAGCTTTAAGGTCCCTTCCACCCAATTTGTGAGTCTGACAAGGTAACCCAGCTTTGGAAGCTGCAAAGGGCAGAGCACGCCAAGCCTCAATGCCTAAACCAAGGCTGGAATACGTGACCCAGTACTGAGATTTGTGCTGGATCAGCCACTTTCCCAAGGCTAAAATAGCCAGGAACCAGACATAATTTGGCACAAGTAGACGGGAACAATGTGGGTTCCATGGGTGTGACTGCAGGGAGCCCCCATGGAGCAGGAGCACAGCAGTCCTGAGCTCCATGGGGGCAGTTCCTGGGCTGGATCTGCTCCCAGGAAACCCACAGCCCCTTCTGAGGTCCCTTCATGGTGTGACAGCCCCAGAGCTCCCTGTGTGTGGGGACAGGTCACCACTGCCTCCCTGGACCCCAGCCCAGGCAGAGGAGAAGCTCCCAGTCACACCCTGATCATTCCAGCAAGGAGGGGTCCCATGTTGCACACTGTTCCACCTTCACCACACTGCTCCTTGCTGCACCCACAGCCCCCCAAATCCAAGCTTTCACTCACTGCAATTCCTCTGCCACACGACCACTGTTCTCTCTGCAGCCTCCCAACCTACAAACTTCAGGTCTCACTCTAGCCATCTCCCCAAACCCTGTGTTTCACTGCAATCTCCCCCAAACTGGGGTTCCACTGCTGAGCTCTCCATACCCTGAAACCCCACTGTCACTCTGGAGTCTCACCCCAAAACCCAGGTTTCCTTGCATCCCCCTGTCTTGGTTTGACACCGGCCAAAAACCAGGCACCCACAAAGAAAACTATTCAGTCATTCTCCTCTGCTGTAGTTGAGCAGAGGGGGAAAGAAAAAAATTGAGGAGCTCATATGGTGGGATAAGGATTAGGGAAAAACACTAAAGGCAAAACTGGCTTAAACTTAAAAAGCAGAAAGAAAATTTATGAACTGAATTAAAGAGAACAATGAGAACTAAAATAAACCTCTAGAACACCTTTTTTCTTTCCTCCATCTCCTCCTTCATTCTCACCGACAGCAAAGAGAGAGAAATCATGGGAGTCTTCAGTCAGTTTGTTATTTCTAAAAATCTTTCTTCAGTTTGCTTAGGGAAAGGAGCTTCTTTTTTCTGCTGTGCCATGGGGTCTCCTTCCTACGGGAGACAGTTCTCTGTGAACTTTTCCAGCATGTTTTTAATTTTCATGAGTAGCAGTCCCACCCAACCTGCTGATACATGAGTCCCTCCCACAGGCAAACAGTCTTCCCACAACTGCTTCTTCATGGGTCATTAGTTCATGGGGCATAGTCTTTTAAAGATGAGCTGTTCTAGTTTGGAAGCAAGGACCTTCCTTGTCTGTCTCTGGAAGTGTCTTGGTTTGGATAAGACAGGTGCCTGCTAAAGAAGGCAGGAGCTTCCCCTGAAATGGAGAATGCAAACCCTCCCCACCCCTCCAAATTGCTATGAATTTTAAATTAAGGGGCTCTCAGGCAAAAAAAATACGGGAGCAGGAAATAACAGTTCTTTAATAGGGAAGGGGGGAAAAACCATAAAATGATAAAATAAAAACAATGCAGTACACTAAAATGACAGAGTCAGAACTCAACCTGACACCCTGTTGGTCAGGGTGCTGGCAGCAGTCCAGTTGGAAAAGTGGCTGCAGTCCTCCTGAGGTGTCAGGTGTGGTTCTGTTGGAGCAGGGGGTCCTGTAGAAAAAGGGTGATTCTTCCTCCGCAGATCCGTGGAAGAAGAAGCAGCTGCTGTTCCTCTGGTGAATCCAGTGGAGAAGCTGTGCTGGTGTGTCAGAATCTCCTGATTATATCTGGATAGCAATGCTCGGCTCCTCCCTCTGGGCGGAGCATCTCACAATGGGATGTTACAGTTCTTATCAGCCATGCAGTGACATTCAATAGCCTCTTATCACGGGATGCCCCCTGCTGAGGGAGGAGTGATTGTGATCTCGCAGGGAGAGAGATAAGGGGAAATTGCCCACTTAACACCTAGACAACTGCCATACAGATGGTAATAGAATACATCCTGCCTTGCAATCCAGAACATAATCCACCCCTTATTCTATTTCCATCTGCATCACAATGAATCCTTACACACAGTTCTCACTTAAGACTAGGTTTCCCTGTGGTACACAACGGCTTTCTCCATCTTTCTGCATTACCCACCAAGTGTAACCAGGTCCTTGAGCAAAAACAATTCCACGGATGGGTTTGTCTTTGCCTGAGGTGGGAGTAATCCAAACAGTCTTTCCTAAAATACCTTTCATGTGTACAACAGGGACTTTATCTCCATCTACAGTGTGCAGGGGTTCAGACTGGGCAGGACCAGCTCGATTGATAGACCCTCTGGTGTTGACCATCCAGGTGGCCTTTGCTAAGTTCATCTCCCAATTTCTAAAAGTCCCCCCACCAAGTGCCTTCAGGGTAGTCTTGAGTAGTCCATTGCACCGTTCAACTTTCCCGGCAGCTGGTGCATGGTAGGGGATATGGTATATCCATTCAATACCATGTTCCCTGGCCCAGGTGTTGATAAGGCCGTTCTTGAAATGGGTCCCATTGTCCGACTCAATTCTCTCAGGGGTTCCATGTCTCCACAGCACTTGCTTTTCCAGGCCCAGGATGGTGTTCCGGGCAGTGGCGTGAGGCACAGGGTGGGTCTCCAACCATCCCGTGGTGGCTTCCACCATGGTCAGCACGTAGCGCTTGCCTTGGCGTGTCTGGGGCAGTGTGATGTAGTCGATCTGCCAGGCCTCCCCATACTTGTACTTGGACCACCGCCCACCATACCACAGGGGCTTCACTCTCTTGGCGTGCTTGATGGCAGCACACGTTTCACAGTCATGGATAACCTGAGAAATACTGTCTTTGGTTAAATCTACTCCTCGGTCTCGTGCCCACCTATAGGTGGCATCTCTACCTTGATGACCTGAGGCATCGTGGGCCCATCGAGCTAGGAACAACTCCCCCTTATGTTGCCAATCTAAGTCTATCTTCGACACCTCTATTTTTGCTGCCTGATCTACCTGTTCGTTGTTTCGATGTTCCTCATTAGCCCGGCTCTTGGGGATGTGGGCATCTACGTGGCGGACTTTCACAGGTAGGTTCTCCAACCGAGCGGCAATTTCTTTCCATTCCTCAGCAGCCCAGATTGGTTTTCCCTTACGCTGCCAGTTGGCCTTTTTCCACCTTTCCAGCCAGCCCCACAGAGCATTGGCTACCATCCACGAATCAGTATAAAGATAGAGCCTTGGCCATTTCTCTCTCTCAGCAATGTCCAGGGCTAGCTGAACAGCTTTGAGTTCAGCAAGTTGACTTGATCCACCTTCTCCTTCGATAGCCTGAGCAACCTGTCGTGTGGGACTCCATACGGCTGCTTTCCACTTCCGGTTCAACCCTACGATGCGACAGGAACCGTCAGTGAAAAGAGCGTAGCGTGTTTCCTCTGCTGGGAGTTGGTTGTATGGTGGAGCTTCTTCGGCACGTGTTACTTGCTCTTGTTCCTCTTCATCAGAAAGACCAAAATCTTCACCTTCCGGCCAGTTTGTAATTATCTCTAAAATCCCAGGGCGATTCAGGTTTCCAATACGGGTGCGCTGTGTGATGAGGGCAATCCATTTACTCCATGTAGCATCAGTGGCATGGTGGGTGGTGGGAGCCTTTCCTTTGAACATCCACCCCAGCACCGGTAGTCGGGGTGCCAGGAGGAGTTGTGCTTCCGTGCCAATCACCTCTGAGGCAGCTTGAACTCCTTCGTAGGCAGCCAAGATTTCCTTTTCTGTGGGAGTGTAATTGGCTTCGGACCCTCTGAAGCTTCGACTCCAGAATCCCAGTGGTCGGCCTCGAGTCTCCCCAGGCACCTTCTGCCAAAGGCTCCAGGACAAACCATGGTTCCCGGCTGCAGAGTAGAGTACGTTCTTTACCTCTGGTCCCATCCTGACTGGGCCAAGGGCAACAGCATGAGCAATTTCTTGCTTAATCTGGGCAAAAGCTTGTTGCTGCTCAGGGCCCCAGTGGAACTCGTTCTTCTTGCGGGTGACCAGGTAAAGAGGGCTCACGATCTGACTGTACTCGGGAATGTGCATCCTCCAAAAGCCTATGGCACCCAGGAAAGCTTGTGTTTCCTTCTTGCTAGTTGGTGGAGACATCGCGGTGATCTTGTTGATGACCTCAATGGGAATCTGACGCCGTCCATCTTGCCACTTTACTCCCAGGAACTGGATCTCTCGAGCAGGTCCCTTGACTTTGTTCTTCTTGATGGCGCAACCGGCTTCTAGCAGAATCTGGATGATTTTCTTTCCTTTCTCAAATACTTCCACTGCCGTGTTCCCCCACACAATGATGTCATCGATGTATTGCAGATGTTCTGGGGCCTCACCCTTTTCCAGTGCAGTCTGGATCAGTCCATGGCAGATGGTGGGGCTGTGCTTCCACCCCTGGGGCAGTCGGTTCCAGGTGTACTGCACGCCCCTCCAGGTGAAAGCAAACTGAGGCCTGCACTCTGCTGCCAGAGGAATGGAGAAAAACGCGTTAGCAATGTCAATGGTGGCATACCACTTTGCTGCCTTGGACTCCAGCTCGTACTGGAGTTCCAGCATGTCTGGCACAGCAGCGCTCAGTGGTGGAGTCACTTCATTCAAGCCACGATAGTCCACAGTCAATCTCCATTCTTTGTTAGACTTGCGCACAGGCCAGATGGGACTGTTAAAGGGTGAGTGAGTCTTGCTGACCACCCCTTGGCTCTCCAGCTCACGGATCATTTTGTGGATGGGGATCACGGCGTCTCGATTCGTCCGATACTGCCGGCGGTGCACCGTCGAGGTGGCGATTGGCACTCGTTGCTCTTCCACATTCAAGAGTCCTACTGCGGATGGGTTTTCTGACAGTCCGGGCAAGGTGTTCAACTGCTTAATGTTCTCTGCCTCTACAGCAGCTATGCCAAAAGCCCATCTGAGTCCTTTTGGGTCTTTGTAATAGCCATTCCGGAGGAAGTCTATGCCTAGAATACATGGGGCCTCTGGGCCAGTCACAATAGGATGTTTCTTCCAGTCTTTCCCAGTCAGGCTCATCTCAGCTTCCAAAAGGGTCAATTGCTGTGATCCCCCCGTCACCCCGGCAATGGAAACAGGTTCGGCCCCCACATGTCCCGATGGTATCAGGGTACACTGTGCACCAGTATCCACTAAAGCATCGTACCTTTGTGGTTCTGATGTGCCAGGCCATCGGATCCACACCGTCCAGAAAATCCGATTTTCCCGTGCCTCTCCCTGGCTAGAGGCAGGGCCCCCCTAACCCTGGTTATTATTTCTTCCCTGGGCATACATGGTAGAGGTACCCTCAAGGGGATCTGACGGATCATACTCAGCAGCTCGGTCATGGGAGGTTGAGGCTACCTTCACTTTACTGGAGTTCTCTCGGTTAGTGTTTCCCTCCTTGAGTTGACGCACCCTTGCTGCCAGGACTGAAGTGGGTTTTCCATCCCACTTTCCCATGTCTTCCCCATGGTCCCTCAGAAAGAACCACAAGTCAGCCCGTGGGGTGTACCCTCTCTCTCTAGGTGGAAAATGTTGGGCTCTAACTCTGGGGCCTGTGACTCGCACTGGTGCAATATGGGAATTGTTCCTTCTCACCGCCTCCCTCATCTCCCTCATCTCCTCTCTGAGTTCTTGGACCACGGCAGAGACATGAGCTTGCATGGGGCCATTGATCATACTTTCATAATTTCTAAGTTTGTTTGCCACAGAACCCACTGTCTCTCGGTTGGTATCAGCATTGATCGTTGCAATGAAAGTGGTGTATTGAGATGGCCCCAGATTTGCCAGACTCCACAGCATCTGCCCTGTGCACCTGACCTGGTCGGGGTCATTATCATGCTGTCCATCTCTCCCAAAGAGTACCTCCAATACTGCCACTTCCCTCAGCTGTTGGATCCCTTCCTCAAGAGTCTTCCAGCGCATTCTGTGGTGCTGCTCCTGCATTCTTTCCCTGTGGACAAATCTCTCTCTGACACTTGTTAAAAGCCGCTCCCAGAGGGAAAGGGACCCTGGCTCCCTTACAAAAATCTGATTGATACCGGAGTCCTGAGTTAAGGGTCCCAGATTCCTTGCCTCACCACCATCCAGTTGCACACCTGTACCCATAAGGTCCCAGACCCGAAGTAGCCAGGTTGTATAAGCCTCACGTCCCCGTCGTACAATGTCTTTGTGTAGATTACGGAGACTTTCGTAAGTCAGGGACTCGGTGATGATTGCAACCTCTGGCTCCCCTGTGGGTTGTGAGGGCCCTCCCCTATCTGGGTGCTCTGCTTTTGTTTTAGATCTCCTTGTTTCTACAGGGGCAACTGCTGCTGGCTGTGACTGCCTCTGCAGTTCAGCTGGAACCTGGACAGTTGTAACATCTGTGGGTTCTGCTGCTGCACTATTAGATTCTCTCTCTTCAAAGCAGGGGGAGGGCTCTGCACCAGCTGGGGAAGTGTACTCCTTCAGGGTCTGGCCTATCTCACGCATCTCCTTCACCAGACCCCCCACCCAATCTGGGTAGTTCACATCTGGCACGGGCTGTGGGGTAGGAGTAGGCTCTGGGGCAACAGCATCCCTGGACTCTGGTGGCGTGTTAGGTTCTGATGCAGGTGTCAGGGTAGTTATCCAGGTTAGTCTCTCTCTCTCTCTAAATGCTAAATAGAACAGGCCTATCAGCAACACCAGCCACTGTATGATATCATTAATGTTTAGATTGGATCTGAACCCTTCAAAAACTGGTGGGGTGGACCCAAAGAGGTGATTAAAGGGTTGGGAGAAAATTTCCCCTGGTGTAATTTCCTTACAGCAGGTGCCATTATTAAAGTAACCCCAAAAACACATAGTTAAGGTGTGATAGCTGTGAATCCATGTGCCTGCCTTCCAGAGGAAGTTAAAAATCCATGAATTCCTCACCTTATTCACCCATAAAACAAACCGGATAATAGCCACAGTAGCCTTGGTTATAGGACCCATGTTAAGATAAGGGCCTACAAATGGGAGAAATACAGCCATGATCACGTGCCACCCAAACCAGGGTAAACTGGACCACATGGTGTCACTTGATGAGGTTTGTATAGCCACACAAAAATTAGATTACTCAAGAACTGTTATTCCCTTTTTGTTTATTTGCCCTCGAGCCTCACGTTGGGCGCCAAAAATCTGTCTTGGTTTGGATAAGACAGGTGCCTGCTAAAGAAGGCAGGAGCTTCCCCTGAAATGGAGAATGCAAACCCTCCCCACCCCTCCAAATTGCTATGAATTTTAAATTAAGGGGCTCTCAGGCAAAAAAAATACGGGAGCAGGAAATAACAGTTCTTTAATAGGGAAGGGGGGAAAAACCATAAAATGATAAAATAAAAACAATGCAGTACACTAAAATGACAGAGTCAGAACTCAACCTGACACCCTGTTGGTCAGGGTGCTGGCAGCAGTCCAGTTGGAAAAGTGGCTGCAGTCCTCCTGAGGTGTCAGGTGTGGTTCTGTTGGAGCAGGGGGTCCTGTAGAAAAAGGGTGATTCTTCCTCCGCAGATCCGTGGAAGAAGAAGCAGCTGCTGTTCCTCTGGTGAATCCAGTGGAGAAGCTGTGCTGGTGTGTCAGAATCTCCTGATTATATCTGGATAGCAATGCTCGGCTCCTCCCTCTGGGCGGAGCATCTCACAATGGGATGTTACAGTTCTTATCAGCCATGCAGTGACATTCAATAGCCTCTTATCACGGGATGCCCCCTGCTGAGGGAGGAGTGATTGTGATCTCGCAGGGAGAGAGATAAGGGGAAATTGCCCACTTAACACCTAGACAACTGCCATACAGATGGTAATAGAATACATCCTGCCTTGCAATCCAGAACAGGAAGCAAGGGTCTTCTCTCTCTGTTTGAGTTTCCCAGTGGATTACAGTTTTTCAGCATGCATTCTGTGAGAAATAGCTACTCACTTTGCATAAATTTAGAAAGGTTTATTAAATCTTATCAAAAATACAACAGAAGACTGCATAGAGAAAATGTTACAGCTCTGGGAGCAAAGGATTTTCCCCACTGTGTGTTCACCCACACAATGGCAGTTTTGCCTTTTAACCCTTTAACCCCCCCCAAAATTCTGTCCATCGACTCCTTCTTCACTGTCCAGTGGTGGAGTTTAAATCCTTAAATCCTGATTGGAGGTCAGATGTCGCCGTAATGACAAACTGACCCTCCCAAATGTTGCAATTCTGGCTGTACCTTGATAGCAACACAGGGGGTAAAACATGACTAGAAATCTATAAAACTTTTCTTAACCTATAGACATGATATTTGTCTGTTAATTGTGAGAGTCAATCATCGCATTACTCATCTATCACAATGCCCCCTTTTCCTATTCCACAGATTATTTGGCTCAAGCAATTTAACTCAATGAGTCATACTAGCATCTGTTGATGTGGGCAGGGAAAAAGGGAACTGAAGGGAAAGGAAACAAAAATTTCCCTAGACAGCCTTATCCAGAATGAACAAAAGGACATTACAGAGGCCCGGTATGGCTTTTAGCCCCACCTACCTTGCCTACGGGGTTGCTACCCCATAGGAGGAGTCTCTTACTGGTGAGTACAGAGGTCACTCAATCTTGCCCTCCAGTCACTTTTATATTCAAAGACAGTTGGGCAATGACAGAGGTCCAGTATGGCCTTTTGTCCCTACCTTAGCATGCCTACGGGGTTGCTACACACAGCAGGGCTATAGAGTCTTCATGGTAGCAAACAAAGGGGCCAACCTGGTCTTGCCCTCCTTCCTTTGTCTTATTTTCTTAAGGAAGCTGCCCCATCACCTTTTATGGTCCCTTGTGTACTTCCCCTCAACAGATGCTCATAATTCTTTCTCATTAAAACATGAAAAAACCCAGCAGTTCTTGGGCTGGCTGGTGGAAACTTGACTCTGTTTCTGGGCATCTTGTTTTTCTGGCTGTCTCTCTGTCTCTGCTTGAGAGTCAATCTTTTTTCCACGGCCTGGATGTTACAGTCCATTCTCTGGGTTCTTCTACTGGGCCTTTAACTCTGATGGCATGATGATTTGCAGAGGTAAAGAAAACTCCACAACTTCGTGAAAGTTGTAAAGCCGGTACCTTTATTACAGGCGCATGTGGGAATCATTCCCCTAAAATTACATGCACTCCAGATCCCCTTTTATCTCCCTCTCAAATACTTATGCATCCAATTTCACAATAGGTTCATACATATTCATTACACTGATTTTGTGTGGCACTTGCCTCTAATTCTTCTTTTTCAGAAAGAACTCCTGGGTCAGGTTGCCCCGCTCTGTCTGCCTCCCCTTCCCCCCTTCTATCTTGTCCTTAGGCTGAAGCAGTTCCTCCAAGGACAGGCCCTTCTCGAGAACAGGCAGTCAGGCTAAGCAGCAAGCTAGACTTAACTCAAAGATGTGCATTTCACCTAAATCAAAATGGATTTCTACTCTGGAAAATTTCCACTCTGCCTCAATGAGTCCATCCTCTCTCTGCAGCTCTCACAGCCGCTTCAGTGGTGAGCAGTACCTGAAAGGGACCTTCCCACTGAGGAGTTAGAGGCTGATCTCTCCATGACTTAATCATCACTCAATTCCCGGGATCAGTATTATGGATTCTGAAATCCAGGGTGGTAGTTTGAAGAATTGCCCCTTTTTATCTTAGCCATTCTAAGGTTTGTGCTATAGACATAACGTATTTCTTGGCATTGGTTTCCCCTTTTGATACTCAAAGTCCTTGGTTCCCAGAAGATTTAACAATGCTGTGGTGGATTCCTGAACTTTATTTTCTTCCTGTCCTGAGAGAAGCAAATAATCTACATACTGAATGAGCTTTATCTCAGGTTTGATGGAGAAGAGTTGTAGTACTTTTCCCAAGGCTTGACCAAACAGGTTTGGGGATTTGGTAAACCCTTGCGGTAACCTAGTCTACCAAAGCTGTTGCTTCCTCCCGGAATGAGGGTCCTCCCATTCAAAGGCAAATATATCCCTACTTTGTTCTGCCAGTGGACATGCCCAAAAAGCATCTTTTAGGTCTATCACACTGAACTACTAGTGTGATGGGGGAATGTTACTTAGTAGTGTATAGGGGTTAGGCACTACTGGGCACTACTGTTCTTTTGTTTACTTCTCTTAAATCTTGAGCAAACCTGTAAGTCCCATCTGACTTCTTTACTGGTAATATGGGTGTATTATGGGGGGACATACATGATTCTTAGGTCCCGTCCTCAGATAGGTCCTGGATCACCGGCCGTAGTCCTCGTCTCCCCTCAAGGGAGAGTGGATGTTGTCATACCTGGACTGGATGGCTCTCATCAATTTTTATCACTATAGGCTTCATATTCAATTTACCTAAATGTTTCAGTTTTGCCCACACTGTCTCATGAATTCTGTCCTTATCCTTTTCCCTTTACTGGAGAAGTTTAACCACCATTTTTCCTTCCTCTGGGAGCACTCCAATGTCTAACTGCACCTGTAAATCCCACTCTAATAGACTGGACACTGCTTCTGGAACTAATAGAACATCCCCAATTCCTACTTTATTTGCCCCTTCAAACTTTACTTCCTTTATAACTGAGACCTTGAGCCCCTCCCCTTGTGCACCTACTACTTGCATGGTATCTTGACCCTTTTTGCACCCCTTTGGGATTCTACAAATACAATTTTTTTTAGCCCCTGTTTCTAATAGGAATTCAAATTCTTCCTCCTGGGGGCCTATTTCTAAAGTTATCAAGGGCTCCTGATGGTAGTCTGTCCCAAGGAGGTAGAGCCCCTGACACCCCTAGTTTTCCACTTCTCCTTTTTGTTCAGTCTCATAGACCCTCAGGTCCTTTTCCCTCTGGAGACAATCCTTTCTGATATGTCCACTCTCTTTACAGTAAAAGCAAACTTGGTCCTCGGTTCTCCCCTTTCCCAAACTCTCCTTTTTGTGCCCAGTCCCAAGGAGCTGCATCCCCCCTCTATCTTCCTGCAGTCAGAGTCCCCCTGCCTTACCTGCATAGCTCTTTATGTGCTGGTTTCCTTCCCTAATGGCAGTTACAATTATCTTGGCTTTTGCCTTGGCCTTCTCTTTGTCCCTCTTTACATATACCTTCTATGCTTCCCTTGAAAGATCCTCTAACCCCCTTTCTTGCCAACCATCTACCTTTTCTAACTTTCTCTGTATATCTGGCCAGGCATGAGTGACAAAATTTATCTTTAGTAAGATCTGTCCACTGGAGGGTTAAATCCAGAGTTTTATTCCAGGGTCACAGAGCTCTGAATCTTGGTAACAGCTCCAACAGAATACCAACTGCATGGTCTCAGTGTCCTTTAAACCCACAGGGAGGGGGGAGGGAAAGGATAGGTGAGCCACCAACCAAGTGAGAGGGGGAGGGTCTCAGGGGACAATGACACCTGGACAGGCCAATGACCCCAGGTCTGAGAAGCATCTTTTGAACTTCTGCCAATCACACGATGCCCTTGCTGGAATGTGGAACTTGACGGACATCACTTTGGAAAGGGGGCAAGGGGGATGGGAAGGAAGAAGTTGGCACACCTGAGAAGGAACTGGGACAGGATATTGCTTCACACTGCAACAGCCCATACTTCTGTGGCCTTTTAAATGCTGAACTGGGTAGGACTGTAGTAGTCCCATATGATTTTAAAAAGCTCTTTTCATGCCTCATGACCTCTACAGAATTCAAATTGTGGGAAGCAGCATGGAAACAACTGCTAAAAGAGGCTCTCCCAGACTTGGATGCTGATCCAAACACAGCGAAAGATGTCAATGGCTTGCCAATTACCATTGACCATCTCTCTGGTGAGGGCCAATGGTCTTTAGCCCCAACCCAAGCTGCTGTAATTCCTGTAAAAGTACTTGACAGAATCAAAGATGCTGCTGAAAAAGCCTTCTTTACCCTCCAACCTGAAGGCTCATTCGAGCCATATAAGTAAGATCAAGCAGCTACCATCACACCTTTTTTTGAAATTTGTAGAAAGGTTAACTAGACCTATTGAAATTCAAATTAAAAAAGAGAATGCAAGGGAAGAGGTTTTAGAGGAAATGGCATTTACAAATGCAAATGAACAGTGTCGAGTAGCAATTTTAAGCTTACCTCTAGAACCTACACTAAAAGATACGCTTCTAGTTTGTAACAGGAAAGAGCCTCTGATGAGTGTAGCTGAAGACACCAGACCAAAGCTGCTGCCAAGACCACCACAGCAAATCACCATTACCAGCCCTGCGCCCATTCCTTCAGCACAGCAGCACACTGGGCAGCAGTGAAGACCAGCAATGCTTGTTTCCACAAAGCCACGCCTGCTTTGCAACGACCTTGGGCACTGGAGTAACCAGTGCCCCCTGAAAAAGCAATTTGACCAATTTAGAAATGGCAGGTGAGGAGAATTACAAGCGCTCCCAGGGGGTCAACAATGACCAAAAATCTGAATGGGGAACGCCGGCCTGCCAGGCGCACCGACACAAAAAGAGCAGGCCAAGGGAATGAGGGAAGCAAAAAAAAAAACCAAGCGTGCAGTAACATCCCTATTTCTCTAAGAGAAGCAGATGCTTCAAAGATCACTTTTGCTAGTCCAATACCAGATGTAACACCAAATAACCTTTGTTCTGACTTAAGCGAACCTGTTCTAACCCCTATTTCTGTCAATGAGCCTTTCAGGTTTCAGCTGACAGAACCACTACACCTGAAAGACACTGACTGGCATCTTGTCTCCATCAACCCACAACAGCAGGGTACTTGGCACCAAGATCACTGTAAGTACATCCTCACTGGGGACACACACCACACACTGAACACACACCACAAGAGATAGAAATTGCTCCAGGAATGACAACGTCAGATCCTGAGCAATTTAGTCTCGAGCTGCACTGTTTCCACCCACCCCTGTTTCTTCCCAAAGGACAAATTGTTGCACAAGCTATCCCAGTGCTGAGTGTGCCTGAAAGCAAACCAAGTTGCCTTAAAACACAAGTTGCCTGAGTCCAAGCTATTGGGAAAGACAAACCTAATATCTGGTGTAATGTCTGTGGGGGTGGGGAGTCAAAACGCTTTGAGATGCTCGTAGACACGGGTGCAGACTGCACAGTGATCCGAGCATGGGACTGGCCAGCACATTGGCCTTTGCAAGATGTGGCTGGTCACGTTCAAGGTTTAGGGGGCATGCAATTGGCAAGACAATCCAAGAGCATGGTCCAAATTGAGGGGCCAAATGGACAATTAGCAAATATACATCCGTTTGTGTTAGATTATTCAGAATCATTGTTAGGGAGAGATTTAATGTCTCAGTGGGGAGTCACAATTGATATTCCAGACTCTCCACAGGATTTGTGTACAGCGGTCACTCAACAGCACCTTCCCGTAAAACTGAATTGAAAGACAGACAAACCAGTTTCGGTATGACAGTGGCCACTCAGTAAACGAAAAATAAAGGCACTCGAGGAGCTAGTGGAAGAGCAACTAAAAAAGGGTCACATTGTGGAGACCATGTCCCTGTGGAACTCTCCAGTGTTTGTCATCCAGAAGGCTGACAAACAGATGGCGGCTCCTCCATGACCTCCGACAAATTAATAATGTCATTGAAGATATGGGCTCTCTCCAACCTGGTATGCCATCCCCAGCAATTCTTCCCCAAGACTGGAAATTAGCTATTACTGATATAAAAGATTGTTTTTCCAAATTCCCCTGCATTCTGACAACGCACCGCGTTTTGCATTCTCGGTCCCCACCATCAACATGGAAGCCCCGATGAAAAGGTACCATTGGAAAGTTCTTCCTCAGGGAATAAAGGTCTCACCAGCGATTTGCCAGTGGTATTTCTTGTCCCTGCTGTCCCCAGTGCGTGCAGCCGCAAAAAAGGCTATCATCTATCATTACATGGATGATATCCTTGTGTGATGTTTTACTCACCCACGCGCTTGACCTAACAATCGATGCATTGATTGTTGCAGGGGTTCAAGCTCCAGGAAAAGAAAATTCAAAAGATGCCACCTTGGAAGTATTTGGGCTTAGAAATTGGAAAGAGGACCATTGTTCCTCAAAAATTACAAATCAATCCAAGGATCAAGACTCTTGCGGATGTCCACAAGTTGTGTGGGTCTTTAAATTGGGTAAGGCCCTGGTTAGGTCTGACTAACAAAGACCATGCCCCTCTTTTCAATTTATTGAAAGGGGGCGAGGACCCGAGCTCTCCTAGGGCTATTACCCCAGAGGCTCAGAAAGCTCTAGAAAAGATTCAGACAACAATGTCCACAAGACAGGCCAACCAATGTCGGCCTGATCTGCCATTCAATTTTATCATCTCAGGTAAGGTGCCACACCTCCATGGAATAATTTTCCAGTGGGAGAAAAAACGAACACAAAAGGCAAAGGAATCACCTAAAAAGGACCAGGATCAGAGGGACCCTCTCTTGATTATAGAGTGAGTTTTCCTCAGTCACCAAAGGTCCAAGAGAATGACAATGCCCCAAGCGCTGGTAGCAGAACTGATCCAGAAAGCTAGGACCTGGATCAGGGAGCTAGTAGGATGTGACTTTGAGTGCATTTACATTCCAATAGAGTTAAAATCAGGCCAAAATACTAAGAAAATATTGGAAAAATTGATTCGGGAAAATGAAGTGTTGCAGTTTGCTCTAGATTCCTACTCAGGACAAATTTCCTTTGATCGGCCTGCCCACAAATTTTTCGAACAAGAAATTCAATTTGCTCTGAAATTGACAAGTGTTCTAAGTAGGAGACCTTTAAAAAAGGCTCTGACCATCTTTACAGATGTGTCCGGGAGATCCCACAAGTCCGTTATGACTTGGAAGGATCCTCAAACCCAGCAGTGGGAGTCGGACATTGCTGAGGTGGAAGGTTCACCTCAGGTTGCTGAGTTGGCTGCAGTTGTTAGAGCCTTTGAAAGGTTCTCAGAACCATTTAATCTGATTACAGGCTCTGCTTTCGTGGCAGGAGTAGTATCCAGAGCAGTTCAAGCAATACTACAAGAAGTGTCTAACATTGCACTTTTCGAATTGCTGTCAAAACTTGTAAAGTTGGTCTCCCACTGAGAGCAACCACTTATGTGATGCACGTCAGGTCACACACTAACTTGCCAGGGTTTATCGCTGTAGGCAACAGAAGGGCAGATGCTCTTGCTGCACCTGCAGAGATGGCCACTCTCTCAAACATTTCTCAACAGGCAAAAATCAGCCACCAGCTTTTCCACCAAAATGCACCTAGCCTAGTTCATCAGTTTCACATCAATTGAGAACAGGCCAAAGCGATTGTGGCCACATGCTCCAAATGCCAACAACATGCACTCCCTACGATGAGCGTGAGAGTAAACCCAAGAGCGTTGAACAGTTGTGAACTGTGGCAAACTGATGTAACACACATAAAGTCATTTGGATGGCAAAAATATGTTCATGTCAGTGTAGATACCTTTCCTGGAGCAGTCTATGCCTCTGCCCACACAGGAGAAACATCTTCTGATGCCATAAAGCACCTCCTACAGGCATTTTCTTTCATGAGCATCCCTAAGAAGTTGAAAACTGATAACACGCCCACTGACAAATCCAAGGAATTCAAGAGCTTCCTGCAGCAATGGGGAATAGGTCACAAGACTGGTATCCCCTACTCCCATACAGGTCAAGCCGTACTAGAAAGGACTCACCGCGATGTCAAAAGAGTCCTGGACCAGCAACATCAGGTCCTGAAAGTGGAACCTCCCCACATCCGCTTGGCCAGGGCACTGTTCACAATCAATTTTCTGAACTGTTCTTTTGATAGCCTGAATCCACCCATCATACACCGCTTTGGGGGGAGCAGTCAGATGTCAATGAAAGCCTCCAGTCCTAGTAAAGGACCCTGAGACTTGGAAGACAGTGGGACCTTACAAATTGGTTATTTGGGGATGTGGATATGCCTGTGTGTCCACCCCCTCTGGTTTAAAGTGGGTTCCTTCCAAATGGGTAAGGCCCTACGTCCCCAAGGTCTCAGGGAAGTCTACAGAAGCGCCCCAGGTGGCTAATGCTGCCTGGAGAAGGAAACACCATGTGCTTTCCCTGGAAGAAATTCCATTCAAGCCTCCAATCTGGAATAGTTTGTAATATATGTCTGTCTTAAGTTTCTTGTACCAGTTTAGATCCCACTGTTTGTGTGCAGTCTTGAGACACCATGAGACCGAACCTGCTCCTTGTCCTACTTGTGATCATTCCACCAGCGATCTCCTGGATAGTCCCTCAGCCCAAAGCAAACGTATAGACTATCTGCTCCTTCTGCACAACCATCACTGTGAAGAATTCGAAGGTCTCTGCTGCCTCAACTTGTCATCGAAAGCAGAGAACATCCATGCCAGGATCAACAAAATAAAAACCATGGTGAATGACATCAAGAGAGAAACGGATGACTGGCTGAGTGGACTGTTCAAAGGCTGGGGACTCTCAGGCTGGTTGAGATCTATTCTGAAAACTATGGCTATAGTACTGTTTATTTTAATAATTGTTATTGTAGTTGTTAGCACTGGTTTTGGGCTGATCAAGTGCATAGTTTACAAGTTAATTTTAAGCTCATCTTCCCCTCCTGAAGTCTATAATTTGGAAGCCCTTAGTGCTCCAACGGATGACAGAGAAACCTCAGTGGAAAACACTGACCCTCCTGAAGAGGAGGAACCAATTTACCAACCATGGTTTGGCAAGCATTCTGCGCCCCAAACCCAGTCCTCTTCATTTTAAACAAAACAAGGGGGAGATGTAGGAGTGTGATGTCATAGTTTGTCTCCTGTGTCCCTGTCCTTTCCCAGGTGTGAATCACTTCCCCCTTTCCCTGCCCTGACCCCTGCTGGATGCTGTCAGTCAGTCCTGGTATTCCAGAGGGGCATCGAGTGTGGTAAGATAGGGACAGGCGGTCGGAGGATTACATGCTGTACAGAAAGATAGGATCCCCCTCTCTATGGTTTGTTACGCAAGCAGATGGAAATTATGTAACCCGAGGCTATATATTGCTGTGCAATTTGGAAATAAATGCCATCTTACTGTCCACCACATTGGTGTCTGTGAGTAATTGGCCCAAACAGCCTGAGGTGGCTGCCGTGCCGTTCCTGAACCAGGTCATCACGCCTCGGCAGAGGCAACAAGTGGTGCCAAAACCCAAGAACTCAGGGGACGGGGCTCGCCTGGACGGGTGAATGGTGGCCGGAGCGGTGGGACCAGCCCGGCGGGGAGGACACTCCCGGACAAGCGAGAAGAATGGAAGCCCTCACAAAGGTTGTATCGCAATTTCATAAGCAATGGGGAATTAATTGTAGGCCTAAAGAATTTGTTTCTGCTGCTACTAGACTTTTGCAAATAGGTGTTATTGACCGCCTAGTGGATAAACTCCACCCAGACGTGTGGGACAGGTGCACTGAAGCCTTGGCAGAGGACACCATGTCCTCTGGTAGTGGGAAATATCTCAAATCATGGGGCAAGGTTGTGCAGGCTTTGCGGACTGCTTTACAAGAGCAGGAAACTTGGAAGGCCACCCAAGACTGCTTGCTAGCCACTCCCAAACTGGGGGTCGGCGCGACAATGCAGACCTCGGTTGCCCACCTTCTATCCAAGCCTAGCAGCTCACAAGGGTGGGTGACCTCCTGTCGCCGCCATGCCCGTCCAGTCCTATCCCCGAGTCCCCACCTGTGGAGCAGCAAAAATCTTTGTGGGATGACTTGCTTGATGAGGTCAGGACCGCTGCCAATAACCTAGAACTAGGGGAGATGTGGGACAGACCCCCACTGTATGCCCCACAAAATGGCGCCAGGCAGCAGGCCAAAGGGCGGGGCCCAGACGCTACAGATGGGCAGAAAAGGGAACCTTTGGGTGTGGCGAGTGACCACAAGCGGGAGAGGGAGGAGGTTCAAGAAAAGCGGGGCAGTGGGAGTGGTCACGAAGGGGTGGAGATTGTGAATAAAGGCGATAAGCCCAATCAGGACACGCGCCACAAGATGTGCCTTTATATGGCCAGGCTTTCCAAAAGTAGGGGGCGGAGTGGTCGTAGGGAGAGGGAACGGCCTACCCTTCATACGAAGGAGCAAGGGCGGAGCTCCACAAAAAGGTACCGAAACCAGGAACTATCTAGTCAGTCGACCTCCACCTCTGAGTCAGACACTAGCTGGGATGAGTGGTCGGACAGCCGGTCTGCCACCGATTCAGAGTCAGAATACGAGAGAGTTACTGCAAATAAAACCAGAAGTGATAACTCTCCTGCACCAACAAGAAGGGGGCAAGCAAGGGACATTCCACTCACAGACTGGAAAAAGATACAAATTGCTTGTGCCAATTGGGCCTTGCCTGACACCTTGGCTTTCCTGGTTTGCGTCACAGATGGAGGGCGTTGCCTTGAATGTCTCCTTCAACTACTCAACATTACAGAACCCACCCCAGTGTAGATGGGATACCCCCCGGAGAGGGATCACTTTGAGTCAGATTACGGGTTGAGGCAAATGTTTAGGTAGCGAGACCGTAGTGAGACAAAAAGGCATCGTTTGTGATGAGTTTTCACAGCTCCAAAGTTCAGACAAATGGGCGATCCCATCTGGGCCAGGGATGTGGGTATGCCAGCAATCTGGGGTCAGTCCCTGTGTGTACCTTATTCATTTTGATTTCTCTGCTGACTTTTGTGTCCAAGTTTTTATTGTTCCAAGGGTCCTATATCATCGAGAGGAAGAAATGTATCTCCTGTCTGACAAACCTCGCCGGCTCTACAAAAGGGAAATGATAACAGGTATCACCGTTGCAGTGCTCCTCGGTTTGGGAGCTGCCGGCACAGGTACAGGCGTGTCGGCCCTTATAACCCAACGTCAAGCGCTTTCCCAGCTGCAGGCAACCGTTGACGAGGACTTGCAAAGAATTGAGGAATCCATCTCCCTTTTAGAAAAATCCCTCTCTTCTCTTTCGGAGGTTGTCTTGCAGAACAGACGAGGCTTGGACCTCTTACTCATGCAACAAGGAGGTTTGTGTGTGGCCCTGAGAGAGGAATGCTGTTTTTACGCGGACCACACAGGAGTCGTACGGGACTCAATGGCCGAACTGAGAGAAAGATTAGCCTTAAGGAAGAAAGAGAGGGAAAGCCAACAGGGATGGTTTGAGTCATGTTTTAACCAATCCCCGTGGCTAACCACCCTTATCTCTACTCTCATAGGCCCTTGTATTATGATACTTTTGGTATTAATCTTTGGACCCTGTATTTTAAACAAGTTAGTGTAGTTAGAAATCGTTTGGACTCAATTAACATCATGCTACTTGAACGCCGACAACTGATTTAAGCAAGGCTTTTTCAACAGTAATATTAACATTTGATGAATTAAGTTTTGGTACTAACTTATAGTTTAATAACACAGGATTAACACTGGTCATTTTATAGATGTTGTTTGGTTAATCATAGGGAAAGGGGGGAAGTGTGGTAAGACAGGGACAGGTGGTCGGAAGATTACGTGCTGTACAGAAAGATAGGATCCCCCTCTCTATGGTTTGTTACACAAGCAGATGGAAATTATGTAACCCGAGGCTATATATTGCTGTGCAATTTGGAAATAAATGCCATTTTACTGTCCACCACACTGGTGTCTGTGAGTAATTGGCCCGAACAGCCTGAGGTGGCTGCCGTGCCGTTCCTGAACCAGGTCGTCACGCCTCGGCAGAGGCAACAATCAAGTGATTGGCAGAGTTCAAAAGATGCCCTACATCCCTGGGCGTCCATTGGCCCACCCAGGTGTCCCTTGCACCTGAGACCTGCCAACGCTGCACCTGGTTGGTGGGTTCCTTACCCCTCCCCTCCCTCTCTCTCGGGGGTTAAAAGAGCCAGCAACCACACACTTCGGGCATTCTGTTAGTAGTTGTTATGAGATTCAGAAGCCTGCCATCTGAATAAACTCTGGATCGAAACTGGCAGAACCCGCTCCTTCCTTTCACCTCACCTTAAAGCATCTGCACAGAAGGTAAACCGGGGCTTTTGCAGGTCTGAACTTGTCTCCAGGCCAGCTGCAGCATCCAGCTTAGCCAGAGGTGTCTCTGAGGTGAAACCACCACAGTGTCACCTTTTGGTCAAGCAGCACAGGCTAGGCAAGCCCAGACAAAGCCCCATCCGGACATATATTGGAATTCATTTCAGTAGGAACCAGTCCTGAAAACAACGGTTTCTGCTCACTGCTTGGACTGGTTTGTCCTGTTCTGTACTTGTTCTCAACAGACAGATTCTCCATTGTCCTGTACCTGTTCCCCTCCTGACAAAGGACTATAAACACCCCTGAGTTAACCAAAGACTTCAAGACTCTCCCCAGCGTGACAAGGCGGATCTATTGGTTGCACCATGAGGATTCCGTCTTCTGCGTTGGTAGCTATATTCCCCCCCCCCCCCACCCCCATCTATTCTTTATCTCTCTTCTAATCCTTCATTCACATAATTGCTATGGGCACTCAATAAAGGTACATTTGTTTTGATGAATACTGAAATCCCCTTTCCGTGTTGTTTTTGCACTTTGAGATCAGTTAACAAACCTTCACAACTCCTGCTTGGTACAAGTGGATCGTGACACCCCCCAGGGGTACTTTCCTCAAGGGCTACAGTCCAATGCTTGGCTCCCATCCTCTGATCTCTTTGTGCTACTCTGCTCCTGGTGTTCTGGCTAGGCCCATCAGGGGATAGGGCGAGGTGCAGTTGGAGCTACTGGGTGTGGAGGGGCAAGTGGTCTTATGAGTCCTACTCTGTATGTTCTGCTACCTTAAACACACTCACCTTCGAGGGTGCGGTTTCCCCTTCCCAGCAAGCAGCATATTTACTTTCATCCTGATTGAAAGGTTTCTTAGCTCTTACATACATGTTTAATGCTTGGCATATCCATCCCTCATCTGACCTATATCTCGGCCAGTATACATGATCACTCCTAATTTCCCTTCTGGTCCATTCCAACATGAAGTACTGAATCATTTTGCTCTTGTCCTTATCTCTGGTGTTGGGAGTCATATTTCCACAGGGTTAGTTTAATTCCCGGTGGACTATCTGGGGGTATGCCCATTGGTTCTTCTTCAATCTCTGCTTCTTCCTTTGGGGATTTGCTACTCACCCATGATCTCAACCTGACCAGCAGATCACAGGTTCCCCCAACAAAGACTGCCTTTCCAACCACAGGCCCTTCCAACAGGTTTCTCCCTGGTCTGCTCCACCCCTCTCCCCCTCCTCACTTGTATCCCATTGGCTGCCGTCCCTCTCCTCTACCTCCCTCTCCCCAGGTTTAAAATCTCCTGGGAGAAGACCCCCAGTCTCTTTCCCCCCAGGGACATCGCCTTGATCCCCAGGCCGATCCCATCCAGAATAAAGTGGGACTCAGGTCCCAAGAGGAAAGAGCGCCTCCTTGCCTTTTGTTTTTGTCCTTGAGGGAACAAAGCCAGGGGTCCAGAGCTAGCCAGACAGGACCCCCAAAAGGCAGTCATTGCTTCAGCTGGTGCCCACATGGTGTCTCCTGCGAGGTCACAGATCCCACGCTACAGCTGGATTTCCATGTGTGGATTTTGTAAGCTTTTGGGACTTTCGGCTACCCCATGAGTAGTAGTGGGACCCCAGAGTAATCCCCCAGGGGATAATTTCCCAGTGCGGGGGAAGGGTGCAGGACTGTGTGAAGGGGTCTGCGTGTGCAGGTGGCTTTTGTGGGTCCTCCCCTCCTGCTGCTTCCCCTACCCCATCTCCCAAACCCTCTGCCCCTGAACTGAGAGGGATGTGCGAGGCACCCTGTGGAACCCTAGCTCTGGCAGTTGTGTGCAGGCTGACAGAGCACCTTCCCTGCACCACTTTAATCGAGTTCCTGCTTCCCCACTTTCGTGTTCTCACCCTCCCAGCCCCGAAATGGTGGTGATCATATGGCCAGCATTCAAGATGGCACCGACCGCATGATCTGGGGCCAAGATGTCAGTGGCCATGTGCCAGACCCTCCTGAGTATTTTTGTTCCCATATTCTTTTTCGCCCACCTGTCCCCTCCCCCAACCCCTTCCCATCCCACAACCCCTTCCTTCCCTTGGACACTCCTCCCTCCTTCCATGTTCCTGCCCTCCATTATATCATACTGCAACCCTACCTCTGGTTCCCATGATTGCTCCACTTGCACGGACTTTCATCACACTTGCCCATCTCCAGCTATTCCATTTCTATCTCTCTCCTCATTCAGCTCTAGGAGGATCAGCATTTCTAAGGTTTCCATCATCTAAGAAAAGGGTTAAAATCTCAGGCTCTGCCTGTCTAGAACTCCCATGCTGCCCTGCCGGGCACCTTCTCACTGCACACCCCCCTTTCTCTTTCTTGGCTGGCCGTGCTATCAAATTTCAAGGTGGCACCAGCAAAGGCACAGGCTCCCTCTCTCTCTCTCTCTCTCTCTCTCTCTCTATCTCTCTCTCTCTCTCTCTCCCCCTCGGTGGGGGTGGGGGGCGGGGGCGCTGCCTGATGTCTCTCAGTGCTCCTCCACCCTTCCATCCTGCAGGGGCCTTCACCTCCCTTCTCTGTCCAAGGCCCGGCCTACCTCATCTGGCCCCATGGCTTCCCCTCCCTCACCCAGCAGGGAGCCGGGCAGGGGAGGTCTGACCTCTTTCACAGATGGAACCCAAGAGAGCTTCCCCCTGGGAGTTCTCACCTTTTAACCCTCCTGTGTTCTCAGAGGCGTATCTATGTCCTCAGTGGCCGCACCAGGTGCCAATATTCAAATCTGAGCACTTATTGGTTTGACCATAGCATCCCAAAAAACTCACTTCCTCTCAAACCACGACACTAGGTCACTGAACTTGCCACAGTCATGAGAATCTTTGAGAAGTTCTTGGAGCCAATTAATTTGGTCACTGATTCAGCTTACGTGGCGGGAGTAGTGTCCAGGGCAGAGCAGGCAGTTGTCAAAGACATTGAGAATGAGCATCTCTTCAGGTTGCTCTCAAAACGAATTTATTTAGTTTCACAGCAGGAGCATCTGTTCTATGTGATACACATGAGGTCACACACTGATTTGCCAGGCGAGGTTGCAGAAGGTAATGGCAAAGCAGATTCCCTTGCTGCCCCAGCAGAAATGGTACGCCTTCCAGACATCTTCCAACAGGCAAAGCTAAGTCACCAGCAATACCATCAAAATGTGCCAGGTCTGATTCGTCAGTTCCAGCTAACACGGAGTCAGGCTCGAGCCATTGTGGCCACCTGTT
The DNA here is from genome assembly GCF_027477595.1 of Haemorhous mexicanus. Taxonomy (NCBI): domain Eukaryota; kingdom Metazoa; phylum Chordata; class Aves; order Passeriformes; family Fringillidae; genus Haemorhous; species Haemorhous mexicanus. Next base: position 116,972,522 of record NC_082343.1, on the reverse strand, counting down.
CCAGTTGCCAGCTACAGGCCATGCCATTGCTGGGTGTTGGGGTTAACCTCCAAGGCCTTGGGAGCTGCGAAGTGTGGCAAACAGACATCACACACATTCCCAGTTTTGGTTGCCTGAAATATGTGTATGTCAGCATAGACACGTATTCAGCTGCAATTTATGCCTCTGCCCACACAGGGGAAAGGGCTGTACATGCCAAACAACACCTGATGCAAGCCTTTTCAGTGCTGGGGATCCCTAGGGAGATTAAGACTGACAATGGCCAGCGTACGCCTCCAAGGAGTTCCTGCAGTTTGTCCAGCAGTGGAGAGTGGAGCATAAGACAGGCATTCCCTACTCCCCCACAGGTCAAGCTGCAATTGAGCGCTCCCACCATACACTCAAACAAGTCCTGGCTAGGCAGAGCAGTTCAGCAGTGCGGATGACACCCCAACAAATGCTCTGCAAAGCCCTGTTTACAATTAGATTTTTGAATTGTTCATTTGAAAACAAGAGTCCTCTGGTAGTACGGCATTTCCACAGTAACAATCAGTTTAAGTTATCACAGCATCCACCAGTTCTCATTAAGGACCCAGAAACTTGGGAAACCAAGAGTCCTTATGAGCTCGTTACCTGGGGGCATGACTATGCGTGTGTATCCACCCCCACAGGCCCATGTAGGATATCCCAGAAGTGGGTAAAACCTTTTGTCCCCAAAAATCCAGCTCCAGCAGACAGGGATGAGAGGCAAGCAGCCATTGCCTCAAAGAGAAGACGCTGCTGGAAAGAGGAGGAAGAATCTTCCTAAAAGATTTAACTACATTCCGGCAGACCCCTGAACTTTGAAATGTTTCAAAATGTTTGTTTTTTATTTTAGAAAAGAAAAATCTACCTCCCACTAAACCTCACGATGAGCCCTGTCCAAATTGTCATCCTGCTCACGCTGACGAGTCTGACAGCTGTGTGGATCGTCCCTCAGCCATGACAAAATATCTGGGTGACCCTGGCACGAATGCAAGGACACAAGTGCCAGGAATTTGAAGGGCTTTGTGGCTTGAACTTAACATTGAAAGCACCTAACATCCACGCAGCTCTCCGAGAAGTGAAAAGCTTGATCGGACAAGCCAAGCAGGAATCCAAGGACTAGTTCAGCAGACTGTTCAAAGACTGGGGACTTTGAGGGTGGGGGGCTTCAATAGTTAGGACAATTCTGTTGGTTTTTGTTCTTCTTTTTCTAATCATGTTAGTGTTCAGAATTCTACGCCGCATAGATTTCAAGGCCATCTACAGTATAATCCAGTACCTCAGAAGTCAACTGCACAGAGTTTGTGGACCTAAAGCAAACTAACAGGCCCGAAATCATGGGTGGTGGATGAAATTCATAATCTCGATCAGAACAGGCCAATGCTTTTCCTTTAATTTTTTTTAACATAAAAGCGGGAGGTGTTGTACACTAAATAGTTTATTTATTTGTTATATTGCGCTGGGTTTGGTATTTTCTACTGAATAGTATGTTTGTATCCTCATGGGATTCCCCTCTCTTATCACATGGTGATAAGACCAGTGATAAGCCCCAGTGTTAGTGGTTTCTCCCTGGTCTGCTCCACCCCCTCCCCCTCCTCACTTGTATCCCATTGGCTGCTGTCCCTCTACCCCGTCCCTCTCTCACTGGGTTTAAAATCTCCTGGGAGAAGACCCCCAGTCTGTTTCCTCCCAGGGACATCGCCTTGATCCCCAGGCCGATCCCATCCGGAATAAAGTGGGACTCAGGTCCTGAGAGGAAAGAGCTCCTCCTGCCTTTTGTTTTTGTCCTTGAGGGAACAAAGCCAGGGGTCCAGAGCTAGCCAGACAGGATCCCCAAAAGGCAGTCATTACTTCATGTTAATTGTGAGGGTCAATCATCACATTACTCATCTATCACACATTTGCTCCAGTGTGAGCACCTTTTCTCACGTGCTGCAAGTGGATCTCTGCATCCCCCCATGCACTTCATGAAGTACAGGGAAAAACAGTTTGTAGTATTATAGTCCTCACCAAGACTAGCAGAAGAAACTTAGCTCCAATGTTTGGAGAACCATCTCCTCCTCCTTCCTTTTCACTGACCTTGGTGTTACCATGTTGTTGTCTTCACATGTCTTCCCCTTTTCTTTTTCAGTGGTTCCAAAGAGACTTGTTGTCCATAGATTTGTTTGTTCTCAAGTTCTATTAATTGAAAAGTTCTTCTAGGGCTTTGCAGCACTGAAAGGTTGATCTTGTCTGGGTCCATGTCAGGGAATTGTTTGTCATGCCCCTTGCTGTTGGTCTCATGGTCCCTACTACTGCCATACATGCGGTGCCAGCCGCCATGGCGCTGGCTCCATTCAGCACCTCTTGTCATACAGGGCACTGAAAAAGAGAAGCTGCTGCCACCACCACTGCCCTTCTGTCCACAGCACAGCTGGTCAAAAGCAGTCAAGCAGGCACAGTTCACTGCAGACCATGCTGAGACAGCCCCAGCTGCATGGGCACTCCTGGCACTGACCCCAGCTGCGTGGTCCCAGCTGTGTGACCACTCATGGTGCTGGGAAGGCCCCCAGAGGCTGAGCTGAGATGGTCCCCTGGCACCCATGACCAGACAGGCCCTGGCAGCTGTGTCAGGATGAGCCCTGGTGGCTCATGGCCTTGCTGCCTCTTGGAAGAGAAGACATTGTATGCATTTTTTTGCTTCTTAAATATGCCATCACAGAGGCATTACCAACTTCTCTAATTGGGCTAGCAATATGTCTATTGTCAGAGCCTTTGGGGATTGGCTCTGCTGGACATAGTAGAAGCTTCAGGCAGCTTCTCTCAGAAGTTGCCTCTGTTGCCTCTCACCCCCACTAAAAGCAAGGCTATGTTAAACCAACAAGTTCCAGCTTCTCAAACTCCAGGTTTCCCTGCAGCCCCCTGTCACCATCCCAGGTTTCACTGCAGGACCAATTCCCCCATTCCCAAACCCCTGTTTGTCACTTCAAACCCACCAAACCCTGGGCCTCACTGCAACTCCTGTTACAGCACAGCTGGTCTGTGGCTGGGCAATTAATTTGGCTATAAATAAGAAAGCCAGCCCAGTTCCATAAACTGGTCTATGGGTGAACAATGATAGGCTACATTCAAACCCAAACAGGCCCTTCACCCAATCATGTACTCTCCTAAGCTGCAGACATCTCACTGGTCAAATAGCTGGATGGTGTTAAAACCAGACCGATCAGATGTCTAAGCCTAGGAAATTCAAATGTCCTATAAAAGGGCAGCCATATTAAACTCATTGCTGTTTACTGATGACTCTCAGTGTTATGCCGTGTGTCTGTGTCCAACCCACGACCCAGATGACAACCTCCCACCCCTTCCAACCTGGGTTTTCCCTTGTTCCCTTTAAATCTTGGATTTCACTGCAGCCCCTCCCTCCGCCCCAAACCCCGGGATTCCCTCCACAACCCCTCCCCACACCCTGGCTCTCCCTACAGCCCCTCCGGAGATCCCACTCCGGCTCCATGCCCCGCTGCAGCCTCCCCTCCTCCGTGCACCCCAACCTCCCCTCCCAGCCCCGGCCGCCCCTCAGCGCCCCCCTCACGGCGCCAGGCCCCGAGCCCGGCCCCCGTCAGCGCCGCTACCTTGTACTTGCTGAAGCCGGCGAGCTGCTTGGAGCTCACGTACTCCATGCTGGTGCTCCCGCTGTTGCCGCTGCCGCCGTTCGCAGTGCTACCGGCGCTCCCGGTGCTGCTGTTCCCACCGCTCCCGCTGTTCCCGGGGCCGTTCCCGCTGCTCCCGGTGCCGCCGCCGCCGCATCGGCCCACCCGGCGTGGCAGTGACGTCACCGCACCCCGCCCCGCCGCGATAGCGTTGTCCAGTGGCTGGGATGGCCCGATGCATGAGGGGAGCAAGAAAAGTGGCAAAAAAGATCCCAAAAGACACATCTAGCCCTGTCCTGGGTCAGTGTGGAGCTATTCCCTGTGTCCTGGCACTACAGCCCTGCTAAGAAGGCTCTCTCTGTCTCTGTTGGATCTCCTTTAGGTACCAGAAAGGACTCAAAGGTATCCCTGTACCACTCTCATCACCCTGTGAAAAATGTATATTATATGACTGGCTCTTTGCAAATAATAAAATGAATACTATATATTATATTGGAAAGTTATGCTGTATTACTCTCTTTTAAATAGTGCGGTAAATATAGTTTTTACGCTATAGCATAATGTTAAAATAGAAACTATGGGATGTAAGATATTTTTTGTAACTAGCTCAAGGAATGGAAACGATAATCAAGAAATTCTTTGCACAGAGATAACCGCAAGAAGACACCAAGATCTCAAAAGAAGAATTATTGCCTCCTTATCGGGACAACCCAGACTTCGAGGGACCACAACGGTTGATTTACAAGATGAGGGGGGGAAGCTGAAATTAAGCAGAAACACCCCTAGTTTGAAAGAAATGTTTGAATCATGTATGAGATATATAAATATGCAATAGGCTATTGCTTTTAAGGGTTAATCCTTTGTTAGCAAAGTTTGCTTTTGTGGCAGAATGCAAAAGCAACTGGACATCCGTAATTCTTTACCTTTTATTGTAATTTATTGTCCTAACTTTGATTGTCCAAATTATTATTGTCCTAATTTTTATTACTATATTATTATTATTAAATTTCTAAAATGATAAAACAAGTGAATGGCGTTTTTCCCAACCCTAAGTCCACATGGATTCCGTGTGGGAAGACACCCTAATGCTAATCCAGTTCACCCCTGCCATGGGCAAGGGCACCTTCCACTATGCCAGGGTGCTCCAAGTCCCACCCAACCTGTTATAAATGACAATATAATATTGGTTTTCATGTTCATATACTAGCTTTTGCATGTTGTTATAAATCATGAGTATTTTGGATATGGTACAATTTATACTTATTTTTTAACGGCTTTTGGGTATAGTATATTCTGTTGGTTTATGTATGCACTGTATAGTTTATATAATAGTAGTGTGATAAAAATATACTATAAATTTTAGCAAAATGTTAAAATAAAGACTATGTAATGTTAAAAATGCTTTTATGCAACTAACTCAGAGAATGGTGTAAAACAATTATGCTGTATCTCACATCCCAGGACTGGCCTCTCCAAGAGATAAGACAACAGTGACAGAAGCCGGAACACTAGAGAGAATTTATTAACTACTTGTTATCAGGGAGTGTGAAACAACAGGATGGAACCTGAGGAAGAAATAAAATAAATTGACCTATTCTACAGAATGTTCTGCAGACAAGTCAGAGGTTGAAAATAAACAAAAGAGTTCCTGGAACATCAAAAAACTCCAAGGAATGTTTGAATAATGTTTAAACGAATGAATATGCATGCAACCCTAGCAATGGCACTGTATATAGAGAACATGGTTTTAAGCTATGTTTGTGCTCTTTGGCCATTTGCCAAAAGTGCTCCAGCACTGGATATTTGTCCTTTTTTTATCATTTATTAAACTTCTAAAAATTCTAAAGAGTGAACTCTGTTTTTCACAAACCTGGCCTTGGACACTTCCAGAATGGGGCAGCCACAGCTTCTCCAGAAAAAGAGGGAGAAGAAGGAGAGGAAGGGAAACTAAGAGCAAAATTGGTCTTCTCAGACCTAACTACCTGACCTTCCATCCCAATCCCAGCTCTTCCCAGCCAGGCACCCCAGCCATGTCCCCCTCCTTCACCAGCCCTGTCCTTCCCAGTGTGTGCAGCAGACAGACCCCACTGGACAGTTCCTGCTCTGCTTCACGGTCACACCCCAACACCATCAGCTCTCCTCAGGACTCAGGCAGAATGTCACAGACTGGAAATGGTTGATCAAATTCCTTGATTTTCTATCTTTTGCCACCTAAGTTACGAGTAATTTTGACCTCTTGAACATATCTGCTTAGTATATCTCCCATGTGCCAAGCCAGACTAAAGGAACCCCAGTTTAGTCCCCAACATTTAAATGTTCTGGGATGTTACACAGGGTCACCGCACCCTTAGTCCCAACTGTTGCAGCCTGGGAGAGTGTCCCAGGGTGATGGTTGTGTTTTGCGGAGGCAAACAAAACTCCACCACTTTATGAAAGTTGTAAAGGCAGTATGTTTATTACAGTGCTGGACGTATATGGAGATTACTCTCCTTAAAAGACATGTGCACCTCTGAGAACTCCAGATCCTTCTTCATCTCCCTCTCAAACACATATGCATGCAATTTCACAATAGGTTCATACATATTCATTTTTACAAATTTGCTTGACATTCCACTAATTCTTCTTCATCAGAAAGAATTCCTAGGTCAGGTTGATCTGCTCTCACAGTCTCTCTGCCTGTCTCCTCCCCTTATCTCTGTCCTTCAACTGAAGCAGTTTCTCTGAGCCTAGGCTTTTTACGAGAACAGGCAGTCAGACTAAACAGCTATGTTTTCAAAATTCAGACTTAACTCAAAGATGTGCATTTCACCTAAATCACGATGGATTTCTCCTCTGTAAAATTTCTACTCTGTCTCAATTGTGTGTTCTGTTTATGCTAGATATTCTATTCTGTGCCTTCAAGACTGGCTGAGAGTGAAGGCATGGAGAAGAAGCACAAAATTTTTGTTATCAGCCTCACTCACTCCTCCGCATTCATCTGGACTGTTGATGTCTGGGCAGGGACGGGGCAGAAAAACACACTCCTTTTGCTTTTTAGTTAGTTAGTTAGTTAGATTAGCTAGCTGAGGCAGTCCAAGTTTTCCCTGTACTGTTTTTCTTCCCCTTCTCTTGGAACCATTTGAACCCGCTCCAGACTAGGACCCAGGGAGCACCGAGACCCTGTACTTTGCAGCCTGCCAGTGCCTACTCTGCAACCTTTCAAAGAGCGACCACCCACTGGAGAGACTTCTGAAATTTGTCATCTCTTCAGAACAGCGAATGAGTTCTGTCATCTGGTATTGTTCATTTTGTGTGCTGAGGAGTGCTTTGCCTGTTAAAAAAACAGGATTTTTTCTACTTCTCTCTGAGGGAATTCGTCCCGAACCAGTTGGGGGGTAGGGGCCGTGTGGGTTTGCTTTCTGGAAGGGCCCCTTTTGGAGGCTTTCTCCCAAATTTACCCTAAACCAGGACAGGAGTGCTTGCCTGTTAAATAAACAGGTCCTTTCTACTTCTCTCCAAGGAAGTCATTCGCAAACTGACTGGGGGGAGGGGCTGTGTGGGCTTACTTTCTGGAGGGGCCCACTTTGGACATTTTCCCCCAAATTTACCCTAAACCAGGATATCCCACTGCATCCTGGTGTCACTGGAAGGCACCACATCCAAGAATTGTAGAGATTGGAAAAGACCTTTAGGCTGTTTCTGCTCCTCCCCACAGCAGGGCCTGCAAGGAAGGACGTGCCAGACTTTGGCCGAGTGGTCCTGGCAGAGACAGGGAAAGGTGCAGAGAACAGTCTGGCTGAAATGGAGAGGGAGCTGGGACAGCTGGCACAGGTGAGAGACCCTGCACCCTCCTGATACTCCAGCCCAGGCCTGAGGCCACCCTCCCTTGCTGCACTGGGTCCTTTCCACTGCCTCCCTTGTGGCACGGGCCCCCCCACTCACTGCAGTAGCTGCACTTGGACATTCTCCACGCAGCCCAGGAGGTGACATCATGGCCAGGGGCACCTCCACTCCCTGTCTGGCTCCAGGAGCCGGCCCAAATCCCCTCCCAGCCCAGGTGTCCCCAGTCCCTGGCACTCAGCCCATGCAGCACAGGCTCACACGGCCCAGCTCTGGCTCCTCTCACTGGCTCTGGGTCTGCTTGGCCAGGGTTGGGCTTGGCAGAGTTTGGGCCCGTTCCTCTCTTGTCCGGCAGGTTCCCAGCTGAGCAGCTCCAGAGCAGAGAACCTCACTGGGATCAACCTTCTCAGCCCTCTGTGTGTGTGACAGGCCAGGCTTGGTTCCCAGCCCTGCCTCCCTTGGCACCTGCCACTGACATTGGTTTCCCTGGGTGTTGTGGCTTGGGGCTTCCTGCCCTCTCTGCTGTCCCTGCAGACAGTGAAGCTGCTCCTGGAGCACACACCCTGAATGGAGCAGAGCCTCTGCTGCCACACCCCCTCCACCAGTGCCACCCCCTGTCCCCTGCCTGTCTGCAGCACAGAGAGCTCGAGTCACCCTCAGCTGTGGCTCCCGTGAACACAAAGGAGACACAAACCAGTCCAAATCAACTCTGTTATTAGCAGAGCCTGCAGGGGATGAGGCTGAAGCAGCCCTTCAGCAGCTCTCCAGAAGGGCTTGGCCCTCCCATTGCTAGATGGGTTGCAGCACCTGCACAGCAAAAGCCCCCACAGCTCCCTGGGACACAGCCAGCTGGTGCCACCTTCTCCAGAGCACAGCTCCAGTGCCACCAGCCTGCCTGGACAGCACCAGCACTGCCCCAAGGGCTAATGCATGTTATAGATAATATTGGATTTTTGCAAATATTAAAATGAATTCTATATGTAGGATGTTAAAGCAACTTTGCTATAAGGATATAGTTTTTATTTTTGTTGTTAACTAAAAGAAATGGCTGGTGAAATGTCTGCTAGGTTGGGATAATATCCAAGGAACATATGACGAAGACCTGCTACGGATATGCCAACTATCAGCACTCACTGTCTGAAGACAGTGTGGACCAAAGCCCAAGAACTAGAGGTGGTTGTAAAAATGGACTAAAAGCACAACCAAGAAATATGCATGTTCTAAAAAGATGAACCCATGGAGGAGCCATGCTGAAAACTTCTTGGAACATGTAAACTGGTTTGGGGAAAAGTTTAAATATGCAAGAGGCTGATGCAATAGAAATAGTATATAAAGGGTGTTTCCAAAATAGCAGGTGTGCCCTTGGCTGAGTGCCAAGACCCACCCAGCCGTAAATCGTTGCTTTATTGTCTTTGTTTCCTATAGTCCTTTATTAAACTCTTAAGTGTTACCAGAAGAGTGAACCATTTTTTACACACTGCAGAAGGCGCTGGCAGACAGGATTCTCCACATCGGGCATTCCAAAGGATTTTGCTCAGCAGAGAGGCCAAGGGCAGGAGCAACTCCTGCTGCGGCTGAGGGCTGGAGGGAAGGGCAGCAGCCCCAGGCACCTGAGCAGGAGCGGCTGGGCTGGACAGAGACACAGCACCTCTGAGACAGGCAGTGAAAGCACTGCCTGTGCCCCAGGGCAGTCGTGTCACTGCTTTCCTGAGCCCACAGGCAAAACAGTGCCTCCTGGGAGAACAGCCTGATTTGATCCAGGAGGCTGCAGTGAGGGAAGGAAGGATGACACCCAAAAAACCAAGCAGCCCAGCTTGCAGCCAGCGTGCAGATGGCCTCAGGTCCCGCAGGCCTCTCTCTGAGCAGGACAGCTCCTTGCTGTGGGAAAACTGCCTTTGGGGCACTGTCCCTTCTTGTCTCACAGCAGCTGATCCAAGGGCTGTGGGATTTGGTTTGGCTCTAGGACAAAGAAGAGGGAAATGTTTATGGCAAGAAGGCAAGAGGATTCTGGCTTTACATGAAGTGAGAAGTTGTTGATCAAAGGCCACAGTAATGTGCCCTTATTTCACCAAATTTGGGAAAAAATTAGATACCATGTCTACACATAGTTTGAGAGTATCATCATTGTAACTGCATTTTGTGGAGAGCATTGAAGTAAGTTCTTCTAAACTGCAAAGCCGTTGTGCTTCTTTCTTCTCAGGTATGTAGCCTAACGCTTCTCCAGATCAGACAGTGCTTCCTGCTTGGTAATTCTCCCCCACGCCTCAGGGATTTCTCCTTTGCCCTGAAATTTCCCATTGTACAGAGCTTCCAGCTGTGTCCTGAAACGAGACACAAACCATTTCCAGTATGCCTGCATGGATGAATCAGGAAGAATTTTCCAAGTGGAAGCAGGAGGTCCAGCATCCCGGTATCTCTTGTAAGGGATCCATTTGTTGTTATCAAACCTGAATTTGAGATTACTTGTAACAAGGCTGGAACAAATATCAATGACCAGGTTGTTTGTGCCATGCCACGTGGTTCCCATCAAAGCTCGTGGTCGATGGTAGACCACTTGATGGTCTCCATCATGATTCCACATGGTGTTTGTACAGACAGCCCCACAAAAGGGACACTGCTCCCAGCACCCTGCAAAATGCTCTGCCAGGATGGTGTGAGGCTGCCTTGAAAACGAGCTCAGGTCAGCATCAGGAAATTCTTTCATGAGCTTGTCCCTCAGGTTATCCAGAGCTTCTGCCATGGCCCTGCTCAGGAACTCAATGTCTGTGACCTCCTGGTGCTCGATGCCCTTCAGGTCACTTCTGGGCAAGTTGATCACCTCTGTCAGTTGCCTGAAAAATTCATCCAGCCAAAGAGAAACTTTGTCTTCTCTTTCTTCTCTGTCTTTGACAATTTGAGCTGATGAAGAAACAGCTGACAGGAGGTTTTGATAGAGAAGATTTAGGGAGGAATCCAACAACTTCTCCAGCCTCCTACTTCCATCTACACAGTAACTCTGAACTTGTATTCCGCTGTATTTCTGAAAAAAAACCACTGGATACTTAAGGTAAGATTTGAAATACTCAAAATTTTCCTGTTCTGCCAGGTATCTCAGGATGCAAACTTCCAGATTGGCTCTGCTGCCCCTGAAATCTGGGAATTTGCCCTGCATGTCCTCAGCGATGGCTTTAGCTGTCCTCTCATAGACTGCACGGCTAAGAGCTGGTTGAATCTTGTTACAAAGGAAAGCAGCAAAAGTTGTGACAGAAGTGGCTCCTTGGCAGGAAATCTGGAAACATTGGAAGAAATCTTCTCTCTTGCTGCTCAGGTACACAACTGGGTCATTTGCCTTTTGGAATGCTTCGTGCATGACTTTAAACCTTTCTGCTGCCATTCTGCACAGATACAGAGACAAATCTATGCTGTAATCTCTGTTAAAACTACAGGGTGCATTGCTGGGGACAGAGTTCACACCTTTCTGTACTTCATTGAGTATTTCATGGATAAAATTTCTACTGTAATCCCATTTCTCCTCTTCCTTCTTAGCAATGTTTGACTTCACACACGCTATGATGTTGTCTGTGACGTGCTGAAACTTGATCATATCAGCATTGGAAAGGCTCCTGAAACCTGGGAAATAGCCTAAATACTTTTTCTTCATGATGTGTTTCTCTGGATCAAAAGAAAACCCTCTGCCTCTGGGAAATGATCTCAGCCGTGCAGGGAAACCTGGCTCCTTAAACTGCTCCACAAGGACATCTTCAATTTCTGCATCAATATCCACCCATTCTGGATAACGAGCAGCACAGGAGACTTCAGCCATCCACTCATTCCAGACAAGAATAAAGTTCTTCTCCAGTTCTCTCTCACTGAGGCTCTTCCCTTTCAGACTCACAGCCAGCTCCCGACTCCTTCTCAGCAGCTCATCTTCATAGTCCAACTTCCTTGCATCCAGTTTCCTCTGCTCCTTCTGGAGCTCAATGAGATTCTCACATTTCTTTTTTGTTTCAAGAAGAAGAGTCTCTTTTAGGTCTTTCAGCTTCAGCTCTGTGCTTGATTTCCACTGGACCAGTGTCTCACAGTCTTTGTCTTCCCTGAAATACTTTTCCACTTCTTTCTCAATGGCATCACTTGTCTCTTGCACCAGCCCTTCAAGGTGTTCTCTGGTGACATTCTGCCAGTCCCCATTCCGAATTTTGTTGTCCAGTCTCATCTGTACATCTAAGATGTGACTCCTCAGCTTCCAGGTCCACTGACTGAAGGCACTTTCCAGTTTCCTGTACACAGCAATCTCCAGGGAATTCTTGAAACTGAAAACAAAGTTTTCATTCAGCAAAGCATTCCAGAGGTCACCAATACGATCTTTGAGGCTCGAGAGCCTCAAAATGCTGCACTGTGACTGCTTCTTGGCAGCCTGGAGGATTTGGCTCTTCAGTTGCTGGACGTTCTGGCTGTACTTGGGGTTGGGTGGTGCCATTGGGGGGTTTCCTTCCCACAGGTGAGCAAAGTAGTGAATGTGGGTGTTCACATCAAAGCCAATGACATCGCTGAAGGAGGAGATGTCACAGAATTCCTGCTGAGCAGCTACCACGGTCATTTCATCCAGCTTTTCCTGCAAACTCCTTTGTCCTTCCATGTTCTGCTCCTTGGCAGCTGCTTCTCCCACGTTTTGGTGGACAAAGAGGCAGCTTGGGGAAAGATTGACTTGCTTCATCCTCAGGAAAGCCTGCACAGCAATCTGGAGAACATCCTGCATTTCTGATGGATTTTCTCCAAAGATATTGATCGCAGTCAAGTTGCCAACACCAATGACAAAGGTGGCCAGCTCATTGTCATGCTTCAGAGACTGTTTATTGGCCATCACGATGGCTCGAAGTCCCTCTGTGTCAACCACCAGCACAAAATCAAAGCCCAAGTCTTGCTGCAGCTCCTCTCCCACTGGGATCAGCTGCATGAAGGCTCCACGGGTGCATCTCCCTGCGCTGACGTTGAACTGCAGACCAAACATGGCATTCAGCAGGGTGGACTTGCCTGTGCTCTGGATGCCGAGCACAGAGAGCACAAACACTCGTTTGTCCCCCAGCCTCTCAATTAAGCTGTCAAAGATTGCTCCCACCCAGCGCAAGGGCAGGTAAGAAGCGTCCCCATCCATCAGCTCCACAGGGTACCCTGAAACCATCAGCTCTGCTGCAATTTCTGGCAGTTTGTCAAAATTGGCATTCTTGGAGTTCATTAATTGCAGAGCTTCATAAATCTGCCCTGCCTCTCTCAGGACGTGATCCAGGCCAATGGATGAATCATTGATTTCATCAGAGAGGGCATCCAAGCGACTCAAACTGTTACTGTTCATATTGGTTTTTTCCTGGTTTTTCTTTCCTGTCTGGGTTTCTGACCATAACTTGTGATAGTCTCTCCTCAGTTCTTCAAGGCGACCACAGGACAGCTCATCCATAAAGACCTTCATCCACTGCAGGAAGTATTTCTTGGTATCTGCTGGCTTGGCATGAAGAAAGCCAAGGAAAGATTTCATCAGTGGGTTGAGAGGGAAAGCTTGCTCAAGTTGCTTTCTTCTTAGTGCTTTCTTCTCATTTTCAATATCGCTGCGATGATGCTCGATGCTCTTGTTCCCCTTCTCTTGCAAGTGAGTGAGTTCTTTGTCCTTTTGGCACCACTGGTACCACAGTTTTCCTTGAAGCGGCAGCAGCCGGGATTTGATCTCAGACAGCTTCTCTTTCTTCAGAAGCTCCATCAGCTCCTTTGCCTTGGCTTTGGCTGTCACACATGCAGGTTGATCGGCATCCACAACTAATCTGTGCTGGCGAGCTTTGTCCACGCAGGCCTCCAGGCTGAAACATGGATTAGAACCTTCCAGGAGATTCCCAATTGTCTTGGTCAGCTCCTCCATCAGTTCTGCTTCGTTTCTGTTCTTCATCCCTATTTTTATGTTTTTGCCGACTTGTCCAGCTGCAGCATTCTCTATTTCTGTGAGAAGACAAACCAAAGGCCTTTGTGATTGCAACAGGTCCTGCAGCAGCTTTTTCCCCCTGTTGTCCATGTGCTCCAACTCAGATACAAGAGCCACGTTGACAGCAGATATCTCCTGCAGGAACTGCAGCTGTGCTCCGTGATCCCTGGCGTCTCCATGCAGGTTACAGAAAGCCACACAGCACTCAAAGGTGTCATCTGGACTTCCACGGGGGCAGTACCAGGCGATCTCCACCAGCCCTTCCATCAGCAAACGCTTTCTGGTGCTGCCTTTGCAGTGGCGGTGGAAGAAAGTGTCATGTTTGCGTTTGCTCAGCAGAGCGTTCAAGAGCTGGGACTTGGAAGAGGAGGCCGAGCTGCCAATGCGGATGAAGGACACGATGGGTGTCTGTGCCTGAAAGATGAGTTTGTTGTTGAAACTCTTTGTTTGGGCCTGCTTTCCTGACTTGTCCACCTCTTTCCAGCTCCTTTGGATTTGGCTGAGGGCGTAGAGCGGGAACTCGATGAGTGAAGTGCTCGGGCTGGGCACCAGCAGAGGCAGCGCCAGTTGGCAGAAGGCCAGCTTGGTTGCCAGGGTCTGTCTCAGGAAGTCATCAGCACAATGGAAAATGGCCATCTGCAGGTCCATGGGGTGCACATGGCTGTCCCTGCTTGCACATTCAGGGGCTGCTTCCTTCAAATCACCAAAAAACTCTTCAAAGGTGTCTGAGTGTTGGTTCTCTTTGGCTGTGGCTTGTGGAAGACCTGTAAGTTTTGGGTTGCTGTCATCCCAGCAAGTCAGGTACCTCACTTGGTAATCCACAGTTAACAGCTTTTGCAAGAAGTAAAATGGCAGTTCTGTGTCCTGGCTGGGCTGGCTGTCCTGCAGAGATGTCTTGCAGATGGTGCGGAAATCTCCCATCCCCATTTTTCTTGGATAGTGACTTTCCAGTCCAAGGCGCTTGAGCAACTGGAGGAACTCCTGGTTTGCAATGGTTTCAATTTTTTTGGATTTGCTGCTGTCTGACTTGCATTTGGACTGACTGGTGGGCTTAGGTGTTGCAAAAGTGTCTTCCAGGTCCCTGAGTATGTTCTGCATCCTCTGTTCATCCCCTTTGTCATTCAAGCACCCACTGATCGAGGAGCCCAAGTCCCCTTCCAGCCTCTCACTAGTCTTTGTTTCCACTGTGCTTTTGGAGGACATTCTTTATCAGTGTGACAACAAGCCTTTCCTGTGACCTTCCACAAAAACTAAATGCTCCCTCTTCTGCTCAGGGGACAGCTTTTTACTTTCGGCTGTCACAGTCAGACCTGTCAACAGAAGATATTCCAGATGTTGCAGGATTTCTCTGCACTCGATTCCCAGGATCTACATCACTTTCAGCAGTCAGTATCTAGCATCCAGTTCTACCTTCTGGAATGCCTCTGCCAGGAGCTGTGCCTTTGCATCCCCTTCCTGTGTGTCTTCTTATGAAGCCATGGCTGTGGAGGAAGAACAGACTTTCCCTAAGGTGTTGTCAGAGGCCCCAGGCTCCTGGTGATAGCAAAATATTTTAAAATCATAGAAAATCTGGGGAGTTAGAAAGAAAGTTAGGCTTAGTAGGCCCTGGGAAAATGTTAAAGGTAGGCCCTGGGAAATGTTAGGCCTTGTATTTGCTCGATCATATGAAACTGCACCTGTGTAGTCAGTATATGATAAATGATATAATTGTTAGATGCGATTAGATATAATTATTGTTTAAAGAATCATGAGAAACTATGTTAGGGGGTTTTAGGGCGATGTGAGAGTCTGTCTGAAATATCCCTCATCTGCCTCACAACTGTCATTGAGAGACCGCTCAGAAGACCCCTTTGTCCCTTTCCTAGCCACAGTGGACACGCCAAGCCAGGGGGTTTCATGACCTGAAAACGCTGCTAAGTTGTTGTTTCCACAGGTGAAGTCTCCTGCACGCTACACCAAACCATGTTAGTGCTGCTGAGTGAGTTTGTGACCTGATCCCGCTCCAGCCGGCACTGAGGGATTCTCGGGGAGCCCATCGGCCGTGGCCGTCTCCACTGCTCACAACATCTCCAGGAGAGAGGTAAGGTGCTTTTACTCTGGTCTCGTTGCCTGCCAATAAGACGCAGAGAAAGCTATGCTTGGTCGGGCTAAGGAATTCCTGATGGTATTGCCTAGGTGCCATCCGTTAGACAATCGCGAAAGCATTGCAACCTCAGCATTTGTGGTGTATTGAGTTGTAATATGGAGAAGCTTAAAGGGATTTTAGGTGGCAATGCCCCCATACCACAAACTTCTCCTTTGGGGTGCTTATTAGCACATTGGAAACAGGGTATTTTGGGGAAGAGTTATGTAAGGCTAAGTTGAGTGATTATTGTAATACATGGTGGCCAGAATATGTCTTGGAGGATGGGTAAAAGTGGCCAAAGAATGGGTCTTTGCAGTATAACACCATTTTGCAGTTGATGTCATATTATAAGCAAGAAGCAAAATGGGACAAGGTTCCATATGTTGATTTGTTTTTCTATTTGCGAGGTAAGCCAGGATGGCAGGTTGAATGTGGATTAATGGTGGTTAGAGCATCTGCAAGTGATAAGTGTGGGGTTTGTGTAAAAAAGAAACGTTATCTGGAACACTTGGTGTTGAAAGTAAGTCTGAGTAGGAAAAACGATACAGATGTTGATTTACAGGTAGCTTCAACAAGACCAAGAGAAACTAACCCTATCCCGCCTGCTTCACCTGCCCCTATTCCACCATCTGCTCTTACTTCACCTAATTCTATCTTGCCCAGTCCTACTTCACCCTTCTCTTTTATCCTCCTCTCCCGCTGTCACCTGATCTCTCTTCCTCGGGAGATGATCAAAATCTGTGATACAAGGAAGGGGGAGGATGTAAGTGAAGGAGATAGCAATAGTAGAGGTGAATCAGTGACACCAGTATCTCACAGGACTCAAAGTCGGTCAAAGCTTGCCCGGTCTTGGCTAGAAAAGACCTGGGCAGACAAAAGCAGACTGTGATTTCTCCCTTGCGACAAGGAGTAGGAGTGGAGGGGCCAGTGTTTGTAAAAGTGCCTTTTTCTCCTGTGGATTTAGTAATTTTGAAACAACCGGCTGGGACTTATAGGGAAAATCCTGATAAATTGGCACGGGTCCTAAAAATGGTTATGAAAACTCATAATTCAGATTGGCATGATATACAAGCAATATTACATACTTTAATGGATTCTACTGAGAAAGAGATGATACTTAAGGCAGCCAAGGAGTGGGCAAGGGAGGATATCAGAAATGGACTCATAACAGGAACTCTAGATGATAATTTTCCAACTGAGGATCCAGGGTGGGATCCTAATGCACCTGGGCATATGCGGAGGCTGAAGAAATATCAGGAGTGGGTCCAGACAGGAGTTCAGAATGCTGTACCTAAAACTGTGAATTGGTCTAAACTGTATGAAGTCTGACAGGAAAAGAAAATCCCCTACTGTGTTTTTGGAAATACTTAAGGAGGCAGCAAGAAAATATACAGATCTCCAAATAGACACAGGACAAGAGAATATTCAACTCGCTCTCATATTCCTGGGCAGTCACAAGATGATATCAGAAGGAAAGTGCAAAAATTAGAAGGGGAGGAATTAAGGAATCTGGATAAACTACTTGAGGTAGCCTGGAAGGTATAAAATAATAGGGAAAAGGAGGCTGGTAAAAGGCAGCAGCAAAATCTTTTAGCAGTAATATAAGGAGAAGGGAACCCAGATTTCGGAGGACCTGAGAGGTGGTTGTGGACTTGGTAAAGGTGGGTTTGGCAGGGACAGCGGAGGACCAGTCATGCAAGGGTTAAGCTTAAATCAATGTGCGTACTGCAAGTAGGAGGGGCATGGGAAGAGACAATGCCCAAGCAACCCCAACAACCAGCTTAACCAGGGCAATCAGTGCCAGCAGGAAGACATTGCCAAGGCTATGGTACTAGGAGAATATCACAGCTGACTAGAAATGAATCAATCCACGCAGGAACCTTTAGTAACTTTACTATTAAGTGATAGAGAGTTGAAATTTCTGGTGGATACAGGGGCCATGTATTCTATACTAAATGATTTGCAAGGGCAAATTGAGGACGAGCAAACAACAATAGTTGGGGCCACAGGGAAGGAGGAAAATCGGTCATTCTTGTAACCCTTAGATTTGTGGTTTGGGAGCAAGGTTTTAACACATTAATTTCTTGCATGTACCTGAGTGTCCAATTCTGCTTTTAGGGAGGGATTTGCTGGCGAAATTTGACGTAGTAATAACCTTTGAGAACGGGGAACTTTTAATTAAAATACCTGAATCAAAGACGGGACAAATTTTAATGATCAAAGAAAAAACGGTCCCCTCTATCCCTGGGGAAGTAGAAGATGCAGTGATCCCCTCTGTATGGGAAACAGACATACCAGGAAAATCTAACTTGGCACAGCCAGTGCATGTAGAGTTAAAAGAAGGGGCGAGAGCTGTACAGGTCAAACAGTATCACATAAAACCAGAAGCACGGCAAGTAATAGCAAAGGTTATTGATAAATTCTTGAAATACCAAATTCTAGCGGAATGTGAATCAGAATTTAAAACACCAATATTTCCAGTGAAGAAACCAAATGGTGAGTATGGATTAGTACAGGATTTGAGAGCAATAAACAAAATAACAAAGGACATTTATCCAGTGGTAGCAAATCCTTACACATTGCTGACATCCATAAAAGAGATATAGAAATGGTTTACCATTATTATCTAAAAGATGCCTTTTTTTGCATACCCCTTGACAAAGAAAGTAGGAAACTGCTTGCCTTTGAGTGGGAAAATCCAGGGAACAGAAGAAAAACCCAGTTTACCTGGAGACAACTTCCACAAGGCTACAAGAACTCGCCGACCCTCTTTGGATACCAAGTGGTGAAGGGGCTGGAGATTTGAACTGAGAATGGGCAAGTACCAAGAGACCAATACCTGTTGTTGCTATATATTGATGATATACTGATGGTTGCAGAAGAAAAAGCAACCTGCATAAAGGTAACAATTGAGATTTTAAATTCACTGGGAATAGGAAATGTCCTGGTTTGAGAGGAAGTGAGTTTTTTGGGATGCTGTGGTCAAACCAATCAGTGCTCAGATTTGAATAATGTCACCTGGTGTGGCTACTGAGAACATAGATCCGCCTCTGAGAACACAGGAGAGTTAAAAGCTGAGAACTCTCAGGAGGAAGCTCTCTTGGTTCTGGTCTGTGAAAAGAGGTCAGACCTCCCCTGCTCAGCCATGGGCTGGGTGGGGGAGGGGAGGCCACGAGGCCTGAGTGAGGTAGGCCAGGGCCTTGGACAGAGAAGGGAGGTAAAGGCCCCTGCAGGATGGAAGGGTGGAGGAACACTGAGAGGCATCAGGTAGCCCCCCCCACCGGGAGAGAGAGCCTGTGCCTCTGCTTGTGCCACCTTAAAATTTGATAGCACAGCTTGGCTGAGAAGGAGAAAGGGGGGTGTGCAGCGAGAAGGTGCCCGGCAGGGTCAGCATGGGAGTTCTAGACAGGTAGAGCCTGAGATTTCAACCCTTTTCTTAGATGATGGAAACCGTACAATTGCTGATCTTCCTGGAGCTGAATGAGAAGAGAGATAGAGATGAAATAGCCGGAGATGGGCAAGTGTGATGCAAGTTTGTGCAAGTGAAAGATGTCCGAGAGAAGTTCAGAAGAATCCTAGGTGGGAGGAGATGATGGACTGGCTTTTGGCTGGACTTTTCTTATATAGCCATAGACAGAACCATTTTTCCTGTGACACAGAGACTGCATTTAGGGGGAGGCAATGGCTCGGAGCCAAGAAAGTGCAGTGTTGTGATGTGAAGGACTGCGTGAACAGAGCCAAAGGGTGAGGAGGGTGGTGGTGCCTTTGATCTTCAGTGAAGGAGAAGATCTCTGTTCTTGAGACCTCTTGGCCCCAGGGAATGAAATTTGGGTGGGAGAGGTGCCCCAAAAGTAAGAGACTGGGCTTTTTTTAGAACTGAGCATAGCATCCTTAAAAGGAAACCCTAGAAGCAGCTCTGGTCCATGTGCAGTGGTGAGAGCACTTGTTCCAGATTGCAAGGCAAGATGTATTCTATTACTATCTGTATGGCAGTTGTCTGGTGTCAAGTGGGCAATTTCTCCTTATTTCTCTCCCTGAGTCATCATAATCACTCCTCCCTCGGCAGGGGACATCTGCTGATAACAAGCTATTGAATGTCACTGCATGACTGATAAGAACTATAACATCCCATTGTGAGATGCTCTGCCCAGAGGGAGGAGCCAAGCATTGCTATCTAGATATAATCTGGGGATTCTGACACCCCAGCAGGGTGTTTCTCCACTGGATTCTCCAGAGGAACAGCAGCTGCTTCTACTTCCACGGATCTGTGGAGGAAGATAACACCCTTTCTCTACAGGACACCCCCCCCACCCACGCCCCGCTCCAACAGAGCCACACCTGACACCGCAGGAGAAGGACTGCAGCCACTTTTCCAACTGGACTGCTACCAACACCCTGACCAACAGGGTGTCAGTTTGAGTTCTGACTCTGTCAGTGTTGTTCTAGTGTACTGCATCATTTTATTTTATCCTTTTTTATGGGGTTTTTTTTTCCCTTCCCTATTAGAGAACTGTTATTTCCTGCTTCCATATTTTTTGCCTGAGAGTCCCTTAATTTAAAATTCATAGCAATTCTGAGGGGTGGGGAGGGTTTGCATTCTCCATTTCAGGGGAAGCTCCTGCCTTCTTTAGCAGGCACCTGTCTTCCCAAAGCAAGACTGCACTTTACATGGACGGAAGATGTCATAATGGCAAATGTTCTCTGGGCGGTGCCATGTGTGACATGGAAACACAAGAGGTTTCAACTGTGTTTCCTGGGGAAGCCTATGGTACAAGAAAAACTCCTCTCTTCCTGATGAACTGAGAATTGATTATCTGAAGAGTGGTGATGGACTGAGAGTTAGTGATCTGAGCGGTGGTAACTGAATTGAGAATCCAAGGTTTTGTCTTACTGTGATGTGTTGGAAATTTGGTGGAGAGAGGAGGAATGTTTGGAAGGTTTTCATTCTAAGTTCTGTGTATTTCTTTTATGTATTGTAAGTTAATTTTTTTTTTCCTTTTATTCCTAAGTTGGAGCCTGCTTTGCTCTATTTCTGATCAATCTCATAGTAGACACCAGGGAGAAGGTATTTTAATGGAGGCACTGACATTGCGCCAGCATCAAACCGTGACAGGACGTTATAAAGAATCCAGAGAAAAGGCACAAATTGCCTGACAGACTGTGATCTACCTGGGATGTGAAATTTCACAAGGGCAACGAAAACTAGGTACTAACCCTATCCAGGCTATTTGTGCCATTGCCCAGCCCCAGAACCTACACGAGCTGTGAGTCTTCCTCAGGATAGCAGGATGGTGTCGCTTGTGGATCATGGACTATGGACTGATTGCAAAACCCCTGTACGAAGCCCAGAAGACACAGCTATTCACCTGGGGCAAACCACAGAAAGAAGCCTTCCTAAAATTCAAAGAAGCAGTAACAACTGCTCCAGCATTAGGGTTACCTGATCTGTCTAAAGATTTTCACCTGTTTGTACATGAAGGGCTGTGCCTAGCACTGGGAGTCCTGACCCAATGTCTGGGAACCTGGAGAAGGCCGGTGGGCTACTTTTCCAAACAACTTGACAACATAAGTGCCGGGCGGCCTCCATGTCTACGAGAAGTCGCAGTCACCGTGATGCTGATATAAGAAGCCAGGAAGCTTACTATGGGAAGGCACATAGATGTCTATGTACCACACATGGTAACCACTGTCTTAGAGCAGAAAGGGGGCCATTAGCTATCTCCAAGCAGGATGATAAAATTCCAGGTAGTCCTGACTGAGCAGGATGATGTCACATTAAAGACAACTAACCTTCTGAATCCAGCTTTGTTCCTAGGTACCACAACTGAAGAAGGCCTATTAGAGCATGACTGTGTAGAAGTAATAGAGTACACCCACTCAGCAAGAGAAGACCTGAAAGACATCCCGCTAGAGCAGCCAGAGTGGGAGTTATTCACAGATGGAAGCAGCTTCATGGAGGACAGAACCAGATACACTGGATATGAGCTCGGCTTTGGAACACCCTCACGTGGAATAGGCCGCTGACTCTCAAGAATCCAGTTCATGACATACATTCAGGAGATGAGGTGTACATTAAAAATTGGAATGAAGAACCGCTGAAAGAAAAGTTGACTAGACCCCATCAGGTACTGCTGACCACCTTTACAGCAGTCAAAGTAGCCGCTGTGGACCCCTGGATTCACTACACCCAAGTGAAGAAAATCCATACTGGATTACGGGCTGTGTAAACTGTGGAACCAACAAGGCTGCAGACAAGATGTGTTTAATTGTTCCAAGAATGTTATCAGTAATTGTGCCAATGCTTATTTTATGGTTATTGATGTCTTTGGGATGTGAAATGCAAAAAGATCAACTAACCACTCTTCATTCTAGAATGAAGAGGGGAGTACTGACAGAAACACAGGTGATAAAGGTCTCCAATGCAATTTGGGCCAAGAATGTAATAATTGGATTAGTCAAAGACTTTGCCAAAATGCAAAACACCAGCAGAATAACTGCCTGTCTGCCAATACCGAGAGAGAGAGACCCAATAAGTTGGGGAATCTTAACGTCAAAATTACCTGAAATAAAAAAGTACAAAGCAATTGTTACCAGAGTCAAAGCAAATAGTCAAAGAAACCTAGAAAGTAACAGGAGAGTGGATGAGGCCTTCTGAGGAAACGGGACTGTGTTTTAAGTCATGGCAGGGTAGGACAAATCATAGAGTGGTGGGTTAAAGATCAAGACATCACAAATTGGGAATGCTTTCTGCCACACTATAAAAAGATTACAGAGAATGTTTCAGAAACCACTCTGGTATGGAAGTGTGATGCCAAAGATCAGAAAGGTCAGACAGAGCCTTGGGACAGTGCGTGGTTGTCCTAGGGTGACGTTAGGATGCTGTTATCCCCATTCGTGTGTGTGTAATTTATGCTGGATATAATGTTCTGTGCCTTTAAGACTGGCAGAGTGAAAGTTTTGTTTTGGGCCTCTTATCAGCCAGGCGAGACATCCAGATAGCACCAGGACTTAGTGCTGCTTTTTTGCTTTTTGTCCTGCTTTTTGCTTTTGCTCTTGCTTCTGCTTCGCTTCTGCTTTGCTTGCTCGTGCTTTTTTCCCCCTCTTCTCATTAGTTGATTTAGCTAAACAGTCCAAATTCTTTTCTGGACTGTTCCCCCGCCCCCATTTGGACCTGCCAAACCTGCTCCGGACTGGGATTTGGAACACTGAGAGAGAGTTTACACCTTGTGACTGCAGCAGCTGCCTCAGCGCCGGAGGGACTGATAACAGCGACCACCCCCAGGAGAGACATTCTGAATTTGTCATTTTTTCAGAGCAGTGGAAGAGTGGTGTCATCCGGTATTGTTCATTTTGTGTGCTGGGGGGTGCTGTGCTTGTCAAATAAACAGGTTCTTTCCACCTCTCTCCGAGGAATTCTTCCCAAACCGGTTGGGGGGAGGGGCCGTGTGTGTTTGTTTTTTGGAGAAGCCCTTTTTGGGGATTCTCTCCCAAATTTGCCCTAAACCAGGACAGTGGTCTGTGAGTATACTTCAAAAATTCCAATATAAGGCAAACACCCTTTTGGTGTATTCAATGGGAAGGCTGAGAATGAAACAGACCCAGCAGTAATGAGCACTGCTACCATCAGCAGAACAAAGGCAGACAAAGCAAGTTGGTGGGCATGTAATAAAACTTATGACTGCACTTCTGATGTTATAGAGATAAAACAGATGCCACCCCTGGTAATAGCCCTACAAATTGGTTGCGCCTGCAGAGGGATCAAACATAAACAAGGTAAAGTGAATTACAAAATAGTCATAGGATGTACCAGGAGTACAATCTGAAGTCCAGGGCAATTCGTATGGACAACAAGTGATGGCACCTGGACAATACATCTGCCTGTTTGGGGAAGTAAAAGAAATTACCTTGGGCATCCCTACTTTATGTCCAATTTGGAAAAAGTCCCCTTTTAATGGAAAACATGAACTTCTACAGATAAGAACAAGACAAGAGGTTCTAGACAATGAAAATTCGGATGACACTTGGCAAGATCCCTCTAGTGGAGTGAAATTTGGGTGGGCCCTAGAGTCTTTGCTGGGTCCTATAGTAAACTACTTCTCTACAGAATAGAGAAATGTTGTACAAAGTTACAGGTCAGGTAGATAGACTAGCAAGAGTCACCGGGGAAGGATTTAAAGAACTAAACGTACAATTACAAGCCACCACAAAAATGACTTCACAAAATCGACTGGCTTTAGATTTGCTGCTCTTGAAAGAGCATGGAGTGTGTGGATTTTTACAGGGATGGATTGATCATTGCTGCGTCCACATCCCAAATGTAACTGCAGATGTAGAATATGACATCAATCAGTTGAAACAAATAGAGCATGAAGCACAAGAAGAGGAAAAGGATTTGACTACGAGCTGGTTAGGCAAAATCTTCAAAGGGTTAAGGTGGAATGTGAGTTCATGGATTAAATCTATCATTGAGAGTGTGATAATCTTACTAATTGTATTCTTAGCAATTTGGTTAGTTTACAGCATTTTAAAGGGAGAAATACAGAAGAAAACATCCTGGAACCGAAAAATAATAAAGACACTGACACAAGATCCACGCCCACTATCTTCTGGTTCTTCAATTCGTGACAGCATCCATGACAATCTTTACATCAATCATGGATTTGAAGAACATCAAGTATAAACTCAGAAACAAAGGACTGTATCAAGTGAAAACATTTGCACTTATAGTGAACTGAAAATGCTTTAAAAGGGGGGAAAATGATAGCAAAATATTTTAAAATCATAGAAATATTGGGGAGTTAGAAAGAAAGGCTTAGTAGGCCCTGGGAAAATGTTAGGCCTTGTATTTGCTAGATCATGTGAAACTGCACCTTTGTAGTCAGTATATGATAAATAATATAATTGTTAGATGGGATTAGATAGAAGTATTGTTTAAAGAGTCATGAGAAACTATGTTAGGGGTTTTAGGGGGATCACGAGAAATCCATGCTTGGATGAAATCAATGTATACAATAGAACAACGTAAGTTTAATAATTAATATGTAAGTTATATAACGATAGAATATAAAAGATGTTCAGCTCGAAACCATGTTGGGTCAGATTTGCATCTGTGTACCCCTGAACCCAGAGCTCTTCAATAAAAGCACCTGCATATAATCAATCTGTGATTATGTGTTCCTGAATGCTAACACTGGCAGAGGCCCTGCAGCAGCCGTGGCCCTGGGGATTGCTCCCACCCAGGCTTGGGACGGCACAAGAGCCAGGGCCTCCTTCCCAGCACCCTGGATGTGCCTATTGCTTTCCTATTTGCAGGATCAAGCCTGAAGCTGAGTGTGTACCCCAGGGACAACACAGAGGCACAGATGCACACACACAGAGACACACACGCAAACAGAAACACAGACAGACATGCACAAATAGAGACACACATGCACACACAGACACAGAGAGAGGCACACAGTGACTCACTCAGCTACACAGTCTGCCCTGGACAAGGTGCTGCCTTCACCATCACCCACATCCTCCCAACAGAACTCCTCAATCCACAAGTGCAGATAGCCAGGGGCATTCCTGGCTCCCTGGAGCACTGGCACAGCCCCTCTGCCTATCCCACAGCCCTGCCTGCATCCTGCACCCTCTGCCCAGCCCTCGGCTGCCCTGCTCGCTGCCTGGCCCAGCCTGCTGCCGCCAGCACCCGGAGGCAGTGCTCACACACTCACCCCATGGGCACCCCACACTCCCCAGACACTCTCCCCCCATGCACCCCAGGGGCTCTGAGCTGTGCTCCTGCTCCAGCTGCCAGCACAGCCCCTCCCTTGCCCCTCTCTGGCCTCTTCCCAGGAGCTGCTTCCTGGCACACTCAGGGCCCCACCCCAGTGCAGGGGAAAATCCACCTTGTCCCTGCCCACAGCTGTGCCTGGGGCATCCTGGTGGCCCTTCAGGAGAGACTGGAAATGCTGGGACCCAACTCAGAGAGGTGCCCTCTGTGATCTGCTGCTCGTTAGCACAAAGGGTCTTGTCAGGCAGGTGCCCATTGGTGACAGTCTTGGCTTCAGCCACCACGGTGACACTGGGCTTAAAATCTCTGGTGACAGGAGGAAAAGTGCCTGCAAACCTTCAACTGGGCACCTTCCTTTAAACCTTTTGGGTTTTGACTCTTGCACACAACTCTGAGAATTCTCCAAGTCTCAGTTCACTTGGATAGCAGAGAGATTTATTCCCTGCAAAAAATCCTTCTGAGCATTCGGCTTGTGTCCCACCAAGGCCACAACACTGTCATCAGCACAGGTATTGATCTAAGGGGCGTGGACTGGGTTCCTGTTCCCTTCCACCGCCTTCAGGGGCAGCTTTCCCTCAGGAATCCCTGCAGATTTGGGCAATGTGTGCAAGGGCTCTGGGCTCTGGTTCCCCTCACCCACCTCACAGCAGATGCTCCCATTGCTCCCAGCCTTGGCTTCCCAGCCGACACGGGCAGCCGAGGGCCCCAGCTCAGGGGAAACAGCACAGCAGCAGGCCTGGGGTACACGGTGGGTGTGGAGAAGAAGATGGGAACCCCTTGAGCACTCAGGAGGAAGAGCAGCAGGAAGGAAAGGCTCGAAACCCTAAAAGAGAAGAGCAGACAGTCAGGAGAAGGTGACCCATGAGTACGGCAGGTTCATTCCGGGGAGCACTGCAGGCCAACCCTTCTCTTCTCCTGGCAACTGCTCAGGCATCAAAGACTCCTCAGGGCTTTTCTGGGGAGGTGACCAGAGCAGGGTTTCACCTGGGACCTACATCCATGTTCCCCCACCAGAAGGAAGCTGGACATGCTGGGGAGGTGGGACAGAGCAAAGCCCCTGAAGGGCACCAAGGCCAAGTGCAGGTGCTGCCCCTGGGTCTGGGCAATTCCAGGCACAGACACAAGCTGGGAAGAGAATGGATTGAGAGCAGCCCTGAGGAGAAAGACTTGGGGGTGCTGATGGGTGAGAGGCTGTCCAGGGAACATCTGTGCTCTGGGGGCAGCAGACAAGGTGAGGAGGGGGCAGAGCCAGGGGAACAGCCCTGCCAGTGAGGCAGCAGGGCCCTGTCCCACCACTGCCCACATCACACAGCTGCAGCTGGGGGGAATCTCAGGACCCCAGAGAGGGGGGAGAAGCACAGCTGGGCTTGGATCCCAGCAGGCACTGAGCCCCCCAGCAGCTGCTCGTGTGCTCCCAGCAGCAGGATGGGGACAGGAGGGGGACAGCAGAAATAGGAAAAGCTGCTGGCTTCAGATAAGGGCAGGTCAGCAGCAGAACAAAGCTGGGTGTGTGCTGGCAGAGCTCAGGAGGGATGTCAGACACCAATTGTTTTCTTTGGGCACATGTCCAGCTGCTCCCGGGACAGCAGAGCCTCAGTGCAGGACGCCTGATCAGGATGGGAACTGGTTACTCAGGGTCACTGCTGGAACTTGTCCACGTGAGCCACTTGTCCCAGCCCTGTTCCACCACAAATTCTCTCCCACTGGAGCACTGCCAGTGCTGGCTCAGTCTCAGGAGCAGAGGCTGCCCAGAACAACATTATCTCCAGCCCAGCCACACCTGAACCTGCCCCCAGGCACCCTTGGCACTCCCTGCACGGCTTCCCAGTGCTGCAGGAATAGGGGAAAAGCCCCATGCGACTGTGTCAGTGCCCGCAGAGAGGCACTGAGCACATTCAGGGCATAACTCGGGACTGAGTTCCTCCTGGGAAGCAAAGGACGGAAGCAGCAAGGCTGACAGCAGGACCTGCCATGAGAATGCCTGCACCCCGTTTCACAGGAACAGCCCCCCGAGAGTGTTTTCCGCAGCCCTGTCCCAGGGAAAGGGGCTCTGGGAACACCGCTGCCTTTGTGGGCCTGTCCCAGGGACCAGAGCGCTCTGGGTGGTGCCGCTTAGACTGCAAGAGAGGAGAATCCCACCCTCCCTGCATGGGCAGGAAAAGGAATGATCCCCCCGGCTCCTGCCTTCAGGGGAGCGCAGCCATCCGGCCCCAGCGCGGGGCTGGGGGTGCCCGGGCCGGGCAGGGTCGGCCCCGCCTGCGGGGAGCGTTTCCCGGCCGGAGGGGCACGGGCTGGCGGAGGGGAAGGGGATCCGCAGGGGATCTGTGCCCAGCCAGCCCCACTGCCAGCCCCGCTGCCAGCTCTCGGGACAGCCTTTGCGCCCCTGCAGCCTTCACTGCGTTCCTCCATCCCCTGCATCCCTCCTCTTTCCCCCGCCGCTCCGCTCCCACCGCTCTGACCTCGGCCCCCCCCCAGCTCAGCCCCCGCAGCGCACACGGCTCCCCTGAGCTCCCCCAAAGCGGTGCCAGCAAAGGCGGCTTCCTGCAGCCCACGCTCGGAGCACAGAGCTCCCGCCCGCTGCCCTCAGCCTCATCTTTTCCTACCCTGCCATCTCCCCAGCCCTGGCAAAGCACCGGGAACAGGAGGCAGGAGAGCAACAAGATCCCGCTCCCGGCTGCTCCCGGCTCCCAGCCCTGTAGCTCATTCACATCCCCATCCCCATCCCCATCCCCATCCCCATCCCCATCCCCATCCCCATCCCCATCCCCATCCCCATCCCCATCCCCATCCCCATCCCCATCCCCATCCCATCCCCATCCCCATCCCCATCCCCATCCCCATCCCCTACCTTCTCCCTCCGGTCCCGGCAGCTCCCGGGCTGGGAGAAGCCCATCCCAGCCCCTTTTTATGCAGCCCTGGCCATCCGGTGGGTGGGGGGGTTCCCATCGGTGTTCCAAATCCAGCAGGGTAATTCCTGGAAATCAGGCTTTTTACTGTAGCAGAGTGTGAAAGTGAAACCATCCTTTTGGAGGCACGTGACTCAACTACTGCTCAAATTCCACGCCACCTGTGGTTTGACTTGGCTCACAGACAACACTCGTCTGCTTCAGACCTCTGACCCTTTAACTCCTGTGCTGACTGCTGGTAACAATATTGAAAACTGTTAGAGCTGGATATGCATACATGGAAAACAGGCAGGGGAGGCACTTTGGAGAAAGGCCTGGAGGGGCAGGACAAGGGAGAATGGCTTTTCACTGCCAGAGGGCAAGGATAGATGGGATATTGACAAGGAATTCTTCACTGGGAGATTTGTGAGGAGCTGGGATGTTATTCCCAGAGAAGCAGTGGCTGCCCCATTCCAAGACAGGGACACCTTCCACTGTCCCAGCTTGCTCCAGGCACTGTCCAACCTGGCCTTCCTTGGACACCTCTCCAGCAGAGGAAGCAAAGCAGGAACAGGGCCTGGCTGCAGCTTTCCTGGCTGGGGACACTCCACACCTGACAGGAACAGAGCCTTGGTGTTTGGAGAGGACACTCAACACCTGACCCGAGCAGGGTCTGGATTGCTTTTCCCTTGGCATGTGGACACACAAATCCTGCTCCACAGCCTCAAAACCAGCACTGGAGTTTGGATATGGAGACCTCCAGCCTGCCAGGGCCAGCCATCACCTGGGCCAGGCTGACAAGTCACAAGTGCTGGAGCAGACACACTGGCATTTGTCCGGCCTCAGGGGAAACCTCAGCAGCTGCCAGGCAGGGCTGGGACACATCACCTACAGAGCATGGATTGGGTCCCTCTGTTCTCAGTTTAGCTGAGCCTGTCTCCAGAGGGATATTTCCTACATGGAAAGAATTCCGTGCTGCAGGAGTGACACAGGCACAGAATCCCAGGATCACTGAAGTTGCAAAAGACCTCCCAGACCCTCAAATCCAACCTGTGCCTGATCCCCACCTTGTCCCCAGCCCAGAGCACTGAGTGCCACATCCAGGCATTCCTGGGACATCATCAAAGATCAGACTCCACCATGTCCCTGGGCAGCCCCTGCCAAGGCCTGACCACCCTTTCCAGGAAGAAATTCCTCCTGATGACCAACCTGAGCCTGCCCTGGCCCAGCCTGAGGCCATTTCCCCTTGTCCTGTCCCTGTTCCCTGGCAGCAGAGCCCGACACCTCCTGGCTGTCTCCTCCTGTCAGGGAGTTGTGCAGAGCCACAAGGTCCCCCCTGAACCTCATTTTCTCCAGGCTGAGCCCCTTTCCCAACTCCCTCAGCCTCTCCTGGGGCTCCATGCCTTTCCCAGCTCTGTTCCTTTCCCTCCTGGCAGGAGGGGCCCAGAGCTGCCCCTAAGATTGGAGGTGCCCCAGCAATGCCAGCACAGGGGACAGGCACTGCCCTGGCCCTGCTGCCACACCAGAGCTGGCACAGACCAGGGGCCAGTGGCCTCTGCCACACCTGGGCTCATGTCCAGCTGCTGGCACCAGCACACCCAGGAAATCTCATCCAGCACCATTTATGCCCTCTCTGCCAGCACTGCACCTTGTGCTGCATGGCTTTCTCGGGCTCAGGACCTCCTCAGTGTCCCTTCAGAAGCAGCCAGAATACCGTTCCCTCTCTGTCCCTGCCAGCCTGGGACAGCAGGAGCACACTCCTGCCTCGCCCCCAGCCAGCAGGAACGTGCACACTGCAAACTGAAACCATCTGCACTCCTGACTCCATGGCAGGAGTGACCCAGCCAGGGCTGGAGAAGGCTGGGGATCATCCTGCATGAAGCTCCTCTTCTCCTGCTCTCTCAGCTCCAGGGACACCAGCTCCTCTTCAAGGACAGACTCCTTCCCTGGCACCCGTTGCCTCCTCCACATTCCCTCAAATCCACTTGTTCTTCGCCAAATCAATGGTGTGTGGCCAAAGAGCTTCTGTCAGGCACAGCTCAGAGGCTGAGGCA
Organism: Haemorhous mexicanus; assembly: GCF_027477595.1. Lineage (NCBI taxonomy): Eukaryota > Metazoa > Chordata > Aves > Passeriformes > Fringillidae > Haemorhous > Haemorhous mexicanus. Next base: position 116,942,288 of record NC_082343.1, on the reverse strand, counting down.
CAGCCAGGGACTGGCATAGGGTGCCCAGAGAAGCTGTGGCTGTCCCTAGATCCCTGGAAGTGTTCCAGACCAGGCTGCATTGGACTTGGAGCATCCTGGGACAATGAAATGTTGCCTGTGGAAGAGGATGGGGGAGGGAACTGGATGAACTTTAAGGTCCCTCCCAGCCCATTTGTGAGCCTGACAAGGTAACCCAGCTTTGGAAGCTGCAAAGAGCAGAGCACGCCAAGCCTCAATGCCTGAATCAAGGTTGGAATACCTGACCCAGTACCAAGACTTGTGCTCTATCAGCTACTTTCTGAAGGCTAAAATAGCCAAGGACAAGATCTGGTTTGGCACAAGTAGACGGGAATGACGTGGGTCCCATGGATATGACTGTATGAAGCAGCCAAGGGGTAGGATCACAGCAGTCCTGAGCTCCATCCACGTAGTTCCAGGGCTGGCCCTGCTCCCAGGAAACCCACAGCTCCCTCTGTGGTCCTTTCATCTGGGGGACAGCCCCAGAGCTTGCTGTATGCATTGACAGGTCACCACTGCCTACCAGGACCCCTGCCCAGAAGGAGGAGAAGCTCCCAGTGACACCCTAACCCCTTAAGAAAAGGTGGTGTTCCATGTCGCACATGGTCCCACCTTTACCACACTGGTCCTTGCTGCACCCACAGCCCTCCCAATCCCAGGTCTCAATGCAAGCCCTCTGCCACAAAATCCTGGTTCTCTCTGCAGTCCCCCCAACCCACAAACCTCCGGTCTCACTGCAGCCATCCTCCCAAACCCTGTGTTTCCCTGATACGACCCCCAATCTGGGGTCTCACAGCAGAGCTCTCCATACTGTGTTACCCCAATGTCTCTCTGGAGCCTCACCCCAAAACCCTGGCTTCCTTGCAACCCCCTGCCATGGTTTGACACCGGCCCAAAAACAGGTACCCACTAAGAAAACTACTGACTCGTGCTCTTCTGCTATAGCTGAGCAGAGGAGGGGGAAGTGTGGACATCAGTAGACCAGCTGAGGAGAAGCTCACCACCCTCCCCTGGAGGGACAACCCTTAAGCAACAACCTCGTAGTCATGGTGAGGCCAAAAATCTTCCCCCAGAATGCATTTGCTGTGTGTTGATTCTAAGTATCCCATTGGCCCTTCCCCTTTGTTCCAGCCCTGTGCCCTCATCTCATTCATTCTGATGTTCTGTGCACCTCCCACCACTTGCTATCCCTATATAAATCCCTGCTCTGTCTCTGCCTGGAGAGTTCTTTGTGTCTGGACCCATTCACAGTAGGAGTTCCATAAAGACTCTCCGTGGAACCCCATATGAAGACTCCGTCCCTTCCTTCTGCGTCGCTCATGGCTGAAATCACCCAAGAGCTGAAATCACTCAGCAAGAATGAGATGTGCCCGTGCACCCAGGACATCTTTTTTAAACACGCTTCTATGGGAAAGTCGGGGCATTCTACCATCTCCACCTGCAGTGACAAGTGGCACCCGAACAGGTACCCTGCTTGAGGGGTCCCTGGAGAGGCATCTCCACCAGCCTTGTGCTGCTGGACACAAGCTGCTTTCAGGACAGCCACTTCCTTGAGGAGAACCACTCACGTTCTAGGGAGTGTTATCTGAAGGGCAACCAGGACCCTCCAAAGAAGCCAGAAAAAACCCAAAAGCTGGTCGATGAGCGACCACCCACCCACCGGGTTTAGTTTGACCCAAAGAAAGACGGTGAGTTTCATATTTATTGGGGTCACCTTTTTCACTTTTTCTTTCTCCTCTTTTACTGCTGGGTGTGGGAGAGAAGCCTGAGGATAGGAAACCAACTTACTTGTCCTAAACCTAGCCTTCCTCAAAGGGATGTTTATCTCCAGGTTGTGGGTGCCCTTGTAGCAGGGAAATTAAGGTTTTCTAAGGGGAATCTTAAGAGATTTATATCCTTTACCATAAGAGTCTTCTTTCTAATTTGTTTGGGGAAGTTTTACTTTTTGTTTCACCTTATTTTTAAGTCAATGGTAAAAATGGGGAATGTTTCGGGGAGTGATTTGGGAAAAATTTCAGGTCTCCAGTTCAAAACCCCTTCCCCTTCATCCTCTTCCTAAACCCCTAAACCCCTAAGCCCCCTTTCCCTCTAGAGGCGCAATTGGCTGGAGGGTGTTGCTACTCAGCACAGGGTTGCTACTGCCTCCCTGATGCTCCCCCATCCCCTCTCTCCCCTTGCCAGGATGACACTGGCCATGTCGCCTAGGACCTTCCCCTCAACCTTGTCCCTAGGCCCATTTACCCTGCTCCATCTCCCCATGCTGCTGTTATCCCACAAAATGGCACTGGCAACATGGCCAGCCTCACCATCTTGTCTCCTTCTCTTCCAAGTTTTCCCGCCCTCGTGTCTTAAAATGGTCACTTTCCCACCTCTCCTCTGCTTTTTCCTCTACCCTCCATTGCGCTCGGCTCCTCCCTTCCCCTTGCATCGATGGGTGTAACCATGTCAGGACCCTCCTGTGGTGGTTTCAGTTCGAAACTGGGCAGAAACACTAATTTTGTGTAGTGGTTTTGGTTCACCATTTTCAGATTTCCCCAATTTTGAGATTTCCTAACTAATGAGTTTATGAGTGTGGTGAGCTTCAGTGCTGGTTAATCACCAGTGCACTCATTTCCTGCTGTGAGACAGGGTTAGGAGAAAAAGGCAAAGTAGGCTCCAAACTTGAAAAGGGTATAAAGTAAATTTTATTAAGAGTAACTAAAAGGAAAAAAAAAAGTAGTAAGAATCAAAACAAACCCTTCAGAACCCTTCTCCTCCCCCAACAACTTTTTCTTTTCCACTGATAATGTAAAGAAACAAAACTTAAAATTTTCAGTCAGCTTACCACCTCTAAAACAGTCTTTTTTCAGTTTGCTTAGGGAGAGAAGTCCCTCTTGTTAAGGTTAAGAGACTTCTCCACAAGAGGAAAAAACAGTTCTCTTGTGGTTCTCAATTTCATCACAAATAGCAGCTGCCCAGGGACCCATGCCATTGTGAAGTCTCTCCCATTTTCCACAAGCCTTCACACAGCTTGTCTACAAGCCGTGTTAACTTATGGGGTACTGTTTTAAAGATGAGCTGTTCAAAGGCAAAAGTTCTCATTATCTATCTCTAAAATCTTCATCCCTGTGAACAGAAATCTTCTTCTTCTCCAGGAAGCACAGGACTACTCTTCTCTCTTTCTCCATTCAAACTTCTCATAGGATCACAGTTGCTATTTCAACACCTGCTTACCTTAGCATGGAGGCCTTTGCTCGATATCAATTTGAACACTTTTATCTCCCCGTAGTTTCATGCATTATAAAGAAAAAAGAGTCTTTTCTCCATAGTTTACAATAGGATTTAAGCTCCAAAAACAAGGCATCTCCTCACCCCTCCCATCTGGGACTTAACTTCTTCTTCACTGACCTTGTGTCTTCATGCAGCTCCTTTACATGCTTGCATCTTGATGGCCACCTGACCCCGGTGGAGCTGGGTGCTCTAGATGGCAGCTGGGGGAGGCAGCTTGGATCGAATCAGCCAGGCCAGAACTCAACAGCATTTCCCTCTCTTGTTCCCCATTGGCTGAGATACTTAACAGGTACAGACTCCCCACATCACCTCATACATACCCCCTTCTAATGTGTTCCTGCCCCCGCTTTCCTTCTTCCTTGTGTCTCTGTTCTTTTTCTTTAAGTCCAGGGATTTAGTACAGCCTTCAATGAATAGCAGTCTGTGCCAATTAGTGGAATTCCTCTGGAATTTATTGTTCATCCCATTGCTTCATTCCCCTCTCAGTATCTGGCTTTATTCAGCAGCAGGCCCACTGTTTGTTTGTAAAGACACCTCCTTCTCATTCCTTTCACAACCAACCAGGACACGGGAATCTTTTGACCAGATATCAGAGATTAACCATTTTTGTATGAAACATGCAATTCCAAAGGCTACAATTTTGTCAGAATGGTATCACGTAATCCAAGGAAAGAATGAGTCTCCTTCCAATTTCCATCAATGAATAGTTGATACAGATGGGAAATTTGCTAGCATGGACCCTGACAGACGAGATTTGTTACAAATGGCAACCACAATTATGGGACAATTGGCTCCAGTCATTACGAGGAGGTTTGTAAAAAGGAGCCACAGGGGCTAGCTTCTTAGCTGGATAGCTGATTCCCCGTAGGGTCAGAGCGCCCCAGGCAAGTAGCATGAGGCCAGATATCTCAGCCCTTCGGGGGCTAAGTGCCCTAGCCCAGACTACTGCACAGCCATGGCCACCTTAGCAAGCTCAGTGATTGTCAGCTCTTAGTGATATCAGCTCTTTTATGGTTTCAGCTCTTTAGCTTGCTCTAGGGGCTCTGGCTGAACGTGGCTTTCAGAAGAGCAGACTGAAGAGAGAGAGATGAGAAGGCAGGCTTCAGAGTGTTCCACAATGGTTTATTCTGAGGGATTCGCGAAGGGTCCAAATGCAGCTCTTTTAACACAATGGGCCAAGACAGCCCCTTTTATAGGGTTAGGGGGGCTTGGAAACTGACCAATTGTAAGGGTTAGGGAAACTAGCCTATGGGGTCACAGAGAGATAAACAGGCCTGGAGGACCGGAGTGAAGACTTCTGGTTCAATTCCTCTGACTTAGCATATTCTTATCTCTAAGTATTTCTCCATGGGGCCTTAGGTGGCCCTGTGCCTGCTACAGAGGTTACAGAGACTGGAGGCAGAGGACTCTAGAAACGTAAATAAATTGTTAGAAACTGCATGGAAATTATGTAATAACACAGGACTGGCTTGATGAGGTAAAGATGGAGAACTCATGGCTGCAATAATGGGTCCCAGAGGGAGAGAGGAGTTGTTGGGGAAGAGGCAGAACATGTTGAAGATGTTTTCAGTAAAGACCATTAGGAAAAGATCAGTGTGCTATTTGCAAGGGAACAGGGTGTAAGGGTGATTTTATGATGATACTCTATTCCCTTATTTTCTGCTCTATGCCCAGAAATGGTGCTTTAAGGTGGGTCCAGAGAAGGGACAGTGATGCCTTAGGATTCAGCTTTTACATTTTTTCAATCCTGTTTTGCTTTAGGGTATAACTCAAAAACACCAGTAGCCTGTCAGCTACTGTTCTCCCATTTTATTCAGACAAAACAATTCCTCTAGGCCTTAAAATCAAGAACACCCTACTGTCTCAGGCCCCAAAAATCATAAACAAAAGTGACTTGGGGAGAAGCAAACTGGGGGTAAATGACTTTATTACCTGAAGCTGTAATTGGAAGATTAACCCCTGATATGTAAATGGACCAAACTTATAACTGTATGAAAAACTTGTGACCATTGTCCATCTTGGGTGTAGCCTCTGGGAAGCTTCTGAGTGCCCATGGTGTCACTATTTAAGTCCTTTAATGTTGGCAATTGAGAGACAGGACTCCCCATAGATGTTAGCAAGAAATTGTTTATTGTTCATACAGCGAAGCCGTGAAGTTGTCTACTATTATCTCTAGAGCTGGGTATATATAATCTAACAGCTTTAGATAAAATTTTCCACTGCCAAGCAATAATCACATTACTAATGTTTCTTAGCTACATTGCTTAACCCCAAGCACCTGCAGCCTTATATGACTTACTTAAAGCACTACATTCCTTTTTGCTTCCCCTCTTACATTACTGTTTGAACTTCCCATGGTTTCTTCCCCACAAGAGCCAGGATGTCTGGACCATCCATCATCTCCACAGTACTCCCTGCTCCACTGCCCAGCTGCCTCCCCATACTTTAATAAATGCCTACTTTAATTTTCTTAATCTTTTCTAATGTCTGTTGCAGGTAGCCACTGAAAGGCACTAACAAGAGCCTTGGGGCTTTTGTGTAGGCGTGGTTCAAAGCCTGTGGGAGATCAGCGTGCGCAAATATCGCGATGTCACGGGCAAGCAGGGACCCTTCCCCCTTTACCGTTGCTCTACCGTTGGCCCCTGCTATAAAAACCCCTACCCAACGGTTAATAAACGCCATTTACCGTCGACCACATTGGTGTGTACAAGTAATTGGACCGAGTGGCAAGAGGGGTTGCCGCCGTGCCGTTCCCGACCCAGGACGCCGTGCCTCAAGCGGGAGGCAGCAAGTGGTGCCAAAACCCGGGAAGGAAAAAAGGAAGGTGCCCGGGGGACGGGGGTCGCCTGGGCGGGTGAACGGCGGCTGGAGCGGCGGGTTCAACTCTGGTGGGGGGGATGCCCCCAGATGACCGGCAAAGGAGAAATGGAGTCTCACGCTGAGATCATTTTTAAAGTTTTTAGGCAGTCAGGGGTGGACTGCAAGCCAGGAGATTTTATCCTCGCTGTGACAAGGCTCCTGCAGTTAGAGGTTCTTGGGCAGCCGGGACATATTTTATGCCCGGAGGTGTGGGACAATTGTACTCGCGCCCTAGCTGAGGAAGCAATGTCCTCAGGGTCGGGGAAAAATCTAAAATTATGGGGAAAAGTCATGCGGGCCCTACAGAAATCTCGCCTGGAGCGGGAAAAGTGGGAGGCCGTACAGGGCGGTCCGCAGGCGGAGTCTCGGCTGGGTATGGGGGCGGTCGCACAGAATCATGAAGTTGCTGAGTGGGGGAATTTACAGCCACGGGAACTTTCTCCCCAGCTCCCGAGCCCGGGCGCACTGGCAGCAGAGGAGAAGCAGTCATTTTGGAAGGGGCTGTTACAAGAGGCGCGGACTGCAGCCGCTACTGCTGAGGCGCAGAGCGCAGCTGTTGGCTCAGGGGCGCAGAGCGCTGCCGTTGGCTCGGGGACACGGGGTGCTGCCATTACCTTAGGGCCTGGTGAGGCCTGGGCCTTGCACGCTGCAGGATGGTGAACCCTGGAGGCGGGGGAGCGCGTGCCCGCATTGTACTGCAGCCCCTCTCTCTGCCCCTGCCGACCGCACCCGCGTCCGCGCAAACGAGGGAGAAAGGAAAAGCACAGAGGGGTTAATGAGACTGCTCAGAGCTCAAGTTTGAAGACTTGCAAGATGCTAGCCTCCTCCAGCAGGAGGTGGGGGGAGCCTAGAGGGAGGAAGCAGCCCAAAGCCAAGAAGGAGGGGTGCAGTAAAAGTCTAATGAGAAGGTCCAGGAGCCCAGAAGTCTCCAGCCAGTTGCGTTCCGGACCTGGGTCAGACTCGAGCTGGGAGCTCACCCCTCACATCGTGGCCCAGCACTTCCTCAAGAACCTCAGGGTTTTTGTGCCCCACCATGCCCTGCAGCTGCCACCAGAGCCCACCACACGCTGGGGACACTTCTGGTGTGACGTCACGGTGAACGGTTTGGACACGGTGCGGTACCCATGGACATGGTGCAGTTCCTGCACCCCAAAACCAAACGCTTCCGACACTGGCAGCAGCAGCAGCAGCAGCAGCTGGAAAGCAGCAGGGAGTGGTTACTCTGACCCCCCACCAGAGACTTGGGGTTCTCCCCATGGAATTTGGGGTCCCCTGGAAAGATCTGGGGTCCCCTGGAAGTTTAAGAAGATAGTAGAATTGAATGGTGCCCACTTAAGTCAGTAAAACCAGACCATCAGGGCAAAAACTAATAAGATTTGTAAAGCTTGTTTTGCAGGACTGAATCCCCAGACTCCGCGACGGCCCACATACCTCGTGTCCTGAGGGCTGTGACAAACCATCAAGCAGCCCGATGGCGGACCGAGGTTGACTCAGTGGCTGAGTTAAAGGAGGGGCCGGCGCAGAGGAAACCCCAACAAAGCGACATCATAGTTAAATGTTGGTTTTGGAAGCCTTATTTTAAACAATATCCATCAAGTGGAACCCTGGCCAGGTTCTGACCCTACTTGAATGGATAGAATGGTGTCCATTGAGCGGAGTTTGAACCCTGGCCAGGTTCAGACTCTGCTTGAATGGAATGAAGTAGTGTCCATCGGATAGAGTTGGAACCCTGGCCAGGTTCTGACTCTATCTGAATGGAACGATCGATCAGCCCAAAGGTTTCCAGCACCTCTGCAAAGATGACAAAGCCAAGGAAGATGTCCTGAATGTTTTTTTTGTTGTTGTTTTTACAAACCAGGTGGGGTTAGTTAACATTTTGTTTGTTTGGGTTTGTTATGGTTATGTTATATTGTTCAGTTTCAGCACATTTTTATGTTTGCTGTCAGTTTTAACCTTCACATTTGTCATGTTTTTAGCTAGTCATAAGGGGGGGGGAAGTGTGGGAGATCAGCGTGCGCAAATATCGCGATGTCACGGGCAAGCAGGGACCCTTCCCCCTTTACCGTTGCTCTACCGTTGGCCCCTGCTATAAAAACCCCTACCCAACGGTTAATAAACGCCATTTACCGTCGACCACATTGGTGTGTGCGAGTAATTGGACCGAGTGGCAAGAGGGGTTGCCGCCGTGCCGTTCCTGACCCAAGACGCCGCGCCTCAAGCGGGAGGCAACACAAAGCCTCACTCACGGGTGATCTTGGATGCCCTGTGACAGCATTACTTTGTTGCTTAGCTGGCTTGGTTTTTTGTTAGATGAAGCAAGAAGTTTTTTTCCCTTTCCCTGGCCTTGCAAAAGCTGCAGCAGCAATCCTTCAGCAGCTTTTTTCCCCTTGAATTATTTGGTTTTGTTTTAGTCAAAGATGAGGAAATAAAGAGGATCTGTTCAGTAGAATGTGAAGGAGCTGCTCTGCCTGGACACAGACCTCGGAGAAAGCTGAACCAAGAAGAGAAAGGACCCTGAATCTGACAGCTGCTGCAGAAGTTGCTGGCAGACAGGATTCTCCACATGGGGCATTCCAAAGGCTTTCGCTCTGCAGTGAGGCCAAGGGCAGGAGCAACTCCTGCTGGGGCTGAGGGCTGGAGGGAAGGGCAGCAGCCCCAGGCACCTGAGCAGGAGTGGCTGTTCTGGACAGAGACACAGCACCTCTGAGACAGGCAGTGAAAGCACTGCCTGTGCCCCAGGGTGGTGGTGTCACTGCTTTCCTGAGCCCACAGGCACAACAGCGCCTACTGGGAGAACAGCCTGATTTGGTCCAGGAGGCTGCAGCGATGGAGGGAAGGAAGGATGGCACCCAAAAGCCAAGCATCCCAGCTTGCAGCCAGCATGGAACTGGCCTCAGGTCCCGCAGGCCTCTCTCTGAGCAGGACAGCTCCTTGCTGCAGGAAAACTGCCTTTGGGGCACTGTCCCTTCTTGTCTCACAGCAGCTGATCCAAGGGGTGCTTTGAGTGCTGCCTTTGCCCCGTCACTGGCCCTCGGGCTCAGCCTTGGCCAGGAGGCCAATTGCCCAAGGAGGTGGTTTGGTTTGGCTCGAAGACAAAGCTGAGGGAAAAGTTTATGGCAAAAAGGCAAGAGGATTCTGGCTTTATCATGAGGGAATGCGTTAATAAGCAAAGGCTGCAGTAATACGCCTTCTTTAATGAAATTTGGGAGGAATTAGAAGCTGTAATTTCCACGTGGCATGAGAGCATCATGTTATGTTTATTTGAGAGAGACCCTGGGACAAAGCTGTTTTAAACTGCAAAAACCTTGAGGTTCTTCCTTTCTGAGGACATGGGTTAAACTTGTCCAGCTCAGACAGAGCTTCCTCCTTGGTAATTCTCTGCCATGCCTCAGGGATTTCTCCTTTGCCCTGAAATTTCCCATTGTACAAAGCTTCCAGCTGTGTCCTGAAACGAGACACAAACCATTTCCAGTATGCCTGCATGGATGAATCAGGAAGAATTTTCCAAGTGGAATAAGGAGGTCCAGCATCCCGGTATCTCTTGTAGGGAATCTATTCACTGCCACGAACTCTGAATGAGCAGTCACTTGCAACATCGCTGGAACAAATATCAATGGCCAGGTGGCCTGTCTCATGCCACTTGAGTCCCATCAAACCCTGTGGTCGATGGTAGACCACTTGATGGTCTCCATGGTGATTCCACATGGTGTTTGTACAGACAGCCCCACAAAGGGGACACTGCTCCCAGCACCCCGAAAAATGCTCTGCCAGGATGGTGTGAGGCTGCCTTGGAAATGAGCTCAAGTCAGCACCAGCAAATTCTTTCATGAGCTTGTCCCTCAGGTCATCCAGAGGTTGTGCCATGGCCCTGCTCAGGAACTCAATGTCTGTGACCTCCTGATGCTCAATGCCCTTCAGGTCACTTCTGGGCAAGTTGATCACCTCTGTCAGTTGCCTGCAAAATTCATCCAGCCAAATAGAAACTTTGTCTTCTCTGTCTTTTCTGTCTTTGAAAATTTGGGTTGATATAGAAACAGCTGACAGGAGATTTTTATACAGAATATCAAGGGAGGAATCTAAAAACATCTTCAGCCTCCTACTCCCATCTAAACAGTAATTCCTAACTCGTGTCTCAATGTAATTCTCACAAAACTGTTTTGGAGACGTAAGGTACTGCTTGAAATACTCAAAATTTTCCTCTTCTGCCAGGTATCTCAGGATGCAAACTTCCAGATTGGCTCTGTTGCCCCTGAAATCTGGGAATTTGCCCTGCATGTCCTCAGCAATGTCTTTAGCTGTCCTCTCATAGACTGCACGGCTAAGAGCTGGTTCAATCTTGTCACAAAGAAAAACAACAAAAGTTGTGACAGAAGTGGCTCATTGGCAGGAAATCTGGAAACATTGGAAGAAATATTCTCTCTTGCTGCTCAGGTACACAACTGGGTCATTTGCCTTTCGGAATGCTTCTTGCATGGCTTTAAACCTTTCTGCTGCCATTCTGCACAGATACAGAGACAAATCTATGCTGTAATCTCTGCTAAAAGTACATTTTCCATTGCTGGGGACAGAGCTGACACCTTTCTGTACTTCATTGAGTATTTCATGGATAAAATTTCGACTGTATTCCCGTTTCTCCTCTTCCTTCTTAGCAATGTTTGCCTTCACACACGCTATGATGTTGTCTGTGATGCGCTGAAACTCGATCATATCAGCATTGGAAAGGCTCCTGAAACCTGGGAAAATGCCTAAATACTTTTTCTTCATGATGTGTTTCTCTGGATCAAAAGAAAACCCTCTGCCTCTGGGAAATGATCTCAGCCGTGCAGGGAAACCTGGCTCCTTAAACTGCTCCACAAGGACATCTTCAATTTCTGCATCAATATCCACCCGTTCTGGAGGACGAGCAGCACGGGAGACTTCGGCAATCCACTCATTCCAGACAAGAGTAAAGTTGTCCTTCAGTTCTCTCTCACTGAGGCTCTTCCCTTTCAGACTCACTGCCAGCTCCCGACTCCTTCTCAGGAGCTCATCTTCATAGCTCAAGTTCCTTGCATCCAGTTTCCTCTGCTCCTTCTGGAGCTCAATGAGATTCTCACATTTCTTTTTTGTTTCAAGAAGAAGAGTCTCTTTTAGGTCTTTCAGCTTCAGCTCTGTGCTTGATTTCCACTGGACCAGCATCTCACGGTCTTTGTCTTCCCTGAAATACTTTTCCACTTCTTTCTCAATGGCATCACTTGTCTCTTGCACCAGCCCTTCAAGGTGTTCTCTGGTGACATTCTGCATGTCCCCATTCCGAATTTTGTTGTCCAGTCTCATCTGTACATCTAAGATGTGACTCCTCAGCTTCCAGGTCCACTGACTGAAGGCACTTTCCAGTTTCCTGTACACAGCAATCTCCAGGGAATTCTTGAAGCTGAAAACAAAGTTTTCATTCACCAAAGCATTCCAGAGGTCACCAATACGATCTTTCAGGCTCGAGAGCCTCAAAATGCTGCACTGTGACTGCTTCTTGGCAGCCTGGAGGATTTGGCTCTTCAGTTGCTGGACATTCTGGCAGTAGGTGGGGTTGGGTGGTGCCATTGGGGGGCTTCCTTCCCACAGGTGAGCAAAGTAGTGAATGTGGGTGTTCACATCAAAGCCAATGACATCGCTGAAGGAGGAGATGTCACAGAATTCCTGCTGAGCAGCTACCACGGTCATTTCATCCAGCTTTTCCTGCAAACGCCTTTGTCCTTCCATGTTCTGCTTCTTGGCAGCTGCTTCTCCCACGTTTTGGTGGACAAAGAGGCAGCCTGGGGAAAAATTGACTTGCTTCATCCTCAGGAAAGCCTGCACAGCAATCTGGAGAACATCTTGCATTTCTGATGGATTTTCTCCAAAGATATTGATCACAGTTAAGTTGCCAACACCAATGACAAAGGTGGCCAGCTCTTTGTCATGGTTCAGGGATTGTTTATTGGCCATCTCGATGGCTCGAAGTCCCTCTGTGTCAACCACCAGCACAAAATCAAAGCCCAAGTCTTGCTGCAGCTCCTCTCCCACTGGGATCAGCTGCATGAAGGCTCCACGGGTGCATCTCCCTGCGCTGACGTTGAACTGCAGACCAAACATGGCATTCAGCAGGGTGGACTTGCCTGTGCTCTGGATGCCGAGCACAGAGAGCACAAACACTCGTTTGTCCCCCAGCCTCTCAATTAAGCTGTCAAAGATTGCTCCCACCCAGCGCAAGGACAGGTAAGAAGCATCCCCATCCATCAGCTCCATGGGATACCCTGAAACCATCAGCTCTGCTGCAATTTCTGGAAGTTTGTCAAAATTGGCATTCTTGGAGTTCATTAATTGCAGAGCTTCATAAATCTGCCCTACCTCTCTCAGAAGGTGCTCCAGGCCAATGGATGAATCATTGATTTCATCAGAGATGGCATCCAAGCGACCCAGCACCTCAGCTTTCACCCTGGGGTTTTTTTTGCTTTTCATTCCTGTCTTGGTTTCAGACCATAACTTGTGATAGTCTCTCCTCAGTTCTTCAAGGCGACCACAGGACAGCTCATCCATAAAGACCTTCATCCACTGCAGGAAGTATTTCTTGGTATCTGCTGGCTGGGCCTGGAGGAAGCCAAGGAATGATTTCATCAGTGGGTTGAGAGGGAAAGCTTGCTCAAGTTGCTTTCTTCTTATTGCTTTCTTCTCATTTTCAATTTGGCTGCGATGATGGTCAATGCTCTTGTTCCCCTTCTCTTGCAAGTGAGTGAGTTCTTTGTCCTTTTGGCACCACTGGTGCCACAGTTTTCCTTGAAGCGGCAGCAGCTGGGATTTGATCACAGACAGCTTCTCTTTCTTCAGAAGTTCCATCAGCTCCTTTGCCTTGGCTTTGGCTGTCACACATGCAGGTTGATCTGCATCCACTATGAATCCATGCTGGCGAGCTTTGTCCATGCAGGCCTCCAGGCTGAAGCATGGATTAGAACCTTCCAGGAGATTCCCAATTGTCTTGGTCAGCTCCTCCATCAGTTCTGCTTCGTTTCTGTTCTTCATCCCTATTTTTATGTTTTTGCCGACTTGTCCAGCTGCAGCATTCTCTATTTCTGTGAGAAGACAAACCAAAGGCCTTTGTGATTGCAACAGGTCCTGCAGCAGCTTTTTCCCCCTGTTGTCCATGTGCTCCAACTCAGATACAAGAGCCACGTTGACAGCAGATACCTCCTGCAGGAACTGCAGCTGTGCTCCGTGATCCCTGGCGTCTCCATGCAGGTTACAGAAAGCCACACAGCACTCAAAGGTGTCATTTGGGCTTCCACCAGGGCAGTACCAGGCGATCTCCACCAGCCCTTCCATCAGCAAACGCTTTCTGGTGCTGCCTCTGCAATGGCGGTCGAAGAAAGTGTCGTGTTTGCGTTTGCTCAGCAGAACGTTCAGGAGCTGGGACTTGGAAGAGGAGGCCGAGCTGCCAATGCGGATGAAGGACACGATGGGTGTCTGTGCCTGAAAGATGAGTTTGTTGCTGAAACTCTTTGTTTGGGCCTGCTTTCCTGACTTGTCCACCTCTTTCCAGCTCCTTTGGATTTGGCTGAGTGCGTAGAGCGGGAACTCGATGAGTGAAGTGCTCGGGTTGGGCACCAGCAGAGGCAGAGCCAGTTGGCAGAAGGCCAGCTTGGTTGCCAGGGTCTGTCTCAGGAAGTCATCAGCACAATGGAAAATGGCCATCTGCAGGTCCATGGGGTGCACATGGCTGTCCCTGCTTGCACATTCAGGGGCTGCTTCCTTCAAATCACCAAAAAACTCTTCAAAGGTGTCTGAGTGTTGGTTCTCTTTGGCTGTGGCTTGTGGAAGACCTGTAAGTTTTGGGTTGCTGTCATCCCAGCAAGTCAGGTACCTCACCTGGTAATCCACAGTTAACAGCTTTTGCAAGAAGTAAAATGGCAGTTCCTTGTCCTGGCTGGGCTGGCTGTCCTGCAGAGATGTCTTGCAGATGGTGCGGAAATCTCCCATCCCCATTTTTCTTGGATAGTGACTTTCCAGTCCAAGGCGCTTGAGCAACTGCAGGAACTCCTGGTTTGCAATGGTTTCAATTTTTTTGGATTTGCTGCTGTCTGACTTGGATTTGGACTGACTGGTGGGCTTAGGTGTTGGGAAAGTGTCTTCCAGGTCCCTGAGTATGTTCTGCATCCTCTGTTCATCCCCTTTGTCATTCAAGCACCCACTGATCGATGAGCCCAAGTCCCCTTCCAGCCTCTCACTAGTCTTTGTTTCCACTGTGCTTTTGGAGGACATTCTTTATCAGTGTGACAACAAGCCTTTCCTGTGACCTTCCACGAAAACTAAATGCTCCCTCTTCTGCTCAGGGGACAGCTTTTTACTTTCGGCTGTCACAGTCAGACCTGTCAACAGAAGATATTCCAGATGTTGCAGGACTTCTCTGCACTCGATTCCCAGGATCTACATCACTTTCAGCAGTCAGTATCTAGCATCCAGTTCTACCTTCTGGAATGCCTCTGCCAGGAGCTGTGCCTTTGCATCCCCTTCCTGTGTGTCTTCTTATGAAGCCATGGCTGTGGAGGAAGAACAGACTTTCTCTAAGGTGTTGTCAGAGGCCCCAGGCTCCTGGTGATAGCAAAATATTTTAAAATCATAGAAAATCTGGGGAGTTAGAAAGAAAGTTAGGCTTAGTAGGCCCTGGGAAAATGTTAAAGGTAGGCCCTGGAAATTTTAGGCCTTGTATTTGCTCGATCATATGAAACTGCACCTGTGTAGTCAGTATATGATAAATGATATAATTGTTAGATGCGATTAGATATAATTATTGTTTAAAGAATCATGAGAAACTATGTTAGGGGTTTTAGGGTGATGTGAGAGTCTGTCTGAAATATCCCTCATCTGCCTCACAACTGTCATTGAGAGACCGCTCAGAAGACCCCTTTGTCCCTTTCCTAGCCACAGTGGACACGCCAAGCCTGTGGGTTTCATGACCTGAAAACGTTGCTAAGTCGTTGTTTCCACAGGTGCAGTCCCCTGCACGCTACACCAAACTCAATGAGACGAAGGAGGCACTGTGTCCTTTTCACAACAATAATCTTGGACGCTGTCCACCTCTTGGCCTGGCTGGACTTTTCCTGAGCTTTTGGGTGGTCTCCCACAGAAGACCCCTTTCGTTCATCTACAACCACCATGACAGACAAGCTGAGATGACAGAAGCCTCTCCACCAGAGAAGACCCCGAGAAATCCCCATGTGATAAAAGGTCTCCCTCACACTTTCCAAGGACTGGAGCCCCCAGCCCAGGGACGGTGCACGGGGGGAGGCCAGCTAACCAAAGCAAGATGGATGACTGCATGTACGGGCACTGAACCACAAAAACAATGGCCTTCGTTCATTGCAAAGTGGACTGTGTGTACCCCCTTTCCAAATACCATTCTTTCTATAAAATAGATTTGGTTTCATAATAATCCCCTTCCCCCTCATCAAGAACAGTATAATTAGGGTTCCGAATGGACTGCCTCTTTGAGATCTCCCCAGGACGTGAACTGGTGAACCTCTTCGGCTGGACACCGAAAGACCTCCACCATTCTCACGTTTTGGTAGCTATAACCCACCCCCCCTTTTTCTTTCCCTTCCTTATTTTTCCTTATTCTTCCCTTTTTCCCCTAATTCATCCACAACGCATTTTTACTGTGGTTGTTTTAATAAAGTCCATTGTATTGATTAATCTGCAAACCCACTTGTACCGTGTCAGTTTTTGCACCCTGAAATCAATCTAAAAGAACCTCTATGAAGCCTGTCCATAGGGACGGCTCATAACAGGGGATCACGAGAAATCCATGCTTGGATGAAATCAATGTATACAATAGAACAATGAAAGTTTAATAATTAATATGTAAGTTATATAAAGATAGAATATAAAAGATGTTCAGCTCGAAACCATGTTGGGTCAGATTTGCATCTGTGTACCTCTGAACCCAGAGCTCTTTAATAAAAGCACCTGCAAAGAATCATTCCGTGATTATGTGATTCTGAACGCTAACAACATTTTTGGCGACTCTAGATGGGACCGTGTTAGTGCTGCTGAGTGAGTTTGTGACCTGATCCCGCTCCAGCCGGCACTGAGGGATTCTCGGGGAGCCCATCGGCCGTGGCCGTCTCCACTGCTCACAACATCTCCAGGAGAGAGGTAAGGTGCTTTTACTCTGGTCTCGTTGCCTGCCAATAAGACGCAGAGAAAGCTATGCTTGGTCGGGCTAAGGAATTCCTGATGGTATTGCCTAGGTGCCATCCGTTAGACAATCGCGAAAGCATTGCAACCTCAGCATTTGTGGTGTATTGAGTTGTAATATGGAGAAGCTTAAAGGGATTTTAGGTGGCAATGCCCCCATACCACAAACTTCTCCTTTGGGGTGCTTATTAGCACATTGGAAACAGGGTATTTTGGGGAAGAGTTATGTAAGGCTAAGTTGAGTGATTATTGTAATACATGGTGGCCAGAATATGTCTTGGAGGATGGGTAAAAGTGGCCAAAGAATGGGTCTTTGCAGTATAACACCATTTTGCAGTTGATGTCATATTATAAGCAAGAAGCAAAATGTTGATTTGTTTTTCTATTTGCGAGGTAAGCCAGGATGGCAGGTTGAATGTGGATTAATGGTGGTTAGAGCATCTGCAAGTGATAAGTGTGGGGTTTGTGTAAAAAAGAAACATTATCTGGAACACTTGGTGTTGAAAGTAAGTCTGAGTAGGAAAAACGATACAGATGTTGATTTACAGGTAGCTTCAACAAGACCAAGAGAAACTAACCCTATCCCGCCTGCTTCACCTGCCCCTATTCCACCATCTGCTCTTACTTCACCTAATTCTATCTTGCCCAGTCCTACTTCACCCTTCTCTTTTATCCTCCTCTCCCGCTGTCACCTGATCTCTCTTCCTCGGGAGATGATCAAAATCTGTGATACAAGGAAGGGGGAGGATGTAAGTGAAGGAGATAGCAATAGTAGAGGTGAATCAGTGACACCAGTATCTCACAGGACTCAAAGTCGGTCAAAGCTTGCCCGGTCTTGGCTAGAAAAGACCTGGGCAGACAAAAGCAGACTGTGATTTCTCCCTTGCGACAAGGAGTAGGAGTGGAGGGGCCAGTGTTTGTAAAAGTGCCTTTTTCTCCTGTGGATTTAGTAATTTTGAAACAACCGGCTGGGACTTATAGGGAAAATCCTGATAAATTGGCACGGGTCCTAAAAATGGTTATGAAAACTCATAATTCAGATTGGCATGATATACAAGCAATATTACATACTTTAATGGATTCTACTGAGAAAGAGATGATACTTAAGGCAGCCAAGGAGTGGGCAAGGGAGGATATCAGAAATGGACTCATAACAGGAACTCTAGATGATAATTTTCCAACTGAGGATCCAGGGTGGGATCCTAATGCACCTGGGCATATGCGGAGGCTGAAGAAATATCAGGAGTGGGTCCAGACAGGAGTTCAGAATGCTGTACCTAAAACTGTGAATTGGTCTAAACTGTATGAAGTCTGACAGGAAAAGAAAATCCCCTACTGTGTTTTTGGAAATACTTAAGGAGGCAGCAAGAAAATATACAGATCTCCAAATAGACACAGGACAAGAGAAGGTTCAACTCGCTCTCAGATTCCTGGGCAGTCACAAGATGATATCAGAAGGAAAGTGCAAAAATTAGAAGGGGAGGAATTAAGGAATCTGGATAAACTACTTGAGGTAGCCTGGAAGGTATAAAATAATAGGGAAAAGGAGGCTGGTAAAAGGCAGCAGCAAAATCTTTTAGCAGTAATATAAGGAGAAGGGAACCCAGATTTCGGAGGACCTGAGAGGTGGTTGTGGACTTGGTAAAGGTGGGTTTGGCAGGGACAGCGGAGGACCAGTCATGCAAGGGTTAAGCTTAAATCAATGTGCGTACTGCAAGTAGGAGGGGCATGGGAAGAGACAATGCCCAAGCAACCCCAACAACCAGCTTAACCAGGGCAATCAGTGCCAGCAGGAAGACATTGCCAAGGCTATGGTACTAGGAGAATATCACAGCTGACTAGAAATGAATCAATCCACGCAGGAACCTTTAGTAACTTTACTATTAAGTGATAGAGAGTTGAAATTTCTGGTGGATACAGGGGCCATGTATTCTATACTAAATGATTTGCAAGGGCAAATTGAGGACGAGCAAACAACAATAGTTGGGGCCACAGGGAAGGAGGAAAATCGGTCATTCTTGTAACCCTTAGATTTGTGGTTTGGGAGCAAGGTTTTAACGCATTAATTTCTTGCATGTACCTGAGTGTCCAATTCTGCTTTTAGGGAGGGATTTGCTGGCAAAGCTTGACGTAGTAATAACCTTTGAGAACGGGGAACTTTCAATTAAAATACCTGAATCAAAGACGGGACAAATTTTAATGATCAAAGAAAAAACGGTCCCCTCTATCCCTGGGGAAGTAGAAGATGCAGTGATCCCCTCTGTATGGGAAACAGACATACCAGGAAAATCTAACTTGGCACAGCCAGTGCATGTAGAGTTAAAAGAAGGGGCGAGAGCTGTACAGGTCAAACAGTATCACATAAAACCAGAAGCACGGCAAGTAATAGCAAAGGTTATTGATAAATTCTTGAAATACCAAATTCTAGTGGAATGTGAATCAGAATTTAAAACACCAATATTTCCAGTGAAGAAACCAAATGGTGAGTATGGATTAGTACAGGATTTGAGAGCAATAAACAAAATAACAAAGGACATTTATCCAGTGGTAGCAAATCCTTACACATTGCTGACATCCATAAAAGAGATATATAAATGGTTTACCATAATTATCTAAAAGATGCCTTTTTTTGCATACCCCTTGACAAAGAAAGTAGGAAACTGCTTGCCTTTGAGTGGGAAAATCCAGGGAACAGAAGAAAAACCCAGTTTACCTGGAGACAACTTCCACAAGGCTACAAGAACTCGCCAACCCTCTTTGGATACCAACTGGTGAAGGAGCTGGAGATTTGAACTGAGAATGGGCAAGTACCAAGAGACCAATACCTGTTGTTGCTATATATTGATAATATACTGATGGCTGCAGAAGAAAAAGCAACCTGCATAAAGGTAACAATTGAAATTTTAAACTCACTGGGAATAGGAAGTGTCCTGGTTTGAGAGGAAGTGAGGTTTTTTGGATGCTGTGGTCAAACCAATCAGTGCTCAGATTTGAATAATGTCACCTGGTGTGGCTACTGAGAACATAGATCCGCCTCTGAGAACACAGGAGAGTTAAAAGCTGAGAACTCTCAGGAGGAAGCTCTCTTGGTTCTGGTCTGTGAAAAGAGGTCAGACCTCCCCTGCTCAGCCATGGGCTGGGTAGGGGAGGGGAGGCCACGAGGCCTGAGTGAGGTAGGCCAGGGCCTTGGACAGAGAAGGGAGGTAAAGGCCCCTGCAGGATGGAAGGGTGGAGGAACACTGAGAGGCATCAGGTAGCCCCCCCCACCGGGAGAGAGAGCCTGTGCCTCTGCTTGTGCCACCTTAAAATTTGATAGCACAGCTTGGCTGAGAAGGAGAAAGGGGGGTGTGCAGCGAGAAGATGCCCGGCAGGGTCAGCGTGGGAGTTCTAGACAGGTGGAGCCTGAGATTTTAACCCTTTTCTTAGATGATGGAAACTGTACAATTGCTGATCTTCCTGGAGCTGAATGAGAAGAGAGATAGAGATGAAATAGCCGGAGATGGGCAAGTGTGATGCAAGTTTGTGCAAGTGAAAGATGTCCGAGAGAAGTTCAGAAGAATCCTAGGTGGGAGGAGATGATGGACTGGCTTTTGGCTGGACTTTTCTTATATAGCCATAGACAGAACCATTTTTCCTGTGACACAGAGACTGCATTTAGGGGGAGGCAATGGCTCGGAGCCAAGAAAGTGCAGTGTTGTGATGTGAAGGACTGCGTGAACAGAGCCAAAGGGTGAGGAGGGTGGTGGTGCCTTTGATCTTCAGTGAAGGAGAAGATCTCTGTTCTTGAGACCTCTTGGCCCCAGGGAATGAAATTTGGGTGGGAGAGGTGCCCCAAAAGTAAGAGACTGGGCTTTTTTTAGAACTGAGCATAGCATCCTTAAAAGGAAACCCTAGAAGCAGCTCTGGTCCATGTGCAGTGGTGA
Source organism: Haemorhous mexicanus (assembly GCF_027477595.1). Classification (NCBI taxonomy): domain Eukaryota; kingdom Metazoa; phylum Chordata; class Aves; order Passeriformes; family Fringillidae; genus Haemorhous; species Haemorhous mexicanus. Next base: position 116,922,012 of record NC_082343.1, on the reverse strand, counting down.
GAGCACTTGTTCCAGATTGCAAGGCAAGATGTATTCTATTACTATCTGTATGGCAGTTGTCTGGTGTCAAGTGGGCAATTTCTCCTTATTTCTCTCCCTGAGTCATCATAATCACTCCTCCCTCGGCAGGGGGCATCTGCTGATAACAAGCTATTGAATGTCACTGCATGACTGATAAGAACTATAACATCCCATTGTGAGATGCTCTGCCCAGAGGGAGGAGCCAAGCATTGCTATCTAGATATAATCTGGGGATTCTGACACCCCAGCAGGGTGTTTCTCCACTGGATTCTCCAGAGGAACAGCAGCTGCTTCTACTTCCACGGATCTGTGGAGGAAGATAACACCCTTTCTCTACAGGACACCCCCCCCACCCACGCCCCGCTCCAACAGAACCACACCTGACACCACCGGAGAAGGACTGCAGCCACTTTTCCAACTGGACTGCTACCAACACCCTGACCAACACGGTGTCAGCTTGAGTTCTGACTCTGTCAGTGTTGTTCTAGTGTACTGCATTATTTTATTTTATCCTTTTTTATGGGTTTTTTTTTCCCCTTCCCTATTAGAGAACGGTTATTTCCTGCTTCCATATTTTTTGCCTGAGAGCCCCTTAATTTAAAATTCATAGCAATTTGGAGGGGTGGGGAGGGTTTGCATTCTCCATTTCAGGGGAAGCTCCTGCCTTCTTTAGCAGGCACCTGTCTTTCCAAAGCAAGACTGCACTTTACATGGAAGGAAGATGTCATAATGGCAAATGTTCTCTGTGTGGTGCCAGGTGTGACATGGAAACACAAGAGGTTTCAACTGTGTTTCCTGGGGAAGCCTATGGTACAAGAAAAACTCCTCTCTTCCTGATGAACTGAGAATTGATTATCTGAAGAGTGGTGATGGACTGAGAGTTAGTGATCTGAGCGGTGGTAACTGAATTGAGAATCCAAGGTTTTGTCTTGCTGTGATGTGTTGGAAATTTGGTGGAGAGAGGAGGAATGTTTGGAAGGTTTTCATTCTAAGTTCTGTGTATTTCTTTTATGTATTGTAAGTTAATTTTTTTTTTCCTTTTATTCCTAAGCTGGAGCCTGCTTTGCTCTATTTCTGATCAATCTCACAGTAGACACCAGGGAGAAGGTATTTTAACGGAGGCACTGACATTGCGCCAGCATCAAACCGTGACAGGACGTTATAAAGAATCCAGAGAAAAGGCACAAATTGCCTGACAGACTGTGATCTACCTGGGATGTGAAATTTCACAAGGGCAACGAAAACTAGGTACTAACCCTATCCAGGCTATTTGTGCCATTGCCCAGCCCCAGAACCTACACGAGCTGTGAGTCTTCCTCAGGATAGCAGGATGGTGTCGCTTGTGGATCATGGACTATGGACTGATTGCAAAACCCCTGTACGAAGCCCAGAAGACACAGCTATTCACCTGGGGCAAACCACAGAAAGAAGTCTTCCTAAAATTCAAAGAAGAACTGACAACTGCTCCAGCATTAGGGTTACCTGATCTGTCTAAAGATTTTCACCTGTTTGTACATGAAGGGCTGTGCCTAGCACTGGGAGTCCTGACCCAATGTCTGGGAACCTGGAGAAGGCCGGTGGGCTACTTTTCCAAACAACTTGACAACATAAGTGCCGGGCGGCCTCCATGTCTACGAGAAGTCGCAGTCACTGTGATGCTGATATAAGAAGCCAGGAAGCTTACTATGGGAAGGCACATAGATGTCTATGTACCACACATGGTAACCACTGTCTTAGAGCAGAAAGGGGGCCATTAGCTATCTCCAAGCAGGATGATAAAATTCCAGGTAGTCCTGACTGAGCAGGATGATGTCACATTAAAGACAACTAACCTTCTGAATCCAGCTTTGTTCCTAGGTACCACAACTGAAGAAGGCCTATTAGAGCATGACTGTGTAGAAGTAATAGAGTACACCCACTCAGCAAGAGAAGACCTGAAAGACATCCCGCTAGAGCAGCCAGAGTGGGAGCTATTCACAGATGGAAGCAGCTTCATGGAGAACAGAACCAGATACACTGGATATGAGCTCGGCTTTGGAACACCCTCATGTGGAATAGGCCGCTGACTCTCAAGAATCCAGTTCATGACATACATTCAGGAGATGAGGTGTACATTAAAAATTGGAACGAAGAACCGCTGAAAGAAAAGTTGACTAGACCCCATCAGGTACTGCTGACCACCTTTACAGCAGTCAAAGTAGCCGCTGTGGACCCCTGGATTCACTACACCCAAGTGAAGAAAATCCATACTGGATTACGGACTGTGTAAACTGTGGAACCAACAAGGCTGCAGACAAGATGTGTTTAATTGTTTCAAGAATGTTATCAGTAATTGTGCCAATGCTTATTTTATGGTTATTAATGTCTTTGGGATGTGAAATGCAAAAAGATCAACTAACCACTCTTCATTCTAGAATGAAAAGAGGAGTACTGACAGAAACACAGGTGATAAAGGTCTCCAATGCAATTTGGGCCAAGAATGTAGTAATTGGATTAGTCAAAGACTTTGCCAAAATGCAAAACACCAGCAGAATAACTGCCTGTCTGCCAATACCGAGAGAGAGAGACCCAATAAGTTGGGGAATCTTAACGTCAAAATTACCTGAAATAAAAAAGTACAAAGCAATTGTTACCAGAGTCAAAGCAAATAGTCAAAGAAACCTAGAAAGTAAGAGGAGAGTGGATGAGGCCTTCTGAGGAAACGGGACTGTGTTTTAAGTCATGGCAGGGTAGGACAAATCATAGAGTGGTGGGTTAAAGATCAAGACATCACAAATTGGGAATGCTTTCTGCCACACTATAAAAAGATTACAGAGAATGTTTCAGAAACCACTCTGGTATGGAAGTGTGATGCCAAAGATCAGAAAGGTCAGACAGAGCCTTGGGACAGTGTGTGGTTGTCCTAGGGTGACGTTAGGATGCTGTTATCCCCATTCGTGTGTGTGTAATTTATGCTGGATATAATGTTCTGTGTCTTTAAGACTGGCAGAGTGAAAGTTTTGTTTTGGGCCTCTTATCAGCCAGGCGAGACATCCAGATAGCACCAGGACTTAGTGCTGCTTTTTTGCTTTTTGTCCTGCTTTTTGCTTTTGCTCTTGCTTCTGCTTCGCTTCTGCTTTGCTTGCTCGTGCTTTTTTCCCCCCTTCTCATTCGTTAATTTAGCTAAACAGTCCAAATTCTTTTCTGGACTGTTCCCCCGCCCCCATTTGGACCTGCCAAACCTGCTCCGGACTGGGATTTGGAACACTGAGAGAGAGTTTACACCTTGTGACTGCAGCAGCTGCCCCAGCGCCGGAGGGACTGATAACAGCGACCACCCCCAGGAGAGACATTCTGAATTTGTCATTTTTTCAGAGCAGTGGAAGAGTGGTGTCATCCGGTATTGTTCATTGTGTGTGCTGGGGGGTGCTGTGCTTGTCAAATAAACAGGTTCTTTCCACTTCTCTCCGAGGAATTCTTCCCCAACCGGTTGGGGGGAGGGGCCGTGTGTGTTTGTTTTTTGGAGAAGCCCTTTTTGGGGATTCTCTCCCAAATTTGCCCTAAACCAGGACAGTGGTCTGTGAGTATACTTCAAAAATTCCAATATAAGGCAAACACCCTTTTGGTGTATTAAATGGGAAGGCTCTGAGAATGAAACAGACCCAGCAGTAATGAGCACTGCCACCATCAGCAGAACAAAGGCAGACAAAGCAAGTTGGTGGGCATGTAATAAGACTTATGACTGCACTTCTGATGTTATAGAGATAAAACAGATGCCACCCCTGGTAATAGCCCTACAAATTGGTTGTGCCTGCAGAGGGATCAAACATAAACAAGGTAAAGTGAATTACAAAATAGTCATAGGATGTACCAGGAGTACAATCTAAAGTCCAGGGAAATTTGTATGGACAACAAGTGATGGCACCTGGACAATACATCTGCCTGTTTGGGGAAGTAAAGGAAATTACCTTGGGCATCCCTACTTTATGTCCAATTTGGAAAAAGTCCCCTTTTAATGGAAAACATGAACTTCTACAGATAAGAACAAGACAAGAGGTTCTAGACAATGAAAATCCGGATGACACTTGGCAAGATCCCTCTAGTGGAGTGAAATTTGGGTGGGCCCTAGAGTCTTTGCTGGGTCCTATAGTAAACTACTTCTCTACAGAATAGAGAAATGTTGTACAAAGTTACAGGTCAGGTAGATAGACTAGCAAGAGTCACCGGGGAAGGATTTAAAGAACTAAACGTACAATTACAAGCCACCACAAAAATGACTTCACAAAATCGACTGGCTTTAGATTTGCTGCTCTTGAAAGAGCATGGAGTGTGTGGATTTTTACAGGGATGGATTGATCATTGCTGCGTCCACATCCCAAATGTAACTGCAGATGTAGAATATGACATCAATCAGTTGAAACAAATAGAGCATGAAGCACAAGAAGAGGAAAAGGATTTGACTACGAGCTGGTTAGGCAAAATCTTCAAAGGGTTAAGGTGGAATGTGAGTTCATGGATTAAATCTATCATTGAGAGTGTGATAATCTTACTAATTGTATTCTTAGCAATTTGGTTAGTTTACAGCATTTTAAAGGGAGAAATACAGAAGAAAACATCCTGGAACCGAAAAATAATAAAGACACTGACCCAAGATCCACGCCCACTATCTTCTGGTTCTTCAGTTCGTGACAGCATCCATGACAATCTTTACATCAATCATGGATTTGAAGAACATCAAGTATAAATTCAGAAACAAAGGACTGTATCAAGTGAAAACATTTGCACTTATAGTGAACTGAAAATGCTTTAAAAGGGGGGAAAATGATAGCAAAATATTTTAAAATCATAGAAATATTGGGGAGTTAGAAAGAAAGGCTTAGTAGGCCCTGGGAAAATGTTAGGCCTTGTATTTGCTAGATCATGTGAAACTGCACCTTTGTAGTCAGTATATGATAAATGATATAATTGTTAGATGGGATTAGATAGAAGTATTGTTTAAAGAGTCATGGGAAACTATGTTAGGGGGTTTAGGGGGATCACGAGAAATCCATGCTTGGATGAAATCAATGTATACAATAGAACAACGTAAGTTTAATAATTAATATGTAAGTTATATAACGATAGAATATAAAAGATGTTCAGCTCGAAACCATGTTGGGTCAGATTTGCATCTGTGTACCCCTGAACCCAGAGCTCTTCAATAAAAGCACCTGCATATAATCAATCTGTGATTATGTGTTCCTGAATGCTAACACTGGCAGAGGCCCTGCAGCAGCCGTGGCCCTGGGGATTGCTCCCACCCAGGCTTGGGATGGCACAAGAGCCAGGGCCTCCTTCCCAGCACCCTGGATGTGCCTATTGCTTTCCTATTTGCAGGATCAAGCCTGAAGCTGAGTGTGTACCCCATGGACAACACAGAGGCACAGATGCACACACACAGAGACACACACGCAAACAGAAACACAGACAGACATACACAAACAGAGACACACATGCACACACAGACACAGAGAGAGGCACACAGTGACTCACTCAGCTACACAGTCTGCCCTGGACAAGGTGCCGCCTTCACCATCACCCACATCCTCCCAACAGAACTCCTCAATCCACAAGTGCAGACAGCCAGGGGCATTCCTGGCTCCCTGGAGCACTGGCACAGCCCCTCTGCCCATCCCACAGCCCTGCCTGCATCCTGCACCCTCTGCCCAGCCCTCGGCTGCCCTGCTCGCTGCCTGGCCCAGCCTGCTGCTGCCAGCACCCAGAGGCAGTGCTCACACACTCACCCCATGGGCACCCCACACTCCCCAGACACTCTCCCCCCATGCACCCCAGGGGCTCTGAGCTGTGCTCCTGCTCCAGCTGCCAGCACAGCCCCTCCCTCACCCCTCTCTGGCCTATTCCCAGGAGCTGCTTCCTGGCACACTCAGGGGCCCATCCCAGTGCAGGGGGAAAATCCACCTTGTCCCTGCCCACAGCTGTGCCTGGGACATCCTGGCGGCCCTTCAGGAGAGACTGGAAATGCTGGGACCCAACTCAGAGAGGTGCCCTCTGTGATCTGCTGCTCGTTAGCACAAAGGCTCTCGTCAGGCAGGTGCCCATTGGTGACAGTCTTGGCTTCAGCCACCACGGAGACACTGAACTTAAAATCTCTGGTGACAGGAGGAAAAGTGCCTGCAAACCTTCAACTGGGCACCTTCCTTTAAACCTTTTGGGTTTTGACTCTTGCACACAACTCTGAGAATTCTCCAAGTCTCAGTTCACTTGGATAGCAGAGAGATTTATTCCCTGCAAAAAACCCTTCTGAGCATTCGGCTTCTGTCCCACCAAGGCCACAACACTGTCATCAGCACAGGTATTGATCTAAGGGGCGTGGACTGGGCTCCTGTTCCCTTCCACAGCCTTCAGGGACAGCTTTCCCTCAGGAATCCCTGCAGATTTGGGCAATGTGTGCAAGGGCTGTGGGCTCTGGTTCCCCTCACCCACCTCACAGCAGATGCTCCTGTTGCTCCCAGCCTTGGCTTCCCAGCAGACACCGACAGCCAAGGGCCCCAGCTCAGGAGACACAACACAGTGGCAGCAGCAGGCCTGGGGTACACGGTGGGTGTGGAGAAGAAGATGGGAACCCCTTGAGCACTCAGGAGGAAGAGCAGCAGGAAGGAAAGGCTCGAAACCCTAAAGGAGAAGAGCAGACAGTCAGGATAAGGTGACCCATGAGTACGGCAGGTTCATTCCACGGAGCACTGCAGGCCAACCCTTCTCTTCTCCTGGCAACTGCTCAGGCATCAAAGACTCCTCAGGGCTTTTCTGGGGAGGTGACCAGAGCAGGGTTTCACCTGGGACCTACATCCATGTTCCCCCACCAGAAGGAAGCTGGACATGCTGGGGAGGTGGGACAGAGCAAAGCCCCTGAAGGGCACCAAGGCCAAGTGCAGGTGCTGCCCCTGGGACAGGGCAATTCCAGGCACAGACACAAGCTGGGAAGAGAATGGATTGAGAGCAGCCCTGAGGAGAAAGACTTGGGGGTGCTGATGGGTGAGAGGCTGTCCAGGGAACATCTGTGCTCTGGGGGCAGCAGACAAGGTGAGGAGGGGGCAGAGCCAGGGGAACAGCCCTGCCAGTGAGGCAGCAGGGCCCTGTCCCACCACTGCCCAAATCACACAGCTGCTGCTGGGGGGAAGCTCAGGACCCCGCAGAGGGGGGAGAAGCACAGCTGGGCTTGGATCCCAGCAGGCACTGAGCCCCCCAGCAGCTCCTGTGCTCCCAGCAGCAGGATGGGGACAGGAGTGGGATAGCAGAAATAGGAAAAGCTGCTGGCTTCTGATAAGGGCATGTCAGCAGCAGAACAAAGCTGGGTGTGTGCTGGCAGAGTTCAGGAGGGATTTCAGATACCAGTTGTTTTCTTTGGGCACATGTCCAGCTGCTCCCAGGACAGCAGAGCCTCAGTGCAGGACGCCTGATCAGGATGGGAACTGGTTACTCAGGGTCACTGCTGGAGCTTGTCCACGTGAGCCACTTGTCCCAGCCTTGTTCCCCCACAAATTCTCTCCCACTGGAGCACTGCCAGTGCTGGTTCAGTCTCAGGAGTCGGAGGCTGCCCTGGACAACATTACCTCCAGCCCAGCCACACCCTGGACCTGCCCCAGGCACCCTTGGCACTCCCTGCACGGCTTCCCAGTGCTGCAGGAATAGGGGAAAAGCCCCATGCGACTGTGTCAGTGCCCGCAGAGAGGCACTGAGCACATTCAGGGCATAACTCGGGACTGAGTTCCTCCTTGGAATCAGAGGGAAGCAGCAAGGCTGGCAGCAGGACCTGCCATGGGAATGCCTGCACCCCGTTTCACAGGAACAGCCCCCCGAGAGTGTTTTCCGCAGCCCTGTCCCAGGGAAAGGGGCTCCGGGAACACCGCTGCCTTTGTGGGGCTGTCCCAGGGACCAGAGCGCTCTGGGTGGTGCTTAGACTGCAAGAGAGGAGAATCCCACCCTCCCTGCATGGGCAGGAAAAGGAATGATCGCCCCGGTTCCTGCCTTCAGGGGAGCGCAGCCATCCGGCCCCAGCGCGGGGCTGGGGGTGCCCGGGCCGGGCAGGGTCGGCCCCGCCTGCGGGGAGCGTTTCCCGGCCAGAGGGGCACGGGCTGGTGGCAGGGAAGGGGCTCCGCTCGGGATCTGTGTGCCCGGCCAGCCCCACTGCCAGCCCCGCTGCCAGCTCTCGGGACAGCCTTTGCGCCCCTGCAGCCTTCACTGCGTTCCTCCATCCCCTGCATCCCTCCTCCTTCCCCCGCCGCTCCACTCCCACCGCTCTGACCCCGGCCCCCTCCCAGCTCAGCCCCCGCAGCGCACACGGCTCCCCTGAGCTCCCCCAAAGCGGTGCCAGCAAAGGAGGCTTCCTGCAGCCCACGCTCGGAGCACACAGCGCTCGCCCGCGTCCCTCAGCCCCCTCTTCTCCTGCCCTGCCATCTCCACAGCCCTGGCAAAGCACCGGGAACAGGAGGCAGAAGAGCAACAAGATCCCGCTCCCGGCTCCCAGTCCAGCAGCTCATTCACATCCCCATCCCCATCCCCATCCCCATCCCCATCCCCATCCCCATTCCCAACCGTATCCCCATCCCCATCCCCATCCCCATCCCCATCCCCGTCCCCGTCCCCGTCCCCATCCCACCTTTTCTCCCTCCAGGCCCTGCAGCTGCCGCGCTGCGAGAAGTCCCGCACAGCCCAAACAGCTCTGGCTCCCTTGGAGGGAGCTGCTTCCCCTTTTATCGGTTCACTGGGGGAGCAGCTCCTGCTTTCCCGTAAATCTTGTGCTTTCCTGCAGCAGTGTGAAAGTGAAACTGCTGCTGCCTCGTTTGGGATGAAAACGTTTTTGTGAGAGGTGTTTTTTGAGGATGTTGGAGGTCTTTTGAGGTCTTTTCCAACCTTAATGATTCTATGATTCCATGCATGGCAGCAGGAGCTGGGCAGAGCCTGGGGCTCCTGGCTGGAAACCACCCACGCTGCTCCCCTTAGCCTGGATCATGGAATCCCAGAACTGGGCATCCTGTGCCAAGGCCTGTCCACCCTTACAGGGAGGAATTCCTAATTCCCAGTATTCCATCCTGGAACCCCATCAGGCACTGGAAGGGGCTCTAAGGTCTCCCTGGAGCTTTGTCCTCTCCAGGTGAGCACTTCAAGCTCTGAGGAGGAGAGGGATGGAAGGTGATTCTTGTTGGTTCCATCACATCAGCTCTGTGCTCTGAACAACCCAGGGACACAGAGACAACCTCCAAAGCCATCAGCCCTGGAGCTCATGCAGGAATTCTTCCTTGGGAGACTTGTGAGGGGCTGGGATGGAATTGCCAGAGAAGCATTGGCTGCCCCCTTCCAAGACAGGGACACCTTCCACTGTCCCAGCTTGCTCCAGGCACTGTCCAACCTGGCCTTCCTTGAACACCTCTCCAGCAGAGGAAGCACAGCAGGAACAGAGCCTGGCCACAGCTTTCTTGGCAGGGGACACCCCATACCTGGCAGGAACAGAGCCCTGGTGTTTGGAGAGGACATCCAACACCCAACCAGAGCAGGGTGCCTGGATTGCTTTTCCCTTGGCATGTGGACACACAAATCCTGCTCCACGGCATCAAAACAAGCACTGGAGTTTGGATATGGAGACCTCCAGCCTGCCAGGACCAGCCATCACCTGGGCCAGGCTGACAAGTCACAAATGCTGGAGCAGACACAGCTGGCATTTGTCCGGCCTCAGGGGGAGCCTCAGCAGCTGCCAGGCAGGGCTGGGACACATCACCTACAGAGCATGGATTGGGTCCCTCCCTTCCCCATTTAGCTGAGCCTATCTCCAGAGGGATATTTCCTACATGGAAAGAATTCTCTGCTGCAGGAGTGTTACAGGCACAGAATCCCAGGATCACTGAGGTTAGAAAAGACATCTCAGACCCTTGAGTCGAGCCTGTGCCTGGTCCCCACCTTATCCCCAGCCCAGAGAAGTGAGTGGGATGTCCAGTCCTTCCTTGGACACCTCCAAGGATGAGCCTCCTTCACCTCCCTGGGCAGCCCCTGCCAAGGGGTCCACTGACAACCATTCCCATGGGGAAATTCCTCCTGACATGCAAACTGACCCTGCCCTGGCTGAACCTGAGGTCATTTCCCCTTGTCCTGTCCCTGTTCCCTGGGAGCAGAGCCCAACATCCCCTGGCTGTCCCCCTGCCTCCTGTCAGGGAGTTGTGCAGAGCCACAAGGTCTCCCCTGAGCCTCCTTTTCTGCAGGCTGAGCCCCTTCCCAGCTCCCTCAGCCTCTCCTGGGGCTCCATGCCCTTCCCAGCTCTGTTCCTTTCCCTCCTCTCAGGAGGGGCCCAGAGCTGCCCCCAGCACTGGAGGTGCTCCAGCAGTGCCAGCACAGGGACAGGCACTGCCCTGGCCCTGCTGCCACACCAGAGCTGGCACAGACCAGGGGCCAGTGGCCTCTGCCACACCTGGGCTCATGTCCAGCTGCTGGCACCAGCACACCCAGGAAATCTCATCCAGCACCATTTATGCCCTCTCTGCCAGCGCTGCACCTTGTGCTGCATGGCTTTCTCGGGCTCAGGACCTCCTCAGTGTCCCTTCAGAAGCAGCCAGAATACCGTTCCCTCTCTGTCCCTGCCAGCCTGGGACAGCAGGAGCACACTCCTGCCTCTCCCCCAGCCAGCAGGAACGTGCACACTGCAAACTGAAACCATCTGCACTCCTGACTCCATGGCAGGAGTGACCCAGCCAGGGCTGGAGAAGGCTGGGGATCATCCTGCATGAAGCTCCTCTGCTCCTGCTCTCTCAGCTCCAGGGACACCAGCTCCTCTTCAAGGACAGACTCCTTCCCTGGCACCCGTTGCCTCCTCCACATTCCCTCAAATCCACTTGTTCTTCGCCAAATCAATGGTGTGTGGCCAAAGAGCTTCTGTCAGGCACAGCTCAGAGGCTGAGGCACAGCCAGGGACTGGCACAGGGTGCCCAGAGAAGCTGTGGCTGTCCCTAGATCCCTGGAAGTGTTCCAGACCAGGCTGCATAGGACTTGGAGCAACCTGGGACAATGAAAGGTTGCCTGTGGAAGAGGATGGGGGAGGGAACTGGATGAACTTTAAGGTCCCTCCCAGCCCCATTTGTGAGCCTGACAAGGTAACCCAGCTTTGGAAGCTGCAAAGAGCAGAGCACGCCAAGCCTCAATGCCTAAACCAAGGTTGGAATACCTGACCCAGTACCAAGACTTGTGCTCTATCAGCTACTTTCTGAAGGCTAAAATAGCCAAGGACAAGATCTGGTTTGGCACAAGTAGACGGGAATGACGTGGGTCCCATGGATATGACTGTATGAAGCAGCCAAGGGGTAGGATCACAGCAGTCCTGAGCTCCATCCACGTAGTTCCAGGGCTGGCCCTGCTCCCAGGAAACCCACAGCTCCCTCTGTGGTCCTTTCATCTGGGGGACAGCCCCAGAGCTTGCTGTGTGCATTGACAGGTCACCACTGCCTACCAGGACCCCTGCCCAGAAGGAGGAGAAGCTCCCAGTGACACCCTAACCCCTTAAGAAAAGGTGGTGTTCCATGTCGCACATGGTCCCACCTTTACCACACTGGTCCTTGCTGCACCCACAGCCCTCCCAATCCCAGGTCTCAATGCAAGCCCTCTGCCACAAAATCCTGGTTCTCTCTGCAGTCCCCCCAACCCACAAACCTCCGGTCTCACTGCAGCCATCCTCCCAAACCCTGTGTTTCCCTGATACGACCCCCAGTCTGGGGTCTCACAGCAGAGCTCTCCATACTGTGTTACCCCAATGTCTCTCTGGAGCCTCACCCCAAAACCCTGGCTTCCTTGCACCCCCCTGCCATGGTTTGACACCGGCCCAAAAACAGGTGCCCACTAAGAAAACTACTGACTCGTGCTCTTCTGCTATAGCTGAGCAGAGGAGGGGGAAGTGTGGACATCAGTAGACCAGCTGAGGAGAAGCTCACCACCCTCCCCTGGAGGGACAACCCTTAAGCAACAACCTCGTAGTCATGGTGAGGCCAAAAAGCTTCCCCCAGAATGCATTTGCTGTGTGTTGATTCTAAGTATCCAATTGGCCCTTCCCCTTTGTTCCAGCCCTGCGCCCTCATCTCATTCATTCTGATGTTCTGTGCACCTCCCACCCCTTGCTATCCCTATATAAATCCCTGCTCTGTCTCTGCCTGGAGAGTTCTTTGTGTCTGGACCCATTCACAGTAGAAGTTTCATAAAGACTCTCCGTGGAACCCCATATGAAGACTCCGTCCCTTCCTTCTGCGTCGCTCATGGCTGAAATCACCCAAGAGCTGAAATCACTCAGCAAGAATGAGATGTGCCCGTGCACCCAGGACATCTTTTTTAAACACGCTTCTATGGGAAAGTCGGGGCATTCTACCATCTCCACCTGCAGTGACAAGTGGCACCCGAACAGGTACCCTGCTTGAGGGGTCCCTGGAGAGGCATCTCCACCAGCCTTGTGCTGCTGGACACAAGCTGCTTTCAGGACAGCCACTTCCTTGAGGAGAACCACTCACGTTCTAGGGAGTGTTATCTGAAGGGCAACCAGGACCCTCCAAAGAAGCCAGAAAAAACCCAAAAGCTGGTCGATGAGCGACCACCCACCGAACGGGTTTAGTTTGACCCAAAGAAAGACGGTGAGTTTCATATTTATTGGGGTCACCTTTTTCACTTTTTCTTTCTCCTCTTTTACTGCTGGGTGTGGGAGAGAAGCCTGAGGATAGGAAACCAACTTACTTGTCCTAAACCTAGCCTTCCTCAAAGGGATGTTTATCTCCAGGTTGTGGGTGCCCTTGTAGCAGGGAAATTAAGGTTTTCTAAGGGGAATCTTAAGAGATTTATATCCTTTACCATAAGAGTCTTCTTTCTAATTTGTTTGGGGAAGTTTTACTTTTTGTTTCACCTTATTTTTAAGTCAATGGTAAAAATGGGGAATGTTTCGGGGAGTGATTTGGGAAAAATTTCAGGTCTCCAGTTCAAAACCCCTTCCCCTTCATCCTCTTCCTAAACCCCTAAACCCCTAAGCCCCCTTTCCCTCTAGAGGCGCAATTGGCTGGAGGGTGTTGCTACTCAGCACAGGGTTGCTACTGCCTCCCTGATGCTCCCCCATCCCCTCTCTCCCCTTGCCAGGATGACACTGGCCATGTCGCCTAGGACCTTCCCCTCAACCTTGTCCCTATGCCCATTTACCCTGCTCCATCTCCCCATGCTGCTGTTATCCCACAAAATGGCACTGGCAACATGGCCAGCCTCACCATCTTGTCTCCTTCTCTTCCAAGTTTTCCCGCCCTCGTGTCTTAAAATGGTCACTTTCCCACCTCTCCTCTGCTTTTTCCTCTACCCTCCATTGCGCTCGGCTCCTCCCTTCCCCTTGCATCAATGGGTGTAACCATGTCAGGACCCTCCTGTGGTGGTTTCAGTTCGAAACTGGGCAGAAACACTAATTTTGTGTAGTGGTTTTGGTTCACCATTTTCAGATTTCCCCAATTTTGAGATTTCCTAACTAATGAGTTTATGAGTGTGGTGAGCTTCAGTGCTGGTTAATCACCAGTGCACTCATTTCCTGCTGTGAGACAGGGTTAGGAGAAAAAGGCAAAGTAGGCTCCAAACTTGAAAAGGGTATAAAGTAAATTTTATTAAGAGTAACTAAAAGGAAAAAAAAAAGTAGTAAGAATCAAAACAAACCCTTCAGAACCCTTCTTCTCCCCCAACAACTTTTTCTTTTCCACTGATAACGTAAAGAAACAAAACTTAAAATTTTCAGTCAGCTTACCACCTCTAAAACAGTCTTTTTTCAGTTTGCTTAGGGAGAGAAGTCCCTCTTGTTAAGGTTAAGAGACTTCTCCACAAGAGGAAAAAACAGTTCTCTTGTGGTTCTCAATTTCATCACAAATAGCAGCTGCCCAGGGACCCATGCCATTGTGAAGTCTCTCCCATTTTCCACAAGCCTTCACACAGCTTGTCTACAAGCCGTGTTAACTTATGGGGTACTGTTTTAAAGATGAGCTGTTCAAAGGCAAAAGTTCTCATTATCTATCTCTAAAATCTTCACCCCTGTGAACAGAAATCATCTTCTTCTCCAGGAAGCACAGGACTACTCTTCTCTCTTTCTCCATTCAAACTTCTCATAGGATCACAGTTGCTATTTCAACACCTGCTTACCTTAGCATGGAGGCCTTTGCTCGATATCAATTTGAACACTTTTATCTCCCCGTAGTTTCATGCATTATAAAGAAAAAAGAGTCTTTTCTCCATAGTTTACAATAGGATTTAAGCTCCAAAAACAAGGCATCTCCTCACCCCTCCCATCTGGGACTTAACTTCTTCTTCACTGACCTTGTGTCTTCATGCAGCTCCTTTACATGCTTGCATCTTGATGGCCACCTGACCCCGGTGGAGCTGGGTGCTCTAGATGGCAGCTGGGGGAGGCAGCTTGGATCGAATCAGCCAGGCCAGAACTCAACAGCATTTCCCTCTCTTGTTCCCCATTGGCTGAGATACTTAACAGGTACAGACTCCCCACATCACCTCATACATACCCCCTTCTAATGTGTTCCTGCCCCCGCTTTCCTTCTTCCTTGTGTCTCTGTTCTTTTTCTTTAAGTCCAGGGATTTAGTACAGCCTTCAATGAATAACAGTCTGTGTCAATTAGTGGAATTCCTCTGGAATTTATTGTTCATCCCATTGCTTCTTTCCCCTCTCAGTATCTGGCTTTATTCACCAGCAGGCCCACTGTTTGTTTGTAAAGACACCTCCTTCTCATTCCTTTCACAACCAACCAGGACACGGGAATCTTTTGACCAGATATCAGAGATTAACCATTTTTGTATGAAACATGCAATTCCAAAGGCTACAATTTTGTCAGAATGGTATCACGTAATCCAAGGAAAGAATGAGTCTCCTTCCAATTTCCATCAATGAATAGTTGATACAGATGGGAAATTTGCTAGCATGGACCCTGACAGACGAGATTTGTTACAAATGGCAACCACAATTATGGGACAATTGGCTCCAGTCATTACGAGGAGGTTTGTAAAAAGGAGCCACAGGGGCTAGCTTCTTAGCTGGATAGCTGATTCCCCGTAGGGTCAGAGCGCCCCAGGCAAGTAGCATGAGGCCAGATATCTCAGCCCTTCGGGGGCTAAGTGCCCTAGCCCAGACTACTGCACAGCCATGGCCACCTTAGCAAGCTCAGTGATTGTCAGCTCTTAGTGATATCAGCTCTTTTATGGTTTCAGCTCTTTAGCTTGCTCTAGGGGCTCTGGCTGAACGTGGCTTTCAGAAGAGCAGACTGAAGAGAGAGAGATGAGAAGGCAGGCTTCAGAGTGTTCCACAATGGTTTATTCTGAGGGATTCGCGAAGGGTCCAAATGCAGCTCTTTTAACACAATGGGCCAAGACAGCCCCTTTTATAGGGTTAGGGGGGCTTGGAAACTGACCAATTGTAAGGGTTAGGGAAACTAGCCTATGGGGTCACAGAGAGATAAACAGGCCTGGAGGACCGGAGTGAAGACTTCTGGTTCAATTCCTCTGACTTAGCATATTCTTATCTCTAAGTATTTCTCCATGGGGCCTTAGGTGGCCCTGTGCCTGCTACAGAGGTTACAGAGACTGGAGGCAGAGGACTCTAGAAACGTAAATAAATTGTTAGAAACTGCATGGAAATTATGTAATAACACAGGACTGGCTTGATGAGGTAAAGATGGAGAACTCATGGCTGCAATAATGGGTCCCAGAGGGAGAGAGGAGTTGTTGGGGAAGAGGCAGAACATGTTGAAGATGTTTTCAGTAATGACCATTAGGAAAAGATCAGTGTGCTATTTGCAAGGGAACAGGGTGTAAGGGTGATTTTATGATGATACTCTATTCCCTTATTTTCTGCTCTATGCCCAGAAATGGTGCTTTAAGGTGGGTCCAGAGAAGGGACAGTGATGCCTTAGGATTCAGCTTTTACATTTTTTCAATCCTGTTTTGCTTTAGGGTATAACTCAAAAACACCAGTAGCCTGTCAGCTACTGTTCTCCCATTTTATTCAGACAAAACAATTCCTCTAGGCCTTAAAATCAAGAACACCCTACTGTCTCAGGCCCCAAAAATCATAAACAAAAGTGACTTGGGGAGAAGCAAACTGGGGGTAAATGACTTTATTACCTGAAGCTGTAATTGGAAGATTAACCCCTGATATGTAAATGGACCAAACTTATAACTGTATGAAAAACTTGTGACCATTGTCCATCTTGGGTGTAGCCTCTGGGAAGCTTCTGAGTGCCCATGGTGTCACTATTTAAGTCCTTTAATGTTGGCAATTGAGAGACAGGACTCCCCATAGATGTTAGCAAGAAATTGTTTATTGTTCATACAGCGAAGCCGTGAAGTTGTCTACTATTATCTCTAGAGCTGGGTATATATAATCTAACAGCTTTAGATAAAATTTTCCACTGCCAAGCAATAATCACATTACTAATGTTTCTTAGCTACATTGCTTAACCCCAAGCACCTGCAGCCTTATATGACTTACTTAAAGCACTACATTCCTTTTTGCTTCCCCTCTTACATTACTGTTTGAACTTCCCATGGTTTCTTCCCCACAAGAGCCAGGATGTCTGGACCATCCATCATCTCCACAGTACTTCCTGCTCCACTGCCCAGCTGCCTCCCCATACTTTAATAAATGCCTACTTTAATTTTCTTAATCTTTTCTAATGTCTGTTGCAGGTAGCCACTGAAAGGCACTAACAAGAGCCTTGGGGCTTTTGTGTAGGCGTGGTTCAAAGCCTGTGGGAGATCAGCGTGCGCAAATATCGCGATGTCACGGGCAAGCAGGGACCCTTCCCCCTTTACCATTGCTCT
The DNA here is from genome assembly GCF_027477595.1 of Haemorhous mexicanus. Taxonomy (NCBI): domain Eukaryota; kingdom Metazoa; phylum Chordata; class Aves; order Passeriformes; family Fringillidae; genus Haemorhous; species Haemorhous mexicanus. The sequence continues at coordinate 116,905,146 of NC_082343.1, read as the reverse complement.
ACCGTTGGCCCCTGCTATAAAAACCCCTACCCAACGGTTAATAAACGCCATTTACCGTCGACCACATTGGTGTGTACAAGTAATTGGACCGAGTGGCAAGAGGGGTTGCCGCCGTGCCGTTCCCGACCCAGGACGCCGTGCCTCAAGCGGGAGGCAGCAAGTGGTGCCAAAACCCGGGAAGGAAAAAAGGAAGGTGCCCGGGGGACGGGGGTCGCCTGGGCGGGTGAATGGCGGCTGGAGCGGCGGGTTCAACTCCGGTGGGGGGGACGCCCCCAGATGACCAGCAAAGGAGAAATGGAGTCTCATGCTGAGATCATTTTTAAAGTTTTTAGGCAGTCAGGGGTGGACTGCAAGCCAGGAGATTTTATCCTCGCTGTGACAAGGCTCCTGCAGTTAGAGGTTCTTGGGCAGCCGGGACATATTTTATGCCCGGAGGTGTGGGACAATTGTACTCGCGCCCTAGCTGAGGAAGCAATGTCCTCAGGGTCGGGGAAAAATCTAAAATTATGGGGAAAAGTCATGCGGGCCCTACAGAAATCTCGCCTGGAGCGGGAAAAGTGGGAGGCCGTACAGGGCGGTCCGCAGGCGGAGTCTCGGCTGGGTATGGGGGCGGACACACAGAATCATGAAGTTGCTGAGTGGGGGAATTTACAGCCACGGGAACTTTCTCCCCAGCTCCCGAGCCCGGGCGCACTGGCAGCAGAGGAGAAGCAGTCATTTTGGAAGGGGCTGTTACAAGAGGCGCGGACTGCAGCCGCTACTGCTGAGGCGCAGAGCGCAGCTGTTGGCTCAGGGGCGCAGAGCGCTGCCGTTGGCTCGGGGACACGGGGTGCTGCCGTTACCTTAGGGCCTGGTGAGGCCTGGGCCTTGCATGCTGCAGGATGGTGAACCCTGGAGGCGGGGGAGCGCGTGCCCGCATTGTACTGCAGCCCCTCTCTCTGCCCCTGCCGACCGCACCCGCGTCCGCGCAAACGAGGGAGAAAGGAAAAGCACAGAGGGGTTAATGAGACTGCTCAGAGCTCAAGTTTGAAGACTTGCAAGATGCTAGCCTCCTCCAGCAGGAGGTGGGGGGAGCCTAGAGGGAGGAAGCAGCCCAAAGCCAAGAAGGAGGGGTGCAGTAAAAGTCTAATGAGAAGGTCCAGGAGCCCAGAAGTCTCCAGCCAGTTGCGTTCCGGACCTGGGTCAGACTCGAGCTGGGAGCTCACCCCTCACATCGTGGCCCGGCACTTCCTCAAGAACCTCAGGGCTTTTGTGCCCCACCATGCCCTGCAGCTGCCACCAGAGCCCACCACACGCTGGGGACACTTCTGGTGTGACGTCACGGTGAACGGTTTGGACACGGTGCGGTACCCATGGACATGGTGCAGTTCCTGCACCCCAAAACCAAACGCTTCCGACACTGGCAGCAGCAGCAGCAGCAGCAGCTGGAAAGCAGCAGGGAGTGGTTACTCTGACCCCCCACCAGAGACTTGGGGTTCTCCCCATGGAATTTGGGGTCCCCTGGAAAGATCTGGGGTCCCCTGGAAGTTTAAGAAGATAGTAGAATTGAATGGTGCCCACTTAAGTCAGTAAAACCAGACCATCAGGGCAAAAACTAATAAGATTTGTAAAGCTTGTTTTGCAGGACTGAATCCCCAGACTCCGCGACGGCCCACATACCTCGTGTCCTGAGGGCTGTGACAAACCATCAAGCAGCCCGATGGCGGACCGAGGTTGACTCAGTGGCTGAGTTAAAGGAGGGGCCGGCGCAGAGGAAACCCCAACAAAGCGACATCATAGTTAAATGTTGTTTTTGGAAGCCTTATTTTAAACAATATCCATCAAGTGGAACCCTGGCCAGGTTCTGACCCTACTTGAATGGATAGAATGGTGTCCATTGAGCGGAGTTTGAACCCTGGCCAGGTTCAGACTCTGCTTGAATGGAATGAAGTAGTGTCCATCGGATAGAGTTGGAACCCTGGCCAGGTTCTGACTCTATCTGAATGGAACGATCGATCAGCCCAAAGGTTTCCAGCACCTCTGCAAAGATGACAAAGCCAAGGAAGATGTCCTGAATTTTTTTTTTTGTTGTTGTTTTTACAAACCAGGTGGGGTTAGTTAACATTTTGTTTGTTTGGGTTTGTTATGGTTATGTTATATTGTTCAGTTTCAGCACATTTTTATGTTTGCTGTCAGTTTTAACCTTCACATTTGTCATGTTTTTAACTAGTCATAAGGGGGGGGGAAGTGTGGGAGATCAGCGTGCGCAAATATCGCGATGTCACGGGCAAGCAGGGACCCTTCCCCCTTTACCGTTGCTCTACCGTTGGCCCCTGCTATAAAAACCCCTACCCAACGGTTAATAAACACCATTTACCGTCGACCACATTGGTGTGTGCGAGTAATTGGACCGAGTGGCAAGAGGGGTTGCCGCCGTGCCGTTCCTGACCCAAGACGCCGCGCCTCAAGCGGGAGGCAACACAAAGCCTCACTCACGGGTGATCTTGGATGCCCTGTGACAGCATTACTTTGTTGCTTAGCTGGCTTGGTTTTTTGTTAGATGAAGCAAGAAGTTTTTTTCCCTTTCCCTGGCCTTGCAAAAGCTGCAGCAGCAATCCTTCAGCAGCTTTTTTCCCCTTGAATTATTTGGTTTTGTTTTAGTCAAAGATGAGGAAATAAAGAGGATCTGTTCAGTAGAATGTGAAGGAACTGCTCTGCCTGGACACAGACCTCGGAGAAAGCTGAACCAAGAAGAGAAAGGACCCTGAATCTGACAGCTGCTGCAGAAGGTGCTGGCAGACAGGATTCTCCACATGGGGCATTCCAAAGGCTTTCGCTCTGCAGTGAGGCCAAGGGCAGGAGCAACTCCTGCTGGGGCTGAGGGCTGGAGGGAAGGGCAGCAGCCCCAGGCACCTGAGCAGGAGTGGCTGTTCTGGACAGAGACACAGCACCTCTGAGACAGGCAGTGAAAGCACTGCCTGCGCCCCAGGGTGGTGGTGTCACTGCTTTCCTGAGCCCACAGGCACAACAGCGCCTACTGGGAGAACAGCCTGATTTGGTCCAGGAGGCTGCAGCGATGGAGGGAAGGAAGGATGGCACCCAAAAGCCAATCATCCCAGCTTGCAGCCAGCATGGAACTGGCCTCAGGTCCCGCAGGCCTCTCTCTGAGCAGGACAGCTCCTTGCTGCAGGAAAACTGCCTTTGGGGCACTGTCCCTTCTTGTCTCACAGCAGCTGATCCAAGGGGTGCTTTGAGTGCTGCCTTTGCCCCGTCACTGGCCCTCGGGCTCAGCCTTGGCCAGGAGGCCAATTGCCCAAGGAGGTGGTTTGGTTTGGCTCGAAGACAAAGCTGAGGGAAAAGTTTATGGCAAAAAGGCAAGAGGATTCTGGCTTTATCATGAGGGAATGCGTTAATAAGCAAAGGCTGCAGTAATACGCCTTCTTTAATGAAATTTGGGAGGAATTAGAAGCTGTAATTTCCACGTGGCATGAGAGCATCATGTTATGTTTATTTGAGAGAGACCCTGGGACAAAGCTGTTTTAAACTGCAAAAACCTTGAGGTTCTTCCTTTCTGAGGACATGGGTTAAACTTGTCCAGCTCAGACAGAGCTTCCTCCTTGGTAATTCTCTGCCATGCCTCAGGGATTTCTCCTTTGCCCTGAAATTTCCCATTGTACAAAGCTTCCAGCTGTGTCCTGAAACGAGACACAAACCATTTCCAGTATGCCTGCATGGATGAATCAGGAAGAATTTTCCAAGTGGAATAAGGAGGTCCAGCATCCCGGTATCTCTTGTAGGGAATCCATTCACTGCCACGAACTCTGAATGTGCAGTCACTTGCAACATCGCTGGAACAAATATCAATGGCCAGGTGGTCTGTCTCATGCCACTTGAGTCCCATCAAACCCTGTGGTCGATGGTAGACCACTTGATGGTCTCCATGGTGATTCCACATGGTGTTTGTGCAGACAGCCCCACAAAAGGGACACTGCGCCCAGCACCCCGAAAAATGCTCTGCCAGGATGGTGTGAGGCTGCCTTGGAAATGAGCTCAAGTCAGCACCAGCAAATTCTTTCATGAGCTTGTCCCTCAGGTCATCCAGAGGTTGTGCCATGGCACTGCTGAGGAACTCAATGTCTGTGACCTCCTGATGCTCAATGCCCTTCAGGTCACTTCTGGGCAGGTTGATCACCTCAGTCAGTTGCCTGCAAAATTCATCCAGCCAAATAGAAACTTTGTCTTCTCTGTCTTTTCTGTCTTTGAAAATTTGGGTTGATATAGAAACAGCTGACAGGAGATTTTTATACAGAATATCAAGGGAGGAATCTAAAAACATCTTCAGCCTCCTACTCCCATCTAAACAGTAATTCCTAACTCGTGTCTCAATGTAACTCTCACAAAACTGTTTTGGAGACGTAAGGTACTGCTTGAAATACTCAAAATTTTCCTCTTCTGCCAGGTATCTCAGGATGCAAACTTCCAGATTGGCTCTGCTGCCCCTGAAATCCGGGGATTTGCCCTGCATGTCCTCAGCAATGGCTTTAGCTGTCCTCTCATAGACTGCACGGCTAAGAGCTGGTTCAATCTTGTCACAAAGAAAAACAACAAAAGTTGTGACAGAAGTGGCTCCTTGGCAGGAAATCTGGAAACATTGGAAGAAATCTTCTCTCTTGCTGCTCAGGTACACAACTGGGTCATTTGCCTTCTGGAATGCTTTGTGCATGGCTTTAAACCTTTCTGCTGCCATTCTGCACAGATACAGAGACAAATCTATGCTGTACTCTCTGTTAAAAGTACAGGGTGCATCACTGGGGACAGAGCTGACACCTTTCTGTACTTCATTGAGTATTTCATGGATAAAATTTTGACTGTAATTCCGTTTCTCCTCTTCCTTCTTAGCAATGTTTGTCTTCACACACGCTATGATGTTGTCTGTGACGTGCTGAAATTTGATCATATCAGCATTGGAAAGGCTCCTGAAACCTGGGAAATAGCCTAAATACTTTTTCTTCATGATGTGTTTCTCTGGATCAAAAGAAAACCCTCTGCCTCTGGGAAATGATCTCAGCCGTGCAGGGAAACCTGGCTCCTTAAACTGCTCCACAAGGACATCTTCAATTTCTGCATCAATATCCACCCGTTCTGGAGGACGAGCAGCACAGGAGACTTCGGCAATCCACTCATTCCAGACAAGAGTAAAGTTGTCCTTCAGTTCTCTCTCACTGAGGCTCTTCCCTTTCAGACTCACAGCCAGCTCCCGACTCCTTCTCAGGAGCTCATCTTCATAGCTCAACTTCCTTGCATCCAGTTTCCTCTGCTCCTTCTGGAGCTCAATGAGATTCTCACATTTCTTTTTTGTTTCAAGAAGAAGAGTCTCTTTTAGGTCTTTCAGCTTCAGCTCTGTGCTTGATTTCCACTGGACCAGTGTCTCACAGTCTTTGTCTTCCCTGAAATACTTTTCCACTTCTTTCTCAATGGCATCACTTGTCTCTTGCACCAGCCCTTCAAGGTGTTCTCTGGTGACATTCTGCATGTCCCCATTCCGAATTTTGTTGTCCAGTCTCATCTGTACATCTAAGATGTGACTCCTCAGCTTCCAGGTCCACTGACTAAAGGCACTTTCCAGTTTCCTGTACACAGCAATCTCCAGGGAATTCTTGAAGCTGAACACAAAGTTTTCATTCACCAAAGCATTCCAGAGGTCACCAATACGAACTTTCAGGCTCGAGAGCCTCAAAATGCTGCACTGTGACTGCTTCTTGGCAGCCTGGAGGATTTGGCTCTTCAGTTGCTGGACATTCTGGCAGTAGGTGGGGTTGGGTGGTGCCATTGGGGGGTTTCCTTCCCACAGGTGAGCAAAGTAGTGAATGTGGGTGTTCACATCAAAGCCAATGACATCGCTGAAGGAGGAGATGTCACAGAATTCCTGCTGAGCAGCTACCACGGTCATTTCATCCAGCTTTTCCTGCAAACGCCTTTGTCCTTCCATGTTCTGCTCCTTGGCAGCTGCTTCTCCCACGTTTTGGTGGACAAAGAGGCAGCTTGGGGAAAGATTGACTTGCTTCATCCTCAGGAAAGCCTGCACAGCAATCTGGAGAACATCCTGCATTTCTGATGGATTTTCTCCAAAGATATTGATCACAGTCATGTTGCCAACACCAATGACAAAGGTGGCCAGCTCTTTGTCATGGTTCAGAGACTGTTTATTGGCCATCTCGATGGCTCGAAGTCCCTCTGTGTCAACCACCAGCACAAAATCAAAGCCCAAGTCTTGCTGCAGCTCCTCTCCCACTGGGATCAGCTGCATGAAGGCTCCACGGGTGCATCTCCCTGCGCTGACGTTGAACTGCAGACCAAACATGGCATTCAGCAGGGTGGACTTGCCTGTGCTCTGGATGCCGAGCACAGAGAGCACAAACACTCGTTTGTCCCCCAGCCTCTCAATTAAGCTGTCAAAGATTGCTCCCACCCAGCGCAAGGGCAGGTAAGAAGCGTCCCCATCCATCAGCTCCACAGGGTACCCTGAAACCATCAGCTCTGCTGCAATTTCTGGCAGTTTGTCAAAATTGGCATTCTTGGAGTTCATTAATTGCAGAGCTTCATAAATCTGCCCTGCCTCTCTCAGAAGGTGCTCCAGGCCAATGGATGAATCATTGATTTCATCAGAGATGGCATCCAAGCGACCCAGCACCTCAGCTTTCACCCTGGGGTTTTTTTTGCTTTTCTTTCCTGTCCTGGTTTCTGACCATAACTCATGATAGTCTCTCCTCAGTTCTTCAAGGCGACCACAGGACAGCTCATCCATAAAGACCTTCATCCACTGCAGGAAGTATTTCTTGGTATCTGCTGGCTTGGCATGAAGAAAGCCAAGGAATGATTTCATCAGTGGGTTGAGAGGGAAAGCTTGCTCAAGTTGCTTTCTTCTTAGTACTTTCTTCTCATTTTCAATATCGCTGCGATGATGCTCAATGCTCTTGTTCCTCTTCTCTTGCAAGTGAGTGAGTTCTTTGTCCTTTTGGCACCACTGGTGCCACAGTTTTCCTTGAAGCGGCAGCAGCTGGGATTTGATCTCAGACAGCTTCTCTTTCTTCAGAAGTTCCATCAGTTCCTTTGCCTTGGCTTTGGCTGTCACACATGCAGGTTGATCTGCATCCACTATGAATCCATGCTGGCGAGCTTTGTCCACGCAGGCCTCCAGGCTGAAACATGGATTAGAACCTTCCAGGAGATTCCCAATTGTCTTGGTCAGCTCCTCCATCAGTTCTGCTTCGTTTCTGTTCTTCATCCCTATTTTTATTTTTTTGCCGACTTGTCCAGCTGCAGCATTCTCTATTTCTGTGAGAAGACAAACCAAAGGCCTTTGTGATTGCAACAGGTCCTGCAGCAGCTTTTTCCCCCTGTTGTCCATGTGCTCCCAATCAGACACAAGAGCCACGTTGACAGCAGATACCTCCTGCAGGAACTGCAGCTGTGCTCCGTGATCCCTGGCGTCTCCATGCAGGTTACAGAAAGCCACACAGCACTCAAAGGTGTCATTTGGGCTTCCACCAGGGCAGTACCAGGCGATCTCCACCAGCCCTTCCATCAGCAAACGCTCTCTGGTGCTGCCTTTGCAGTGGCGGTGGAAGAAAGTGTCATGTTTGCATTTGCTCAGCAGAGCGTTCAAGAGCTGGGACTTGGAAGAGGAGGCCGAGCTGCCAATGCGGATGAAGGACACGATGGGTGTCTGTGCCTGAAAGATGAGTTTGTTGTTGTAACTCTTTGTTTGGGCCGGCTTTCCTGACTTGTCCACCTCTTTCCAGCTCCTTTGGATTTGGCTGAGTGCGTAGAGCGGGAACTCGATGAGTGAAGTGCTCGGGTTGGGCACCAGCAGAGGCAGAGCCAGTTGGCAGAAGGCCAGCTTGGTTGCCAGGGTCTGTCTCAGGAAGTCATCAGCACAATGGAAAATGGCCATCTGCAGGTCCATGGGGTGCACATGGCTGTCCCTGCTTGCACATTCAGGGGCTGCTTCCTCCCAATCACCAAAAAACTGTTCAAAGGTGTCTGAGTGTTGGTTCTCTTTGGCTGTGGCTTGTGGAAGACCTGTAAGTTTTGGGTTGCTGTCATCCCAGCAAGTCAGGTACCTCACCTGGTAATCCACAGTTAAAAGCTTTTGCAAGAAGCATAATGGCAGTTCCTTGTCCCTGCTGGGCTGGCTGTCTTGCAGAGATGTCTTGCAGATGGTGTGGAAATCTCCCATCCCCATTTTTCTTGGATAGTGACTTTCCAGTCCAAGGCGCTTGAGCAACTGCAGGAACTCCTGGTTTGTAATGGCTTCATTTTCTCTGGATTCACTACTTTCTGACTTGGACTGGGAATGACTCAGGGCCTCAGGTGTTGGAAGAGTGTCTTCCAGGTCTTTGACTATATTCTGTAACCTCTGTTCATCCCATTTGTCATCCAAGCACCCACTGATCAAGGAGTCCAAGTCCCGTTCCAGCCTCTCCCAGTCTTCGTCTCCATGGTGCTTTTGGAGGAGATTCTTTATCCGTGTGGACCACAAGCCTTTCATGTGATCTTCCATGAAAACTAAACGCTCCCTCTTTTTCTCAAGGGACAGCTCTTGACTTTCAGATGTCACGGTCAGACCCGTCAGCAGGAGGAAGGCCTCAGCTCTGTCGGCATCTTGCTCCTTCAGGTTCACGTACTCCTCATGTGCCGCTTCCATTTCCTTGGCCATGTACTGAATTTCTGGGTGTCCAAGGAGGTGCTGAAAAGTGCTGCTTTCCACCTGGTACCCTGTGCTGGTCGCAATCAAGAGCACCAACAGTTCCATGTCCTTCTGAGCCTGTTCCTTGAGAGACTGGAGTAAGGAATAAATGGCCAGGCTGCTGGTCTGGGTGGCTTTTATCTTTGCTTCATGAACAGCAGAAGCAGAGCTTCCTGGTGCATAGGTGACAGCATGGATGTGCTCCTGCATTTGCTGCAGTGTTTGGATGAGCTCTAGTAGCTCAGAAACTTTGGGAGATCTGAGAAGTGATTGCTCAGTCTGGAAGATCCATTCCATAATGAAGGAAGCTTCAGGGAAGTCCTTGACAGAGTAGATATGAGGATTCAGGAGGCTTCTTAACTTTACCTTGATAGATGTGCTATTTTCTGGAGGTGACTCCTGGCAGCTCCGCACGGTGTTCACAAGGAGGTCCTGCAGGGCTTTGTCCGACAGGCACACGTTGATCCACACACTGGGGTTCTGGGTTTTTGCACTCAGATCATCTTTTAGCTCCATCAGCATGAGCAGCTTCCTTTCATCCATTTTTGCCACCTCCCAGGCCTTCACAATCCCCATGAAATCTCTGGCCTCTTGCACTGCACTGTCCACTTCCTCTCCAAAAACGGAGCCAATGCTCTGATTCGTCAGCGCTTTGTATGCAGCCCTGAGGGCTCTGCTCATCTGACCAACAGACTTAAAATCCCCACAGTGATTGCACAGGATGACTTCCCACACTGGGATCAGCTGAAAGCCACGGTCGATAACGCACCACGTTGTGTTATCAGACACGAGCCCCGTTTTCCACTGAGGAAGGGAAGCTGTGTCTGCTGGGCCCCCTGTGTTGGCCACGTAGAGCTGAATCGCTGTATGAGAACTCTCTCTGGCTCTCCCCAGGACAGAAGCCTGTGAGCTGGATTTGGAAACATCCAGGGTCCCTTCTACACTGGCCCCAAAGCCACCCCAGCTGGCCCCAACAAAGCTGTTCAGTGCTTCAGAAGTTTGTCGTTTTATCTCTTCCTGCTGCTCGGCTCGGAATCCTTCTGTAGACGCCTTCCACCAGAATATCCCCCCAAAGTGGAGGGGACCCTGGTTTATGTGGGACCCAAACCTGCTGAAGAAGCTCTCACACATCTTTCGGAAGATGGCCTTGTCTCCTTCCTGACTGAAGCTCAAAAGCTGCTCCATGCCTTGCAGCTCCCGCAGAGCCGCATCCGAGAGGCGAAGCTGATGCCTTTGGAAGTAGCAGGAGGCCAGAGGGATGTACTGGTACTTGGTGGTGCAAAAGTAGCTCTGCTCAGAGCGGGACTGGTGGGTGTCCTGTGACTGCGAGAAGCTGCTGTGATCTATACTTCCTCTCAGAAGGAGCTTCCAGAAGATAGCAGAAATGCTCATGCTGAGCCCCAGCTGCTCCATGGACTTGGTGAAAGTGGATTCTGCTGCAGAGGAGGAGAACTCCTTCCTCTCAAGCAGCGAACCTTGCTCCGGACCGGCGAGCTGGAATCCCTCAGGAACCCTGAGGAGCTGCTCTCGCTTTGCCAGCACATCTTCAGGGCTGCTGGTTCTGTAGATGCCCTGCAGGGCCAGTCCCCCTGACGCCCTCCTCAGCACCTCTGTGTCAGGGATGTTCTCCCTCCTGCTTGCTGACTGCTCCTGCTGCTCCAGCTGCTTCTGGATGCTCTCCAGCATATCTGCCAAGGGTTTCTCTGCTGGTGGCCAGAACTCTTTGGGAATCTCCATGGCTCGCCACAGAGTCTCTGCTTTCTCCCTCAGAGCATCCTGGCTGTGGCTGTGGCTGTTGAGCATTTCTGTCAGATCCTTCAGAGCTTTTTTGGCCTCATCTTGTCTCTGTTTTGTCTTCTCCAAGTGCTCCTTCTGCACCCCTTTAGTGGTCATTTTGTCATCTGTTATTTTCAGGAGTTTCTGGAGTGCCTTTTTCTCCCAGGGGTGCCGTACCTCACACTCCAGCCTGAGGTAGTCTTCATATTCCAGATGTTGCAGGGCTTCTCTGCACTTGATTCCCAAGATCTGTGTCACTTTGGGCACCCAGTATCCAGCATCCAGTCCTTCCTTCTCAAGTGCCTCTGCCAGGAGCTGGGCCTTTGCATCCCCCTCCTGTGTGTCCTCCTGCAAAGCCATGGCTGTGGAGGAAGAACAGACACTTTCCCTAAGGTGTTGTCAGAGGCCTCAGGCTCCTGGCAGAGGCTCTGCAGCAGCTGCAGCCCTGGGGATTACTCCCACCTGGCTGCTGGAGCCAGGCCTGGGATGGCACAAGAGGCAGGGCCTCCTTCCCAGCACCCTGGATGTGCCTGTTGCTTTCCTATCTGCAGGATCAACCCTGAAGCTGAGTGTGTACCCCAGGGACAACACAGACACACAGAGACAGAAACACAGACACAGAGAGACATACACAGAGACACACACAGAGTCCCTCAGCCACACACCCTGCCCTGGACAAGCTGCCTTCACCATCACCCACATTCTCCCAACAGAACTCCTCAATCCACAAGTGCAGACAGGCGGGGGCATTCCTGGCTCCCTGGAGCACTGGCACAGCCCCTCTGCCCATCCCACAGCCCTGCCTGCATCCTGCACCCTCTGCCCAGCCCTCGGCTGCCCTGCTCGCTGCCTGGCCCAGCCTGCTGCTGCCAGCACCCGGAGGCAGCGCTCACACACTCCCTCCATGGGCACCCCACACTCCCCAGACACTCTACCCCCACGCACCCCAGGGGCTCTGAGCTGTGCTCCTGCTCCAGCTGCCAGCACAGCCCCTCCCTCACCCCTCTCTGGCCTCTTCCCAGGAGCTGCTTCCTGGCACACTCAGGGCCCCACCCCAGTGCAGGGGGAAAATCCACCTTGTCCCTGCCCACAGCTGTGCCTGGGGCATCCTGGTGGCCCTTCAGGAGAGACTGGAAATGCTGGGACCCAACTCAGAGAGGTGCCCTCTGTGATCCGCAGCTCATTAATAGAGAGGGGCTTGTTATAAATGCATATTATAGTATTGGCTTTCCACAATTAATAAATTGATCCTATATGTGTGGTGTTAAAATAACTTTGCTAGAGACATACAGTTTTTTTCTGTTGCTAACTAAAACTTGGAAGTAGCTGATATATATGTATATATGTGTTGGGATAATAGGTTGGGATAATATCCAAGGAACATATGACAAAGACCTGCTACTGATATGCCAACTATCAGCACTCACTGTCTGAAGACAGTGTGGACCAAAGCCCAAGAACTGGAGGTGGTTGTAAGAATGGACTAAAAGCACAACCAAGAAATATGCATGCTCTAAAAAGGTGGACCCAAGAACGAGCCATGCTAAACAGTTCTTAAAGCATGTAAGCTAGTTTTGAGAAAAGTTTAAGTGTGCAAAAACTGATGCAATAGAAATGATATATAAAGGGTGTATCCCAAACTTGCAGATGTGCCCTTGGCTGAGTACCAAGACACACTCGGCCATAAATCTTTGCTTATTGTCTTTGTCTCCTAGTGTCCTTTATTAAACTTTTACATTTTACCAGGAGAGTGAGCTCTGTTTTTTACAATTTGAGCAGCTCGTCCAGGATGTAGCACCTTGCTTCCAAGAAGCTGAGTGGGGACATGGCCCTGCTCATTTCAGTGACCTCGCTTGCTTCTTCTGATGGATTGGTGATTGCAGGTGAAAACCCCATGAACAAAAGGAGACACATAAAGCAAAGAAAAGGGAAAAGGCTCCCTAAAGGTGTGGTAACCCCAAAATTCTTGTGCATAAAGACCTGAAGAAGAAAAGAGGATTGTAAGTACTCTTTGGGGGGGGGGGGGGGGGCAGATACAGGGCAATGAATGTGTGTATGAATGAGACATGTGCTGGTTATTCCAGTCCTGCTGGTTATTCCAGTCCTTCTGAGTGAGTGATGAGTCTCCCAGGCTGTGTTTCCATTCTTTCACAGGAAAAATGGCCAGTATAGAGAGAAAGCATTTGATAAAAGGAGTGAGAAAATGTAGGAATGTGCCCTCCATTGACAGAGTGACTAAATTATTCTTTGTCTACTTAAAAAGGCAAAAAGCCCAGAAGTTTGTCTCCCAGTTTGGTTCAAAAGACACCTCATAAGCCTTTGGGACTTCACCTCAGACCTGGGGCTCTCTGACTGGACAGAGGCCAAGAGGTGCCACGTAGGTAATTCACTAGAAAATAAGAGAACAAAGGAAATAATCACTTTTGTAGGGTGTTTTAGCAGGAGCAAGAACCTCTTGCCCCAGCTTGGTATTTCTCTGTAAGAGCTTTGCTGTCTTTTATTAAACCTTTTTCTGTTTCCAACACTACCTCAGAAGCCATCCTGCTGTAATTTCATGCCATTTGGGGTAGCTGGGCTGTCTTGGATGTGATGGGTTCTTTGAGAGCTCATAAAACCTAGCTTGAAGAAAAACCCATCAAGAGAATCCACTGGGGTAACTGGGACTGGGTCTCAGAGAAGGTCCCTTGGAGAGAGGGAGCCGAGGGTTCTCCTGGCACAATCCACTGGGAAAGTGGGATGATAAGTGGGGAGGAGCCCCACAAAATTGCCATATTGAGGGATAAAATGCCCAAGAACATCTGGGGTTGAACAACACTGCTAGACTGAGGGATACCCAAGAAAATCCAGGATTGGCCAACAACATTTTGAGATTTTATAATACCTGTGTGTAGATAGTAACAAGTGACTTAAAAGTAAAAGGCATCTTATTATTTTTCTTGTGGGGGTATAAGTGGGTGAGAATGAGTGAGACATTAAATAAATAAAAGTGAATGAATGAAAATACCTGTAATGTAGATTGCTTTATTTTCTGGAGGAAGGTGGATTGTGTGGGATAATATTGGAGAGGAAGGGTTTTTTCTGTACTGTGAGGCATGTTCAAGCTGTCAGAGGAATGGACTGTACCAGGGATGAGTGGGTGGAGTCCTGGGGAAAATGAGATAAGGAACAAGAGAAGAGAGCAAAGACCCTCTGGAAATATTGTGTCTCCCTGTCTCCAGTTTCTCTGCTCATGCCAGGAGCTCCAGTCTTCCTGCCCATACCAGCTTCTCTGTTTGTGCCAAGAGCTTTAGCCCTCCTTGCCCATGCCAGGCATGACAACTCCCTAGCTGACTGCTCATGTCAGCTGCTCATACCCCTGTTTCTTTGTTGATTCCAGCTACACTGTTGAATTCTGCTCCTCACTCTGTGCCCTTATTGGATCTAGCTTCAGAGCTGACTTTCACCCTTGTCTCTGTTCCCTCAGAGATTCCAACTCCCTCTTTATCTATGGGAGAGGTTCAAGAGGGAGACAGAACCCCAGCGTGGTTAGGGTCCCGGGAGAAGACTAAGGGTGCCTGTTTCTGCTGTAGTGGGGAAGGTCACCCTCACTTAGAGGAGGCCTGGGGATGGTTCAGGGGATGTGCCTGGTGAGGGAGTGGGAAGAATATGGGCTCTGTCATCTGGGAGATGAATGCCGTCTGGAGCCTTTGATAACTTTAAAAGTGGGCCCCCAAAAGGAAATATTAGAATTTATAGTTCATACGATGCAGAGAGAACTTGGGTAGTAGATGTTCCAAGAGGATGTGATGTAGGTGATGACACAGTGGAAATGGCAGGGGAAAGAGAAGAAGGGTTTAAAAACGCCTGTCATTAAAAATGTAGTAACTAAAAGGGAAATCAGAATGGGAGTAGGACATGTTCTATTAGGTCCTGGAGCAGGTACCAACTTATTAGGCAGAGACTTACTTACAAATGCAGCTGGGAATAAACGTTATACCAGAAAAAGAGAGGGCTGGGGACTCTTAGAAATAAACTGGATATGTGTACACCTCATGTGGTCCAAAATGTGTTAAAATCAAAAAGGGAAAAAAAGAAAAAAAAATCTGGGGGAAAAAAATTAACATTCTCTAAGATGTCAAACCATGAAATAATGATAACTTAATAGCAGAAGTAAACAGAAGTTTAAAACCAGCTCAATTTTTTTATGAAAAACAAAAAGGTACCTGAGAAGAATAGTGGATTTGTCTTTACAAACAAGTGGGTGGGTCTGCCGATAGATAAAACTAGCACTGAGATGAAAGAAACAATGGGAAGGATTCCACTGATTGATGAATGGAAAAAGAGATTTGCCTTTACAAATAAACTTTAGGTTTGCTGATAAATGAAATTGGACATTGAAAGACGAAAGAAACAATGGGGAAGAAAAACCCCAAAATTCTGTAAGAATTAAAAATTAAAAGGGAGGATTATACATTAGAGAGAAATATTTGGTATCAGGTGTATCGGGAAGTCTGTACCTCTCAAGTACCTCAACCAGCGGGGAAAGAGAGAAGGGAAATTGGGATAAAAAGGAGGCTGCGTCCTCCAAAAATTTGAGAGATCCCAGGACAATGCCCCATGGCCTCTCCCTCTATTCGAACAAAGTCAAAGGACTCCTCTGTCTCCTTTTTGGACATAAACCTCTGATGTTTGTGGATTAATTTTCCTAACATTCCTTAACACATGATTGCTCAGAAATTGTGCAATACCAAACTAAAGTTCAGGAGGATCTAGCAGAGCAGGCCCTCCTAGAAGGGGAAAAGATATATGTTGATGGTCCATCCAAATGCTTATAAAAGACAAAGAATACCTGGGGTTACCAGGATGAGGATTGTTGAGGTTGTGAATGTTTGACCACTCTTGTGTGAGCGGCAGGATCTCGGGGGCTGCAGCAGGAGTTGATTCACATAGGTGGCTCGAAGTGGCAACTTCCAGTATTCACCCACCCAGTGGAGGCGGCATGGGGCACAGTTTGCGCAGGGCGCCACTGGGGTGCGGGAGCTGGTTTGGTCATGACAGAGTCTTGGGCAGCCTCGACCCCAGTGAAAAGGAGGGGCAAGGCACAGCTCCAGGGTCCCAGCAGAGGTCAGCTGTCTGCAAGTCTCCGCCACTCCTGGAGTGAGTGGTTAGCTCAATGTCCTCAGCTGAATATATGATGCTTTTATCCCTAATTGTCTTGTTCTGTTTATGCTGAATAACAAGTTTTGCACCTTTTAAGACGTGTTCCAGAGAGTGAAAGGAGGAGAGAAGAAGTACGCAGTTTGTTTTCAGACACTGAACTCACTCCTCCACATTCCTGCTCCTGGACTGTGTTGTCTGTGGATGGACAGACAGCGGGACAGAGCTCTCCTTTCCTTTTAATTACTTTTAGCTAGCTGAGGCAAAGAAGTTCCCTGGATTGTGGGTTTTTTTCCTTTTTTCCCTTTTCTTTGGACCTGTTCACACCTGCTCTGGACTGAACACCCAGAAGAGCACTGGCAGCTCACATCTGGGGCCCACTGGACCAGGCCTGGGCCGCTGCATTTCCAGCGCTGGAGGGACTGATAAGGGACTGAGTGAGCTGAACTGCAACCCATGGAGGGGACTTTCTGGGTTTGTCATCTCTTTTGGAACAGCAAGGGGTTTTATTATTTAATATTGCTTAGGTTTTATTGTTTAATAAACAGGTTTTTTCCACTTTTCTCCAGAGAAATATTTTCTTCCAAACTGGTTGGGGAGAGGGGCCAACTGAATCTGCTTTCCTAGAGGAGCCCCTCTGGGGGGGTTCTCCAAAATTTGCCCCGAACCAGGACACTTGCCCTTGCTGGGGTCACTGTGGTGCAGTAGCAGCAGCAGGGGAGGGGCGAAGGACAGCATTGAAGGCGCTGCTGTGAGTAAAGGTGGGGGGGGGGGGGAGGGGGCAGCATGTGAACAAGCAATAAGACCAAGGCAGAAGATAGCCTTGATTTCTCACTGTCCTGGTTCAGGGCAAATTTGGAAGAGAACCCCCAAAGGGCTCCTCTAGGAAAGCAGATTCAATCGGCCCCTGCCCACAACCGGTCCGGGAGAAAATACCTCCTTGGAGAAAAGTGGAAAAAACCTGTTTATTAAACAATAAAACCCCTTGCTGTTCCAAAAGAGATGACAAACCCAGAAAGTCCCCTCTGTGGGTTGCAGTTCAGCTCACTCAGTCCCTCATCAGTCCCTCCAGCGCTGGAAATGCAGCGGCCCAGGCCTGGCCTGGCCCACCGATGTGAGCTGCCAGTGCTGTGCTGGGTGTTCAGTCCAGAGCAGGTGTGAACAGGTCCAAAGAAAAGGGAAAAAAGGAAAAAAAACACAGTCCAGGGAACTTCTTTGCCTCAGCTAGCTAAAAGTAATTAAAAGCAAAAAAAGAGAGCTCTGTCCCGCTGTCTGTCCATCCACAGACAACATAGTCCAGGAGCAGGAATGTGGAGGAGTGAGTTCAGTGTCTGAAAACAAACTGCGTACTTCTTCTCTACCCCCTTCAATCTCTGGAACAAGTCTTAAAGGTGCAAAACTTGTTATTCAGCATAAACACAACAAGACGATTGGGGATAAAAGCACCATATAGTCAACCTAGGACACTCACTAGTTCTCAAAACCTCGCCAAGTTTTTGTTTTGTTTTGTTTTCTTAAAGCAAAATTCTTTTCTCTTTCTTTCTTTTTTTTTCTTCTTTTCTTGCTGTTGGTCTGGCCTTTCTTGTTTAACTAGTTGTGGCTCACAAGAAGAGGAATTCGCTTCTGCGTTTCCCTTTATAGTTGTTTAAGCAAGGAAATGCTGTGTGCTTTAAGAAAGAAACTGAGGCATCCTAGGCACAGCAAGCCCTTTTTCTCTAGGAGAACTATCCTTTACATGATCCCAAGAGCTGAACAGACAAGCGCAGCTAAAAGACCCAACTGGGTACAAGAAGAGCAAGAAGCTGTGGCCAAAAAAGCTTGTTGCTAAACCCAGAAAGTTTTGAAGAATGCTGATGGCAAATTCTAATGTCACTGTCCCTGTGCTATTAAGAAGTCCTTTTCAGGTACTACTGACAACTGAGGCAGCGATCCCAACCAGGGAAAGACAATGGATCCACACCAGCAGAATCAAAGGACCTGTGAAGGAGCCTGAGGAGTGGACCGTCACATTTAAACCCGGTGATACCAAACTGACTCTTAGATAGGGACTGGGTGGTAATGAACTGGGAGGGCCCAAATGATCCAAGGAATGTACAAAGAATCACACCTAATTGGGAAACAAGGCCAAGTTTATATCAGTGGTTTCAAGAGCTGTCTGAACAAGTCCTGAGACATCTCAGATATTCACCTTGGAGAGGAATACTTCAACTTCAAGCAGGACAGTCAGGACTGTTTCGGTCAGAGAGTTCTCATATTCTGGCTTTAGCCTGTGACTTATACAAAGAAGAGGAGGAATTACAACTTCCACCCGTGCCATACCATATGCCCTGTTTGAGTCATCCTAATTACAGACTAGCTGGGTTAAATATAAATGTTTAAATTGTAGAAAAAAATTGGAATTGTATTTCACACAATCAATTCTCTTGTTGCAGGAAGTGTCAAGTACCATAATTATCCCCTATCCAGATAGAACTCAAAACAACTGAAATGAAAACTTTCATTGTAGATGAGAATTATTAGTGCCTGTTGAATGGGAAATAACTGAAGAAGAGTGAGAAACTACAGTTAAGGAGTGTCAAAAACTATTTGCTTGGAAATTAGCAAAAAGGAAGTGACAAGGAGAAGAGGGCAAGACTGGATTGGCCGCTCGCCACCGAGAAGATCAAATACACCTGCTGTGGGTAACAACCCCATAGGCATGGGAGTTGGGGGTATAAGCCATACCAGACCTCTGTTTTTCCTGTTTCTGTCACTCATCTTTTCCCTTTTGGGATACCAGCAAAACCGTGTCACAAATACTACCGAATGCATTACATAAAAAGAAACCAAAGTTCCTTTTTTATTACACACACGCATGTCAACAGTCACTGCTGTGTCCCATCCAAATTAAGTACCTGTATGCAAAACGGGGAAAAATATTGGATTGTTAGAAACTTAAGAAAAAGCTGCAATAGATTGGGAAGTGAATGTCCAAAAGGGGAGAGATGGATTTGTTTCATATTTGTCCTTAGGGGTGGAGTCCAAGATTTAGTAAAAGAACAATTAGTAAAAAAAAAGGTAAAACAAGCACAGCAATCTAACTCTGTATCAACCCAAATGAATATGCTGAATCGTATTATAAGACTCCAAGTAGTTGCAGAGATAATAACAGATATAACCAGTTGGGCATTGGAATTAAAAGCAAGTCTACAAAGCCAAACAAAAACCATAATGTATCAGAATAAGTTGGCTTTAGACTATCTATTGGCCAAAGAAGGGGGTGTGTGTAGAAAATTTAATATATCAGATGGTTGAAAATAGGTGACAATGAAGAAAAATAAACCAATGTACTAGTCCAAATTTAAGATGCAATGTTGAAAACTACCTGATGGGATAATGTATTGGGGATAGAATGGTAGAAGAAATTTGGCTTCTTCTTTTTATGTGCTATAATGAGTTTGATATTTCTTCCTTGTTTGAATCCTTGTTTTATTTAGCAAATTACCAAAGCATAAGAAATATTGCTCAAGCCAAATGATTTATGAAGAATGAGAGGGAGAATTGTTATAGATGCATATTATAGTCCTGGCTTTTTGCAAATATAAAAATGGATTCCATATGTGTGGTGTTAAAATAACTTTGCTAGAAACATATAGTTTTTTTTTCTGTTGCTAACTAAAACTTAGAAGTAGCTGAGATAGATATAGATATACATAAGTTAAATGTCTGCTTAGTTGGGATAATATCCAAGGAACGTATGATGAGGACCTGCTCCTGATATGCCAACTAACTCACTGCCTGAAGAAGACCCAAGAACTGGAGGTGGTGATAAGAATGGACTAAAACCACAGCCGAGAAAAAATATGCATGCTCTAAAAATGCACACCTGAGAAGGAGCCATGCTAAACAGTTCTTAGAACATGTAAACTAGTTTTGAGAAAAGTTTAAGTATGCAAAAGCTGATGGAATAGAGATGTCTATAAAAGGTATATCCCAAACTAGCAGGTGTGCCCTTGGCTGAGTGCCAAGATGCACTCGGGTTTAGATCTTTGCTTTATTGTCTTTGTCTCCTATTGTCCTTTATTAAACTTTTAAATTTTACCAGGAGAGTGAAGCATGATTCTCACAGTCTCGTCAGGCAGGTGCCCATTAGTGGCCATCCTGGCCACAGCCACCACGGAGCCACTGGGCTTAAAATCTCTGGTGACAGGAGGAAAAGTGCCTGCAAACCTTCAACTGGGCACCTGCCTCTTAAACTTTGGGGTTTTGACTCTTCCACACAATTCTGAGAATTGTCTAAGTTCACTTGAATACTGGAGAGATTTGTTGCTTGCAAAAAATCCTTCTGAGCATTCGGCTTCTGTCCCACCAAGGCCACAACACTGTCATCAGCACAGGAATTGATCTAAGGGGCGTGGACTGGGCTCCTGTTCCCTTCCACTGCCTTCAGGGGCAGCTTTCCCTCAGGAATCCCTGCAGATTTGGGCAATGTGTGCAAGGGCTCTGGGCTCTGGTTCCCCTCACCCACCTCACAGCAGATGCTCCCGTTGCTCCCAGCCTTGGCTTCCCAGCCGACACGGGCAGCCGAGGGCCCCAGCTCAGGGGACACAGCACAGCAGCAGGCCTGGGGTACACGGTGGGTGTGGAGAAGAAGATGGGAACCCCTTGAGCACTCAGGAGGAAGAGCAGCAGGAAGGAAAGGCTCGAAACCCTAAAGGAGAAGAGCAGACAGTCAGGAGAAGGTGACCCATGAGTACGGCAGGTTCATTCCGGGGAGCACTGCAGGCCAACCCTTCTCTTCCACTGGGAATTGCCCAGGCAGCAAAGACTCCTCAAGGCTCTTCTGGGGAGGTGACCAGAGCAGGATTTCACCTGGGACCTACATCCATGTTCCCCCACCAGAAGGAAGCTGGACATGCTGGGGAGGTGGGACAGAGCAAAGCCCCTGAAGGGCACCAAGGCCAAGTGCAGGTGCTGCCCCTGGGTCTGGGCAATTCCAGGCACAGACACAAGCTGGGAAGAGAATGGATTGAGAGCAGCCCTGAGGAGAAGGACTTGGGGGTGCTGATGGGTGAGAGGCTGTCCAGGGAACATCTGTGCTCTGGGGGCAGCAGACAAGGTGAGGAGGGGGCAGAGCCAGGGGAACAGCCCTGAAAATGGGGCAGCAGGGCCCGGTCCCACCGCTGCCCACATCACACAGCTGCTGCTGGGGGGAAGCTCAGGGCCCTGCAGAGGGGGGAGAAGCACAGCTGGGCTTGGATCCCAGCAGGCACTGAGCCCCCCAGCAGCTCCTGTGCTCCCACCAGCAGGATGGGGACAGGAGGGGGACAGCAGAAATAGGAAAAGCTGCTGGCTTCTGATAAGGGCAGGTCAGCAGCAGAACAAAGCTGGGCGTGTGCTGGCAGAGCTCAGGAGGGATGTCAGACACCAATTGTTTTCTTTGGGCACATGTCCAGCTGTTCCTGGGACAGCAGAGCCTCAGTGCAGGACGCCTGATCAGGATTGGAACTGGTTACTCAGGGTCACTGCTGGAGCTTGTCCACGTGAGCCACTTGTCCCAGCCTTGTTCCCCCACAAATTCTCTCCCACTGGAACACTGCCAGAGCTGGCTCAGTCTCAGGAGCAGAGGCTGCCCTGAACAACATTAACTCCAGCCCAGCCACACCCTGAACCTGCCCCCAGGCACCCTTGGCACTCCCTGCACGGCTTCCCAGTGCTGCAGGAATAGGGGAAAAGCCCCATGCGACTGTGTCAGTGCCCGCAGAGAGGCACTGAGCACATTCAGGGCATAACTCGGGACTGAGTTCCTCCTGGGAAGCAAAAGACGGAAGCAGCAAGGCTGGCAGCAGGACCTGCCATGAGAATGCCTGCACCCCGTTTCACAGGAACAGCCCCCCGAGAGTGTTTTCCGCAGCCCTGTCCCAGGGAAAGGGGCTCCGGGAACACCGCTGCCTTTGTGGGGCTGTCCCAGGGACCAGAGCGCTCTGGGTGGTGCCGCTTAGACGGCAAGAGAGGAGAATCCCACCCTCCCTGCATGGGCAGGAAAAGGAATGATCGCCCCGGCTCCTGCCTTCAGGGGAGCGCAGCCATCCGGCCCCAGCGCGGGGCTGGGGGTGCCCGGGCCGGGCAGGGTCGGCCCCGCCTGCGGGGAGCGTTTCCCGGCCGGAGGGGCACGGGCTGGCGGCAGGGAAGGGGCTCCGCTCAGGATCTGTGCCCAGCCAGCCCCACTGCCAGCCCCGCTGCCAGCTCTCGGGACAGCCTTTGCGCCCCTGCAGCCTTCACTGCGTTCCTCCATCCCCTGCATCCCTCCTCTTTCCCCCGCCGCTCCGCTCCCACTGCTCTGACCCCGGCCCCCTCCCAGCTCAGCCCCCGCAGCGCACACGGCTCCCCTGAGCTCCCCCAAAGCGGTGCCAGCAAAGGAGGCTTCCTGCAGCCCACGCTCGGAGCACACAGCGCTCGCCCGCGTCCCTCAGCCTCATCTTTTCCTACCCGGCCATCTCCCCAGCCCTGGCAAAGCACCGGGAACAGGAGGCAGGAGAGCAACAAGATCCCGCTCCCGGCTGCTCCCGGCTCCCAGCCCTGTAGCTCATTCACATCCCCATCCCCATCCCCATCCCCATCCCCATCCCCATCCCCATCCCCATCCCCATCCCCATCCCCATCCCCACCCCCATCCCCTACCTTCTCCCTCCGGTCCCGGCAGCTCCCGGGCTGGGAGAAGCCCATCCCAGCCCCTTTTTATGCAGCCCTGGCCATCCGGTGGGTGGGGGGGTTCCCATCGGTGTTCCAAATCCAGCAGGGTAATTCCTGGAAATCAGGCTTTTTACTGTAGCAGAGTGTGAAAGTGAAACCATCCTTTTGGAGGCACGTGACTCAACTACTGCTCAAATTCCACGTGGTTTGACTTGGCTCACAGACAACACTCGTCTGCTTCAGACCTCTGACCAATTGAGGAAAACGCCAATCACTTGGTTTTTTAAATTTTAAGGATTTAATAGTAATAAAATAGTTATAAAAATAATAACACAATTAGAGGAATAATAATTTAGACAATTTGGATTAAGACAATACGAGACAATACAAACAAAGAGTTACGGACGTCCGGGTACCTCTTTCTGGGCAGCACAAGCCCGAAAAAGGACACCCGTTAACAAAGGATTAACCCTTAAAAACAACAGCCTGTTGCATATTCATACACTTCATACATGATGCATAATTTCCATTCAAACACAGGATTCAGCCTGGTCATCCTCAACTTCTTCCTCCTAATCCTAACAGCGCCTTCAAGGTGGGAAGAAGTTCCGTTCTTCTGATAAGGGAGCAATAAATTCTTTTTCTCTGAAAGATTCAGGTGTCCTGTGGCTGCTGTCTCGCTGCAAGTCCTTTCTTTTAAAAAAGTACCCTACATAGAACAGTTTCTATTTTAACAATTTTTTATAACCTAAAACTATATTTAACACACTACTGAAGAGAATTAATACAGTGTTACTTTCTAACACAACACATATAATATTCATTTTAATATTTGCGAAAAGCCAATCACAAAACACGCATTTTTCACAATCCCCACTCTTATTCTTTTTAAATCATTTGGCTTGAGCAATATTTCTTGTCTACTTGCATCTTCTGGACTATGCCGGCAAAATAAAACAGAGGATTACACAAGGAAGAAATATCAAGACAGTTGAAAATTTTTAATTTCTTCTAATACATTCTCCCCCAGCTAGGTTTTAGCATTGTTTTCTAATTTGTGGACCGGTACCTGGGTTATTATATGTATATTTTTTTTTTTTCTTCTTTGATTCCTTTTGCTTGTTTCTAGAATGACTTTTCTGTGATCATCAATTCTCAACATTCTGATATATTAAACTTTCCACAAACACCCCCTTCTTTAACCAATAAATAGTCCAAAGCCAACCTATTCTGGTACACTACAGTTTTTATTTGGCTTAGCTGACTGGATATTAACTCTAATGTCTGGGCGACTTTATTTGCTATCATCTCTATAACTGCTTGGAGTCTTGTTATACGATTCAACATACAATTTGGGGTCAATACAGAGTTAAATTGCTATGCTGATTTTACCTTTTTGTTCACTATTTGTTTGGTTTTTTGGGGTTTTTTTTACCAAATCTTGAACCGTATCTTTAAGATTAAATGTAAAACAAATCCATCTCTCTCCTTTTGGACATTCAATTCCAAATCTATTACCACTTTTTCCTAAGTTTCTGGTAATCCAATAATTTTCTCTATTTTCCTACTGGTTCTTAATTTGGCCTGTTGACATAGGCGTGTGTAATAAAAGAGGAACTTTGGTTTCTTTCTCTGTGATGCTTTCTGTAGCATTTGTCACACAATCTTGCTGGTATCCCGAAAGGGATAAGACAACAAAGGAGTGCCAGAAACAGGAATAACAGAGGTCCAGTATGGCTTATACTCCCACCTCCCATGCCTGTGAGGTTGCAACCCACAGCAGTGTATTTGATCTTCTTGGTGGTGAATACAGAGGCCAATCTGGTCTTGCCCTCTATTTCCTTGTCACTTTCTCTTAACTAATTTCCAGGCAAATTGTTTTTGACACCTCTTAACTATGGTTTCCTACCATTCCTCAGGCACCTCTCATTCAACAGGCACTAATAATAATTCCCATCCATAAACCAAAGTTATTACTTTAACACTTCTTGCAATAAGAGCATAAATTTTGTGAACTACAATACAAATTATTCCCACAATTCAAGCATTCACTTATAACCCAGCTAGCATGTCCAATATTGGGATGAATCAAATAAAGTTTACAGTATGATACTGATGGAAGTAGTACTTCTCCTTCTTAACTGTACAATTCATGAGCTAAGATCAGAATACAAAAACAGTCTTGACCCCTCTGTCTGAAGTATTCTTCCCCAAGGAGATGTTTAATTCAGGCAGTGCTCGGAACCACTGATATAAGCATTGCCTCATTTCTTAATTAGGTGTTATTCTTTGTACCTTTCTTGGATCATTTGGCTTTCCCCAAACTATTACCACTCAGTCCCTATTGGGAAGTCAGTTTGGTATCACCTGGTTTAAATGTGATAGTCCATTCCTCAGGTTCCTTCAGGAGTCCTTTGAGTCTGCTGGCATGAATCCACCCTCTTTCTGTGATTTGGATTGTTGCTTCAGTAGTACCTGGAAAGGACTTCTTAATAGCATAGTAATAAAAGAAAGACAGTACTGCATTAACTTTTACCATTTGCTTTTCTTCCAAACTTTCTGGGTTTAGCTAAAAGCTTTCTCCACAGCAGCCTCTTCCTATATCCAGTTGTGCTAATAGCTGCAGAGGCAAATTCTTCTTTCTGTGAGTTACCGTTAGTTAAATAAGAAAGGCCAGGCTGATTTTAACACGAGATGTATCACATCTATTGCTTTTTACCTTTTGGGCAACATTAAATTGTTTGAGCCTTACAAACCCTTTCCTCAGGAAAAAAAAAAAAAAAAAACCTTCTTTTTAACAGCACACAAAACAAAACAAAAACCCTTCTTACTTAAGAAAAACAAACCACTTTGTGAGGTTTGGAGAGTCAGCAATCTCTGCTTTGATTTTATCTTTTAGTGCTAGCCCCCTCCCCCTCTTTTCACAGCCTTGCTGTCAATGCTGTTCTTCCCCCTTCCCTCACTGCTGCCATTTAGCTGCAGGGCCGAAGCAGGGGAGAACAGCCTCGGGCATGGGGACCGTGGGGACATGCCTTGGGTCTCTTTTGCCCCCTTTCTCTCTCTTCTTCTCTCTCTTTCTCTTTCTCTCTCTCTCTCTCTCTCTCCCCACTTACCGGGGCCGACGCTGCCATCCTAGACTCGGGACCCCGACAGTCTGGGAGCCACCCCGGCAGTTCTCCACTGAGCCAGCCCCACTCTTGGCCGGCAAACCTGTGTCATCTGCTCCCAGCACCGCTGCCGGGTCACCTCCATGGATCGGTCCCTGCCGCAGCCCCCGAGACCCTGCTGCTCGTAGGGAGCAGTCAGACACCTCCCAACCTTGACAACCCCAAAACTTGGCGTCCTCAGGTGCTCCTGACATTCTTTTTCTTTCTATAGTCAACTTATCCTCTTTTCCCTTCAAGGAGGGCCCGTTCTGCTGAACCCTTTCTGGACCCCAGTTTAGCACTGAATAACCTCCTAACAGCCATGTGTTAAGACACTTCCCTGCCTTTCATGCAAAAAACCTGCATTCACACTTCTGCTCTCTTCCAGCACCAAGATGCTATCATTCCACATTCCAACATCCCAGAGTTTGCTAACCACCCCCCTACTTTAACTTCTCCCTTTCTTCTCTCCTTACTTTTTTTCTTTAATTCAAGTCACCTCTGATGGTACAAGGTGTACCCGACTAATTTACTTCCAAAAGTAAGCTTACAACTTTCTTTTACTAGGATTGCAGTAGCTGTTATTACTTAAATACATACCGGCTAGCTGTGGCTTTACTGGATCTAACATCTTTGATATATAAGCTACTAGATATTTTTACTCTTCCTCACTCCTGAATTAAAATTTTATGAGCTACTCCATTTTCTGTATTTATGTATAGATGATAAAGGATTTTTCTAACAAGGGTAATCTTAAAGCTGGTACCTAGCCTAGTTTTAACTTCAGCTCTTAATTTAACAATATCTTCCTTGGTCTGTTTTATATCATCTCCCTCTGTCTATTTTTCATACACAAATTTTACTGCCTTTGTGTACCCCACAATCTGTAATCTATATTATTTCAATAATCTAATTAATTTTCTGATCTCCCTCTTTGAAGAGGGAGGGAAAAGGGATAAAATTCTTGCAATTCTCTCATGGTTGGGTTTCCGGCTACCTTTATTTATTAAGTGTCTAAGATATTTTACCTCCGGTTCTACCAATTACAGTTTCCCTTTTGATACCCTTAGTCCTTTTTTTTATTTTTCCCTGAGAAAATATAAAAGTTGTATAGTAGCCTCTCTCACTTCAACTTCAGCCTCCTTAGATAGTAAAAATCATCCACATGTTGGATAATTTGTATTCCAGGAGGAGTAGGGAAATCTTGTAGTATTGTTTCTAAAGCTTGCCCAAATAAGTTTGGGGATTTTGTAAACCCCTGTGGTAACTTTGTCTATCTTAATTGCTGCTTTCTCCCTTTTTTTTTTTTTTCTTTTTTTGGTTCCTCCCATTAGGAGGCAAAAATATCTCCCATCAAAATTTTAGTTTCATCCCTCAATTACCTTTAATGACCAGAACTGTAAAACTTTCTCCTTTTGCCCCTGTTACTTTCACCGTATGTTTGCTCACACTGTAGCCTTTTGGAATATTCAACTGGCAGGTTCTCTCTGCCCGTGTCTACTACAAATTCCAATCTTTATTCTTGGGGACCCGCTTTTAAAGTTATCACAGGCTCCAGATGGTATTGGTCCCCTAAAAGAATAGAGCTTATGACCTCCTGTCGTGGTTTGAGAGGAAATGAAGTTTTTTTTGGGATGGTGTGGTCACGCCAATCGGTGTTCAGATTTTAATATTGGCACCTGGTTTGTCCACTGAGGGCATGGATACGCCTCTGAGAACACAGGGGGTTAAAAGCTGTGAACTCCCAGGGGAAATTCTCTTTGGGTTCCGGTCTTGGAAGAGAGCAGACCTTCCCCTGCTCTGCTCCGAGCTGGGCAGGGGGGAGGGGAGCCATGCGGCTGGAGGGAGGTAGGCCAGGCCTGGGCCGAAGGGTGGAGGAGCATTGCACTGCGAGGGCTTCGGGCAGCCATCCCCCATTCCCCCCCGGAGGGAGAGAGAGAGAGCAGCCTGTGCCTGTGATAGCGCGGCTGGAGTGAAGGAGAAGGGAGGGGGTGCCCAGCAGGGCAGCCAGCCGTGGGAGTTCATGAACCAAACCGGCAGAGCCTGGGACTTTTAACCCTTCTTGGGACGATGGAAACCTTGCAAATGCTGATTCCTCCTGGAGTTGGTGAGATTGAGAGAAGTTGAGAAGAATTCTAGGTGGGAGGAGATGATGGAGAGGCTTTTGGCTGGACTTTTCTTGGATAGCTATGGACAGAACCCTTGAGTTCCTGTGACACAGAGACTGCATTCTAGGGGGAGGCAATGGCTCAGAGCCAGGAGAGTGCGGTGATGTGAAAGTGCGTGAATAGAGACGACGGGTGAGGAGAGTGGTGGTGGTGCCCTCCATCTTCGAAGAAGAAGAAGAAGAAGATGATCTCTGTTCGAGAGACCCCTCAGCCCCAGGGGGTGAAACATGGGAGGGATAGGTGTCCCAAAAGGAGAGGGACTGTGCTCTTTTTTGGAACTGGACAAAGCATCCTTAAAGGGAAAACCCCTAGAAGCAGCTCTGGTCCATGTGCAGTGGTGAGAGCACTGGACATGGAAGGAAGAGGTCACAATGGCAAAATGTTCTCCGGGCGGTGCCACACGTGACACGGAAACACGAGAAGTTTCGACTGATTCCTGGGTGAAGTCTGTGGTGCAAGAGGGACTCCTCTCTTCTCAAAGAATTGAGAATTGATTAGCTAAAGGGTGGTGATGGACTGAGAGCAAATTGATCTAAAGGGTGATAACGGAATTAGAAATTTGGTGGGGGGAGGAGGAAGAAATTTAGAAAGTTTTCATCCTGTGTTCTGTGTATTTTTCCTTGTAGTTTTAGGTTAATAAAGTTTTTTTTTTCTTTCAATCATAAGTTGGAGCCTGCTCTGCTCTGTCTCTGATCACATCTCACAGTAGATACCAGGAAAAGAGGTATTCTCATGGAAGCACTGGCATTGTGCCAGGCTCAAACCATGACACCTCCCTATTCCCCCTCTGTGCCC
The DNA here is from genome assembly GCF_027477595.1 of Haemorhous mexicanus. Classification (NCBI taxonomy): domain Eukaryota; kingdom Metazoa; phylum Chordata; class Aves; order Passeriformes; family Fringillidae; genus Haemorhous; species Haemorhous mexicanus. Next base: position 116,876,725 of record NC_082343.1, on the reverse strand, counting down.
ATCTCTTTAAAGATTTTCAGATCTTCCACTTGCTTAGGATCCTTTTCCTATCTCTCTTAAGTTTATCTATTTAGTTGGAGTTTCTTCTTTTCCCTCTAAAAAGCTGTCCCGTAATAACCTCTTCTTGCATTTCGCCTTTGATATGGTGTCTCGTTTATTCCCTTGATTATATAATTACAATAATTATTCATGTGTTTACTCCCCTCATTATTTTGACCCCACTCAGGAGGTACAGTTGGCATTTTGTCTTTTCTGGGGGTCCCTGCAGATTATCTTTCCCCCCCACCCCAAGCTTTTATTCCAGCTGCTCTGATTCGTTGCTTTTCTTCCTGAGAAAAATATTACTTTCATTGTAGACCGCACCTCCCCTAAAGTATAAATTTTTGGACCTAAAATTGGTCTAATTGCTCAGCTATGCCTATAGGATCCTCCCAATATCTCTTTTATTTATTTCTTAAAATTTCTGACCTCAGACCAAGTCAAAGGAGCATTTACAAACCCCGGTCCACCCCCTCCTATGGGAACCTCTCCTAATGGAAATAGACCAATCCCTTTATCCCATTCTTTTTGGATTTTTATTTTCTATAGCCTTTCTCCTGTGTTTTTAGGAAGAATCAGGAGAGGGTTTTCTTTTAACTGAACTTTTAGTGTTTCGATAAGGTGATTCCTTTAGAGAGTTTCCCTGACCATCCGCAGCTGAGGTTACCAAGGGAACGGAGCTCGGGGCAGGACGGGTGGGACTCGGCACAGCACCGAGTCTCGGTCCTCCGCAGGCGGGGTCTGCAGGCGGGATCGCCCGAGGGGTGTTCCGGGGCAGACCGAGCTGGAGCGTGGATAGCCCCCGCATGGCCAATGGTGGCTGATCCGGCAGAGGCAAAGCCGGCGAGAGACCCCGGCTGCAGCGGCGGCAGCCCACCAGAGTCAGGGCAGCCGGGGATGGGACAGACGGGGCAGACGGACTGTACCCGAGCACAGGGGTTGGGGGTGCAGCCGCGAGCGAGGGGGGAAACAAACGAGAATGGATGAGGTAATCTTTTGTTCCCAGCCTTTTTCTTTCTCCGTTTCTCTTTTATTACTCTTTAAAGATGTTATTGTCTTACAATCTCCCCCCCCCCCCCCCCCCCCCCCAGCATGTGGTATATTCCTTTTCTTCTGGATTAAACGGTTTTTTACAAATAAATCCAGAGCTTAACGAAGCTAAACTTCTGCTCGGAAACTTTGAAATGGTCGACGAACTAACTTCACGACCTTCTCATGTTGTTTTTCTCATCACCTTCTTATTTATCCTCTGGCAAATTGTACATTTTTCAGTTACTTGTTTTTCTACTCCAAAAATCCTAATGCACCCATAGTTCCTTAAAAAAAAAATCACACAAAGCCTAAGTATCCCACTGGGCTTTTTGATACATGTCTTTTACTGTTCCCTAGTAAGCATTTTATTATCTAATTGTCTTCCATCAAGATGTTTCCAATTTCCCCAATTTATTAATCACCTATCTTAATTCTTTCTTTTTTTTTTTTTTTCTCTGCTTCTCTAAACTTTGGAATTTCCAATTTTTCCTCATTTGGAGTTAATATTATCTCTTTCAGCTCTATTTTCTGCTGCATCTTAAGTTTCCTGATCTGCCAAAATATTTCCTCTTATTTCTAGGGTCTTTACCTTTTGGTGTCCCTTAATATGTACTATAGCCATCTCTCTTAGGTAATTTTCTTAAGGTATGTGCTGCTCTAAAGGCATATCTTGAATCAATATAACTCCTTTCTTTTGTGTTAGATATTCTAGTGCTCTTTTTAAAGTATATAATTCACAAGTCTTGAGCCTTCTAGTTTAATTGGTTAATTTCCCTTTTTTCATAGTTTGCATGTTTCTCTTATCAACTTCTGCATGCCCTGTATTTTGCAAGGAGTTGTATTTCTGTTTGCTAACCTAACTCCCAAAGGCCTATCTTGGGGTATCTCTTCTAGTATGCTTTTAGTCTCGCTTTTTCCCTGTATCCAACTTACTGGTTTTCTGTTCCATTTTCAAGATCTTATCTATTCATCCCCTGCCTCTGTTTCTCACTTTCACAACAGCTTAAACACCACTTTTCTTTCAATCACACCCAAAACAAACCTTTTCCCACACTACTTTTCAATACAATACACCTCCCTCCAAGGAGGGTAAAATGCACAATCCACATTACCCATACTTTCATTCATCTATTTTCACTCACTTTTATTTCTCATTCCCCTTCACACATTCCTTCACACCCTCAAGACACAAAGTGAAATCTTAGCACAAAAAATCATGGGTCTCTGTGGCCCCCCTCACTTTGGTGTTGGTCTCAAAGTCTCAATATCTCCAGGTCTCTTGGAAGGGCCCTGACTGGTCGCGAGGCTGTTTGTGTGTCACTCACACTCTTCAGCTACGGCTCCCCCACACGCCCAGGAAGCCAGCCTGGTGCACAGGTCACACAAACTCTTCAGCTAAAACCCCCACCTGTCCGAGGGAGACAGCCTGGTCTGCAGGTCACACACGCCCTTCGGCCACAGAGTCCCCACCTGCCCGAGGACACTAGCCTGATTTGCGGGTCCACTGCCCTCCCTTCCCACCCGCCTGGGAAGTTGAGGCTTTGTGTGTGACTCACTCTCACACACACAAGAAGACAACAATAAGGTACCTTTTACTTTCACATCACCTATTGCAAGTTTAGGTGCTTCTGGCCAGTCCCGGTGCTATTGGATATCCCTCCATCCTGCTGTGTTGTCCAACCCCAGATGCTCTCGGGTAATTTTTCCCTCAACCCTGCCGTGTTGTCCAACCCCAGATCCTCTTGGGTATCTTTCCCTCAATCCAGCTGTGTTGTCCAACCCCAGATGCTCTCGGGCATTTTCTGTCCCTTAACCCAGCGGTGTGGTACAACTACAGATGCTCTCAGGCATTTATTTGGCTGTGTTGTCCAACCCTGGATGTTCTTAGGGCAGTTTTTTTTATCCCTCAATCTAGCTGTGTTGTCCAACCCCGGATGCTGTTGGGCAAAATTTTCACCCCTCAATCTAGCTGTGTTGTCCAACCCTGGATGCTCTTGGGTATATCCTCACTCCGGCAGAATTCTGCTCAACCCTGCTCTTGGATGCTATTGGAAAGTAGATCCCTCAACCCAGCAGGTTTTTTTTTAGGGGCCCCTCCGGTCCCGTTTCCTAGTGGATTGGGCTAGGAAACCTTGCTCCCTACTTCCGAGGGGTCCAACCCCTCCCTGAGACCCAGTCCCAGTTACCCCGGGGGATTCTTTCACTCCTCTTATCACTCACTTTGTCTCTTTACTGGCCGCTTTTCTCGCGGAAAGTCGGAAACGCAGCATGGGAGACTCCGCACTCACTTGGCAGGTCTGGGACAACCAGCCCGCCTCTCATTCACACACATTCATCTCCCCCACGGCCCCCCCGAGAAATACTTACCAATCCCTTTTCCTTCCCGGGCACTACTAGTCTTAGGGGCCAATTACCGCGGTTTTGGGGAGCCTTTTTCCCTTCTCTTTGTTTTATTGTCTCCTTTTGTCCACCGACCGTAACCTGCGTCTGTCGGTCACCCCAGGGGAAATAGAGCGAGGCTGCCAAATCGGGCAGGGCGCGCCTCCCCACTCTGACTCTCCCAAAGCACCACCAGCGAGGTGTGTTAACCATCATCCTCTGCTACCAATTGTGAAAAACACCAGTCACTTGTTGTTTTTTTTTTAATTTTAGGGATTTAATAGTAATAAAATAGTTATAAAAATAATAACACAATTAGAGGAATAATAATTTAGTCAATTTGGATTAAGACAATACGAGACAATACAAACAAAGAGTTACGGACGTCCGGGTACCTCTTTCTGGGCAGCAGGAGCCCGAAAAAGGACACCTGTTAACAAAGGATTAACCCTTAAAAACAACAGCCTGTTGGATATTCATAAACTTCATACATGATGCATAAATAAATAAATTCCATTCAAACACAGGATTCGGCCTGGTCATCGTCAACTTCTTCCTCTGATTCCTGACAGCGCCTTCGAGGTGGGAAGAAGTTCGTTTCTTCTGATAAGGGAGCAATAAATTCTTTTTCTCTGAAAGATTCAGGTGTCCTGTGGCTGCTGTCTCACTGTGAGCCCTTTCTTTAAAAAAAGTATCTTACATAGCATAGTTTTTATTTTAACAATTTTTATAACCTAAAACTATATTTAACACACTACTGAAGAGAATTAATACAGTGTTACTTTCTAACACAACACATATAATATTCATTTTAATATTTGCGAAAAGCCAATCATAAAATACGCATTTTTCACAACTTATAATCCTTTCTTTAGAAAAATTATCTCACATAGCAGAGTTTCTAATTTAACATTTTTTATAACCTAAATCTGTATTTAACACGCTACTTGAGAGAATTAATACAGCACCACTTTCTAACACAACACATCTAATATTCATTTAAATATCCGCGAAAAGCCAATCCTAAAATTCACATTTTTCACAGGTTCGGGTTGCTGGTCCAGGGGGTCCTGGGTCCGACTGGCATCGTTTGCAGTCGGGGCGAGGAGTGACCGAGGTTCTCAGCGTCTCTGCCGGCTTCGGACCTCGGCCCTGCTGCCCAAACACCGCCCCGACCTCTCAGTTCGGCTTTGGCTCGTTTTTGGGGGGATTTTGCGGGATTTGGTGGCTAAATTTGCATGGCTCCTGAGGTCTCCTCCCCGTCCGGGGGGTGTCATCCCCTTGGCAGCAGGCGAGGGTGGCACTGAAAGAAGAATTCTCCACAACAGAGGGTTAATTTGGATACTCAACAGGTGATTGCAACATTTAACCAACAAAAGAGCTCTTGGCCGGCGATCAGTTCCCAGCTTAGTTTAAACTCTGCAACCCTTTTTTAAAAAAAAATGGATAACTCTGTTTTTACTCATAACAAGGGGGAAACTGAGGCACACCCCCCCCTCCCTCCCAACCTCTGACCCCCCCGAATTTCCCACTTCTTCCTGCCCCATTCCAGGGGAAAGTGAGGCACAGACGCCCCACATCCTGGGACCCCCCAAATTCCCGCTCCTTCCTGGAGCTGCGCGTTCCTCGGGGGAAACTGAGGCACAGCCACTCCCTACCCCCCCCCCCCCCCCCCATCTTGGAATCCCCCAAATTCCGGCTCCTTCCTGCAGCATTCCAGGGGAAACTGAGGCACAACCCCTCCCCCCCCCTTCCTTGGACCCCCCAAGTTCTTCCTACAACATTCTCGGGGAAACTGAGGCACAGGCCCCCACTCCAGTCCTGGGATCCCCCAAATTCCCACCCCGAATTTCTGGAGCTGCAATATTCCCGGGGAAACTGAGGCACGCCCCCCCCCTTCCCGTTCCCGGCGGGTCCCGCCCAGGCCATCCATCCGTCATTCCCGGAGAACAATGGGAACCGGGACAGCGGGCAGGGGGCGGGGCGGGGCCGGGACCGCCCCGGGCCCGCGGGGACTCTGATCCGGGATCGGGATCGGCACCGGGACCAGGATCGGGATCGGGATCGGGGACCCCCGGCCCGGCTGCGGACCCCGGAGCCGGTACGGGACACTCTGAGGGCTGCGGAATCCGGGACTGGGAGGGGGAATTCCGGGAATGTGGGGGGGGATCCCGGGAATGCGAGCGGGAGAGTCGGGGGCCTGCGGGATCCAGGGAATGGGAGCGGGACCCCAGGAATGCGGGGGGATCCCGGGAATGTGTGCGGGACACTCGGGGAGCTGCGGGAGCCCGGGAATGGGAGCGGGACCCCGGGAATGGGAGCGGGACCCCGGGAATTGTGTGCGGGACACTCGGGGAATCTGCGGGACCCCGGAATCGGAGCGGGACTCTCGGGGGTCTACGGGAACCCGGGAATGGGAGCGAGGTCCCGGGAATGCGTGCGGGATCCGGGAATGTGGGCGGATCCCGGGAATGGGAGGGGGAGACTCGGGGCCTGCGGGATCCAGGGAATGCGAGCGGGACCCCGGGAAGGTGGGCTGGATCCCGGGAATGCGTGCGGGACTCTTGGGGGGCTGGGGGACACCCGGAATGGGAGCGGGGCCCCGGGAATGCGAGCGGGAGAGTCGGGGGCTTGCGAGACCCCGGGAATGGGAACGGGACCCCGGGAAGGTGGGCTGGATCCCGGGAATGTGGCAGGATCCAGGGAATGCGAGCGGGACCCCGGGAAGGGGGCCTGAATCCCGGGAATGCGTGCGGGACTCTTGGGGGGCTGCGGGATCTAAGGAATGGGAGCGGGACCCCGGGGATAAGAGCGAGGTCCCGGGAATGCGAGCGGGATCCGGGAAGGGAACGGGACCCGGAATGGGAGCGGGACCCCGGGAATGGGAGCGGGATCCCGGGAATGGGAGCGGGACCCCGGGAAGGGAACGGAACCCCGGGAATGGGAGCGGGACCCCGGGAATGGGAGCGGAACCCCGGGAATGGGAGCGGGATCCGGGAAGGGAACGGGACCCGGAATGGGAGCGGGACCCCGGGAATGGGAGCGGGACCCCGGGAATGGGAGCGGGACCCCGGGAATGCGCGGGGGAGACCCCGGGATGGGGTCGGGCCGGGCCGGTCGCTCCCGGGTCGCGCTCCGCGGGGGCCCTGTCGGGCCATGTCGGGCCATGTCGGGACATGTCGGGCCATGTCGGGACATGTCGGGCCATGTCGGGCCGGGTTTTCCCAGCGTTTTGCGGGACTCGCCTTCTCCCGGGGTTCCTTTCCCCACCTGGATCCTGGGGGTCGCTGTCCCGATTTTGGGGGGGGTGGTGTCTCAGCCCCACAGAAAAGGGGGGAGGGGAAATTTGGGGCGCAGCGCGGGGATGGGGATGGGGCGGCCGTGCGAGGGGGTCACTCCCGGCTCTGCTCCCGCAGCTCCGGCCGATGCTGGGACATTCCCTGGGAAATTCCCTGGGATTGGAACACCCGCCGGGAATCACCGGAGCGGCAGCGGGGTCGGGGCGGTGACCTCGGTGGCCCCGGAAAGAGCCCGCACCTTCCTCCTCATCCTCCTCCTCCTCCTCGGCCACAATTTCCTCTTCCTCCCCCGGGCGCGGGACCGTTGGGCGGCCGCTGCTGGCACACGGCAGGGACATCCCGGCGCTGACGGAATTCCCGGGACACTCTTGGGACTGACAGAATTCCTGGGACGCTTTTGGGACTGAGAAAATTCCTGTGACACTTTTGGGACTGAGAAAATTCCCGGGACACTTTTGGGACACTCTTGGGACTGAGAAAATTCCCTGGACATCCCTGGGACATCCCCGGGACATTTTTGGAATTCCCGGGACACACTTGGGATTCCCGGGCCGCCGTCAGCAGCCCCGGCGAGGTGAGGAGGCCCCGTTCCTGTCCCGCTTTCCGGGGCCATGTTCTTCCTGCCCTGGGGGAGGAGGCGCTCGGAGCATCCCCCCGGAGCCGCCGGGGCCCGGCAGCCGCAGCCGGGGGAGTTTTCCACCCAGTCCCGGTACCGGAGGAGCTGGCAGGGATGGACCTGGCTGCGCAGGCAGGACGGGATGCAGCATTCCCGAGGAGGCGCTGACACCGGGAGAGACTCCGGGATAGCGGGAGAGGCGGGAGACGGGCCCGGGTGTGCGCAGGTGAACGGGAAAGAGCCGGGGAGCCTCCGGAACGGCGGAGCCCGGCAGGAGCAGCCGGAGGTGAGGAGCAGCACCAGCGGGATCCAAGCCCTCGGGAAGGACTTTGGGGACAAGGCCGGTGTCCCACGCCAAGCCAGGAACAAAGGGATGGATCGGCCTCGGCGTCGGGCCCCGCAACCACCCCGGGCTGGGAGCAGGGAGGGTGAGGTGGGAAAGGCCAGCGGGAATTCCCAGGGCCGGGACATGGACAGTGCCAGCCGGAATGGGAATGTGCCAAGGGAAGGGATGGATCAGCCCCTGCTCCTGCCCTCGTTCAGGGTTGTCAGCAGGGAGGGTGAGGAGGGAAAGCCCAGCGGGAATTCCCAGAGCCGGGAGAAGGACACTGCTACTGCCACTCGGAATGGGAATGTGCCGGGGAAAGGGATGGATCGGCCTCGGCGTCGGGCCCCACTCCCACCCCGGGCTGGGAAATGTGAGAATGAGGAGGGAGAGCCCGGCAGCAATTCCCAGAGCCGAGAGAGGGGCACTGCCACTGCCTTCCAGAATGGGAATGTGCCGAGGGAAGGGACGGATCAGCCTCGGTCCCCGCCCCCACTCCCACCCCGGGCTGGGAAATGTGAGGATGAGGAGGGAGAGCCCGGCAGCAATTCCCAGAGCTGGGGGAGGGTCATGGACAAGGACAGTGCTACTGCCCTCCGGAATGGGAATGTGCCAGGGGAAGGGATGGATCAGCCCGTGTGTGTGCCCACAGTCTGGGTTAGCAGCAGGGAGGGTGAGGAGGGAAAGCCCAGTGGGAATTCCCAGAGCCAGGACACGGACAGTGCCACCCAGAATGGGAATGTGCCGAGGGAAGGGATGGATCAGCCCGTGTGCGTGCCCACAGTCTGGGTTATCAGCAGGGAGGGTGAGGAGGGAGAGCCCAGCAGCCATTCCTGGAGCCGGGACACCTGGAATGGGAATGTGCCGAGGGAAGGGATGGATCAGCCCGTGTGTGTGCCCACAGTCTGGGTTAGCAGCAGTGAGGGTGAGGAGGGAAAGCCCAGCAGGAATTCCCAGAGCCGGGACACCTGGAATGGGAATGTGCCAAGGGAAGGGATGGATGAGCCCGTGTGCGTGCCCACAGTCTGGGTTATCAGCAGGGAGGGTGAGGAGGGAGAGCCCAGCAGCCATTCCCGGAGCCGGGGGAGGGACATGGACGCTGCCACCACCCCCGGAAGGGACGGACGGACGGAGCCTCCGTCGGGAGAGGAGCGCAGGGAGTGGCTCTGGCAGAGGCTGCGCAGGCTGGGAGAGGACATGGAGGGCTGGGAAGGGAGGCCCACGGCGGAGCTGGCGGCCGGGCTGGCGCGGCGCATCGCGGGAACGCCCCCCGGCAGCTACCCCACGGAGCTGGGGACCGACAGCGCCCGGCGGGAGCGGGGCTCCAGAGCCAGCCCGGACCGCGGCGATCCCGGCAGGATTTACCGGAGCCTCCTCAGAATGCTGAGGGCCAGCGGGAGCACCGAGAGCACGGAGGAGGACTCGGACTTGGGCCTGGGCTCGGGCTCAGATCGGGAGCAGAGCTCAAGGGCCAGCCCAGGTCGTGACATTCCCAGCGTGAATTACGGGAGGCTCCTCAGAATGCTGAGGGCCAGCGGGAGCGCTGAGAGTGCAGAGGAGGACTCAGGCTTGGGCTGGGAGCAGAGCTCTGGAGCCAGCCCGGACCACAGCACTCCCGGCAGGAATTACGGGCGCTTTATCGGAATGCTGAGGGCCAGCAGGAGCACCGAGAGCACAGAGGAGGACTCGGAGCAGGAGCAGCAGGAGCAGGCCGCCGTGAACGTCGGCCGCAAGTGGGATCCCAACCGCCTGGACTGGCGATTCCAGGAGGTGTGGGCGCGCTCCTGGCTGGACTGCGGGCGGGTGGCCAAGGAGGAGAAGCTGGACGGGGACCCGGTGCCCTTCCAGCGGCAACGCCGGCTGCGCCCGCACGAGGAGAAGCAGGTGGCGGAGCTGCTGGAGGAGTACCTGCGGGAGCGAATCGTGGTGAAGGGCACCTCCGAATCCAACAATTCCTTGATTCTCTACCAAAAACCGCATGGGCGCGGCGCCCGCCTGACCCTGGACTGCGCCGCCCTCAACGCCACCACTCCCGTGGAGCCCCAGGAGCGGCTGGACCGGGATGAGATCCTGACCTCCGTCAGCCCCCGGAGCCGCTTCTTCTCCGTGCTGGATTTGTCCAACGCCTGCCTCGCCATCCCGCTAGCCCCCAGCTGCTGGGGCCGCTTCGCCTTCACCTTCCGGGGCCAGCAGTTCCTGTTCACGCGGCTGCCGCCCCGGTTCCACGGCACCAGCTCCATCCTGCAGCGCCGCGTGGCTGCCATGCTGGCCGAGCTGGAGCCCGGCGCCGCCCGCGGCGTCTTCCACTACTTCGACGACATCCTGATCACCGGGAAGTGGCGGCGGCAGGTGCGGTACCGGACCCGCCGTGTGCTGGAGCTGATCCGAAAGACCGGCTTCAAAGTGAACCGGGACAAGGCGCAGCTGGTGCAGCCCGAGGTGAATTACCTGGGCCTGACCCTCTGCGCCTCGGGGCGCCGCGTGCCCCAGGAGAAGCTGCTGCAGATCTGCGGGGACTGCGACGCCGCCGGGCCCTGGGATCCCAGCCGGCTCCGCTCCGTCCTCGGCAAGTTCAACAATTTGAAGGAATTCATCCCCGACTATTTGGAGCTGGCGCTGCCGCTTCAGAGGCTGCCGGCGCCGGGGAAGTGGGAATGGGAGCAGGAGCGGGAGTGGCAGCGGAGATGGGAACGGGAACGGGGCTGGGAGCAGCTGCAGCGGCTGAAGGAGGCTCTGAAGGCGGCGCCCGCCCTGCTCTTCCCGAATAAATCCCGGCCCTTCGTGATCCGGCTGTCGGTGCACGAGCAGACGGTGGGAGCCGTGCTGCTGCAGGAGAAGGAGGGGACGCTGCGCCCGGTGCGACACTGGTCCAGCAGGCTCAGCGGCCAGCGCTGGGCCCCGCGGGACACCTGGTGCCTGGCGGCTGTCTGGGCTGTCCAGGCCTTCCAGAAACTCACGGGGCCGGCTCCCATCCTCATCCGGGGGCCCGCCGGGCGTTGCCTGCTCCGGGGCGAGCTGCTGCTCAATGGCGACTCCGGTGACCCCAAGCTCCCGGAGCAATGGAGGCTGCTGGTGACCACCAAGGGCCCAGAGCTGCAGGAATCCCAAACCGTGTCGATCCCGCTGGCCCCGCGGCTCACGCAGCTGCCTCCCAATGTTCCCAACGCCAACGTCTGGTTCCTGGCCGTGGAGAGGGGATGGTCCGGACAACCGTCCGTGGCCTTTGCCGCCGCCAGCCTGGAGGAGCGGTGGCTGCTGGGGCTGCGGCAGGGCCCCGAGGAGGAGGAGGCGGCGCTGGAGGCGCTGTGGGAGCTGCTGGAGAAGCACCGGAGCTGCCACCCGCTGTTCCTCTATTCCAGCTGCCCCAGGCTGGCGGCGAGGCTGCGGCGGCCGGAGCCGGACTGGCGCTGCGGCGACGCCGCGGGGCCCAAGGTGCTGCGGTGGCTCCGCTCCTTCCCGGGAATGCTGCATATCCGCCAGGTGGGAACGCGCGGCAACGCGGCGCCGGAGGAGAGGAGATGGATGTGGATGGTGACCGCCAGAGCCAGGGATGTGAGAGCCAGGGCTGTGGCCGAGAATTCCGCGGGCATCTGGAAAGTCTGGGAGCCGTCGGCATCCGAGCGGCAGGAGATCGTGGCGCAGTGCCACCGCCACGACGGCGTGGCGGGCGCGCTGCTCCGCGTGCAGAACGTGCAGCCCTGGGCGAACGACGGCGAGGACGTGACCCGCTGGGTGCGGCGCTGCCCCGAGTGCCGGGACGGCGATCCCGACCCGGCCCCGCAGCGGGATCCCTGGTCCCGGCTGCGGATCAGCCTCTCCTCGGCGCTGCCGGCGAGCCCCGAGGGGTTCCGGGCGCTGCTGCTGGTGCAGGACGAGCTGTCGGGCTGGCTGGACGCCCTCCCGCTGCGGCAGCCGGGCCAGCCCGAGGTGTGCCGGGCGCTGCTGCGGGAGGTGTTTGGGCGCTTCGGGAAGGTGGAGGCGGTGCTGCTGGAGCCCCAGCCCGCCTGGCTCTGGGAGCTGCTGCAGCGCCCGCCCCTCCTGGCCCACTGGGGCCGCCTGGAGCCCGCCGGGCCGGCCGAGGCGGCGGCGGCGCAGGGCGCGGTCCGGGTGGCGCGGGCGCTCGGGGACGGCTGGGCGGCGGCGCTGCCGCTGATCCGGGCGGGGATGGCGGCACAGTGGGTGCGGGAGGAGGAGCTGGGCGCGCTGCTCCGCGTGCCCGGGCTGCCGCTGGAAGTGTGCCGGGAATGCCCCGGGGGTGGGAACGGGGACGGGAAGGAGAACGAGATCTCGTGGCTGCGCTCGATGGAGATTCGGCCAGGATTCCGGCACTGGGTGCAGAATGCGCTCTGGTAGGAGCTGGGATCGGGATCGGGAACCAAGATCTGGGATCAGGAGTGGGAGCTGGGATTGGGATCTGGGATAGGGAACCGAGAGCTGGGATTGGGATCTGGGAGCTGGGATTGGGGTCTGGGATTGGGATCCAGGATCATGATTGGGAGCCAAGATCCGAGAGCTGGGATTGGGATCTGGGAGCTGGGATTGGGAGCTGGGAGCCAGGATTGGGGTCTGAGATTGAGATCCAGGATCAGGATTGGGAGCCAAGATCCGGGAGCTGGGATTGGGATCTGGGAGCTGGGATTGGGATGTGGGAGCTGGGAGCCGGGATTGGGGTCTGGGATTGAGATCCAGGATCAGGATTGGGAGCCAAGATCCGGGAGCTGGGATTGGGATCTGGGAGCTGGGAGCCAGGATTGGGATCTGGGATTGAGATCCAGGATCGGGATTGGGAGCCAAGATCCAGGAGCTGGGATTGGGATCCTAGAGCCAGGATCTGGAAGTTGGGATCCGGGATTGGGATCCAGGAGCCAGGATCAGGATGTGAGAGCCAGAATTGGGATCTGGGATCGGGATGTGGGATCAGGATCAGGATCCAGGATTGAGATCTGGGAACTGGGATTTGGGTTCCAGGAGCCAGAATTGGGATCTGGGACCAGGATCTGGATCTGAGGTCCGGGATCAGGATCCAAGAGCCAGAATTGGGATCTGGGAACTGGGATTTGGGTTCCAGGAGCCGGAATTGAGATCTGGGATCAGGATCAGAATCCAGGATTGAGATCTGGGATTGAGATTTGGGATTGGGGATCTGGGATCGGGACGTGCTGGACCCAGGCCGCACTGTGAGCCTGCTGGGTCCCAGCTCGGTCTAAGGGGGGGGTTAGGCTGGACCAGGAGATCTGGGTGGCACTCGGGCTGGGTTTAGGCTGGAAGAGAGCTTTGGGTGGGCCTGGGAGGGCTTTTAGGCTGGACCAGGAGAGCTTCTAGGCCTGGTGAGGGTTTTAGGCAGGACTGAGAGGTTTTTAGGTGGGGCTGGGGCTGATGGGCAGGACTGAGCAGAGTTCTAGGCCTGGGAGGGGTTTTAGACAAGACTGGCGTTCTTTTAAGCAGGACTGGGAGGGGTTTTTAGGTGGGATTTGGGACCTTTTAGGACTGGTGAAGATTTAAGTCAGGACTGAGGGACTTTTAGGCCAGGGAGAGCTTTTAGGTGGGGCTGAGCCAGGTTTTAGGCTTGGGAGAGCTTTTAGGCTGGACTGAGGAGCTTTTAGGCTGGATTTGGGACCTTTTAGAACTGCTGAAGCTTTTAGGCTGGGCTGGGACAGGTTTTAGGCTGGGCTGGGACAGGTTTTAGGCTGGATTTGGGACTTCTTAGAACTGCTGAAGCTTTAAGTCAGGACTGGGGCCCGTTTAGGCCTGGGAGAGATTTCAGGCTGGACTAAGCCTGGCTCAGCCTCCTGCTCCATCCCCGGAATGTTTCTTGTGGAATGTTTCCCCAGGAATGTTTTCCCTCTGTTTCTGCCTGTCGTTGCCTTCATTAAAACCGAGTTTAAACTCCAGCCTTGGCTTTTCCTGCTCCTCCCGTCCCATTCCCGCCGGCTCTTGGCAGGAGGGGGTTAAATCCTTGGAGAAAAGCGGGAAAATTCCAGTTTGAATTCCAATTAAATTCCCAGCTTGAATCCCAGTTAAATTCCCAATTGGAATCCCAGTTAAATTTCCAGTTTGAATTCCAATTAAATTCCCAGTTTGAATTCCAATTAAAATCCCAGTTTGAATTCCAATTAAATTCCCAATTCGAATCCCAATTAAATTCCCAGTTTGAATCTCAATTAAATTCCCAATTTGAATCCCAGTTAAATTTCCAGTTTGAATTCCAGATAAATTCCCATTTTGAATTCCAATTAAATTCCCAATTTGAATCCCAATTAAATTCCCAGTTTGAATTTCAGGTAAATTCCCAATTGGAATTCCAGTTAAAATTCCAACTGAAATTCCAATTAGATTCCCAATTTGAATCCCAGTTAAAATCCCAGTTTGAATTCCAATTAGATTCCCAATTTGAATTCCAGTTAAAATCCCAATTTGAATTCCAATTAAATTCCCAGTTTGAATCCCAATTAAATTCCCAGCTTGAATCCCAATTAAATTCCTAATTTGAATCCCAGTTAAAATCCCAGTTTGAATTCCAATTAAATTCCCAATCTGAATTCCATTTAAAGTCCCAATTTGAATTCCAATTAAAATTCCAGTTTGAATCCCAATTAAATTCCCAATTGGAATTCCAGTTAAATTCCCAATTTGAATCCCAATTAAATTCCCAATTTGAATTCCAGTTAAAATTCCAGTTTGAATTCCAATTAAATTCCCAGTTTGAATCCCAGTTAAAATCCCAGTTTGAATTCCAATTAGATTCCCAAATCGAGTCCCAGTTTGAATTTTTCCAGGGACTTTTCCCGAGGCTCCTTCCGAAGGTTCCGGATCCTCCTTTCCCGTTTTTCCCCCTTCAGGCTCCCCGAGCCCCTCCGAGCCCTAAAACCCCAGAATTCTGGAAAAACTGGGGTGGGAAAAGAGCCCGGAAGGGTCAAACTCCCAGGAATCCCAAACTGGGATCCACCAGCTGGGAAATCCCAGAGCGGGGATTTGGGATCAGCTCCAGGGGCTGGGAATTCCCAGGGATGGGGAGGGGGAAGATCCTGGGATCCCCAAAATCCGGGAATGAGTGAGGCCCCAGCCTGAGGGGGGCTCTGCTCCTCCCAATTCCCAGGATTTTTTAATTCCCTGACGGGGATGGGGGGCTGAGGGACCTCGGGATGTCCCCGATCCCATGGGAATCCCAGCCCTGCCCCGGGATCACCGGATCCACCCAGGATCCAGGAGGAACCCGGCCCCAGATCCCTGTCCCAGGAATCCAATCCCAGACCAGGAATCCCATCCCAGATCCCTGTCCCAGATCCAGGAATCCCATTCCAAACCCAGGAATCCCATCCCAGATCCCTGTCCCAGATCCAGGAGTCCAATCCCAAACCCAGGAATCCCATCTTGGACCCAT
Organism: Haemorhous mexicanus; assembly: GCF_027477595.1. Taxonomy (NCBI): domain Eukaryota; kingdom Metazoa; phylum Chordata; class Aves; order Passeriformes; family Fringillidae; genus Haemorhous; species Haemorhous mexicanus. Next base: position 116,861,654 of record NC_082343.1, on the reverse strand, counting down.
TTCCCACATGGGATCCCCAGATCCACATTCCCAAATCCAGGGGCCATTCCCAGCATCCCCATTTTCCAATGCCTGCCCCAATCCAGGGATCAGACCCCAAACCCATTCCCTGCCCCAAATCCAGGGATCAGACCCCAAACCCATCCCCTATTCCCATCCCAAATCCAGGGATCAGACCCCAAACCCAGCCCCTATTCCCACCCCAAATCCAGCGATCAGATCCCAAATCCAGGGATCAGATCCCAAACCCATCCCCCATTCCCATCCCAAATCCAGGGATCAAATCCCAAACCCATCCCTGATTCCTGCCCCAAATCCAGCAATCAGATCCCAAACCCATCCCTGATTCCTGCCCCAAATCCAGGGATCAGACCCCAAACCCATCCCCCATTCCCGCCCCAAATCCAGGGATCAGACCCCAAACCCATCCCCCATTCCCTGCCCCAAATCCAGGGATCAGATCCCAAACCCAGCCCTGCCCCAAATCCAGGGATCAGATCCCAGACCCATCCCCCATTCCCATCCCAAATCCAGGGATCAGACCCCAAACCCATCCCCCATTCCCACCCCAAATCCAGGGATCAGATCCCAAACCCATCCCCCATTCCCCACCCCAAATCCAGCGATCAGATCCCAAACCCATCCCCCATCCCTGCCCCAAATCCAGGGATCAGATCCCAAACCCATCCCCCATTCCCATCCCAAATCCAGGGATCAGACCCCAAACCCATCCCCCATTCCCACCCCAAATCCAGGGATCAGATCCCAAACCCATCCCCCATTCCCACCCCAAATCCAAGGATCAGATCCCAAACCCATTCCCTATTCCCGCCCCAAATCCCAGCCCCGTTCCCAATCCCATTCCCGGATCCCGCCCATTTCCCCTCCTTGGGGGCGGGCTCGGGCTCGGCCGCTCCTTTTCCATCCCCGATCCCAAATCCCGGTTTTTAGTGGCTGCTGTCCAGCCCGGCCGGGGCGCGCTCCTCCCGCTCTTCCTGCTTTTCCCACTTTTCCCTCTTTTCCAGCTTTTCCCTCTTTTCCCGTTTCTCCTGCTTTTCCCTCTGCTCCCTCCATTCCCGCTATCCCCGTTTTCCCCACTTTTCCCGTTCTTCCCAGCTTTCCCGTTTTTCCCGCTGTTCCAGTTTTTCCGGTTTTTCCCCGTTTTCCCTGCTTTTCCCGCTCTATCCCGCCGGGAATTCCGCGCGCTCCCCCCGGGGCGGTTTGGGGGCCGCGGGGCCGGCGCCGCTCCCGGAACTCCTCCGGGCGGGGAATTCCGGGAATTCGGGCGCTGAGCCCGGCCTGGGGGCGATGCGAGGTGAGCAGCCAAAATCCCGCTGGGAGGGGATCCCAAAAATTCCACCCGGGGAATATTCCAAAATTCCACCTGGGGAGAATCCCAAAATCCCGCTGGGAGGGGATCCCAAAATCCCGCTGGGGGAGAATCCCAAAATCCCAAATCTCCTCCCCCAAAATTGGAGGGAATCCCAAAATCCCACTGGGGGGAGAATCCCGAAAATCCCACCTGGGGAGAATCCCAAAATCCCACTGGGAGGGGAATCCCAAAATCCCACTGAGGGGAGAATCCCAAAATTCCACCCGGGAGAATCCCAAAATCCCAAATCCCCTCCCCCAATATTGGAGGGAATCCCAAAATCCCAGTGGGGTGGAATCCCAAAATCCCAGTGGGGGGGGAATCCCAAAATCCCAGTAGGGGAGAATCCCAAAATCCCACTGGGGGGAGAATCCCAAAATCCCACCCAGGAGAATCCCAAAGTCCCAAATCCCCTCCCCCAAAATTGGAGGGAATCCCAAAATCCCAGTGGGGTGGAATCCCAAAATCCCACTGGGGAGAATCCCAAAATCCCACTCGGAGGGGATCCCAAAAAACCCACCTGGAGGAATCCCAAAACCCCACATGGGAATCCCAAAATCCTATCGGGGTTGGGGGGGGGGGATCCCAAAACCCACTTGGAGGAATCCCAGAAATCCATCGTGGAAAAGGAGATTCCAAAATCCCACCTGGGGGGAATCCCAAAACCCACCCGGGATATCCCAAAAATCCATGGGGGGGACGGATCCAGGATCTCAGGGATCCCTGGAATGGCATTTGGGCTCTCAGGGATGACTGGAACAGGATTTGGGATCTCAGGGATCCTCAGGACAGGCTCTAGGCTCGCAAGGATCCCTGGGATGGGATTTGGGATCTCAGGGATCCCCGGGATAGGATTTGGGCTCTCAGGGATCCCAGGATGGGGTTTGGGATCTGAGGGATATTTGGAATGGGATCCAGGGATCCCTGGGATTGGATTTGGGATCCCAGGGATCCAGGACGGGATCCGGTGGCCCTGACCCCGCTCTCTGTGCCCGCAGAGGCCGCGGCAGCCGAGGAGGAGGAGGAGGAGGAGGAGGAGGCGCGGCCGCCCTTCGGCCCCGTGGTGGGCGGTGAGCGCGGGATCGGGATCGGGGATCGGGATCGGGATCGGGGTTTGGGATCCGGGCAGGCAGGAGCGGCCCCATCCCAACGCCGGGATCCCTTCCAGGCCGGGCCCGGCGCCGGCCCCGGTGCCGCGGGGATCCCGGGCTGGGCGCGGCCGTGCGGATCCTGTTCGGGATGGCTGCGGTGATCCTGGCGGCCGTGGCCACACTGGGAACTCTGGGTGAGCAGGATCGGGAACGGGATCGGGATCGGGATTGGGGTTGGGAGTGGTGTTGGGACTGGGGTCAGGATTGGGGTCGGGATTGGGGTCAAAATTGGGATTGGGATCAGGATCCTGTTCGGGATGGGATTGGGGTCAGGATTGGGGTCGAGTTTGGGATTGGGGTCAGGATCGTGTTTGGGATGGTTCAGATGATCCTGGTGGGCGTGGCCACGCTGGGAATGCTGGGTGAGCGGGATCAGGGTCGGGATTGGGATCGGGATCGGGGTTGGGATTGGGATTGCAGATTCTGTTCGGGATGGCTGGGCTGATCCTGGCAGCCATGGCCACGCTGGGTGAGCGGGATCGGGATCGGGATCGGGATTGGGATTGGGATTGGGAATGTGATCCTGTTCAGGCTGATCCTGGCCTCCGTGGCCACGCTGGGTGAGCGGGATTGGGATCGGGATCAGGATTGGGACTGGGGATTGGTAATGCGATTGGGATTGGGATTGGGATCGGGATCCTGTTCAGGCTGATCCTGGCTGCCGTGGCCATGCTGGGAATGCTGGGTGAGCGGGATCGGGGTTGGAATCGGGATTGGGGTTGGGATTGGGGTTGGAGTTGGGATCAGGATTGCAGATCCTGTTTGGGATGGCCGGGATCCTGGCGGGATTGGGATCGGGATCCTGTTAAGGCTGATCCTGGCTTCCATGGCCACGCTGGGAATGCTGGGTGAGGGGGATCGGGATCGGGATTGGGGTCGGAATCAGGGTTGGGATAGGATTGCAGTTGGGATTGGAATTGGGATTGGGGTTGGGATCAGGATCAGGATTGGGCTGATCCTGGCGGCCGTGGCCACGCTGGGTGAGCGGGATTGAGATCGGGATTGAGGTTGGGATCGGGATCAGGGTCAGGATCGGGATCAGGGTCGGAATTGGGGTCGGGATCGGGATCAGGGTCAGGATTGGGATCAGGGTCAGGGTCAGAATTGGGATTGGGATCAGGGTCGGGATTGGGATTACGCTCAGGGCAGTGGTCCAGCAGCCCCTGGGATCCTTCGGGAATTATCCGAGGAGTGGGGGATGGATCCATTGTCACTGCAGGAATCACCTGGACGGGAGATCCCAGAGATTCCCAGGGGGATCCCGCATTCCCAAGAGATGGAATTCCCGAGGGGGTTGGATCCCAGCAATTCCCGGAGTGATCCCCAGGGATCTCCCATTCCCAAGGGATCAGTCCTGGCAGATCTCTGGCAGATCCCAGCCCCCTGGGAATGCTCATCCCAACATTCCCGAATTCCCGGGCAGTGTTCCGGAGGGTCGATTCCATCTCCCGGGAGATCAGCTCCGCCCAGGCCTTCTACGAGCAGAGGATCCTCTCCCTGCAGGAGGAGCTCCAGGCACTGGGTGAGCTTTTCCAGGGATTCCCTTTTTCCAGGGATTCCTCCCTTTTCCCAGGGATTCCCCTTTCCCAGGGATTCCCCGCCTTTTCCAGCTCCTGGCTTTTTTTTTTCCCCAGGATTTTGGGCAGATCCCGAGGGTGGGGCTTGGGAGGAGATCTCCCGGTGCCCAGCTCCAGGGTCATGGAATCTGGGAATCCTGGAATTCCCAAAGATTTGGGTGGGATCAGGCTGGAATTGTCCCAGTGCCCATCGCGGGTGGGAAGGGATTTGGGATCAGGCTGGAATTTCCCCAGTGCCCATTTCTGGGAACATGGAATTCCCAAGGATTTGGGTGGGAAGGGATTTGGGATCAGGCTGGAATTTCCCCAGTGCCCATTTCTGGAATTCTGGAATTCCCAAGGATTTGGGTGGGAAGGGATTTGGGATCAGGCTGGAATTTCCCCAGTGCCCATTTCTGGGAACATGGAATCCTGGAATTCCGGAATTCCCAAGGATTTGGGTGGGAAGGGCCCTCCAGGCTCCATCCCGGGGCCCTTCCCAAGCCGAGGCTGCTCCAGTTCCTGTCCGGCCCAGCCTGGAGCGGGATCCGGGCATGGAGCGGGAATGGGAGCGCTCCGGGATCGGGAATGGGGCCAGGATAACACCGGGATAACAACGGGATAATGATGGGATAACTACGGGATAATAACGGGGTAGAAATGGGATAGCAAGGGGATAACAATGGAATAACAACGGGATAATGCCAGGATAAAGCTGGGATAACGATGGGATAACATAGGAATAACAACCGGATAGCAATGGGATAACAGCGGGAAAATGGGATAACGGGATAGGGGGATAAGAGGATAACGGGATAACAATGGGATAAAAATGGGATAACAACGGGATAACAACGGGATAACAATGGGATAATGATGGGATAGCAACGGGATAACAATGGGATAGTGATGGGATAACAACAGAATAACAACGGGATAACAACGGGATAATGATGGGATAATGGGGATAACAACAGGATAACAACGGGATAATAGCGGGAAAATGGGATAACAGGATAGTGGGATAACAACGGGATAACGATGGGATAATGATGGGATAACAATGGGATAAGGACAGGATAACGAGGGGATAGCAATGGGATAAGAGCAGGATAATGATGGGATAATGAGGATAACACCAGGATAATGGGGATAACAACGGGCTAACAACGGGATAACAGTGGGAAAATGGGATAACAGGATAGGGGGATAACAGGAAAACGGGCTAACAATGGGATAACGATGGGATAACAGTGGGAAAATGGGATAATGGGATAGGGGGATTACAATGGGATAATGGGATAACAACAGGATAACAACGGGATAACAATGGGATAACAACAGGATAATGGGATAATGGGGATAACAATGGGATAACAACAGGATAACAACAGAATAACAAAGGGATAACAATGGGATAATGACGGGATAATGGGACAACAGGACAGGGGGATAACAACGGGATAATAGGGATAACAGGGTAATGAGATAACGGGATTGCAGGATAAGGGGATAAGGGGATAGCAGGGTAACGGGATAACGGGGTTGTGGGATAACGGGATAGCAGGAGAGTGGGATAACGGGATAACAATGGCAATATGGGTTAACAACGGGATAACGGGATATGGGGGAAAAGGATAACGGTATAACGGGATAGCAGGATAATGGGGTCACAGGGTAATGGGATAGAGAGGAAAATGGGGTAACGGGATACTGGGGCACCGGGATATTGGGATAACGCCCGGATCCTGTCCCCGGCTCAGGCGGGAGCAGCTCCGGGAACGGCTCCGTGTCCTGGGACGCGGCGGCGCTGGGCCGGGAGCTCTCGGAGCTGCGGCGGGAGCTCTCGGAGCTCCAGGAGACGCTCCAGGAGCAGGAATTCCTCCTGGAGCGAACCTCCCGGAGCCAGGCCCGCCTGGCCAGCGCCGGCTCCGACATCTCCGCGGGGCTGGAGAGCTGCTCCGAATCCCTCGGGAGCGTCGGCCGGAGCCTGGCGCGGCTGCGGGAGCGGGCCGGGGGCTGCGGCGGCTTCACCGCCCGCCTGCAGAATTCCCTGCGGGACCTGGCCCGGCGGCGCTCCCAGGCCGGAGCGGCGGCCGAGCTGCTGAATTCCAGCCTGGCGCAGAATTCCCGGTGGCTCCGCGCGCTCCAGGGCGGCGCGGCCGAGGCGGCGGCGGCGCTGCGGGCGGCGGCGGCCGAGGGGCAGAACCTGACGCGGCTCCTCGGGGCGCTCCGGGCGGCCTCGTCCCGGAGCGCGGATCGGTTGCGGGGCCTGCGGGCGGGGCTGGGCCCGGCCATGCGGGAAACATCCCGGAATTCCGAGGGGCTGCAGGAGCTGGCGCTGCGACTGCTGGCGCTGCAGCTGCGGCTGGACGAGGCCGCGGCGCGGCTGGACGAGCAGCGGGACGGAGCGCAGGAGCTGCGGCGGCGGCGCGCCCGCGGCCGGCAGAGCGGCGAGGAGCGGATCCGGGAGCTGCATTCCCGGCTGGAATCGCTGCGGGACGAGCTCGGGAGCATCGAGGCCAACGTGGGCGGCACGGGCGGGCACGTGGGCGCCATGCTGCGCTTCCTGCGGGCCGCCCGCGACTCCTGCGGCCGCGATCTGCGCGGGCACGGCCGGGAGCTGCGGGAGCTCGGGCGGGCGCTGGGAGAGATCCAGGCGGGCACGGAGGAGCTGCGGGAGCGCTCCGGGATGCTGGGAGCGCGGCTGGAGCTGGGCGTCAGGAACCTGTCCCTGGCCCTGCAGGAGATGAGGGCGGTGGACGCGCGGCACGGGGAGATGCTCCGGAACGTCACCGAGCTCCGAGGTCAGCACGGCGGCGGGGAGGGAACGGGGCTTTTCCCGGGATGGGGTGGGATTGGGGACTGCTGATCCCTGCTGAGGTTTGGGATGGGCCGGGATCATCCATGGATGCCAGGGACACAGGGGAGGTGACTCTGATTGGGATGGGTGGGGATTTTGGGAATGCTGATCCAAATCTGCTGGAGCAGGATCCAAACCCCGAAGTTTGGGATGGGCCGGGATCACCCCATGGATGTGGGGCTGTCCCAGGGACAGAGGGCGCTGCCCCCTCTGGATGGGCGGCGGGATTTTGGGATTGGGGAATATCCCGACTCCCTCCGCTGTCACTCCCGTCCCCGCCCCCCCAGCATGGAGCCAGCGGCTCCTCCCGATCCCCCTGGGTGGAATTCCAGGTTTTCCCGAGACCACAGCATTCCCTGGATGGCATTTCTGGTTTTCTGGGACTGGAGCATTCCCTTTTCCTGCGTGGAATTCCCGGTTTTCCCGGGACCAGAGCATTCTCCATTCCCCGGATGGAATTCCCGCTTTTCTGGGATCAGAGCATTCCCTGTATGGAATTCCCGGTTTTCCCCAGACCAGAGCATTCCCTGTGTGGAATTCCCGGTTTTCCCAGGACCGGAGCATTCCCTGTGTGGAATTCCCGGTTTTCCCAGGACCGGAGCATTCCCTGGGTGGAATTCCCGGTTTTCCCAGGACCGGAGCATTCCCTGGGTGGAATTCCCGGTTTTCCCCGGGACCAGAGCATTCCCTGTGTGGAATTCCCGGTTTTCCCGGGACCGGAGCATTCCCTGTGTGGAATTCCCGGTTTTCCCCAGACCGGAGCATTCCCTGTGTTGAATTCCCGGCTTTCCCGGGACCGGAGCATTCCCTGTATGGAATTCCCGGTTTTCCCGGGACCGGAGCATTCCCTGTGTGGAATTCCCGGTTTTCCCGGGGACCGGAGCATTCCCTGTATGGAATTCCCGGTTTTCCCTGGGAGCGGAGCATTCCCTGTATGGAATTCCCGGTTTTCCCCAGGACCAGAGCATTCCCTGTGTGGAATTCCCGGTTTTCCCGGGACCGGAGCATTCCCTGTGTGGAATTCCCGGTTTTCCCCAGACCTGAGCATTCCCTGTGTGGAATTCCCGGTTTTCCCCGGGACCGGAGCATTCCCTGTTTGGAATTCCCGGTTTTCCCCAGGACCGGAGCATTCCCTGTTTGGAATTCCCGGTTTTCCCCAGGACCGGAGCATTCCCTGTGTGAATTCCCGGTTTTCCCCGGGACCGGTCCATTCCCTGGGTGGAATTCCCGGTTTTCCCAGGACCGGAGCATTCCCTGTGAGGAATTCCCGGTTTTCCCAGGGACCGGAGCATTGCCTGTGTGGAATTCCCGGTTTTCCCAGGGACCGGAGCATTCTCTGTGAGGAATTCCCGGTTTTCCCGGGATCATTCCCATTCCCCGCCTCCCCTCTGTCGTTCCAGGCGTTCCGGGGCTGCCGGGGCCGCGCGGCCTCAAGGGCGACACCGGATCCGGTGGCGCGCCGGGAGCTCCGGGATCCAAGGGCGACCTGGGGGATTTGGGATGGCCGGGAGCGCCGGGAGCTCCGGGAGCGCCGCCGGGAGCGCCCGGGCCGCGCGGGGAGCGGGGCCCGCCCGGATCCCGCGGCTTCCCCGGCTCCAAGGGCGCCAAGGGCGGGCTGGGAGTGCCGGGAGCCCGCGGGGCCCCGGGGCCGCCGGGCGGGAGCGGAGCCCCGGGAGCCGCGGGGGGAGCGGGACCGGCGGGACCGCCCGGAGATCGCGGGGAGCCCGGGCCGGCCGGGAGCGAGGGGACGGCGGGGACACCGGGAGAGCCCGGGGACAGGGGACCGCCGGGGACACCCGGACCGCCGGGACCGCCCGGGCCACCGGGGCCACCGGGACCCTGACCGGGACAGCCACAGGGGACAGCGGGAAAGCCCGGGGAGAGGGGACCCCAGGGGATACCGGGGCGGCCGGACCGCCCGGGCCACCGGGACCCTGACTGGGACAGGGGGACAACGACAGGGGACACCGGGAGAGCCCAGGGACACCGGGACCTGACCGGGATCGCGACAGGGGACAGGGGGACAGGGACACGGACAGGAGACAGCGGGAGAGCCCGGGGAGAGGGGAGGGACCGCCGGGACCATGACGAGGGACAGGGGGACAGGGACACAGAAAGGGACAGGGGGACAGCAGTGCCACCTCCGGGACCGTGATGGGGACAGGGACACGGAGAGGGGACAGAGGGACAGCGACAGGGCAGCAGTGCCACCTCCGGGACAGGGGGAGGACAGGGACACAGGGACAGCAGTGCCACCTCCGGGACCGTGATGGGGATGGCGACACACGGACGGGGACGGGGACACGGACAGGGGACAGAGGGACAGCGACAGGGCAGCAGTGCCACCTCCCGGACAGTGGACAGCGACACGGGCACAGGGACACGGACGCGGAGAAGAGGACAGGGACAGGGGACAGCGACAGGGACACGGACATGGGGACAGCAGTGCCACCTCCGGGATAGGGACAGCGACAGGGACACGGACAGGGGGACAGCAGCGGCATCCCCGGGACAGCGACACAGGGACACGGAGGTTGTCACACAGGGGGACAGGGACAGAGCAGCGCCACTCCTGGCGGGACAGGGACACGGGGACGAGGACAGGAACTGGCACAGGGACCCCAGTGCCACCCGCGGTGTCCCCACTGTCCCCGTCCCTCCCAGCTCGGGGCCAGGGGCCGGTCCCCGCCCCCGGGAATTCCTTGGGAATTTTTTGGGGGGGGAATTTTCCGGGAATCGGGGGACTCCCGGCTGGGCCGTGGGCTGTCCCCACGGTGTCCCCGAAGTGTCCCCGCGGTGTCCCCGCGGTGTCGCGGCTCAATAAAGGTTCCTGGCGCCTCCTGAACTGGGAATTTCAGGAATTCCGGGACAGCGCAGCGGGAAGTGGGAGCGCTCCGAGCCCCGGATCCCAAATCCCGGTTTTTAGGGGATCCTGAATCGCGGCTTTGGGGGATCCCATCCCGAATCCCGGACCCAAATCCCAGATTTAGGGGATCCCAAATCCCAGCTCTGTGTTCCCACTCCCCTTCCCTCATCCAGGATCCCAAATCCCACATTTAGGGGATCCCCAATCCCGGTTTTAGGGGACCCCAAATCCCGGATTTAGAGGGATCCCTAATCCCAGTTTTGGGGCTCCCACTCTTCCCTCATCCAGGATCCCAAATCCCAAATTTAGGAGATCCCAAATCCCAAATTTAGGGGTTCCCGTTCTCCTCTCCCTCATCCTGGATCTGGATCCCTAATCCCGGTTTAAGGGGATCCCAAATCCCGGTTTTAGGAGACCCCAAATCCCAGCTTTAGGGGATCCCAAATCCCGGCTTTAGGGGGATCCCCAATCCCGGTTTTAGGGGACCCCAAATTCCAGATTCAGGGGATGCCAAATTCCGGGCCTGGCCAATGGGAAAACAGCAGGGGGGAATCTGGGATTTTTGGGGGGATTTTTGGGAATTTGGGGGAAGATTTGGGGCGTGGAGATCACTGGGAATTTGGGGGGATTGGGGAATTTTCGGGGGAATTGGGAGAATTTCAGAACGGCGACAATTTTGGGGGGATGTTCGGGAATTTTAGGGGGAGGAGTTTTGGGAGAGAATTTGGGGTTTTTTTGGGGAATCTGGGGGGGGGGAATTTTTGGGAATTCTGGGGGGGTTGGGGGGAATTTTGGGGGTTTCCAGGCGATTTGGGGAGATTTTGGGGAATTTGGGGGGTGGATTTTGGGGGGGCTGAGACCAGGAACTCATGGCAGGGATGGGACCGGGCTGGGATCATCCCGATGGGATTTGGGGGGATTCGGGCGGGATTTGGGGGAATTTTGGGGGGGGGGCTGAGCCCCAGGAATGACTGGGATCATCCCAATGAGATTTGTGGGAATTTGGGGAGGATTTGGGGGGGTCAGAGTCCTGGGAAAGGCTGGGATCATCCCGATAGAATTTGTGGGAATCTGGGGTGGATTTTGAGGGAGATTGAGCCCCGGGAAAAGCCAGGAATGTCCCGATGGGATTTGGGGGAAGATTTTGGGGAATTTGGGAAACTGGGTGGGGGCTGGGCCCCGGGAAGGGTTGGGATCATCCCAATGGGATTTGGGGAGGATTTTATGGAATTGGGGAGGGCTGAGCCCCAGGACGTGCCAGGAACATCCCGATGGGATTTCTGGGAAATTGGGGAAGATTTGGGGGAATTCCCTGTTCTTCCTGTTGTTTTCCAGTTTTCCCTGTTTGTCCTGGTTTTCCCTCTGTTTTTCCCAGTTTTTTCCCACTTTTTCCCAGTTTTCTCACATTTTACCCAGCTTTTTCCTGTTGTTTCCCAGTTTTCCTCAGTTTTTCCCATTTTTTCCCAGTATACCCCCATTTTTCCCAGTTTTCTCCCATTTTACCCAGTTTTTCCAGTTTTTTCCTGTTGTTTCCCAGTTTTCCTCAGTTTTTCCCATTTTTTTCCAGTATTCCCCCATTTTTCCCAGCTTTCCCAGGTTTTTCTCCAGTTTTCCTGTTTTTTCCCAGTTTTTCCCAGTATTCCCGCATTTTTCCAGGTTTTGCTCCAGTTTTCCTGTTTTTTCCCAGTTTCCCCCTGTTTTTCCTGGTTTTTTTCCCATTTTTCCCGGGGGAAGAATTCCAGAGGCGGCCCCGGCAGATCCCAGGCTTTGTTGGCTCCGACATTCCCGGGAATTTCCCCCCCAAAGTCCGGGAGAAGCGGGGCCGGAGCCCGAGTTCCTTTTCCTGGGAATTCCGGAGGGATCCTCACATGAAATCGTCGGAGTCGTTCCCGTCCTGCGGGGAGAGTGGGATTGGGAATTGGGAATGGGGGACACTTTGGGATTTTGGGAATGTGGGAATTCCCATGGGGACACTTAGGCTTCTGGAGCTCCGGGAATTCTCACAATTCCCGTTATTCCCATTCCTGTTGTTCCCATTATTCCCAATCCCATTCATTCCCATCGTTCTCATCCCCATTCTTCCCAATCCCATTATTCCCATCCCATGGAATGGAATTCCCATCCCATTCCTAATCCCATAATTCCCATTACTCCCAATCCCATAATTCCCATAATTCCCATCATTTCCATCGTTCCTATCCCCATTTCCATTATTCCCATATTTCCCATCATTCCCAATCCCATTATTCCCATTCTCATTCCCATTCCTGCCATTCCCATTTTTCCCATTATTCCCAATCCTGTTATTCCCATCCCATTTCCGATCCCATTACTCCAATCATTCCCATTACTCCCATTCCCATTTTCCCTACTATTCCCAATCCCATCCCCATCCCTCTTTTCCCATCATTCCCATTAATCCCATCATTCCCATTCCCATTAATCCATCATTCCCATCATCCCCATTCCTGTTATTCCCATCCCATTATTCCCAATCCCATTATTCCCATTCCCGTTATCCCCATCATTCCCATCCTACCCATCATTCCCAATCCCATCATTCCTGTTTTCCCCATTCCAGTCCCATTCCCAATCCCTTTCCCATTATGCTGAATCCCATTATTCCCAATCCCATTATTCCCATCATTCCCATCCCCATTCCCATTTCTGTTCTCCCCATCCCTCTCATTATTCCCAATCCCATTCCCATCACTCCCATTCCAATTATTCCCAATCCCATTATTCCCATTCCCGTTCCCATCCCATTCCCATTATTCCAAATCCCATTATTCCCATTATTCCCATCTTGCCCATTATTCCCATTATTCCCAATCCCATTTTCCCCATCATTCCCATTCCCATTAATCCCATCATTCCCAATCCCATCATTCCCGTTTTCCCCATTCCAGTCCCATTCCCATTCCCACGATTCCCAATCCCATTTTCCCCATCATTCCCATTTCCATCCCATTCCCATCATTCCCAATCCCATCATTCCCATTCCTCCCATCATTCCCAGTCCCATTCCCAATCCCATTAATCCCATGATTCCCAATCCCACCATTCCCAATCCCGCATTTCCCATCCCCCCCATGATCCCCACAATTCCCGTTTCCCCCACCCCTTTCCTGAGGCATTCCCGGAATTCCCCTCACCTGGTTGGAGGACATGTTCTCGGCCTTCATCAGGGACGAGTAGCTCCTGCAGGGAGAATTCCCGGAATTATCCCGGAATTCTGGGGGAATTCCCACCGGAAACCCCGGGGCGGACCCCAGAATTCCCGAGGGTTTTCCCCTCTGGAATTCCGCCCCTCGTCTGTCATCCTGCAATTCCCTCTTCCTGAGGTTGTTCTCTGGGATCTCCCAGCTGGAAATTCCCGGATTCGGGATCCCAATCCCAGATTTCTGAGCCCGGATCCTGGGGAATTCCCAATCCTGCCTTTCCCAGCCTGGATCCCAGGAAATTCCCGGATTTCCTTCAATCCCCGTCTTTATGGAGCTCAGGGAAGCTCCCAAGGGAATCCCGGGAATCCCAAATCCCTTGGGCAATTCCAGAGAGAATTCCAGGGGCAATTCCAAAGGGGATTCCAGAGGGAAATGAGGCAATTCCAGAGAGAATTCCAAAGGGAATTCCAGAGCAAATGCCAGGAGCAATTCCAGAGGCAATCCAGAGCAAATTCCAGAGGGAACTGAGGGAATCCCAGAGGGAATCCCAGAGGGAGCTGGGGTAATTCCAAAGGGAATTCCAGGGGCAATTCCAACGCTATTCCAGAGAGAATTCCAGACTCGATTCCGGAGAGAATTCCAGAGGCAATTCCAGCACTCCCAGGCCCCACTCCCTGACCGAAGCCGGGATTCTCCTTGGAAAAACCCCCGGAGTTCCAATCCTGGCATTCCCAACAAACATTCCCGGAATTCCCACCAACCGTTCTCACCATTCCCAGCGAGCATTCCCGACATTCCCACCAGACATTCCTGGAATTCCTGGCATTCCTTCCCACCTGAGCTCCTCCATCTCCTCACTGTCCCGGCATTCCCAGCAAACATTCCCAACATTGCCCCCAAACACTCCTGGAATTCCCAACATTCCCAGAAATCTCACCAAACATTCCCAACAAACATTCCCACCACTCCCGGCATTCCCAACAAATATTCTGGGAATTCCCCACCAAACATTCCTGGCACTCCCACCAAACATTCCCAGCAAACATTCCCAACGTTGCCCCCAGACATTCCTGGAATTCCCAGTATCCCCAGAATTCTCACCAAACATTCCCACCAAACATTCCTGGAATTCCACCAGACATTCCTGGCATTCCCAGCAAACATCCCCAGCCAACATTCCCAACGTTGCCCCCAAACACTCCTGGAATTCCCAACAGTCCCAGAATTCTCACCAAACATTCCCACAAAAGATTTCCTACCAACCTTCCTGAAATTCCCACCGAACATTCCCAACATTCCCACCAAACATTCCCACCATTCCCAACAAACAACCCCACCAAACATTCCCAACGTTTTCACCCAGACATTCCAACTAAACTCCCAACATTCTCACCAAACATTCCCAGCAAGCATTCAGGGAATTCCCACCAAACACTCCCAGATTCCCACCCGACATTCCCGGAATTCCTGGCATTCCCAGACATTCCCGGCATTCCCACCGGAGCTCCTCCATCTCCCTTTTCCGGCGGAGCTCCTCCCGCTGCTCCCGGTGCCGCCACCAAACATTCCCAACATTCCCACCAAACATTCAGGGAATTCCCACCCGACATTCCCACCCGGCATTCCCTGAATTCCCGGCATTCCCAGATTCCCACCGGAGCTCCTCCATCTCCCTCTTCCTGCGGAGCTCCTCCCGCTGCTCCCGCCGCTGCTCCTGCAGCTCCGCCCGCCGCCGCCCCCGCTCCTCCCGGTCCCGGCATTCCCGCTCCGCCGCCAGGTCCGGGAACCGCTCCACGCGCGTCCGCTCCAGCCGCCGCAGCTGCTCCGCCGCCCGCCGCTCCACCGTCACCGAGCGCACCTGGCACCGCGTTAGACCGGGCTTAGACCGGGCTTAAACCGGGCTTAGACCGGGCCTGAACAGGGCTTAAACCGGGGTTAAACCGGGATTGAACCGGGATTGAACTGGGGTTACACCGGGAGTTAAACTGGGAACTGGGAGGGCGCTGCTCCGCCGCCCGCCGCTCCACCGTCACCGAGCGCACCTGGCACCGCGTTAGACCGGGCTTAGACCGGGCCTGAACCGGGTTTAAACCGGGCCTGAACCGGGGCTTAGCAGGGGCCTGAACCGGGCTTAAACCGGGGTTAAACCGGGATTGAACTGGGGTTACACCGGGAGTTAAACTGGGAACCGGGAGTGCGCTGCCCCGCCGCCCGCCGCTCCACCCGCACCGAGCGCACCTGGCACCGCGTTAGACCGGGCTTAGACCGGGCCTGAACCGGGCTTAAACCGGGGTTAAACCGGGGTTGAACTGGGGTTACACCGGGAGTTAAACTGGGAACTGGGAGGGCACTGCTCCGCCTCCCGCTGCTGCACCGTCACCGAGCGCACCTCATGGGGTTAGACCGGGCTTAAACCGGGGCTTAGCCCGGGCCTGAACTGGGGTTAAACCGGGCTTAAACCGGGGCTTAGCCCAGGCCTAACCCGGGGATTAGACTGGGGTTACACCGGGAATTACACCAGGAATAATGGGAGTTAAACTGGGAACTGGGAGCGCGCTGCTCCGCCTCCCGCCGCTCCACCGGCACCGAGCGCACCTCATGGGGTTAGACCGGGCTTAAACCGGGGTTAGACTGGGATTGAACCGGGATTGAACCGGGGTTAGACTGGGTTAAACTGGGGTTGAACTGGGGTTGAACTGGGGTTAGACTGGGTTAAACTGGGGTTAAACTGGGGTTAGCCTGGGTTAAACTTGGGTTAAACTGGGATTGAACCGGGGTTAGACTGGGTTAAACTGGGGTTGAACCGAGCTTGAACCGGGGTTAGACTGGGTTAAACTGGGATTGAACCGGGATTGAACCGGGGTTAGACTGGGTTAAACTGGGGTTGAACCAGGATTGAACCAGGGTTAGACTGGGTTAAACTGGGATTGAACCGGGATTGAACCGGGCTTAGACTGGGTTAAACTGGGGTTGAACCGGGATTGAACCAGGGTTAGACTGGGTTAAACTGGGGTTGAACTGGGATTGAACCAGGGTTAGACTGGGTTAAACTGGGATTGAACCGGGATTGAACCGGGCTTAGACTGGGTTAAACTGGGGTTAAACCGGGATTGAACCAGGGTTAGACTGGGTTAAACTGGGGTTGAACTGGGATTGAACTGGGCTTAGACTGGGTTAAACTGGGGTTGAACCGGGATTGAACCGGGGTTAGACTGGGTTAAACTGGGGTTGAACTGGGATTGAACTGGGCTTAGACTGGGTTAAACTGGGGTTGAACTGGGATTGAACGGGGGTTAGACTGGGTTAAACTGGGGTTGAACCGGGCTTAAACCGGGGTTAGACTGGGTTAAACTGGGGTTGAACCGGGCTTAGACTGGGTTTAACTGGGGTTAAACCGGGCCTGAACCGTGCTTAGACTGGGTTAAACTGGGGCTGAACCGGGATTGAACTGGGCTTAGACTGGGTTAAACTGGGGTTGAACCGGGATTGAACCGGGGTTAGACTGGGTTAAACTGGGGTTGAACCGGGATTGAACCGGGGTTAGACTGGGTTAAACTGGGGTTGAACTGGGATTGAACTGGGCTTAGACTGGGTTAAACTGGGGTTGAACTGGGATTGAACCGGGGTTAGACTGGGTTAAACTGGGGTTGAACCGGGCTTAAACCGGGGTTAGACTGGGTTAAACTGGGATTGAACCGGGATTGAACCGGGCTTAGACTGGGTTAAACTGGGGTTAAACCGGGCTTAAACCGGGCTTAGACTGGGTTAAACTGGGATTGAACCGGGATAGAACCGGGATTGCACCAGGGGTTAATGGGAGTGCGCTGCTCCGCCTCCCGCTGCGCCACGGCGGTTAAACCGGCCTTAAACTGGGATTAAACCGGGATTAAACTGGGATTAAACCAGGAATTACACTGGGAAGGACAGGAATTACCCTGGGAAAACCGGGAATTAGACGGGGATAGAGCTGGGATTAAAGGGAGTGCGCTGCTCGGCCGTTTCAGTGGCGCCGAGCGCACCCGGAATTCCTGGAAAAATGGGAATCAAACTGGGAATCTCGAGGAAAAAGAGGAACAAAAGGGAATTGGGGGCGTCGCGCTCCGCTGCTGGCATGTGCGCCTGGAAAAGCGGGAATTCCGGGGAAAAAACTGGGAAAGGGGTGGGGTTTCCAAACTGGGCAAAGACCCCGATCCCAGTTTGTGCTGGGAATGTTGGGAATTGCAGGAAAACCGGGAATTGGGAATGTTCCCAACGGGAGCCGCGTCCCGGTGCTGCTCTCTGCTGGGGACGGCGGGAATTGCAGAAAACCGGGAATTGCAGGAAAGCCGGGAACGGGGGCTGCTCCCAACGGGAAAAACGTCCCAGTCCTGGATTGTGTCGGGAATTGTGGGGAAACTGGGAATGTGGGGATGTTCCCGGTGTTCCCAGCTCCTGAGGCTCCCATTCCCACATTCCCAATGGCCATTCCCACATTCCCACTGTTCCCATTCCCCAGTGGATTCCCATTGTTCCCATTCCCACATTCCCAGATTTATTCCCGTCCCTCACCCGCGTCCCTGCTGCGGTGGAAGCCAATCTGTTCCCAAAGCCACATTCCCAAATCTATTCCCAAACTCCCATTCCCCACTCACATCCTTGTGCCAGTGGGAGCCAATCTGTTCCCATTCCTATTCCCAGATCCCATTCCCAAATTTATCCCTCACTCACGTCCTTGCTGCAGTGGAAGCTGGTCTGATCCCATTCCCAAATTCCCAATCCCAAATTCCCATTCCCATCCCTTACGTCCTTGCTGTGGTGGAAGCCCATCTGTTCCCATTCCCATTCCCATTCCTATTCCCATTCCCAAATTTATCCCATCACTTACATCCTTGCTGCGGTGGAAGCCGACCTGATCCCATTCCCAATTCCACATTCCCATTCCCAGATTATTTCCAAATTCCCACATTCCCATCCCCCCACTCACGTCCTTGCTGCGGTGGAAGCCGATCTGTTGCCATTCCCATTCCCACATTCCCATTTCCACATTCCCATTCCCACATTCCCATTCCCATTCCAAAATTCCCATTCCCATCCCTTACGTCCTTGCTGCGGTGGAAGCCGATCTGATCCCATTCCAAATCCCACATTCCCACACTCCTATTCCCATTCCCACATTCCCATTCCCATTTCCCAATTCCCATTCCCATATTCCCTCACTCACATCCTTGCTGCAGTGGAAGCTGATGTGTTCCCATTCCCATTCCCATTCCCAATCCCGAATTCCCACATTCCCATTCCCACATTGCCATCCCTCACTCACGTCCTTGCTGCGGTAGAAACCGATCTGCCTCATTCCCATTCCCAATCCCATTCCCACATTCCCCATTCCCAATCCCATTCCCATCCCTCACTCACATCCTTGCTGCGGTGGAAGCCGATCTGATCCCGTTCCCATGCCCACATTCCCATTCCCATTCCCATTCCCAGATTATTCCCCCACTCACGTCCTTGCTGCGGTGGAAGCCGATCTGTTCCCATTCCCAATCCCAGTCCCATTCCCACATTCCCATTCCCAGATTATCCCCTCACTCACGTCCTTGCTGCGGTGGAAGCCGACCTGATCCCATTCCCATTCCCATTCCCATTCCCAAATTCCCACCCCATTCCCATTCCCAGATTATTCCCCCATTCACGTCCTTGCTGCGGTGGAAGCCGATCTGTTCCCATTCCCATTCCCACGTTCCCATTCCCATTCCCATTCCCACATTCCCAAATTCCCGTATCCCTTATGTTGTTGCTGTGGTGGAAGCCGATCTGTTCCCATTCCCATTCCCCAATCCCATTCCCAAATTCCCCATTCCCAAATTCCCCATTCCCATTCCCATATTCCCATTCCCATTTCCCTATTCCCATTCCCATCCCCATTCCCACATTCCCATTCCCACATTCCTATTCCCACATTCCCATTCCCAATCCCATTCCCACATTCCCTCACTCACGTCCTTGCTGTGGTGGAAGCCGATCTGTTTCCATTCCCATTCCCACATTCCCATTCCCAGATTATTCCCGCATTCCCATTCCATATTCCTGATCCCAAATTCCCAGACTAATCCCACACTCCCTCACTCATGTCCTGGCTGCGGTGGAAGCCGATCTGTTCCCATTCCCATTCCCATTCCCACATTCCCAAATTCCCATTCCCATCCCTTACGTCCTTGCTGCGGTGGAAGCCGATCTGATCCCATTCCAAATCCCACATTCCTATTCCCATTCCCACATTCCCATTACCATTTCCCAATTCCCATTCCCACATTCCCTCACTCACATCCTTGCTGCGGTGGAAGCCGATGTGCCCCATTCCCATATTCCCAATCCCAATCCCATTCCCAAATTCCCACATTCCCAGATTATTCCCTCACTCATGTCCTTGCTGCGGTGGAAGCTGATCTGATCCCATTCCCACATTCCCAAATTTCCACATTCCCATTCCCATCCCCCACTCACGTCCTTGCTGTGGTGGAAGCCGATCTGTTCCCATTCCCATTCCCATTCCCATTCCCACATTCCCAGATTATTCCCCCACTCACATCCTTGCTGCGCTGGAAGCTGATCTGTTCCCATTCCCATTCCCACATTCCCAAATTCCCACATTCCCAGATTATTCCCCCACTCACCTCCTTGCTGCGGTGGAAGCCGATCTGATCCCGTTCCCATTCCCACATTCCCATTCCCATTCCCAAATTCCCAGACCATTCCCATTCCCAGATTATTCCCGCACTCACGTCCTTGCTGCGGTGGAAGCCGATCTGCCCCACGTCCATGTCGGGCGTTTTGCGCAGGTTGCTCCAGGGCGTGTAAACCACCGTCACCGAGCTCAGCTTGCACCCTGAAAACGGGGCAAAAACGGGCAAAAATGGGAAAAAACGGGCAAAAATGGGAAAGAATGGGGTAAACCACCGTCACCGAGCTCAGCTTGCACCCTAAAAACGGGGCAAAAACGGGAAAAAATGGGCAAAAATGGGAAAAAACGGGAAAAAATGGGGTAAAGCACCGTCACCGAGCTCAGCTTGCACCCTGAAACGGGGCAAAAACGGGCAAAAATGGGAAAAAACGGGAAAAAAATGGGAAAAAATGGGGTAAAGCACCGTCACCGAGCTCAGCTTGCACCCTGAAACGGGGCAAAAACGGGAAAAAACGGGAAAAAATGGGATCAAACTGATAAATGGGGTAAAGCACTGTCACCGAGCTCAGCTTGCACCCTGAAAACGGGGCAAAAACAGGCAAAAATGGGAAAAAAAAGGGAAAAAACGGGCAAAACCGGCATTAAACAGGATCCAATGGGGTAAAGCACCGTCACCGAGCTCAGCTTGCACCCTGAAAATGGGGCAAAAATGGGGCTAAAACAGGCAAAAATGGTAAAAATGGGATCAAACTGATAAATGGGGTAAAGCACCATCACTAAGCTCAGCTTGCACCCTGAAACGGGGCAAAAACGGGTAAAAATGGGAAAAAATGGGAAAAAAATGGTAAAAGTTGGGGTGTAGCACGGTCACGGAGCTCAGCTTGCAGCCGGTTTTTTTGGGATTTCCTGAAGATTTCCCAAGGGGTTTTTTTGTGATTTTCCATTTTTCTCCCCAGAATTTCCCATTTATTCCTGGGATTTCTTGGGGATTTCTCTGGTTTTCCCAGGATTTCCCTTTTGTTCCCGAATTTCCCATTTTTTTCCCATTTTTTCCCCAAATTTCCCATTTTTCCCCAGAGTTTCCCAAAATTTCCCATTTTTTCCCCCAGAATTTCCTGGCTGTCTTTTTTCTGGGATTTCCCATTTTTTCTGAGATTTCCCAGAACTTTCCAGGTTCTCTTTCCTGAATTTTCCAGGTTTTTATTTTCCTCCATTTCCCAGGGCTTTTTTCCCAGGATCTCCCAGGAAATTTCCCATTTTTCCCATTTCCCATTTTTCTCTGGAATTTCCTAGGGATTTCCCCGGTTTTTCCCATTTTGCCCCGGGATTTCCCACAATTTCCCTTTTTCCCTCCAGAATTTCCTGTTTTTTCCTGGGATTTCCTGAGAACTGCCTGACGTTTTTTTGTGATATTTCCCCAGAATTTCCCATTTTTCCTGGGATTTCCTGGGGGTTTCCCAGGATTTCCCCTTTTCACCCATTTTTCCTGGATTTTCCCGGATTTTCCCGGATTTCCCCGGGTACCTTGGATGCTGTTGGCCTTCACCAGGTGGGCGCAGTCGCTCAGCACCTCCTTGGGGATGTCGTCCATGGTCTGGCCCTGCACAGAATTCCCAAAAATCCCCCAAAATTCCCACAAATTCCCCAAAATTCCCCGAAATTCCCCAAAATTCCCACAAATTCCCCAAAATTCCCAAAAATTCCCACTTCCCCAGCCCCATCTCCCCAACTTCCCAAGGTTTTTCTTGTGCTTTCCATGGGGATATCCTGAGATTTTTCCCGAGGTTTTTCCCCCTGTTTCTCCCACAGGTTCCCAGGGAATATCCCGAATTTTTCCTGATGTTTTTCCTGAGGTTTTTCCCAAGGTTTTTCCCAAGATTTTCCCAAATTTTTCCCAGGATTTTCCTCAAATTTTCCCAGGATTTTCCTCAATTTTTCCCAAAATTTTCCACAATTTCTCCCAAAAATTTCCCCAATTTTTCCCAGGATTTTCCTCAATTTTTCCCAAGATTTTCCTGAGATTTTTCCCGAGATTTTCCCAAATTTTCCCCAAATTTTTCCTAGGATCTTCCTCAATTTTTTCCCAAGATTTTCCCGAATCTTTCCCAGGATTTTTCTCAATTTTTCCCTATATTTTACCCAGTTTTCCCTGAGATTTTTCCCAAGATTTTCCACAATTTTTCCCAGGATTCTCCTCAATTTTTCCTGAGATTTTTCCCAAGATTTTCCCCAATTTTTCCCAACATTTTCCCAAATTTTCCCCAGGATCTTCCTCAATTTTCCCCAAGATTTTCCTCCATTTTTCCCAAGATTTTCCCAAAGTTTTTCCCAAATCCTTCCCAGGATTTTTCTCAATTTTTCCCAATATTTTACCCAGTTTTTCCTGAGATTTTCCTGCTGTTTTTCCCAGGATTTTCCTCAATTTTCCCCAGGGTTTTCCCAAATTTTTCCCAGGATTTTCCCCAAGTTTTGCCAGGATTTTCCCCAATTTTTCCCAGGATTTTCCCCAATTTTTCCCAGGATTTTCCCCAAGATTTTCCCGGCATTACCTGGTGCAGCCGCAGGTAGACGTGGGCTGAGGAGAGTTTGTCCACATGGAACCTGCGGGACAGCGGGAATAGCGCCGGGAATTCCAGGAATTCCGACCCAGAGCCAGCTCAGGAATTTCGTGAATTCCGGGAATTTCGGGAATTCCGACCCAGAGCCAGCTCAGGAATTTTGGGAATTCTGGGAATTCTAACCCAGAGCCAGCTCAGGAATTTTGGGAATTTCAGGAATTCTAACCCAGAGCCAGCCCGGGAAAACTGGGCCAGGAATTCTGGGAATCCCAACCTAGAGCCAGCCCAGGAATTTTGGGAATTTTGGGAATTCTAACCTGGGAGCCAGCCTGGGAATGCTGAGCTGGGAATTTCAGGAATTCTAACCCAGAGCCCAGCCCAGGAATCCCAGGAATTCCAACCTGGAGCCAGCCCGGGAATGCTGAGCTGGGAATTCCGGGAATTCCAGGGGAATCCAATGGGATCCAAAAGGGATCAGGTAAACATGCAGGGTGCAGGGAAAAATGGGATTCATGCGGGGTCAGGGATCCATGGGAAAAATGGGATCCAGAGGAACCAATGGGATCCAAGTGGGATCCAGCGGAATCCAATGGATCCGGGAAAACCAACGGGAGCCAGGGGGAAATGGGATCCAAATGGGATCAGGGGGAAATGGGATCCAGGGAAAAAGAAGGGGAATCAAGGGAGCAAAGAGGATCCAGAGGAATCCAGTGGGATTCAGGGGAACCATCTGGATCCATGGGAAAAACGGGATCCAGAGGAACAAACAGGATCCAGGGGAATCCAGTGGGATCCAGGGCGAAACGGGATCCAGGAAAACAAACGGGATCCAGGGGGGAAATCGGATCCAAACGGGGTCAGGAAAAAATGGGATCCAGGGAAGAAACGGGATCAGGGGAATCCAATGGGATCCAGGGGAATCCAATGGGATCCAGAGGAAGCCGGGCTCCTTCTCCCATTCCCGAGGGAATCCCGGGATCCCGGCGCTCACCAGACGTCCTCGGGCCAGCCGTACTTGATCAGGTCCTCGTCTGCGGGAGCGGGAACGGGGTCAGCCCCAAATCCGGGAATCCTGCCCCAAATCCCAGAATTCCCATCCTAACGCCCGAATTCCAGCCCCAAATCCCAGAATTCCAGCCCCAAATTCGAGACTCCAACCCCAAAATCCTGGGATTCCCACCCCAAATCCAGCCCCACATCCCAGATTCCAGCCCCACATCCCGCCCCAAATCCTGGAATTCCCACCCCAAATTCAACCCCCCAATCCTGGAATTCCTGCCCCAATCCCAGCATTCCCATCCCAAATCCAGGAATTCCCACCTAAAATCCCAGACTCTCACCCCAAATCCCAGGATTCTCCCCCCAAATCCCAAAATCTCCACCCCAAATCCCAGGATTCCAGCCCCAAATCCTGCCCCAAATCCCAGAATTCCATCCCCAAATTCGAGATTCCAACCCCAAAACCAGCACCAAAATCCGGGGTTCCCACCCCAAATCCAGCCCCACGTCCTGCCCCAAATCCCAGAATTCCCACCACAAATTCAACCCCCAATCCCAGCATTCCCATCCCAAATCCAGGAATTCCCATCCCAAATCCCAGATTCCCACTCCGAGTCCAGCCCTAAAATCGCAGATTTCCCACCCCAAATCCTGGGATTCTCACCCCAAATCCCAAAATCTCCACCCCATATCCCAGGATTCCAGCCCCAAATTCAACCCTCCAGTCCTGGAATTCCTGCCCCAATCCCAGCATTCCCATCCCAAATCCCAGAACTCCCGCCCCAAATTCGAGATTCCAGCCCCAAAATCCTGGGATTCCCACCCCAAATCCAGCCCCACATCCTGCCTCAAATCCCAGAATTCCTGCCCCAATCCCAGCATTCCCATCCCAAATCCAGGAATTCCCACCCAAAGTCCCGGATTCTCACCCCAAATCCCAGGATTCCCATCCCAAATCCAGCCACAGAATTCCGTCCTCCAGAAAAATCCCCAAGATTCTCAAAACGATCCTTCAAATTCCCAAATTAATTCCCGGAGTTCCCCCCCGCCCCTCAAAAATCCTGAAATTCCAAAAAAAACACTCCCAAATTATTCCCAAAATAAACCCCCGAAATCCTCAAATAAAATCTCCAAAATTCCCACAAAAAAACCCAAAATTCCACAAAAAAATCCCAAAATTCCCCCAAAAAATCCCCAAAATTCCCCCAGAAAATCCCAAAAATCCCACTAAAAATCCCAAAATTCCCCTCTAAAAATCCCCAAATTCCCCCTAAAATATCCCAAAATTCCCCAAAAATTCTCCCAAAAAATCCCAAAATTTCCCCAGAAATCCCCCCAAAAAACCCCAAAATTTCACAAAAAAATCCCAAAATTCCCCCCCACAAATTGCCCAAATTCCCCCCAAATCCCGCGACTGACTCCCTCAATAATTCCCGAGGTTCCCGGGGCGTTCCCGGTGCCCGCACTCACTCTCGTACTTGTCCTTGCCCATGTAGATCGTGTAGACGGCGGCAGCGGCTGCGGAAAACCCGGAACGGATCCATGGAAACGGGAATGGAGCCGTGGGAACCGGGGAAAACCCGGAATGGATCAAGGGAAAATGGGAATGGAGCCATGGGAACCACGGAAAACCCGGGAATGGATCCAGGGAAAACGGGAATGGAGCCATGGGAACCACAGAAAACCCAGGAATGGATCCATGGAAAATGGGGAATGGGTCAATAGGAACCAGGCAAAAACCCAGGAATGGATCCATGGAAAATGGGAATGGATTCATGAAAAATGGGGAAAACCCGGAATGGATCCAGGGAAATGGGGAATGGATCCATGGGAACCGGGGAAAACCCAGGAATGGATCCAGGGAAAATGGGAATGGAGCAATGGGAACCGGGGAAAACCCAGGAATGGAGCCATGGAAAACAGGAATGGAGCCATGGGAACCGGGGAAAACCCGGAATGGATCCAGGGAAAACGGGAATGGATCCATGGGAGCCCCTGGGAATGGAGCCATGGGAACCAGGGAAAACCCAGGAATGGATCCAGGGAAAATGGGGAATGGAGCCATGGGAACCACGGAAAACCCAGGAATGGATCCAGGGAAAATGGGAATGGAGCAATGGGAACCGGGGAAAACCCGGGAATGGATCCAGGGAAAACGGGAATGGATCCATTGGAACCCCTGGGAATGGAGCCATGGGAACCACGGAAAACCCAGGAATGGATCTAGGGAAAATGGGATGGATCCATGGGAACCAGGGAAAACCCGAGAATGGATCCAGGGATACTCCTGGGAATGGATCCATGGGAACTGGGGAAAACCCGGGAATGGATCCATTGAAAACTGGAATGTATCCATGGAATACCTGGGAAAAACTCAGGAAAAACCCAGGAATGGATCCATTGAAATGAGGAATGGATCCATGGAAACCCAGAAAAAGCCAGGAATGGAACCATGAAAAATGGGAATGGATCCATGGGAACCAGGGAAAACCTGGGAATGGATTCATGAAAATGGGGAATGGATTAATGGAAACCAGGGAATGGATCCATGAAAAATGGGAATGAATCCTTGGGATACCCAGAAAAACCTGGAATGGATTAATGGAAATGGGGAATGGATCCATGAAAATTGAGAATGGATCCGTGGAAAACCTGGGATTGGATCAATGGAAACTCCTGGGAATGGATCCATGGGAAGCCCAGGACTGGATACATGAGAAACCAGGACTGGATCCATGGAAAACCCGGGAGTGGATCAACAGAAACAACCCGGGAATGGATCAATGGGAACCCCCATGGAAAACCCAAAATGGATCCTTGGGAAACAGGGGGAAAACCTGGGAATGGATCCAAGGAAAATCCAGGACTGGATCAATGGGAAACCGTGAATGAATCCCAGAAATGGAAAACCCGGGAATGAATCCATGGAAAACCAGGCATGGATCCATGCAAACCCCTGGGAATGGATCCATGGAAAACCTGGGAATGGATTAATGGGAAACTGGGGAAAAACCCAGGAATGGATCCATGGAAACCAGGATTGGATCCATGGAAAACCCAGAATGGATTCATGGAAAACCATGATTGGATCCATGGAAACCCAGGAATGGATCCATGGGAACCCCGTGGAAGACCCGGAATGGATCCATGGAAAACGGGAATGGATCCATGGGAAATCCGGGAAAAAAACTGGGAATGGATCCAAGGAAAGTGGGAACTGATCCATGGAAACACCCCGGGAATGGATCCATGGGAAACAGGGGGAAAACCTGGGAATGGATTCATGGAAAACCTGGAATGGATCCATGGGAACCCCCAGGGAAAACCAGAAATGGATCCATGGAAAACCGGGATTGGATCAATGGGGAAAAGGGAATGCATCCCAGAAATGGAAAACCTGGGAATGGATCAGTGGAAATGGGGAGTGGATCCAAGGAAAACCAGGCATGGATCCATGGAATACCCAGGAATGGACCCCAGAAATGGAAAACCCGGGGAAAACCCAGGAATGGATCCATGGAAAACTCGGGAATGGAGCCATGGGAAAACTGGGAAAATTCCCAAAATCCCGCGGAATTTCTGGAATTCCCGGAAATTCCAGAATATCCCCAATTTTTTCCAGAAATTCCCCTCTCTTGGAAAATCCAGGAAAGTCGGCCCCCGAAATTCGGCTCCAAACTGGTAATTCAAGGAGAATTCCCGGATTTTGTGGAGCCATGCCCGCTTTTTACCGGGAAGTCCTGGCGGGAACATTCCCGGGATTTGTCCTCCCTCGGGAATTCCGGAGCTCGCGGCAAAAATCCCGAAGGAAAACCTCGGGAAAAGGCGAAATCCCGGGAACTGCGGAGATTCCAGAGGGGACGCGGGGAAAAGGGCGGGAATTTGGGAGAAGGGCGGGAATTGCAGCGGGAATTCGCGGGAAAAGGGGATTTGGGCGGGAATTCCCCGAGAATTCCCGGGAATTCCCTCGCTCACCGTTGGAGGTGAAGTAGAACACCATGGCTGCGGCGGCGCGGGCGCTGCGCTGATCCCGCTGGTCCCGGCGCTCCCGATTATCCCGGGTTTATCCCGTTTTCCCGGATTTTTCCCGGTTTCTTCCCGGTTTTTCCCGGGCTCGTCCCGGGGTTCCGCCGCCTCCTCCTCAGGGAAGGCCCGGCCGGGAAGGGGTCGTGCGTAATGACGTCAGGGCTGCGTGCGGAGAATGCGCATGCGCAGAGCAGCTACGGAGCAGCGGGTAAAGGGAGCTGCGCGTCTGCGAGCGGCCATGACAACGTACGGAAATCCCACTGCGCGTGCGCAAAATGGCCGTGACGCTGCACAGGGACATTACTGCGCATGCGTAGAACGAGCTTGACACTATACGAAAAACAGAACTGCGTAAAGAGGGCGGCCATGATATCGTACGGAAAACAAAACTGCGCGTGCGCGAAGCGGCCATGACAGCGTACGGAAAACAGAACAGCGTGTGAGAGGGCGGCCCTAATAGCGTACGGAAAATGTCACTGCGCATGCGTAGATCAACCGCGAAAGCGTCCGTCAGAGAGCGGCGCGTGCGCAGTGCTGTGGGGAGATCTTCTGTTTTTTCCTTTTCTTTCCTTTTTTTTTCTCGCCTTGTTTTTTCCCCTCTTTCCTTCACTGCCTCCACTTTTCTTCTTTACTTTTCCACTTCCCTTTTCCCATTTCCCCGTCTCTTTTTTTCCCATTTCCCCTTTTTCTTTCTCCTTTCCTCTTTTTTCGCCCCATTGCCTTTCCCCCTTTTCCCTTTCCCTTCCTTTCCTTTCCCTTTTCCCCTCTTCCCCATTTTTTCCCTCATTTTACCCCCGAAACTGAGGGGATTTAACAATTAGAACCGAATGAACATCCGAGGCCAGGGATCCATCAGCAACAGGGAACCAAACCCTCCCAGCTGGGCCATTTCAGAGCAATAAAGGAGAACTTATTTGTGTTTTTGGCAAATAATACGTGAAAGATCCACTCAACAGCCGCCTTTTCCCCTTTTTTTTCCTTTTTCCCCAGGCTGGCCGCTGGGGCTGGGAGCACCCCAGGGCAGTGGAAGGGATCCCCGCCCACAGCAGCTCCCCGGTGCCCTAATTAACACAAAAATCCTTAATTAGTGCCTCGTTACGCGCCCATTAACTCCCAACCCCTCCGCATTCCTTCCCTTCCCTCAGAATCTCCCGCGCCCGGGCGAGACTACAACTCCCATCAGCCCCCGCGCGCCGCAGAGCGAGGAAGGGCTGCTCTGTTCTCGCATAGCACACTGGGAGTTGTAGTCTAATGGCGGCCCGGCGCGGAGAAGTGCTCTCTCTGATTGGCTGCAAAGCAACGGGGGCGGGTACAACCTGGAGCCGCGCGCTGTTCAACCAATGGCGAGGGAGCCGAGCTGATTGACGCGGCTCTCAGCCAATAAGAGCGCAGGGCGGGCGGTTCGAAGGCGCGAGTCTGAAGGCGGGAAGCAGCCATGGCGGAGGCGGCGCTGAGGTGAGGGAGCGGCTCCGAGGGGGCTCTGAGGGGGCTGTGAAGAGGCTCTGCGGCAATTCTGGGGGAGCTCTGAGGGACTCTGAGGGGCTCCATGGGAGCTGTGAGGAGGCTCTGAGGGAGCTCTGAGAGGACTCTGAGGGAGCTCCGGGAGGGCTTTGCGGGAACTCTGAGGAGACTCTGCGGGAGCTCTCAGGGAGCTCTGATGGGGGCTTTGAGGAGGATCAGAGAGATCTCCGAGGGAGCTCCAAGGGGCTCTGATGGAGCACTGAGGAGCTTTGAGGGGCTCTGATGGAGCTGTTGTTTTGCGGGGACAAACAAAACTCCACACCTTTGTGAAAGTTGTGAAGCCGGTGTGTTTATTACAGCGCTGGACACATGTGGGGATTATCCTCCTTAAAAGACGTGCGTACCTCTGCGAACTCCAGATCCTTCTTCATCTCCCTCTCAAATACATGTGCACACAATTTCACATTAGGTTCATACATATTCATTTTTACAAATTTCGCGTGACGTTTGCCGCTAGTTCTTCTTTATCAGAAAGAATTCCTGGGTCAGGTTGACCTGCTCTCACAGCAGTTTGTCTGTCCCTCTGTCTCCCCCCCTTATCTCTGTCCTTCACTGAAGCAGTTTTTCTAAGCCCAGGCTTTTTACGAGAGCAGGCAGTCAGGCTAAACAGCAAGGTTTTCAAACTACAGACTTAAAGGTGGACATTTCACCTAAATCCAAGTGGATTTCTACTCTGGAAAATTTCTTCTGTGTCTCACTGTGAGGGAGCTCTGAGGGAACCCTGAGGGGCTCTGGGGCGGCTCTGATGGAGCCGTGAGGGAGCTCTGGGGGCTTTGGGGGAGCTCCGAGGGGATCACAGGGACCTCTCTGGGGGCTTTGGGGGAGCTCCGAGGGATCACAGGGACCTCTGAGGAGGATCAGAGGAGCTCCGAGGGAGCTCTGAAGGGAGGTCTGGGAGAGCTCCGAGGAATCCCTGAGGGGATCTGAGTGGGCTCCAGGGGGGAGCTCCGAGGGGACTCCGGGGTGGAGCTCCGAGGGGATCACAGGGACCTCTGAGGAGGATCAGAGGGGCTCTGAGGGAGGCCTGGGAGAGCTCTGAGGAAGCTCTGACGGGACTGAGGGAGCTTCGAGGGGGCTTTGCGAGAACAGAGGGGGCTCAGAGAGAGCTCCGAGGGAGCTCCAAGGGGCTCTGAGGGAGCTCCCTGGGAGCTCTGAGGGAGTTCCAAGAGACTCTAAGGAGCTCTGAGTAGGCTCTGACGGAGCTCCGAGGGGAACTGAGGTGGATCAGAGGGGCTCCGAGGGAGCTCTGAAGGGAGGTCTGGGGGAGCTCCGAGGAATCCCTGAGGGGATCTGAGTGGGCTCCAGGGGGGAGCTCCGAGGGGACTCCGGGGTGGAGCTCCGAGGGGATCACAGGGACCTCTGAGGAGGATCAGAGGAGCTCTGAGGGAGGTCTGGGAGAGCTCCGAGGAATCCCTGAGGGGATAAGTGGGCTCCGGGGGAGCTCCGAGGGGACTCCGGGGTGGAGCTCCGAGGGGATCACAGGGACCTCTGAGGAGGATCAGAGGAGCTCTGAGGGAGGCCTGGGAGAGCTCTGAGGAAGCTCTGACGGGACTGAGGGAGCTTCGAGGGGGCTTTGCGAGAACAGAGGGGGCTCAGAGAGAGCTCCGAGGGAGCTCCAAGGGGCTCTGAGGGAGCTCCGAGAGGGCTTTGCGGGAACTCTGAGGGGGCTCTGAGGAGGATCAGAGGGGCTCCCAGAGAGCTCCAAGGGGCTCTGAGGGAACCTTGAGGAGGATCGGAGGGGCTCTGAGGGAGGTCTGGGAGAGCTCCAAGGAAGTCCTGAGGGGATCTGAGTGGGCTCCAAGGGGCTCTGAGGGAGTTCCAAGGGACTCTAAGGAGCTCTGAGTGGGCTCTGACGGAGCTCCGAGGGGGCTTTGCGGGAACTGAGGAGGATCAGAGGGGCTCCCAGGGAGCTCCACGGGGGCTCTGGGGGAGTCCCAAGGGGCTCTGAGGGAGCTCCGGGGGAGCTCTGAGGGCATGTGACTGGGCTCCAAGGGACTCTGAGGGAGCTCCGAGAGGGCTTTGTGGGAACTGAGGAGGCTCTGAGGTGATCTGAGGGGGCTCTGAGGAGGGTCTGAGGGGCTCCCAGAGAGCTCCAAGGGGCTCTGAGGGAACCTTGAGGAGGATCAGAGGGGCTCCAAGGGGCTCTGATGGAACTGAGGGAGTTCCAACGGGCTCCAAGGGGCTCTGAGGGAGCTCCGAGGGGGCTTTGCGGGAACTGAAGAGGATCAGAGGGGCTCCCAGGGAGCTCCACGGGGCTCGAGGGGGCTCTGGGGGAGTCCCAAGGGGCTCTGAGGGAGCTCCGAGGCAGCTTTGTGGGAACTGAGGGGGCTCTGAGGAGGATCAGAGGGACTCTGAGGGAGGTCTGGGAGAGCTCCAAGGAAGCCCTGAGTGGGCTCTGAGGGAGCTCCGAGGGGACTCTGAGGGGATGTGAGTGGGCTCCAAGGGGCTCTGAGGGAGCTCCGAGGGGGCTTTGCGGGAACTGAGGAGGCTCTGAGGTGATCTGAGGGGGCTCTGAGGGACCCCTGAGGGGCTCTGCGGGGGGGCTCTGAGGTCTCCGGGTCAGCATTGAGGGCTCTGAGGAGCTCCGGGGGCTCTGATGAGCCTTGAGGGAGCTCGGTGGGGCTCCGAGGGCTCTGGGGTTTGGAGCTCCGCGGGGGCTCCGAGGGCTCCGGGATTTGGAGCTCCGCGGGGGCTCTGTTGGAGCTCCGAGGGCTCTGGGATTTGGAGCTCCGCGGGGGCTCTGATGGAGCTCCGAGGGCTCCGGGATTTGGAGCTCCGCGGGGGCTCTGATGGAGCTCCGAGGGCTCTGGGCTGGGATTTGGAGCTCCGCGGGGAACCAGAACCCCCAGCTGGGGATTTGGGGTGTTTGGGGTTTTTGGGATTTTGGTTTTGGGATCTTTGGGGTATTCGGGATTTGCGATTTTGGTGTTTGGAATTCTGGTTTTGGTTTCTTTGGGATTTGGTTGGTTTGGGATTTTTCGGGTTTTGGGATTTTGGTATTTGGTTTCTTTGGGGTTTGGGGTTCTTGGGATTTGGGATTTTGGGGATTTGGGTTTGGGATTTTTTGGGGTTTGTGATTTGGGGATTTGGGATTTTGGGATTTGGGAATTTGGGATTTGGGGTTTGGGTTCCCCTGGAATTCCCTGCCAAGGCCTGACCTCCCTCCTGGATTTGCAGCAGCTCCGGAACGCCCCGGAAACGGAGCCGGGAGCCCGACAGGTGAGAGCCAAAGAATCCCAAAAACCCTCCAAAATCCTCAAAATCCCTAAAAAACCCAAAAACCCTCTAAAAATCCCCCCCAAAAACCCCCAAAATATCCCTCAAAACTCCCCCAAAAATCCCAAATCCCAAAAAATCCTCCAAATAATCTCAAAACCCCAAAATTCCCCCCAAAATTGGCAAAAATCCCAAAAAAATCTAAACGATCCCCCCCAAATCCTGAAAATTACAAAAACCCCCAAAAATACAAAAATCCTAAAAAATCCCCAACAACCCCAAAATCAGGAATTCCCGGGAATGCCAAACCCCCGGATCCAGGAATTCTTCGGAATCACAAATCCTCGGATTCGAGGAGTTCCATGGAATGTGCAACCCCTGGAATCAGGGAATTCCAGGAAATCCCCTGGACTCAGGATTCCTTGGAATGCCAAACCCCAGGATTTAGGAATTCTTGGATTCAGGAATTCCAGGAATGCCGAACCCCCCGGATTTGGGAATTCCCGGAATTCCAGCACCGGCATCCCATCGTTCCCTCTCCCTCATTCCCGCTTTTTTTTTTTTCCAGCTCCTGCTGGGAATTCCGGACCCCGCTGAGCAAACGGCCCCGAGCTGCTCCGGGAGCTGCATCCCAGAATTCCCCAAATTCCCGGAATTCTCCCAGCCCTGAGCAGGAATCCCGGGAGAAACCGGCGCCGTCCCGGAGGCTGCGGCTCCCGGCGGGAAATCCGGGAACTCCACCAGGAAATCTGGGAACTCCACCAGGAAATCTGGGAATTGCACCAGGAAATCCGGGAATTGCCAGGAATTCCCACGTTTCCGTGGGGGCGTTCTATGGGCAGAGGAGTTACCTGGATCCCCTGGAGAGGAAACGGCTGCGGGAGCTGCTGGGGGAGGGGAACGTCCCAGAAAAACCCGGGAATTCCGGGAATTTCTGGAATTCTGGAGCTGGGAGGTTTGGCGGGAAATCCGGCGGGAAATCCAGGAATTCCGGTGGGAAATCTGGGAGTTCCAGGAAGAATCGCAGCAGCTCCAAAGGCAATGCCAAGGGGAAAAGCAGCGGGAATTCCCGGAATGCCAAGATTGGGAATTCCCAGAAATCTGGCATCGGGAATTCCCAGAAATCTGGCATCGGGAATTCTCAGATGTCCAACGTCGGGAATTCCCGGATTTCCGGGATGGGGATTTCCCAGAATTCAGGGATTGGTGGGAATTCCCAGATTTCCAATGTCGGGAATTCTCAAGACTCCAAGCTTGGGATTTCCCAGAATTCTGGGATTTCTGGGCTTGGGAATTCCCAGAATTCCGAGCACAGAAATTCCCAGATTTCTCAGGTTGAGAATGCCAAGATTGGCGTGAATTCCCGGATTTCCAACAGTGAGAATTCCCAGGATTCCCCGATTGCTGACGCTGGGAATTCCGGGCTCAAGAATTCCCAGCTTTCCGGGGTCGGTGGGAATTCCAAGGTTGGGAATTCCGGGAATTCCAGGCCCGGGGAATTCCGGGTGCTGCTGGCGGGGGTGCGGCCGCGCCTGCGGCTCCCCCTGGGCTGCGCCTTCTTCCGCAGCGGGAGCAGATCCCGGAAAAAAGCCGGAAAATCCCAACAAACCCCGGGGGAGCCTCCCCAGGAACCGCCGGGAACGGCGCGGAAACTTCCAGAAGCGGCGGGAAAAGAGGAGGGGAAGGAAAACCGGGAATGCTCCGAGGGAATTCCTGGGAAAAACGGCCGGGATTGCCAGGGGAAGGAGGTGAGCAGGGGCCGGAATTCCAGGGAATTCCTTGGAATTGCGGGAATTCTGGGGGAGTTTTTTGGGGAATTTCTGGGAATTTTGAGGAATTCCAGGGGATTTCTGGGGATTTTTTGGGAATTTCAGGGAGTTCCTGGGAATTTTGTATTTTTGGGAATTTCAGGGAATTTCCATGGAATTCTTGGGGAATTTCTGGGAATTTTAGGGAATTTCCATGGAATTCTTTGGGA
Source organism: Haemorhous mexicanus (assembly GCF_027477595.1). Classification (NCBI taxonomy): domain Eukaryota; kingdom Metazoa; phylum Chordata; class Aves; order Passeriformes; family Fringillidae; genus Haemorhous; species Haemorhous mexicanus. Next base: position 116,827,723 of record NC_082343.1, on the reverse strand, counting down.
ATTTTAGGGAATTTCCATGGAATTCTTGGGGAATTTCTGGGAATTTCCATGGAATTTCCTTGGAGTTCTTAGGGAATTTCTGGGAATTTTAGGGAATTTCCTTGGAGTTCTTGGGGGAATTTCTGGGAATTTTAGGGAATTTCATTGGAATTCTTGGGGAATTTCTGGGAATTTTAGGGAATTTCCATGGAAATCTTGGGGGAATTTCTGGCAATTTTTAGAGCATTTCCTTGGAATTCTGAGAAAACTTTTGGGGATTCCTGGGAGTTTCATGGAATTTTGGGGGGTTCCTGGGGGATTTCCTTGAATTTCAAGGGATTCCTAGGGATTTCTGGGGAATTTCAGGGAATTTTTGTGAATTTCTTGGGAATTCCTGAGAATTTCCCAGAATTTTTGGGGATTTCTGGGAATTCCTGAGAATTTCCAGATTTGGGGATTTTGGGGAATTTCCCAGGAATTCCAAGGAACTTCACAGAATTTTTTTAGGAATTTAATGGAATTTTGGGGAATTTCTGGGAATTCCAGGGAATTTCCTCAGAATTTCTGAGAAATTCAGGGGATTTGGGGGAATTTCTGGGAATTTCCTTGGAATTCTAAGAAATATTAGGGAATTCCATGGAATTTGAGGGATATTTCTGGGAATTCCTGGGAACTTCCTTGGGGGTTTCTGAGGAATTTTTAGGAATTTCTGAAAATTTCAGGGAATTTCCTTGGGAATTTTTTGGAAATCTCAGGGAAATTCCTGGGAATTTTCTTGGGAATTTTGGGGGATTTCATGGGAATTTCTGGAAATTTCAGGGGATTTTTGGGAATTCCTGGGAATCTCTTTGAATTTTTGGGGATTTCAGGGAATCTCCTTGGGATTTCTGGGAATTTCAGGAGATTTTGGGGAATTCTTGGGAATCCTTCCCTTTCCCATCCCCAGATTCCCTAAAAACCCCCTGAGGATCTCCCAACATTCCCAAATCCCAGAGCAATTCCCAGATTTCCCGGGAAATTCCCTGTTTTCCTGCCATTCCCTCTTTTCCCAGGAATCCTCTGCAACGCGCCCGGATTCCCGGGATCCCCCGGCCCAGCAGGAATCGGGTGAGTCAGGAAACCCTCGGGAATTCTCCCCTGGAATTCCCGGAATTCCCGCTGGCCATCCCTGAGCTCACAGCTCTGCCTTTTCCCGGGATTTTCCCGCTTTTTTCCAGGCTCTCCATGCCCAGCTGGGCTCTTCCCCATTTTCCTGCCCAGCAGGAGGAGGTGAGATCCCATTCCCACTTTTCCCACTTTTCTCTGCCTTTCCCTACTTTTTTCCCCTCCTTTTCCCAATTTCCCCCAGATTTTCCCAGTTTTTTTCCCACTTTTTCCCATCTTTTCCATTTCTTTATTCCATTTTCCCCCCGCATTTCTCTTTCCCATTTTTTCCCATTTTTCTCTCTTTTTCCCATTTATTTTCCCCTTTTCTTCCCTCCTTTTTTTCCCCATTTTTTCCCATTTTTTCCCATTTTTTCTCATTTTTCCCCCCATTTTTTTCCCTTTTTTTTCCCCCTTTTTTTTTCCCCCTTTTTTTTCCCCCCTTTTTTTCCCCCCTTTTTTTCCCCCCTTTTTTTCCCCCCTTTTTTTCCCCCCTTTTTTTTCCCCCTTTTTTTTCCCCCTTTTTTTTCCCCCTTTTTTTTCCCCCTTTTTTTTTCCCCTTTTTTTTCCCCTTTTTTTTCCCCTTTTTTTTCCCCCTTTTTTTTCCCCCTTTTTTTTCCCCCTTTTTTTTCCCCCTTTTTTTTCCCCCTTTTTTTTCCCCCTTTTTTTTCCCCCTTTTTTTTCCCCCTTTTTTTTCCCCCTTTTTTTTCCCCCTTTTTTTTCCCCCTTTTTTTTCCCCATTTTTTTCCCCATTTTTTTCCCTCTTTTTTCCCCCCCCTTTTCCCCCCCCTTTTTCCCCCCCTTTTTCCTTCCCCCCCCTTTTTCCCCCCCCTTTTTTCCCCCCCTTTCCCCCCCCCCATTTTTCCCCCCATTTTTTCTTCCCCCATTTTTTCCCCATGTTTTTCCTCCATGTTATTTCCCTTTTTTCCCCCAATTTTTCCCCCAATTTTTCCCCCAATTTTTCCCCCAATTTTTCCCCCATTTTTTCCCCCATTTTTTCCCCCATTTTTTTCTCCCATTTTTTTCCCCCCTTTTTTCCCCCTTTTTTCCCCCTTTTTTCCCCCTTTTTTCCCCCTTTTTTCCCCCTTTTTTCCCCCATTTTCCCCCCATTTCCCCCCCATTTTCCCCCCCATTTTCCCCCCCATTTTCCCCCCCATTTTCCCCCCCCATTTTTCCCCCTTTTTTTCCCTTTTTTTTCCCATTTTTCCCCCATTTTTTCCCATTTTTCCCCCATTTTTTCCCGTTTCTTTCCCCATTTATTTTCCCCCCTTCCTTTCCCTCCGTTCCAGGCCCCTGGAGGAGCTCCCGGCTCCCTTCGGCCCCTCTGGAAAAGCTCCCAGGAGATCCCGGGAATCCTCGTGGGATCAGCTGATCATTGTGAGGGAAAGCCGGGAATTCCGGAACCTTCCCTGGGAGCCTCCCCTGGGCTGGGAAATCTGGGAATTCCCTGGGATGGGAAACCTGGGAATTCCAGAACCTTCCACGGCAGGGGAAACCCAGGAATTCCCTGGGAACCTTCCCTGGGCTGGGAAATCCAGGAATTCCGGAACCTTCCAGGGGAGGAGAATTCAGGAATTCTGGAGCTTTTCCCTGGCAGGGGAATTCCAAGATTCTGGAACATTCCCTGGGATGGGGAGATCTGGGATTTGGGAATATTCCCTGGGCTGGGAGTTCAGAAATTGCAGAATTTGGGAATGTTCCCTGGACTGGGAAACCTGGGAATTCTGGAACCTTCCCTGGGATGGGAATTTGGCTATTCCAGGGTTCTGGAACCTTCCATGGGCTGGGAAATCTGGGAATTCCCTGGGAATGGTCCATAGGAGGAGAAATCTGGGAATTCTGGAGCCTTCCCTGGGCTGGGCAATCTGGGAACTTGGGAGCATTCCCTGGTCTGGGAAATCCGGGAATTCCAGAATTCGGGAATGTCCCGCGGGCTAGGAAATCTGGGAATTCCAGAACCTTCCCGCACTCCCAGAATTCCCATTTTTCTGGTCAAGACGCAGTGCGGATCCTGCGGGATGCTCTTCCCGGCATTCCCTGTGCTCAATCCCGGTTATCCCGGGATTCCCGGTTATCCCAGCATTCCCAGCATTCCCGTTTTTCCCCCTGCCAGGACGCGGGGCAGCAGGGGCTGGGCCCGCGGCAGTGCGGATCCTGCGGGATGCTCTTCGCTCCCGGCATTCCCGAGGATCGGCTCCAGCACCTGCGGCACCACCGGAGGCTGCGGCAGGCCCTGAGACACGCGGTGAGGGCGGCGGGAATGCCGGGAATGCCGGGGGAATGAGGGGGGTGGGGATGGGATTGGGATTGGGATTGGGAAGGGGATGGAGTGGGAGTGGGAAGGGGAATGTGGAAATGGGAATGGGAAGGGGAAGGGGATAGAATGGGAATGGGGAATGGGATTGGGAATGGGAGTGGGAATGGGAATGGGAAATGGGATTAGGATTGGGAAGGGGATAGAATGGGGATGGGGAATGGGATTGGGATTGGGAATGGGATAGAATGGGAAGGGGAATGGGAATGTGGGAATGGGAAGGGGAATGGGAATGTGGGAATGGGAAGGGGATAGAATGGGGATGGGAATGGGAATGGGAACGGGAAGGGGAATGGGAATGTGGGGATGGGAATGGGAGTGGAGATGGGATTGGGATTGGGAATGGGGATGGGAATGGGAATGTGGGGATGGGAATGGGGAATTGGAAATGGGATTAGGATTGGGAAGGGGATAGAATGGGAATGGGGGGTGGAATTGGGAATAGGAATAGGATGGAATGGGAATATGGGAATGGGGATGGGATTGGAAGGGGGTGGAATGGGAATGGGAAGGGTGGGAATGGGATTGTGGGGATGGGAAATGGGATTAGGATTGGGAAGGGGATAGAATGGGAATGGGGATGACAATGGGATTGGGAATGGGAATGGGAATGGGATTGCAGATGGGGATGTGGGGATGGGATTGGGAACAAGGAATGGGATTGGGATTGGGAGGGGATGGAATGGGAATGGGATTGGGAAGGGGATGGGGATGGGGAATGGGGATGGGAAAGGGGAATGGGGGAATTCCAGGAATTCTGGGAATGAGGGAATTGGGGGGAATGTGGAAATTCTGGGACTGGAGAAATGAGGGAATGATGGGAATGTGGGAATGGGAACAGGGAATTGGGATGGAAAAGTGGGATTGGGGAATCAAAATGGGGATGTGGGGATGGGAACGGGAGTGGGGAGTGGGGGAATTCCGGGAATTCTGGAAATGAGGGAATAGGGGGTGTGGGAATTCTGGGAATGGCAGGAATGCTGGGGAATGGTGGGAATTCAGGGAGTGGGGAAATGTGGGAAAGATGGGAAGAGCGGGAATGGGAATGGGGGATGTGGGAATGATGGGAATTCGGGAATGGCAGGAACTGTGGGAATGGGATTGGCAGAATGGGAATGTGGGAATGAGGGACAGGAGGAATGGGGGAATTCTGGGAATGGCAGGTATGCTGGGATTGGGGCATGGTGGGAATGTGAGAATGCTGGGAATGCTGTGAGCGTGGGAATGATGGGGACACCGGGGACAGAGGGAATGAGGGAATGTTGGGAATGGCAGGATCAATTCCTGCCCAGCATTCCTTGGAATTCCTTCATGGAATTCCCTCTTGGGATTCTTCCCTGGAATTCCTTCCTGGGGTTTTTTTCCTGGGATTCCATTTTGGGATGTACGTATGCCCCCGTTCTGGAATCCCGGGATTCCCCCAGTCCTGAGGGGTTCCCGGGGTTCCCTCTGGCAGGGCTGGAAGCAGGAGCGTGTGGTGGCGGAATTCTGGGATGGGAGAATCCTCCTGATCCTTCCCGACGATCCCAGATACGCCCTCAGGAAGGTACCGGCACTTCCTGGGACTTCCTTCGGGAATGGCAGCTGGAATCCCAAATCCCAGCGGGATCTCATCCTGAAATCCCAAATCCCAACAGGATCTGATCCCAAAATCCCAACAATCCCAACGGGAACTGATCCCAAATCCCAGCAGGAGCCAATCCCTAAATCCCAAATCCCACTGGCATCTGACTCCAGATCCCAAATCCCAATGGGATCTGATCCTGAAATCCCAGCAGGAGCTGATCCCCAAATCCCACCCCAATCCCTAAATCCCAATGGGAGCTGATCCCTAAATCCCAAATCCCAGCAGGCTCCGATCCCTGATTCCCACGCCAATCCCTGAATCCTGACTCCCCGTGCGAACCCAGCCTTTCTTGGGAACAAACCCTGTTTTCCTGGGAATTCCCATCCCGTTTCTCTGAGAATTCCCACCCCATTTTCCTAGGAATTCCCACCCCATTTTCCCAGAATTTCCATCACGTTTTCCCTGGGAATTCCCACTCTGTTTGCCCAGAATTCCCACCCCGTTTCCCCCGTAATTCCCACGCCATTTTCCTGGAATTCCCACCCCATTTTCCCGGAATTCGCATTACATTTTCCCAGGGAATTCCTGCCCCGTTTCTCCCGTAATTCCCACGCCATTTTCCTGGAATTCCCACCCCTTTTTCCCGGAATTCCCATTACATTTTCCCAGGGAATTCCCGCCCCGTTTCTCCCGGAATTCCCACCCCGTTTCTCCCGGAATTCCCACCCCGTTTCTCCCAGAATTCCCACCCCGTTTCTCCCGGAATTCCCTCCCCGTTTCCCCGCAGGCCGAGGAGGTTCTGGCCGTGGTGGATTCCGAGCTGGGTTTCCCGGAGCATTCCCGGCCGTTCCCGGAGCATTCCCGGCTGTACCTGTTCGTCAGCCCCGCGCAGTTCGTGCTCGGCTGCCTCGTGGCCCAGCCCATCCGCCAGGTGCGCCCCGGGGAGCGTTCCCTGCTCCCCGTCCCCATTCCCAGTCCCCATTCCCCATTCCCAGTCCCCATTCCCAGTCCCCATTCCCCGCTCCCCGTCCCCATTCCCCGCTCTCCGTCCCCGCTCCCAGTCCCCATTCCCCATTCCCAGTCCCCATTCCTAGTCCCCATTCCCAGTCCCCATTCCCCGCTCCCAGTCCCCATTCCCAGTCCCCATTCCCAGTCCCCAGTCCCCATTCCCCATTCCCAGTCCCCATTCCCAGTCCCCATTCCCAGTCCCCATTCCCTGCTCCCCGTCCCCATTCCCCGCTCTCCGTCCCCGCTCCCAGTCCCCAGTCCCCATTCCCAGTCCCCATTCCCTGCTCCCCGTCCCCATTCCCAGTCCCCATTCCCTGCTCCCAGTCCCATTCTCCAATCCCATTCCCCAGTCCCCATTCCCCAGTCCCCATTCCCAGTTTCCCATTCCCAGTTTCCCATTCCCAGTTTCCCATTCCCAGTTTCCCATCCCCATTCCCAGATTCCCATTCCCCATTCCCATTTTCCTATTCCCAGTTTCCCATTCCCCATTCCCAGTTCCCCATTCCCATGTTCCCATCCCCATTCCCAGTTCCCCATTCCCAGTTTCCCATTCCCCATTCCCTTTCCCAGTTTCCCATTCCCAGTTCCCCATCCCCCATCCCCCATCCCCCATCCCCCATTCCCAATCCCCCATCCCCCATTCCCCATCCCCCATTCCCCATCCCCCATTCCCCATTCCCATGTTCCCATTCCCCATTCCCAGTTTCCCATTCCCCATCCCCAATTCCCATCCCCAATTCCCGTTCCCCATCCCCAATTCCCATTCCCCATTCCCAGTTCCCCAATTCCCAGTTCCCCAATTCCCATCCCCATTCCCCATTCCCGGTTTCCCATCCCCACAGGCATTCCGGGTGCTGCCGGAGCCGGGCTTGGCGCCATTACCAGACCCCCAGGACCCCCAGCACTCCCAGGACCCCCAGCACTCCCGGGACCCGCAGCATTCCCGGGCGGAGCCGGGGCCGGGCGCGGATTCCCGGGAGCCGTGGGCGCGGGCCTGGCGCTGCTCGCTGTCGGCGGAGCCGGCCGTCTGCGGGGTCAGCCGGCTCTGGGTGCTGGGGGCGCGCCGGCGCCGCGGCATCGCCCGCAGGATGCTGGACTGCCTCCGGTGGGAACCCGGGAACGCCGGGAACGGGGAGGGGAGGGGGGAAGTGGGAATTGGGATGGGGGGGAAATGGGATTGGGGAGGGGGGAAATGGGATTGGGGAGGGGGGAAATGGGATCGGGGATGGGGAAATGGGATCGGGGAGGGGGGAAATGGGATTGGGGGTGGGGGAACTGGGATTGGGGAGGGGGAAGTGGGATCGGGGGTGGGAAATGAGATCGGGGTGGATAAATGGGATCGGGGAGGGGGGAAATGGGATGGGGGATGGGGGAACTGGGATTGGGGATTGGGAAACTGGGATCGGGAAGGGGGTATGGGATCAGGGAGGGGGGAAATGGGATTTGGGATGGGGAACTGGGATTGGGGAGGGGGAAAATGGGATTGGGATGGGGAAATGGGATCGGGGGGGGAAATGAGATCGGGGAGGGGGGAAATGGGATCGGGGATGGGGGGGATAAATGGGATTTGGATGGGGAAATGAGATCGGAGAGGGGGGAACTGGGATGGGGGATGGGGGAACTGGGATTGGGGATGGGGGAACTGGGATTGGGGATTGGGAAACTGGGATCAGGAAGGGGGTATGGGATCAGGGAGGGGGGAAATGGGATTGGGATGGGGAAATGGGATCAGGGAGGGGGGAAATGGGATTGGGATGGGGAAATGGGATCAGGGAGGGGGGAAATGGGATCGGGGGTGGGGAACTAGGATTGGGAAACTGGGATCGGGGATGGGAAACTGGGATCGGGGATGGGGAACTGGGAATTGGGATGGAAAACTGGGAATTGGGATGGGGATAAATGGGATTGGGGATGGGGAACTGGGATTGGGGATGGGGAACTTGGATTGGGGAGGGATAAATGGGATTGGGGATGGGGAACTGGGAATTGGGATGGGGAACTGGAACCTGGATGGGGAACTGGGACTGGGGATGGGAAACTGGGATTGGGGATGGGAAAACTGGGAATTGGGATAGGGAAGCTGGGATTTGGGATGGGGAGACACTGGGATTGTGGATGGGGAACTGGGAATTGGGGATGGGGAGACACTGGGATTTGGGATGAGGAAAGTGGGATTTGGACAGTGATCATGGAAAACTGGGATTTGGGGAGAGGAAATGGGATTTGGGATGGGAAGCTGGGAATCAGGGATGGGAAAAATGGGATTTGGGAAGGCAGAACGGATTTGGGATGGGGAGCTGGGATTTGGAGAGGAATGGACATGGAGAAGTGGGATTCTGGTTGGGATAGAGATGGAAATCTGGGATTTGGGGGGGAAAACCTGGGATTCAGGGAGTGAGAACAGGGCAAAGTGGGATTTGGGCAGGGAGAACAGGAAAAGTGGGATTCCCTTTGGGAGAACACAGAAATCTGGGATTGCCAGGTCTGGGAATGCTGGAAGTGCTCGGGGGGGGGGAAATCTGGGAATGGAGGGAACACCGGGAATGGTGGGATGGGAGGGACTGGGGAGGGAAAACTGGAGAACTGGGATTCAGGGAGGGAGGGTTTCCCAGTGTTTCCCATTTCCCCACGATTTTTCCCAGTGTTTTCCTGGTGTTTCCCATTTCCCATTATTTTTCCCGGGGATCATTTTTCCCACTGTTTCCCATTTTCCCATCACTTTTCCTGTTGTTTTCCCCATTTCCCAGTGTTAATTTCCCCCAGTGTTTTCCCATCATTTTTCCTGTGATTTTTCCCAATATTTTTCCCACTGTTAATTTTCCCATGATTTCCCCTGGTTTTTTTCCCAGTGTTTATTTTTCCCTGTGTTTTCCTGGCATTTCCCATTTTCCCACTATTTTTCCTGGTGTTTATTTTTTCCCAGTATTTCCCATTTCCCTGATTTTTCCTGATGTTTCCCAATATTTTTCCCAGTGTTATTTTTCCCGTTGTTTTCCCAGGGTTTCCCATTTCCTGTGATTTTTTTCCCAATGTTTTTCCCAGTGTTTCCCATTTCCCTGATTTTTCCTGGTGTTTTCCCAGATATTTTTCCCGATATTTTCCCTATTATTTTTCCCGCCATTTCCTATTTCCCTGTGACTTTTCCCATTATTTTTCCCATTGTTTTTCCTGGTGTTTTCCCAGTGTTTCCCATTTCCCAGTGTTTATTTTTCCCTGTGTTTCCCATTGTTTTTCCTGGTGTTTATTTTTTCCCAGAGTTTCCCATTTCCTGTGATTTTCCCCATTCTTTTTCCCGGTGTTTCCCATTTCCCTGATTTTTCCTGGTGTTTCCCCATTATTTTCCCCATTATTTTTCCTGCTGTTTCCCATTTCCCAATATTTTCCCAGTCATTTTCCCTATTGTTTTTCCCAGTTATTTTTCCCAGTGTTTCCCATTTCCCTGATTTTTCCCAGTTATTTTCCCAGTTATTTTTCCCCATATTTCCCCAGTTATTTTTCCTGCTGTTTCCCTTTTCCCAATATTTTCCCAGTTATTTTTCCCGATATTTTCCCCATTATTTTTCCCACTGTTTCCCATTTCCCAGTGTTTATTTTTCCCTGTGTTTTCCCTGTGTTTCCCATTATTTTTCCTGGTGTTTATTTCATCCCAGAGTTTCCCATCTCCCTGATTTTTCCCGGTGTTTTCCCCATTATTTTCTCCATTATTTTTCCCATTTTTTTTCCCTGTATTTTCCCCGTCCCGTTATTTTTCCCGGTGTTGATTTTTCCCGCCATTTCCCATTTCCCTGTGACTTTTCCCATTATTTTTCCCAGTGTTTCCCATTATTTTTCCTGATGTTTATTTTTTCCCCAGTGTTTCCCATTTCCCGTTATTTTTCCCAGTGTTATTTTTCCCATTGTTTTCCCAGGGTTTCCCATTTCCTGTGATTTTTTTCCCATTGTTTTTCCCGGTGTTTCCCATTTCCCTGATTTTTCCCAATATTTTCCCAGTTATTTTTCCTGATATTTCCCCATTATTTTTCCCGCCGTTTCCCATTTCCCTGTGACTTTTCCCATTATTTTTCCCATTGTTTTTCCTGGTGCTTTCCCAGTGTTTCCCATTTCCCAGTGTCTATTTTTCCCTGTGTTTCCCATTATTTTTCCTGGTGTTTATTTTATCCCAGAGTTTCCCATCCCCCTGATTTTTCCCGGTGTTTTCCCCATTATTTTCCCCATTATTTTTCCCATTTTTTTTCCCTGTATTTTCCCCATCCCGTTATTTTTCCCGGTGTTGATTTTTCCCACCATTTCCCATTTCCCTGTGACTTTTCCCATTATTTTTCCCAGTGTTTCCCATTATTTTTCCTGGTGTTTATTTTTTCCCCAGTGTTTCCCATTTCCCGTTATTTTTCCCAATGTTTCCCGATATTTTTCCCAGTGTTATTTTTCCCATTGTTTTCCCAGGGTTTCCCATTTCCTGTGATTTTTTTCCCATTGTTTTTCCCGGTGTTTCCCATTTCCCTGATTTTTCCCAATATTTTCCCAGTTATTTTTCCTGATATTTCCCCATTATTTTTCCCGCCGTTTCCCATTTCCCTGTGACTTTTCCCATTATTTTTCCCATTGTTTTTCCTGGTGTTTTCCCAGTGTTTCCCATTTCCCAGTGTTTATTTTTCCCTGTGTTTCCCATTATTTTTCCTGGTGTTTATTTTTTCCCAGAGTTTCCCATCCCCCTGATTTTTCCCAGTGTTTTCCCGTTATTTTCCCCATTCTTTTTCCCATTATTTTTCCCGGTGTTTTCCCCATCCCGTTATTTTTCCCGGTGTTGACTTTTCCCGCCGTTTCCCATTTTGCCGTAATTTTTCCCGCCATTTCCCATTTCCCAGTGTTTTCCCCATCCCATTATTTTTCCTGGTGTTGACTTTTCCCGCCGTTTCCCATTTCCCCGTGACTTTTCCCGGTGTTTTTTTCCCGGTGTTTGTTTTTTCCCGGGTGTTGTTTTTCCCGGTGTTGATTTCCCCCTCCCCGGTGCGTTCCAGGCGCACCTTCGTCTTCGGGGCGGTGCTGAATTCCCGGGATTTGGCCTTTTCCGACCCCACTGCGGACGGCAGAGGCTTCGCCGCGCGCTACTGCGGCCGCCACGACTTCCTGGTCTACAGCCCCCTGCAGCACGGCCCCCCGCCGGCAGCACCGGGATCCACTCCGGGATCGGCACCGGGATCAGCACCAGGATCACCAGGATCCGCGGCACCGGGATCAGCCACACCGGGATCAGCACTGGGATCAGCCACACCGGGATCAGCACCACAATCCACAGCTCCAGGATCCACTCCAGGATCAGCACCAGGATCCACAGCTCTGGGATCCACTCTGGAATCGGCACTGGGATCCACAGCACCGGGATCACCGGGATCCACAGCACCAGGATCAGCCACACCAGGATCGGCACCAGGATTGGCACTGGAATCAGCACCAGGATCCACAGCTCCAGGATCCACTCTGGAATCAGCACCGGGATCCACACCGGGATCAGCACCTGGATCCACAGCTCTGGGATCCACTCTAGGATCAGCACCGGGATCCACAGCACCGGCATCGGCACCGGGATCAGCCACACCAGGATTGGCACTGGGATCAGCACCAGGATCAGCACTGGGATCATCAGGATCGGCACCCGGATCAACAGCAGGATCCACTCTGGGATCGCTAGGATCGCCGGGAGCTGCACTGGGATCAGCAGCAGGATCCGGACTGGGATCAGCACCAGGATCCACACCGGGATCTGCAGCAGGATCAGCACTGGGATCAACACTGGGATCATCAGGATCATCACCGGGATCATCGGGATCCACACCGGGAGCCACACTGGGATCAGTGGGGTTGGGATCAGGATCCTTGGGATCCTTGGAGTTGAAATCAGGATCAGCCAGATTGGGGTTGGGATCAGCAGGATCAGCAGTGGGAGCAGCACTGGGAGCAGCGGAAGCAGCGGGATTGGGATCAGCAGGATCGGGAATCCTTCCCTAAATCCCTCCCAAATCCTCCATTCCCTCGGGGATCCCTCCTTTCCCTTGGGAACGCTTCCTGTGCTGGAACCCTTCCCTGCAATCCCTTCCCTTCCCAAACCTTCCCCTCCCTTCCCTGAATCCCTTTGGAGTCCATCCCTTCCCTTCCCTTGGGAATCCTTCCCTAAATCCCTCCCAAATCCCTCGTTCCCTTGGCAATCCCTCCCTTTGGAATCCTTCCCTTCCCTTGGGAATCCTTCCTGAAATCCCTTCCCTAAATCCTTCCTTCCCTTGGGAATCCCTTCCCTTCCATTCCCTTCCCTTCCCAAACCTTCCCGAATCCTTCGTTTCCTGGCATCCTTCCCTTCCTTTTCTTGGGAATGCTGAGCTTGGAATCCATTCCCTCCCTCCTTCCCTTGGGAACCCTTCCCTAAATCCCTCCCACATCCTTCATCCCCTTGGAATCTCTCCTTTCTTTGGGAATCTTTCTCTTCCCATGGGAATCCTTCCCTAAATCCCTTCCAGATCCTTCATTCCCTTGGGAATGTTTCCCTTGCTCGGGAATGCTGAGCTCCCTCGGGAATCCTTCATTCCTTCCCTTGGGAATCCTTCCCTGGATCCCTTCCCAATCTTCCCAAATCCTTCAGTCCCTTCGGAATCCTTCCCTTGGGAATCCCTCACTCCCTTCCATTCTTTGGGAATCTTTCCCTTCCCTTCCCTTGGGAATTCTTCCTCTTCTGGAATCTTTCCCTTCCCTTTCCATGGGAATCCTTCATTCCCTTGGAAATCCTTCCCAAATCCCTCTGGATCCTTCATTCCCTTGGGAATCCTTCCCAAATCCCTCTGGATCCTTCATTCCCTTGGGAATGTTTCCCTTCCCTTCCCTTGGGAATGCTTCCCCAGATCCATTCCGTAAATCCTTCACTCCCTTGGGAATTCCTCACTCCCTTCCTTCCTTTGGGAATCTTTTCCTTCCCTCCATTCCCAATCCCTCATTCCCTTGGGAATTCTCCTTTCCCTTGGGAATTCTCCTTCCTTTTGGGATCTCTCATTCCCTTGGGAATTTTCCTTTCCCTCTGGAATCCCTGATTCCCTTGGGGATCCCTGATTCCCTCGGGAATTCTCCTTCCCCTGGGAGCCCCTCCCCTCTCCCTCCCTGCCCAGCTGCTGCTGAACTCCGCTGGAAATCCTGGAATTCTCCAGGATCCCCCTCCACTCCTGCCTTTTCCCGGGGTGGTTTTTTGGGATTTCAGTTCATTGGGGGTCGGCCCTTCCTTCCTGGGAATTCTGGGAATTCTGCCCGAGGCTTTTCCCACCCGGAGCCTCCCAGGCAGGGAATTCCAGGGGACATCCCGAGGTTTCCTGAGGATGTTCCATCCATTCCTGCCAACATTCCCGAGGTTTTCTGATGCTGTTCCAATGTTTTCTGTCAGTATTCCAAGGTTTTCCTGATGACATTCCATAAATTTCTGAACATACTCCAAAGCTTTCTGTCATTTCATTCCTTTAATGGAAATATTCCAAGGTTTCATGGTGAGATTCCGTGATTTCATCAGGACATTCCAGGTTTTATGGGAACATTCCAAGGTTTTTGAGACTTTTCCAGGGGTTTTTGAGGTTATTCCAAGGATATTCCAAATTTTAATGGAAAAATTCCAAGGTTTTATGGGAATATTCCAGGGGGTTTTTGAGGATATTCCAATTTTTAATGGAAATATTCCAAGGTTTTATGAGGACATTCAAAGGGTTTATGGGAAAATTCCAGGTTTTATGGGAATATTCCAGGATTTTTTTTTTTTTTTTTGATATTCCAAGGTTTTATGGGAATGATCTGGAGTTTTTTGGGGGGAATATTCCAAGGATTTATGGAAATACTCCAAGGTTTTATGGAAATATTGGAGGGTTTTTTTGGGAATACTCCAGGTTTTTGGGGGATATTCCAAGGTTTTATGAGGATATTCCAGGTTTTATGGGAATATTCTGGGGGTTTATGGTATTCCATTGTTTTGTGACAAATATTCCAAGGTTTTATGGAAATATTCCAGGGGTTTTATGGGAACATTCCAAGGTTTTATGGGAACATTCCAAGGTTTTTGAGACTTTTCCAGGGGTTTTTGAGGATATTCCAAGGATATTCCAATTTTTAATGGAAATATTCCAAGGTTTTATGGGAATAGTCCGTGTTTTATGGGAATATTCCAGGGTTGTTTTTTTTTTTTTTTATATTCCAAGGTTTCATGTGAATATTCCAGGTTTTTTAAGGATATTCCAAGGTTTTATGGGAATAATCTGGAGTTTTTTTGGGGGATGTTCATGATTTTATGAGGATATTCCAAGGATTTATGGGAACATTCCAAGGTTTTATGGGAATATTTGGGGGTTTTAAGGAACATTCCAGGTTTTTTTGGGAATTTTCCCCCCTCAGAGCACCCGAATCCCATCCCGGCTCCCACCCCTCTGGAAAAGCCAAATTCCAAGGAAAAGCCCAGAGAGAGGAACACATGGATTTATTGGGAACGTTCCCGAGGGAAAATCCAAGGGGAAAATTCGGGAAATTCCAGCCCAAAAAAAGAGGGAAAATCCAAACGAGAAAGGAGGGAAATCTGAGCCCCAAAAAAAAGGGAAAAATCTGGGAAAAAAACTTGGGAAAATCCAACCTCCAACAAGGGAGAATCCAGCCTGGAACCTTGGGAAATTCCAGCCCGAAAAAGAGGGAAAATCCAACTGGAAAAGGAGGGAAAAGCTGACCTAAAAGAGGGAAACTCCAGGAAAAAAGGGAAATCCGGGAATGTCGGGAATAACCTCCTGCTGGGAATCTGGGAATGTCACGCTCTGGAAATGTGGGAGGAGTGTCAGGGCTCTGGAAATCTGGGAATGTCAGGGCTCTGGAATTCTGGGAATGCTGCAGCTCTGGGAATGTGAAACTCTGGAATGCCAGGCTCCAGAATCACGTCCCACTGGAATTCCAGGAGGGCCAAGATTCTGGAATGTCGGGAATGCCAGTTTTGAAATCCTGGGAATGCTGTGCTCCATAATCCCGTGAATTCCAGCTCCATTATCCTGGGAATCCTGGCTCCATGATGCCGGCATTCCCACTCTGTTATCCTGGGCTCTCAGGGCTCCGTTATCCCAGAATTCCCACTGTGTAATCCCGCCATTCCCTGTGTGTTCTCCCGCCATTCCCAGTGTGTTATCCCACCATTCCCAGTGCATTATCCTGGCATTCCCTGTGCATTATCCTGGCATTCCTGCTGTGCGTTATCCCCCCATTCCCTGTGTGGTGTTGTCCCTCCATTCCTAGTGCGTTATCCCGGCATTCCCTGTGTGTTATCCTGGCATTCCCAGTGCGTTATCCCGGTATTCCCGGTGCGTTATCCTGGCATTCCCTGTGCGTTATCCCGCCGTTCCTGCTGTGCTATCCCAGCATTCCCGGTGTGTTATCCCTCCATTCACGGTGCTGTGTTATCCCGGCGTTCCCGGTGTGTTATCCCAGCATTCCCTGTGCTGTGTTATCCCTCCGTTCCCGGTGCTGCGTTATCCCAGCATTCCCGGTGTGGTGTTATCCTGCCGTTCCAGGTGCGTTATCCCAGCATTCCTAGTACGTTATCCCACCGTTTCTGGTGCTGTGTTATCCCGCCTTTCCCTGCGCTGTGTTATCCCTCCATTCCCGGTGCGTTATCCCTCCATTCCCTGTGCGTTATCCCTCCATTCCCGGTGCTGTGTTATCCCGGCATTCCCTGTGCTGTGTTATCCCTCCATTCCCGTTGGGTTATCCCTCCATTCCCGGTGCGTTATCCCCCCATTCCCTGTGCATTATCCCTCCATTCCCGGTGCATTATCCCTCCATTCCTGGTGCTGTGTTATCCCGGCGTTCCCAATGCATTATCCCTCCATTCCCGATGGGTTATCCCTCCATTCCCGATGGGTTATCCCTCCATTCCCGGTGCATTATCCCTCCATTCCCGGTGGGTTATCCCTCCATTCCCGGTGCGTTATCCCGGCGTTCCCGCCCCGTCCCCCTCCAGCGCGCGCACGATGCGCGCCGCCGGGGGGCGCTGCCGGGGCTCGCGGGCGGTGCATGCGCAGAAGAGCTCCCGCACCGGGGCCTGCGCCGGATCCAGCGCCGCCTCCGGGGGCAGCGGCGGCCGCGAGCCCAGCGCCGCCAGGTACGCGCGCTCGTCCCAGGAGTCCTCCGAGCCGCTGGAATCCTCCTCTGGAATGCCGGGACGGAGGGAAGGAAGGAGGGAGCGGGTCACGGGAATCCCGGCCCCGAGCCCAGCCCGGCGCTCCCTGCTCTTCCCAGGGATCTGCTGGGAATTCCAGCCCAGTCTCTCCACACCCTCCCTCCCAGCCGGGAATTCCTTCCCAAGATCCCAGAACTCCAAGATCCCAAAATCCCAACCCTCTGGAATGCCGGGTGCAGCCATTGGCAGTGGATCCTGGGAATCCTGCCCCAGTCTCAGCCCGGCGCTCCCTGCTCTTCCCACGGATCTGCTGGGAATTCCCAGCCCAGTCTCTCCTCACCCTCCCAGCCGGGAATTCCATCCCAAGATCCCCAAACCCCAAAATCCCACAACCCTAAGATCACAAAACCCCAAGATCCCAAAATCCTGACCCTCTGGAATGGTGGCCAGGCGTGGCTGTGGGGAGGAGATCCCGGGAATCCCGGCCCCAATCCCAGCCCAGCGCTCCCTGCTCTTCCCAGGGGGATCCCAGCCTTTCCTTGGACACTCATTCTTTTTCTGGGAATTCCAGCCCAGCCCCTTCTCACCCTCCCAGCCAGGAATTCCTTCCCAAAATTCCAAAATCCTGAAATCCCGAAACCCCGAGATCCCAAATTCCCAACCCTCTGGAATGGCAGGAGAGTGTGGCCATTGGGAGCGGATCCTGGGAATTCTGCCATGATCCCATCCTGGCACTTCCTGATGCTCCCAGGGATCCTCTGGGAATTCCAGGCGAGGCCCTCCTCACCTTCCCAGCTGGGAATTCCTTCCTAAATCCCGACCCTCTGGCTGTGGTGGGAGCCGTTCCCTGTGCTGCCATTCCAGGCCCTTTTCCCAAATCCCTCTCCAGCTCTCCTGGGTTGGATCCAGCCCCATCCCAACTCCTCCCTGAGAAGGAATTTCGGGATCCAGGGGCTTCCCTGGGAATTGGGGACTCCAGGCAGGGTCTCCCTTCCCTTTTCTATCCCAGAATTCCATAAAAAAATCCCTCGGGATGGATCCTGAGTGTCCTTGATCCCAGAATCCCGGGATGGTTTGGGATGGGATCCACGGACCTTCAATCCCATCCCAGGGACACTTCCCACCATCCCAGGGTGATCCAAACCCACCCTTGGACACTGCCAGGGATCCAGGGATTCTCTGGGAATCCCAGCCCAGCCAGGAATCCCTTCCCAAGCTCCCACCATCCCAAGCTCCCCTTTCCCACTGGAAGCCATTCCCTGGCTCCCTCCAGCTCTTTCCCAAATCCCAGCTCTCCTTTCCCACCCCAGCATTCCCTGCATCCCTTCCCCGCGCCCATTCCCTGTCTGCAGCTCCCCTAACTGGCGGAATTCCCGCGATTCCCGGTGTTCCGTACCGTCGGAGCCGCCCTGGGGCGGCAGGGGCAGGTGGGGCACGCTCAGGGCCAGCATCTCCCAGAGCGTGAGGCCGAAGGCGAAGACGTCGGCGCGGTCCGAGATGGCCCCGCCCGGCCGCAGCGCCTCGGGCGGGCTCCAGGGCTCCGTGCCCACGTAGGGGACCGACGGGTCCCGCACTGCCGGCACCGGAATGGGAACGGGAATGGCATTGGTGGGATAGCGGGATAGTGGGATAATGGGATAGCGGGGTCGCGCACTGCCAGGACGGGAATGGGGTCGGGAACGGCATCGGTGGGATAGCGGGATAATGGGATATCGGGGTCGCGCACTGCCTGAATGGGATCGGAGTGGGAATGGGATCGGTGGGATAGCAGGATCACTCACTGCTGGAACGGGAATGGGGTCGGAGCGGGAACGGCATCGGTGGGATAGGGGGATATGGGATGGGATAATGGGATAGCGGGATAATGTGACAGCGGGATATGGGATAGCGGGGTCGCGCACTGCCAGGATGGGAATGGGGTCGGGAACGGCATCGGTGGGATAATGGGATAGCGGGATAATGGGATAGGGGGGTCGCTCACTGCTGGGACGGGAATGGGGTCGGAGTGGGAACGGTGGGATAGCGGGATAATGGGATAGTGGGATATGGGATAATGGGATAGGGGGGTCGCTCACTGCCGGAATGGGAATTGGATTGGAGCGGGAACGGCATCAGTGGGATAGTGGGATAATGGGATAGCGGGAATGGGATCGGGAGTGGGATATCGGGGTCGCTCACTGCCGGGACAGGGTCGGAGTGGGAATGGGATCAGTGGGATAGTGGGATAGCGGGAATGGGATATTGGGGTTGCTCACCGCCAGAATGGGAGAGTGGGAATGGGATCGGGAATGGGATCAGTGGGATAACGGGATAGCGGGAATGGGATATTGGGGTTGCTCACTGCCAGAATGGGAGAGCGGGAACGGGATCGGCAATGGGATCAGTGGGATAGCGGGATAGCGGGGTTGCTCACTGCAGGAATAGGATAGCAGGAATGGGATCAGTGGGTTAGCAGGATAGCGGGAATGGGATCAGTGGGATAGCGGGATAGCAGGAATGGGATCAGGAATGGGATCATTGGGATAATGGGATAGCGGGAATGGGATATCGGGGTCACTCACTGCCGGAAAGGGAGAGCGGGAACGGGATCAGTGGGATAACGGGATTGCGGGAATGGGATCGATGGGATAATGGGATAGCAGGAATGGGATAGCGGGAATGGGATTGGGGTCGCCCTTGCTCAATGCGGAGGGATAACGGGAGCAGATCGGGAATGGGATCAGGAATGGGATCGGGAATTGGATCGGGGTTGCTCACTGCGGAGGGATAACAGGAGCAAATCGGGAATGGGATTGGGATAGTGGAATCACGAGTGAGCATGGGAATGGGATCGGGAATGGGATCGCTTAGTGCAGTGGGATCAGGGGATATTGGGAACAGGATTGGGAATGGGAATGGATTGGGAATGGGATCACTCACTGCAGTGGGATAACAGGATATTGGGAACAGGACTGGGAATGGGATCACTCACTGCAGTGGGAGCAACAGGATCAGATCGGGAATGGGATTGGGAATGGATCGGGAATGGGATCGCTCACTGCAGTGGGAGCAGAGGGAGCAAACAGGGAATAGGATTGGGATATTGGGATCAGCAATGGGATCAGGATTGGGGTCGCCCGCTGCAGTGGGAGCAACAGGATCAGATCGGGAATGGGATCGTTCACTGCAGCAGGATAATGGGATCAGAGGGATCAAAGGGATCAGGATTGGGAATGGGATCCCTCACTGCAAGGGGATCAATGGGATATTGGGAATGGGATCGCTCACTGTAATCCTTGGGAATGGGATCCGTGGGAATAGGATGAGATCCATGGGGATGGGACTCCTACATTCCCGGGAACCCCACATTCCTGGGAATCCCATCCCAATGGGAATGGAGATGGGACCCACTGGAATGGGATCCGTGGGAGTAGGAATGGGATCCATGGGATGGGCATCTCACATTCCTGGAAATCCCAGATTTCTGGAAATCCAGTTTTTCTGGGAATCTCACATTTCCAGGACCCCCACATTCCTGGAATGGGATCGGTGACAATGGGAGTGGGATCCATGGGAATGGGAATGGGATCCATAGGAATGGCATCGGTGACAGTGGGAATGGCATCGATGACAGTGGGAATGGGATCCATGGGAATGGGAGTGGGATCCATGGGAATGGGATCGCTCACTGCAACAGGATCAAAGGATATCGGGAATGGGATCAGGAATTGGAATGGATTGGGAAGGGGATCGCTCACTACAACGGGATCGGGAATGGGATTGCTCACTGCAATGGGATCACGGGATCAAAGGGATTTTGGGAATGGGATCCACGGGGTGGGAGTCCCACATTCCATCCCCGCGGCCGGGGACCCCCCATTCCCGGGAATTCCCGGGGTCCCACCTGTCAGGTTCTCATCCAGGGGCAGGGAGACGCCGACGTCGCAGATCTTCACGGCCTCGAAGGCGCCGCGGACGACGACGTTGGGGGATTTGATGTCGCCGTGCAGCAGCCGCTGCTCCGTGTGCAGGTACTGCGGGGGAATCCCGGGAATGCCGGGAATGCCGTCGGATCGGGGAACCGAGGGGAAATCCCAGATCCAGCCTGGAAACCTCCAGGCGTGGCTCGGGATCCGTGGATGGGGGGGGGATCTCATGGATCGGCCCAATCCCGCGGCCGCTCCTTGGGCACTGCCAGGGATTCTCTGGGAATTCCAGCCCAGCCGGGAATTCCTTCCCAAAATCCCCAAGATCCCCAAATCCCGACCCTCTGGCCATGGTGGGAGCTGTTCCCTGTGCTGCCATTCCAGGCCCTTTTCCCAAATCACTCTCCAGCTCTCCTGGATTGGATCCAGCCCCATCAAGGTTCCTCTCCCAGAAGGAATTTTGGGATCCAGGGGCTTCCCTGGGAATTGGGGACTCCAGGCAGGGTCTCCCTTCCCTTTTCCATCCCCGAATCCCATAAAAGTCCCTCAGGATGGATCCTGAGTGTCCTTAATCCCAGAATCCCGGGATGGTTTGGGATGGGATCCATGGACCTTCAATCCCATCCCAGGGACACTTCCCATGATCCCAGCGTGATCCAACCTTTCCTTGGACACTCTCAGGGATCCTCTGGGAATTCCAGCCCAGCCAGGAATTCCTTCCCAAGCTCCCACCCATCTCCATCCCTATCCCAACACCCCCAGCATCCAGAAAGCCCCCTTGGCTCCCATTTATCCCAGAATCCCGGGATTTTCCCAGAACCCCAGGGCTTTCCCAAAATCCCAGGGTGTTGTTTTTTTTTTTCCCCGGGATGCCAGGAATTTCCCTGGAATTCCCCGGGATGTTCCCGGTACCTGGAGGCCCCTGGCCATGCTGAGGGCCACGTGCAGGATGGTGGCGGCCGGGAACATTCCCAGGCCCTGCTCCCGGCGCTCCTCGATGAGGTCATTCAGGGATTTCTCCCCCCCGAATTCCATGGCCAGGCAAAGGCTCCCGTCCGGAGCCTCCGTCAGCGCCCGGTACCCTGGGAATGGGAAAGGGAGCCGTGGGAATGGGATCTGTGGGAATGGGAGCCACGGGAGCTGTGGAAATGGGAATGGGAGCCACAGGATCCGTGGCAATGGGAGCCGTGGGAATGGGAATGGGAGACATGGGATCTGTGGGAATCGGAATGGGAACCATGGGATCTGTGGGAATGGGAATGGGATCCATGGGATCCATGGGAATGGGAGCCCTGGGATCTGTGGGAATGGGAGTCGTGGGATCCGTGGGAATGGGAGCCATGGGAATGGGATCCATGGGATCTGTGGGAATGGGAGCCATGGGATACGTGGGAATAGCAATGGGAGCCGTGGGAATGGGAATGGGATTTGTGGGAATGGGATCCATGGGAATGGGAGCCATGGGAGCCGTGGGATCCATGGGAATGGGAGCCATGGGATCTGTGGGAATGGGAATGACAATGGGATGGGATCCGTGGGAATGGGAACCGTGGGATCTGTGGGAATGGGAACCATGGGATACGTGGGAATAGCAATGGGAGCCGTGGGAATGGGAATGGGATTTGTGGGAATGGGATCCATGGGAATGGGAGCCATGGGAGCCATGGGATCTGTGGGAATGGGAATGACAATGGGGTGGGATCCGTGGGAATGGGAACCGTGGGATCCGTGGGAATGGGATTTGTGGGAATGGAAGCTATGGGAATGGGATCCGTGGGATCTATGGGAATGGGATCTGTGGGAATGGGAATGGGAGCTGTGGGAATGAGATCCATGGGAATGGGATCTGTGGAAATGGGAATGGGGATGGCAATGGGATGGGATCCATGGGAATGGGATCCATGGGAATGGGAATGGGGATGGCAATGGGATCCATGGGAATGGGATCCATGGGAATGGGGATGGGATCCATGGGAATGGATAGAAGCCACAATCAAGGAATGTTCCCGAGGGGATTCATGGATTTCAATCCCATCCCAACCCAACCCTGAGCCCTCCAACGATCCCAGGGAGCTCCAAATCCATCCTTGGACACTCCCAGGGATCTGGGAGCAGCCCCGGCTTCCCTGGGAATTCCAGAGGCACTGGGAGGTCTGGAATTCCCTGATCCCAAATCCCCCTCATCTCCCTCTGGAATTGGCTCCACCCCCTCCATTCCCGATGGATTCAACCCCATTCCCAATGGATCCACCCCCTCCATTCCCAATAGATCCAACCCCTCCATTCCCATGGATCCATCTCGATTCCCAATGGATCCAAACCCTCCATTCCCAACAAATCCAACCCCGCCATTCCCATGGATCCAGCTCGATTCCCATCAAATCCAACCCCATTCCCAACCAATCCAACCCCTCCATTCCCATGGATCCAACCCCATTCCCAGTGGATCCACCCCCTCCATTGCCAATGGATCCACCCCCTCCATTCCCATGGATCCACCCTTCTATTCCCAACAAATCCAACCACATTCCCACAGATCCATCCCCATTCCCATGGATCCATCCCCATTCCCAACAAATCCAATGCCTCCATTCCCATGGATCCAATCCCATTCCCATGGATCCACCTGTACATTCCCAAGAAATCCAACCCCTCCATTCCCATGGATCCAACCCCTCCATTCCCAGTGGATCCATCCCCATTCCCAACCAATCCAACCCCTCCATTCCCATTAATACATCTTCATTCCCATGGATCCAACGCCTCCATTCCCAATGGATCCAACCCCATTCCCATCAAATCCAACACCTCCATTCCCACGGATCCAACCCCATTCCCAGTGGATCCATCCGTCCATTCCCATAGATCCATCCCTCCATTCCCATGGATCCATCTCCATTCCCAATGGATCCAGGCCCTCCATTCCCATAGATCCATCCCCATTCCCATGGATCCATCTGTACATTCCCAACAAATCCAACCCCTCCATTCCCATGGATCCATCCCCATTCCCATGGATCCATCCCCTCCATTCCCATGGATCCACCCCTCCATTCCCATCAAATCCTACCTCTCCATTCCCAACAAATCCAACCCCCCCATTCCCAGTGGATCCACCTGTACATTCCTAACAAATCCAACCCCTCCATTCCCAGTGGATCCACCTGTACATTCCCAAGAAATCCAACCCCTCCATTCCCATGGATCCATCCCCATTCCCATGGATCCAACCCCTCCATTCCCATGGATTCAACCCCATTCGCAACAAATCCAATGCCTCCATTCCCATGGATCCAATCCCATTCCCATGGATCCACCTGTACATTCCCAAGAAATCCAACCCCTCCATTCCCATGGATCCAACCCCTCCATTCCCAGTGGATCCATCCCCATTCCCAACCAATCCAATCCCTCCATTCCCATTAATACATCTTCATTCCCATGGATCCAACACCTCCATTCCCAATGGATCCAACCCCATTCCCATCAAATCCAACACCTCCATTCCCATGGACCCAACCCCATTCCCAGTGGATCCATCCGTCCGTTCCCATAGATCCATCCCTCCATTCCCATGGATCCATCTCCATTCCCAATGGATCCATCTGTACATTCCCAACAAATCCAACCCCTCCATTCCCATGGATCCATCCCCATTCCCATGGATCCATCCCCTCCATTCCCATGGATCCACCCCTCCATTCCCATCAAATCCTACCTCTCCATTCCAAACAAATCCAACCCCCCCATTCCCAGTGGATCCATCTGTACATTCCCAACAAATCCAACCCCTCCATTCCCATGGATCCATCCCCATTCCCATGGATCCATCCCCTCCATTCCCATGGATCCACCCCTCCATTCCCATCAAATCCTACCTCTCCATTCCCAACAAATCCAACCCCCCCATTCCCAGTGGATCCACCTGTACATTCCCAAGAAATCCAACCCCTCCATTCCCATGGATCCAACCCCTCCATTCCCAGTGGATCCATCCCCATTCCCAACCAATCCAACCCCTCCATTCCCATTAATACATCTTCATTCCCATGGATCCAACGCCTCCATTCCCAATGGATCCAACCCCATTCCCATCAAATCCAACCCCTCCATTCCCATGGATCCAACCCCATTCCCAGTGGATCCATCCGTCCATTCCCATAGATCCATCCCTCCATTCCCATGGACCCATCTCCATTCCCAATGGATCCAGGCCCTCCATTCCCATAGATCCATCCCCATTCCCATGGATCCATCTGTACATTCCCAACAAATCCAACCCCTCCGTTCCCATGGATCCATCCCCATTCCCATGGATCCATCCCCTCCATTCCCATGGATCCACCCCTCCATTCCCATCAAATCCTACCTCTCCATTCCCAACAAATCCAACCCCCCCATTCCCAGTGGATCCACCTGTACATTCCCAACAAATCCAACCCCTTCATTCCCATGGATCCATCCCCATTCCCATGGATCCAACCCCTCCATTCCCATGGATTCAAACCCATTCCCAACAAATCCAATGCCTCCATTCCCATGGATCCAATCCCATTCCCATGGATCCACCTGTACATTCCCAAGAAATCCAACCCCTCCATTCCCATGGATCCAACCCCTCCATTCCCAGTGGATCCATCCCCATTCCCAACCAATCCAACCCCTCCATTCCCATTAATACATCTTCATTCCCATGGATCCAACGCCTCCCAACAAATCCACCCCCTCCATTCCCTTCACATCCAACCCCTCCATTCCCATGGATCCAACCCCTCCATTCCCACGGATCCGCCCCCATTCCCACGGATCCACCCCCACCCCCCCCAGCCCCGCGGCATTCCCGGGAACGCGCACCGACGATGTTGGGGTGCCGCAGGTTCCGCAGGGTGCGCGCCTCCTCCCGCAGCCGCTGCTGGAAGAGGCGGCGCTGGCGCTGGGAGCAGCCGGCGTTGATCTTCTTCACGGCCCACGGAGAGCGCGGCAGCCCCCGCGGCGACCTGCCCCGGGAAAAACGCCGGAATGCCCACGGGATTCCCAGGGGAAAGAGGATCCGACCCCCCCCCGACGTGGGATGGGAGCGCTGCGAATCGCAACGGGGGATTCTCGGGAAAGGGAGTTTTTATCTGTCCCCATTCCCAGAGGGAGCTGGAGGAGGGAAGGAATGGAGCCCAAATCCTTGGAATTCCAGCTGGGAAAGGGTTATCCCAAACTAATGGAGCCCAAAGTACAGAATTCCCAGGAATGAAGCCCAAATCCCGGAATTCCAGCTGGGAAGGGGTTATCCTGAAATAACGGAGCCCAACATACTGGAATTCCAGCCAGGGAAAGTGTTATCCCAAAAGAATGGAGCCCAAAATCTTGGAATTCCCAGGAATGGAGTCCAAAACCCTGGAATTCCACCTGCGAAAGGGTTATCCCAAAATGATGGAGCCCAAATCCCAGAATTTCCAGGAATGAAGCCCAAATCTCTGGATTCCAGCTGGAAAAGCGTTATCCCAAAATAATGGAGCCCAAATCCCAGAATTTCCAGGAATGAAGCCCAAATCCTGGAATTCCAGCTGGGAAAGGGTTATCCCAAAATAACAGAGCCCAAAGTCCAGAATTCCCAGGAATGAAGCCCAAATCCCGGAATTCCAGCTGGGAAGGGGTTATCCTGAAATAATGGAGCCCAAAATTCTGGAATTCCAGCCAGGACAGGGTTATCCCAAAACAATGGAGCCCAAAATCTGGGAATTCCCAGGAATGGAGCCCAAAATCCTGGAATTCCAGCCAGGGAAAGGGTTATCCCAAAATGATGGAGCCCAAAATCCTGGAATTCCCAGGAATGGAGCCCAAAACCCAGAATTCCAGCTAGGAAGGGGTTATCCCAAAATGATGGAGCCGAAATTCTGGAATTCCAGACAGGAAAGGGTTATCCCAAAATAATGGAGCCCAAATCCTGGAATTCCCAGGAATGGAGCCCAAATCCCGGAATTCCAGATGGGAAAGGTTTATCCCAAAATACTGGAGCCCAAATCCCGGAATTCCAGCTGGGAAGGGGTTATGCTGAAATAATGGAGCCCAAAATCCTGGAATTCCAGACAGGACAGGGTTATCCCAAAATAATGGAGCCTAAACCCCAGAATTTGCAAGAATGGAGCCCAGATCCTAGGAATTCCAGTTGGGAAAGGGTTATCCCAAAAGAATGGAGCTCAAAATCTTGGAATTCCCAGGAATGGAGCCCAAAATCTTGGAATTCCAGCCAGGGAAAGGATTATCCCAAAATAATGGAGCCCAAATCCCGGATTCCAGCTGGGAAATGGTTATCCCAAAGTAATGGAGCTCAAATCCCAGAATTCCAGACAGGGAAAGGGTTATCCCAAAATGATGCAGCCCAAAATCCTGGAATTTCCAGGAATGGAGCCCAAATCTCTGGATTCCAGCTGGGAAAGGGTTATCCCGAAATCATGGAGCCCAAAATCCCAGAATTCCAGCCAGGACAGGGTAATCCCAGAATGATGGAGGCCAAAAACCTGGAATTCGCAGGAATGGAGTCCAAATCCCAGAATTCCAGCTGGGACAAAGTTATCCCAAAATAATGGAGCCCGAATCTGAGAATTCACAGGAATGGAGCCCAGATTCCTGGAATTCCAGCCTAGAAATGGTTATCCCAAAATAAGGGAGCCCAAAATCCTGGAATTCCCAGGAATGGAGTCCAAATCCCAGAACTCCAGCTGGGACAGAGTTATCCCACAACACCGCGCTCCTTCCCGGCTCCGCAAATCCCCAAATCCCTCCCTGGGCTCCGTATCCACAGGGAGGAAAACCGGGATGGGCTCCGGGATTTCCCGGGCCGGTTCCCGAGGCCATTCCCGACCTTTTCATCAGGTAGACGCTGACTCCGGTGCCGAATCCCAACTTCTGCATGAAGGGAGAGGCCGGGATGGTCACGGACACGGGGCTGGGCTCTGCGGGGGGAGAATTCCCGGTGATCCCGTGGGAAATCCACTGGGATCGGATCATCCCGACCCCTTTGGGACCATCCCCATCCCACTTTAGGACACATCCCGGGATCAAACATCCCGATCCCTTGGGGACCATCCCGACCCTTCTGGAACCATCCCGATCCCTCTGGGACCATCCCATCCCTTTGGGACCATCCTGGGATCAGACACCTCGATCCATTTGGGACCATCCCCATCCCTTTGGAAATATTCCCATCCCTTTGGAACCATTCTGGGATCAAACATCCCCATCCCACTTTAGGACACATCCCGGGATCAAACATCCCCATCCCTCTGGGACCATCCCCATCCCACTTTGGGAACATCCCAGGATCAGACACTTCAATCCCTCTGGGACCATCCCGATCCCTCTGGAACCATCCCCATCCCTCTGGGAACATCCTGACCCCTTTGGGAACATTCTGATCCATTTGGGACCATCCTGGGATCAGACACCTCGATCCACTTGGGACCATCCCAGGACCATCCCGATCCCTCTGGGATCATCCCGACCCCTCTGAGACCATCCCCATCCCACTTTGGGAAGATCCCGACCCCTCTGTGACCATCCCAGGACCATCCCGATCCCCTCCCGGGACCATCCCAGGACCATCCCGACCCCTCTGGGACCATCCCAGGACCATCCCGATCCCTCTGGGATCATCCTGACCCCTCTGGGACCATCCCCATCCCACTTTGGGAAGATCCCGACCCCTCTGGGACCATCCCAACCCCTCTGGGACCATCCCCATCCCACTTTGGGAAGATCCCGATCCCTCTGGGACCATCCCGATGCCCCCGGGATCATCCCAGGACCATCCCGATCCTTTTGGGACCATCCCAGGACCAGCCCAATCCCTCTGGGACCATCCCCATCCCACTTTGGGAAGATCCCGACCCCCCCCGGGACCATCCCAACCCCTCTGGGACCATCCCAGGACCATCCTGATCCCTCTGGGATCATCCCGACCCCCCGGGACCATCCCAGGACCATCCCGCTGTTCCTCACCTGCTTTGTCCCGGCGGGACGAGGGCGTCGGGGACTGGAAGGTGTCCATGGAGCCGATCCCAATCCCGATCCCGATCCTGCGGGGCACGAGGGGACGTGGAGGGACCCTAAGGGCACTGGGGGGCGGATTGGGAACTGGGGGGAATTTTTGGAATTGGGGAAATTTTGGGAATGGAGGGGGGCAGATTTGGGAGTTGCAGAAATCCTGGGTTGGGGGGGGGACTGGATTTGGGAATTGGTGGGGGGGGGGGGCGTCCCACGTTTGGGAATTTAGGGAGTTCCGTGATTTGGGAGGTCCCGGATCCGGGAATCGGGGGGATCCCCAAAATCCCGGACGCGGGAACTGGGATGGTCCCAGGCTGGGGGATCCCAGATTTAGGAATTGTGGAGCGGGGGAGGATCCCGGCCCAGGGATGGGGACCCAGGGTTGGGAATTGGGAATTGGGGAGATCCCAGGATTTTGGGGGGCGATCCCAGCTCCGGACGTTTCCAGGAGGAGCCGCCGGTCCCACCTCGGTCCGGGGTTCGCTGGCTGCGGCCGCCGATCCCCGGGAATCCCGGGATCCTTTTCCCGGTGCCGATCCCCCCGGTAGTTCCCGGATCCTTTTCCCGGTGCCGATCCCCCCGGGAATTCCCGGATCCTTTTCCGGCCGTTTTCGGCCGTTTTCGGGCGCCCCGTTCGAATTCCGCGCGCGCGCGCTCGCGACGGCTCCGCCCCTTCCCGGGGCGTGGCCAAACTCCAAATATGGAGCTGGGGGCGGGGATAGGGGCGTGGCCAGCGCCGCGCGGGCAAGCGCGGGGCGCGGTCAAAGCGAGGGGGCGTGACCGAGCGTTGGCGGGGTGACGTAAGCGGCGTGCGCAGTGTGTGGGCGTGGTCAGCGCGGAGTGGGCGTGGCTTGGGGCGGTGCCGAGGGCTTTTGGGGCGGCCCCAAAAGGAGCGGGGGGGGTTTGGGGCGCTCTGGGGGCTCTGTGGGGCGGGGAGGGATCAAGGAAGGGCTGGGGGATCTCCAGGAATTTGGGGGGGGGCGCTGTGGGGTCCGTGAGAACACATAAATGCCCTAAAACCCCATAAAAACTCATAAATGTCCACAAAAGCCCATAAAAACCCATAAATGTCCACAAAACCCCACAAAACGCCCTAAAACCCCATAAAAACCCCATAAATGCCCTAAAGCCCCATAAAAACCCATAAGTGTCCACAAAACCCCACAAAACGCCCTAAAACCCCATAAATGCCCTAAAGCCCCATAAAAACCCATAAATATCCATAAAACCCCTAAAACCCCATAAAACCCCCTAAACCCCCATAAAAAATCCCATAAATGCCCCAAGCCCCCATAAAACCCCATCAATGCCCCAAGCCCCCATAAAAACCCATAAATCCCCCTCAACCCCCACAAAACCCCAAAAATGCCCCATAATACCCCATGAGCCCCATGAACCCCATAAATCCCATAAACCCCATAATACCCTATAAAACCCCATAAAACTCCATAAACCCCATAAACCCCATAAAACCCCTTAAAATCCCATAAACCCCATAAACCCCATTACCCCCAAAAGCCCCATAAAACCCCATAAACCCCCATAGACCCCATTAAAACCTATAAAACCCCATAAACCCACATAAAACCGTGTAAACCCCATGAAACACCAAAAACCCCATAAACTCCATAAAATCCCATAAACACTATAAACCCCATTACCCCCATAAACCCCATAAAACCTCATAAACCCCATAAACCCCAAAAACTCCATAAACCCCACAAACCCCATAAAACCTCATAAACCCTGTAACCCAAATAAAACCCCATAAACCCAATAAAATCCCCAAAACCTCCATAAAACCCCAAAACCCCCATAAACTCCATAAAATCCCATAAACCCCATAAAACCCCATTACCCCTTAAAAGCCCCATAAACCCCATAGACCCTATAAACCCTATAAACCCCATAAACCCCATAAAACCCTAAAACCCCATAAACCCCCATAGACCCCATTAAAACCTATAAAACCCCATAAACCACATACAACCCCATAAAACTTCATAACCCCATAAATCCTACAAACCCCCATAAACCCCATAAACCCCATAAAACGCCATAAAACCCACATAAAACCCCATCACCCCCATAATACCCTATAAAAACCTATAAAACTCCATAAACCCCCAAAAACCCCAAAAACCCCATAAACCCCATAAACCCCATACCCCGACCCGGAGAAGAACAAATCCTTTATTTCTCTGGGAAAGATCCCATTCCCGGGATCCGGGCTGGGAGCGGGATTTGGGATGGGTTTGGGGTCAGCCTGTTTGGGATTGTCCCTGGCCCCTTTGGGATGGATTTGGGGTTTTCCATTTGGGATCGTCCCTGGTCCCTTTGGGATGGATTTGGGATCAGCCTCTTTGGGATCGTCCCCAGCCCCTTTGGGATGGATTTGGGGTTTTCCATTTGGGATCGTCCCCGGCCCCTTTGGGATGGATTTGGGGTTTTCCATTTGGGATCGTCCCCGGCCCCTTTGGGATGGGTTTGGGGTCAGCCTTTTTGGGATAGTCCCCGGCCCCTTTGGGATGGATTTGGGGTCAGCCTTTTTGGGATCGTCCCCGGCCCCTTTGGGATGGATTTGGGGTCAGCCTCTTTGGGATCGTCCCCAGCCCCTTTGGGATGGATTTGGGGTTTTCCATTTGGGATCGTCCCCGGCCCCTTTGGGATGGATTTGGGGTTTTCCCCTTTAGGATGGATTTGGGGTTTTCCCCTTTAGGATGGATTTGGGGTTTTCCCCTTTGGGACGGGTTTGGAGTTTTCACCCCAGTGTCTGAGATGGGTTTGGGGTTTCCCTTTGGGATGGATTTGGGATCCCCATTTAGAATGGATTTGGGGTTCCCCTTTAGGATGGAATTGGGGTTTTCCCCTTTGGGATGGATTTGGGGTTCCCCTTTAGGATGGATTTGGGATCCCCTTTAGGATGGATTTGGGGTTTTCCCCTTTATGATGGATTTGGATTTTCCCTATGGGGCGGATTTGGGATTTCCTCTTTGGGATGGATTTGGGGTTCCCCTTTGGGGCGGATTTGGGGTCAGTCCATTATGGGATGGGTTTGGGGTCATTCCGTTATGGGATGGATTTGGGGTCAGTCTGTCCGGCTGGGTCAGTCTGTCTGGGGTCAGTCTGTCCGGCTGGGTCAGTCTGTCCAGGTGGGGTCAGTCTGTCCAGCTGGGTCAGTCTGTCCGGGGGGTCAGTCAGTCTGTCCAGGGGGTCAGTCAGTCTGTCCGGGGGGTCAGTCTGTCTGTCCAGCTGGGTCAGTCTGTCCGGCGGGGTCAGTCTGTCCGGCAGCGCACTCCGGCGTCCTCGGCGTGGCCGCAGTTGGTGCGGCCCCACCCCGAGAAGCTGCAGAGCTCCAGGGACTCCTCGGTGCCCGTGCAGGACACGTCGTCCATCCAGATCTTCCCGGAGCCTGCGGACACACGGACACCGCGGAATTCCGGGGATCACCCAAGGACGGAATTCCAGGGATCCAACAGGGCTGGAATTCCCAGGGTCCCACAGGGCTGGAATTCCTGGGATCCCACAGAGATGGAATTCCGGAGATCCTGCACAGCTGGGGGATCCATGGAATATCCACAGAATATCTAGGGAATGTGCATGGAATCTCCGGGGAACATCCATGGAATATCCATCCAGCCCTGGAGACCCCGGAATGCTCCAGGGCTGGGAGAGCTGGGAATGTGCAGCTGGATCAGGGAAGGATCCAGGGAATCCTTGGAGCCTTTTCCAGAGGGAAAGGAGAGCTGGGATTTGGGCAAGGGCTGGAGGGGCAGGAGCCAGGGAATGGCTTCCAGTGGGAAAGGGGAGCTTGGGACGGTGGGATCTTGGGAAGGAATTCCTGGCTGGGCTGGAATTCCAAGAGAATCCCTGGATCCCTGGCAGTGTCCAAGGGTGGGTTTGGATCACCCTGGGATGGTGGGAAGTGTCCCTGGGATGGGATTGAAGGTCCATGGATCCCATCCCAAACCATTCCGGGATTCTGGGATCAAGGACACTCAGGATCCATCCCCAGGGATTTTTTTATGGAATTCTGGGATGGAAAAGGGAAGGGAGACCCTGCCTGGAGTCCCCAATTCCCAGGGAAGCCCCTGGATCCCAAAATGCCTTCCCAGAGAGGAGTTGGGATGGGGCTGGATCCAACCCCAGGCTGGGAGAGCTGGGAATGGAGGGAATTCCCTGGGAAAGGGGAGCCTGGGATTGTGGGATCCTGGGAAGGAATTTCTGGCTGGGCTGGAATTCCCAGAGAATCCCTGGATCCCTGGCAGTGTCCCGGGAAAGGCTGGATGGATGGATGGACTCTGGAAGGTTCCGGCTGCGCTCCCGGAGCGGCTTTTCCCAGATCCACCAGCTCCGAGAGCCTGGAGAGGCCACTCAAGGAGCTCAAAGGAATTAGGGAATCTCCAGCCTGGGAAGGGATCCCCGGGATCGTTGATCCCACCTGGATCCCCACCCAGATTCCTCCATTCCCAGATCCCCCAAATCCCAGATCCCCTAGATCCAAGATCCCCCAAATCCCAGGGAATATCTTCCAAAGGCTCGTGGGGCTCCAGCAGGGTCCGGAAGGTCCCAGTTTCCCATGGAGCCATTCCCAAATCCCACAGAAGCCATTCCCAATCCCAAGGAGCCATTCCCAATCCTGAATCCCGTTCCCAATCCCAAGAACCTGTTCCCAATCCTGAGGAGCCATTCCAAATCTGGAGGAGCCGTTCCCAATCCCGAATCCCAAATCCTGTTCCCAAATCTCAAGGAGCCATTCCCAATCCCAAGAAGTCATTCCCAATCCTGAATCCCACAGGAGCTGTTCCCAAATCCTGAGGAGCTGTTTCCCCGGATCCCAAGGAGCCATTCCCAATCCCAGGAGCCATTCCCAAATCCTGAGGAGCCATTCCCAATCCCGAGGAGCCGTTCCTGACCCCGAATCCTGTTACTGATCCCAAGGAGCCATTCCCAATCCTGAATCCCATTCCCAAATCCCATGGAACTGTTCCCAATCCCAAATCCTGTTCCCGAATCCCACAGGAGCCGTTCCCAATCCCAAATCCCATTCCCAATCCCATGGAGCTGTTCCCAATCCCAAATCTTGTTCCCAAATCCCCGGAGCCATTCCCCGACATCCCGAGGAGCTGTTCCCAAATCCCACAGGAGCCGTTCCCAATCCCGAAGAGCCAACCTGAATCCCCTTCCCGATCCCGAGAAGCCATTCCTAATCCTGAATCCTGTTCCCAAATCCCACAGGAGCCATTCCCAATCCCGAATCCCATTCCCAAATCCCAAGGAGCCGTTCCCAATCCTGAATCCCATTCCCCACTCTCAAGGAGCCATTCCCGATCCCAAATCCCTTCCCCAGTCCCAAGGAGCTGTTCCCGTTCCTGATCCTGTTCCCGATCCCGTTCCCGTTCCTGTTCCTGTTCCCGCTCCCGTTCCCGTTCCCGATCCTGTTCCCGCTCCTGTTCCCGCTCCCGTTCCCGCTCCCGTTCCCGCTCCCCTTCCCGGTCCCGCTCCCGCTCCCATTCCCGATCCCGATCCCGTTCCCGTTCCTGCTCCCGTTCCCAATCCCATTCCCAATCCAGTTCCCGATCCCGTTCCCGTTCCCATTCCTGTTCTCCCTCCCGTTCCCGTTCCTGCTCCCGTTCCCGTTCCCACTCCCGTTCCCGCTCCCGCTCCCGTTCCCGCTGCCGTTCCCGTTCCCGATCCCGTTCCCGTTCCCATTCCCAATCCTGATCCCATTCCTGTTCCCGCTCCCGTTCCCGATCCCATTCCCGTTCTCGCTCCCATTCCAGCTCCTGATCCCGTTCCCGCTCCCGATCCCATTCCCGTTCCCGCTCCCGTTCCTGATACCGTTCCCGTTCCCGCTCCCGCTCTCGTTCCCGTTCCCGCTCCCGCTCCCGCTCCCGTTCCCGTTCCCGTTCCCGTTCCCGTTCCCGTTCCCGTTCCCGCTCTCGTTCCCGTTCCCGTTCCCGCTCCCGTTCCCGTTCCCGCTCCCGTTCCCGTTCCCGCTCCCGTTCCCGTTCCCCTTCTCGTTCCCGCTCCCGTTCCCGTTCCCGCTCCCGCTCCCGTTCCCGCTCCCGTTCCCGTTCCCGTTCCCGTTCCCGTTCCCGATCCCGCTCCCACCTTGTCCGAAGCGCGCCATGCGGAACACGTCGGCGGCGCCGGGGAAGCCCAGCATGCGGCACGCCACGTCGCCGTCGCGGCCGTCCCAGCCGTCGTCGCAGACGGAGCCCCAGCGGCGCTCGTGGAAGATCTCCAGGCGCCCCTCGTGCGCCCCGGAGCCGTTCACCAGCCGCACCGAGCCCTCGGCCGGGGCTGCGCCACCCCGACACGGCCACGGGGACAGCGGCGTCAGCCACGGCCACGGGGACGGGGACAGCGCCGTCAGCCACGGGCACGGGGACAGCAGCGTCAGCGACGGGCATGGGGACGGGGACAGCGGGATCAGAGACGGGCACGGGGACAGCGGCGTCAGGGACGGGCACAGGGACAGTGGCACCGTCAGGGATGAGCATGGGGGCAGTGGCGTCAGGAATGGGCACGGGGATGGCACCGTCAGGAACGGGCATGGGGACAGCGCCATCAGGGATGGGCATGGGGACGGCGCCGTCAGTGACGGGCACAGGGACGGCGGCGTCAGGGACGGGCACGGGGATGGCACCATCAGGAACGGGCATGGGGACGGAGCCATCAGGGACGGACACGGGGACGGGGACAGCTCTGTCAAGGACGGGCACCAGGATGGTGCCATCAGGGACGGGCACGGGGATGGCACCGTCAGGGATGGGCACTGGGACAGTGGCACCGTCAGGGATGGGCATGGGGATGGCACCATCAGGGACGGGCACGGGGATGGCAGCCAGGGGGATGTCATCCATAGGGACATCAGCCGTGGGGACAGCAGCCATGGGGGCACCAGCCATGGGGACATCCCCAGGGTAGTGACATCATCCATGGTGGAATCATCCACGGTGGAATCATCCATGGCGACATCCCCAGGGACAGTGACATCTCAAAGGGATGCTGATGTCGTACATGGTGACATCATCCAAGCTGACGTCATCCATGGTGGCATCTCCAGGGATGGCGTCCCCAGGCTGGGATGTCCTTGGGGTTTCAGGGGGAATGTCCCCAAGGAATGACATCCCTGGGATTCCATGGGAATGTCCCCAGGCTGGGATGTCCCTGGGATTCCATGGGGAATGTCCCCAGGCTGGGATGTCCCTGGGGTGGCAGGAAGAGCATCCCACGCCTGGAGGACACCTCCGGCATTCCCGACCTCCTCCCTCCGGCATTCCCGGCCCTTTCCCGTCCCCTCCCACCTTCCCCGGCTCTGTCTCCTCCTCGCCCGGGCAGGAGAACCCCGGGATGATTTTCCCAGCATCAGGAATTCCTCTTTCCATCGGGAATTTCCCCTCTCCAGGCTCCCAATTCCCAAAAAATCTCCCCCAAATTCCGCGCCGGGATCTCCGAGGGAAGCGCCCGGCACTCACCGGTGCCACCAGCGGCTCCTCGGTCCCCCTTGTCCCCCTTGTCCCCCTTGGGGCCGCGCTCGCCTGGGAAGAGAGGAGACGGAATTTTGGGGGTTCGCTGACCCCCCCACAGCCCCCAGGAATTCCCAGAAATTCCCAGAAATCCACATCCCTCTTTCATGCCCCTGGACCCCCCAAAATTCCCAGAAATCTCCAGAAATCCCCATAAATCTCCGGAAATCCCCAGAATTTCCCAGAAATTCCCAGAAATCCCCATAAATCTCTGGAAATCCCCAGAATTTCCCAGAAATCCCCAGAAATTCCCATCCCTCTTTGATGCCCCTGGACCCCCAGAAATCCCCATAAATCCCCAGAAATCCCCAGGAAGCCCCAGAAATTCCCACGAAGCCCCAGAAATTCCCAGAAATCCCCACAAATTCCCAGAAATCCCCATCCCTCTTTGATGCCCCTGGACCCCCAGAAATTCCCCAAAAAATCCCCAGAAATCCCCAGAATTTCCCAGAAATCCCCAGAAATATCCGGAAATTCGAAGAAACTCCCAGAAATCCCTCTTTGATGCCCCTGGACCCCCCGAAGTCCCCATAAATCCCCAGAATTTCCCAGAAATTCCTAGAATTTCCCAGAAATCCCCAGAAATCCCCATTCCTCTTTGATGCCCCCTGGACCCCCAGAAATCCCCATAAATCCCCAGAAATTCCCAGGAAGCCCCAGAAATTCCCAGAAATCCCCAGAAATTCCCAGGAATTCCCAGAAATCCCCATCCCTCTTTGATGCCCCCTGGACCCCCAGAAATTCCTATAAATTCCCAGAAATCCCCATAAATCTCCAGAAATTCAAAGAAATTCCCAGAAATCCCCATCCCTCTTTGATGCCCCCTGGACTCCCAAGAAATTCCCCAAAAATTCCCAGAAATCCCCAGAAATCTCCAGAAATTCCCAGGAATTCCCAGAAATCCCCATTCCTCTTTGATGCCCCTGGACCCCCAGAAATTCACAGATCCCAAAAATCCTCCTGGAACGCATCCAGCGGCAGCGGGAAGACGAAGGAGCTCCCGGAATTCCGGACTGCAGATCCCATAAAGGGCCCCAAACCCCCTGGATTTTGGGATGAAATTCCCAGTTTGGGGCTGGAAAACCCCGTTTGGGGCTAAAACCGCCTCATTTGGGGTCAGGGCTGGGCATTCCCCAATCCCTGAGGGAGCACCAGGAAATCATGGAATGGTATCCATGGGAAAGGGCAATGCCAGCGGGTCGGAGCAGGTGGATAAACATTCCTGCCTGCTTGATATCCCGGGAATGATCCCATAACCCGGGAATGATCCCATATCCCAGCCAGGGTTTGATATCCCGGGAATGATCCCATATCCCAGTCAAGGTTTGATATCCCGGGAATGATCCCATATCCCAGCCAGGGTTTGATATCCCGGGAATGATCCCATATCCCAGTCAAGGTTTGATATCCCGGGAATGATCCCATATCCCAGTCAGGGTTCAATATCCCGGGAATGATCCCATATCCCGGGAATGATTCCATATCCCAATCATGGTTCAATATCCCGGGAATGACTCAATATCCCAATCATGGTTCAATATCCCAGGAATGATCCCTTATCCCAGGAAATGATTCAATACTCCAATCATGTTTGATATCCCAGGAATGATCCCATATCCCAGGAATCATTCCATATCCCAATCATGGTTCAGTATCCTGGGAGTGATTCCACATCCCAGGAATGATTCCCTATCCCAGTCATGGTTCAATATCCTGGGAATGATTCCATATCCCAATTACAGTTCAATATCCTGGGAATGATTCCATATTCCAATTACAGTTCAATATCCTGGGAATGATTCCATATTCCAATCATGGTTCAGTATCCCAGGAATGATTCAATATCCCAATCATGGTTCAATATCCCGGGAGTGATTCCCTATCCCAGTCAGGGTTTGATATCCCAGGAATGATTCCCTATCCCAACCATGATTTGATATCCTGGGAATGATTCCATATCCCAATCACGGTTCAATATCCCAGGAATTATTCCCTATCCCTATCATGGTTTAATATCCCGGGAATTATTCCATATCCTGGGAAATTATTCAATATTCCAATCATGGTTTGATATCCCGGGAATGATTCCATATCCCAATCACAGTTCAATATCCCGGGAATGATTCCCTATCCCAATCACAGTTCGATATCCCAGGAATGATTCCATATCCCGGGAATGATTCCCTATCCCAATCACGGTTCGATATCCCAGGAATGATTCCATGTCCCAGGAATGATTCCCTATCCCAATCACAGTTCGATATCCCGGGAATGATTCCCTATCCCAATCACGGTTCGATATCCAAGGAATGATTCCATATCCCAGGAATGATTCCCTATCCCAATCACAGTTCGATATCCAAGGAATGATTCCCTATCCCAATCACAGTTCGATATCCCAGGAATGATTCCATATCCCAGGAATGATTCCCTATCCCAATCACAGTTCGATATCCCGTTAGTGACCTCCCTAACGATCTCGGTCATTCCTTGGCTCTCCCGGAGCACCTCCTCCCCCATTCCCAGCTTTTCCAGGCCCTGATTTGCTGATCCCGGCTGGGCCAGGCCTGGCCCCATCCCACGGGAAGGCTCCGGGATGCTCCGGCCTCCAGGAACAACAAACAACACCCGAAAATCCGGGAGGAAGGAAAACACGGGCTGGGAAACGATCCCAAAAAGGCAGAGCCGGGCAGGAAATTCCTGCCCTTTCCCGGGGAGGCTGCGGGAGAGCGGGATTGGTCCCGCGGGCTGTGTGGGATGGGGGAAAGGGACGGAGCTGATGGGATCCAGATGGAAAATCCCGGGAATGGGGCCAGGGATGCAGCTCCTGCCTTGGGATGGGGTCGGGATGCTGGAGCAGCCCCTGCTGCTCCTCGCATCCAGAAATCGGGATTGGGAAGGGACAGTTCCGGGTTTGGCGGGTTCGTCCCCAAAGTGGGGCGGGGGAGAGGGTGGAGGGATCCCGGGAATTCTGGGGTTCTGGGATCCAGGGCACTCAGGATCCATCCCGAGGGATTTTTATGGGATTTGGGGATGGAAAAGGGAAGGGAGACCCTGCCTGGAGTCCCAAGATTCCAAGTAATCCCCTGGATCCCGAAATTCCTTCTCCAGGAGGAGTCGGGATGGGGCTGGATGCAACGGCAGGCTGGGAGATTTGGGAATGTGCAGCTGGATCAGGGAAGGATGCAGGGAATCCTTGGAGCCTTTTGCAGAGGGAAAGGAGAGCTGGGATTTGGGCAAGGGCTGGAGGGGCAGGAGCCAGGGAATGGCTTCCCGTGGGAAAGGGGAGCTTGGGATGGTGGGATTTTGGGAAGGGATTCCTGGCTGGGCTGGAATTCCCAGAGAATCCATGGCAGTGTCCAAGGGTGGGTTTGGATCACCCTGGGATCATGGGAAGAGGAAGAGGATTCCCATTCCAAATTCCCAATTTGTCCCAGTTTCCGTCACCGCCCCTAGAGCAGGAGCAATCCCGGAATCCTGGAATGGTTTGGGTGGGAAGGGACCCTCAATCCCATCCCATTCCAACCCTGACACCTCCCGCTATTCCCAGGCTGCTCCAGCTTTTCCTGGGACACTCCCAGGGATCCAGGGGCAGCCACCGCTTCCCTCTCTCCTTCCTTCCCCCTTTTTTCCCATCTCTCCCCTCTTCCCAGGAATTTTCTGGTGGGAATAACTCGGTGACCTCAGCTCCTGAGGTGCTGGGGCTGGAGATGATCCCAAAACCGGGATCCAATTCCCTGAGAGCCTGGAGGGAGCCTCGGGGCTGGGACAGAGGCCAGGAATCTGGGAGAAGCCTCTCCCGCTCCGTCCTGCCCGGTGCCCTCCCCCAGCATGCCACCATCAAAGCATTCCGGGCCGTTTTCCCGTCTTTTTTTTGGGATTGAGCACAAAATGGAGGCCCAGACACAGTGACAGAGAGCCTCAGCTCCTCCCACGCATCCGCAGGGATGGATGGATCCCAAAATCTTGGGAAAAGCCCCAGGAGAATCCACCAATCCCAGTTTTTCTGGCTAGAATCAGGTTCTGCCTCCAGGAATGTTCCCAAAAAACTCCGCCCTGGGGATGTTCCGGAAGGAATCTTCTCTTATCCCCCTGAATTTATCCCTAAATTCTCATCCCAGCTTGGATTTTTCCCGCTCTTTCCTCCTGAGTGTATTCCCTGCACCACCTTTTCCATGGAAAAGTGGGGAGGGTGGACCCCTCCTCGCTTCCCAGGATGATTTTTCCCATTTGGAAGTGAGGAAAAAAATCCTCCCCTGGGGTCATTTTGAGGAAAAATCCATGGGAAACGGGAAAATGCCAACGAGGAAAAGGACTCGGGGATCTGCCAGGCCGGAGCCGCTCCAGGAGAAGTTTAAACCTGGAATTTTCCATGAGGAGGCTCCTGCACACCTAAACCCCCCATCCCAGGATTCCTGGGATGCAATGCCAGAGGAACCGAGGGCTCCTGTGCTCGGCAGGAATTCCTTGGAGAAGTCCTGCAGAAATCCGGGGTTTAAGGCAAAGCCTGGCTTTGGATCCGTGCCCGGGCCCGGGTCTGTTTCCCATAAATTCCAGAGAATCCCATAAACTGCCCGAGCGCTGCCAGAGGGGCTGGAATTCCATAGGAAAAGGGGTCGGACGAACCCCTGGATCCGACATTCCCGATCTCCGGGGGGAGGGAGGTGGATGGGAGATGGATTTTTGGTGGGGGGGGACACATTGGGGTGACCCCATCCATGTGGGATCCCTGGGATGGGGACGGGATCCAGGAACAGCTTTGGGGTTTTCATGGAATTGCTGAGGTTGGAAAAACCCTCAGAGACCATCGAGGAGCAGGGGCGGAGCCCCAATTCCCGAGGTGATCCAGATCCGTGGGAATGTGGCTCTCGGAGATGTGGATCAGGGGTGGGAATGGTTGGACTCAGAGAACTTTCCCAGCCTCAACAATTCCATGATTCCTTGGCCAGCAGATCCGGCATCGGGCTGGCGAATCCCAACCCAACCAGCCGGGAATTTTTGGGATCTGCATTTAAGGAGCTCTCGGCATGAGCCAGTGAGAAAACCCCGACATTCCTGGTGCTCCGGGGGTGTATCCAGGGGTTCTCCAACCTCCTGGAGCAACCTGGGATAGTGGAAGGGCGTGGAATTCGAGGATCTTTGAGGTCCCTTCCCACCCAATCCTAATTCCAGTCCCAATCCTAATACCAATCCCAGTCCCAATTTCAATCCCAATTCCAAACCCAATTCTAATCCCAGTCCCAATCCTGATCCCAATCCCAGTCCCAGTCCCAATCCCAATCCCAATCGCAATTCCAGTCCCAATTCCAAACCCAGTCCCAATCCCAATCCCAGTCCCAATCCCAATCCCAGTCCCGATCCCAATCCCAGTCCCAATCCCCTCCAGGTTTCTTTCCCTACAATTCCCAGCTCTTCCCGGGGCGTTTTCCCTTCCTGCCTCCCCAGCAGGAATTTTGAGGCACAAAGGGCATTTTTGGGGTTTTCAATCCTGCTTTTGGTTCACGCTGGGAATTTCCCATCCCAGGTGTCCAGGGACAGCCGTGTCCCGCTAAATCCCCACTTCCTGCTCCCACAGTTTTCCCGGGAAGATGGGAAAGGACAGCTGGCCAGGAACGCCCCAGAAAACACCAGGAGATCATTCCCAAATCCCTGCTGGAGCCAGGCATGGGAGTACAGCCTGGGAAGTCCCCACAGAGCCCCACGGAATGGGAGGACATCCCAAATCCATCC
The DNA here is from genome assembly GCF_027477595.1 of Haemorhous mexicanus. NCBI lineage: Eukaryota > Metazoa > Chordata > Aves > Passeriformes > Fringillidae > Haemorhous > Haemorhous mexicanus. The sequence continues at coordinate 116,786,337 of NC_082343.1, read as the reverse complement.
GTTCCCCCCGCGGTGGAGCGGGAATTGTTGGGATTCCCGTTCCTCCAGGAGATCCGGGTGCTTCCCGAGCCAGAGGATTCCCTGTTCTCCCTTCCAGGGTTCTGCCCCTCATCCCGGGATCTCCAGAGCCCGTCTGATCCCGGATTCCCGCCGGGATCCGCCGCCGTACCTTTGAATCCGCGCATTCCCGCGGGGCCGCGCGGGCCCAGCTCTCCCGGGTCGCCCTTCAGTCCGTGCGGGCCGGGCGGTCCCCGCTCCCCGGGAAGGCCTGGAATGAGGACCCGGACACAAAATGAGCCGGTTCCGGCAGAATTCCACAATCCCGATGTGCCAGGGAACACCAGAGAGTCTGGCCCATCCTTCTCCTGTGCTTCCCTGGGATCCAGGATGGATTTATCTGGGTGCTAAGGAATTCCAGAGCATCCTTAGGCTGGGATGGAGCCAGCCTAAACTGGGCTCCAAAGCTGGAGATCAAGGAAGGAAAACCAGGATCCATCCCGAGGAATTGGGATGTGTCCCCTGGGAGCCCCAGGTCTGCGGGATCCCTGTTGTCCAAGGGGTTGGATGTTTGTTGGAGAAGGAGGCGGATGGAACCCCCTGAACCCCCGGGAGGTGGGAATTGCGCTGGAGTTTGGGAATTCCTTCACAGGGGACACATCCGAACCTCGGAGGTGATCTCCATCCATGTGGGACCTGGACCAGGATCTGGGCCTGGACCCAGATCTGGATCTGCTCCTGGTCCTGGACCTGGATCTGCTCCTGGTCCTGGTCCTAAACCTGGATCTGCTCCTGGTCCTGGACCTGGATCTGCTCCTGGTCCTGGTCCCGGGCCTGGACCTGGATCTAGATCTACTCCTGGACCTGGACCTGGACTTGGATCTGGATCTGCTCCTGGACCTGGTCCTGGACCTGGACCTTGATCTGGACCTTGGCCTGGACCTGGACCTGCTTCTCATCCTGGTCCTGGACCTGGGCCTAGACCCAGATCTGGATCTGCTCCTGGGCCTGGACCCAGATCTGGATCTGGATCTGCTCCTGGTCCTGGACCTAGACCTGGACCTGGACCTGGATCTGGATCTGCTCCTGGTCCTGACTCTGGAACTGGATTTTAACCTGAACCTGGATCTGGATCTGTTCGTGATCCTGGTCCTGGAACTGGATCCAGTCCTGATCTTGGACCTTGACCTGGATCCAGCTGTGGATCTGGTCCTGGACCTGATCCTGGTCCTGAAACTGGACCTGGACCTGGACCTGGGTCTGCATCTGGACTTGGATCTGGACCTGGATCCAGCTGTGGATCTGATCCTGGATCTGGGTCTGGGACCTGAAACTGGACCTGGACCTGGATCTGCAATCTGGACTTGGGTCTGGACCTGGATCTGCATCTGGTCTTGGACCCCAGCCAGGACCTGGGCCTGGATCCAGGTCTGGCTCCGGGGTGGAGGGAGGGACCCTGTGCTGGAGACGGGATCTGCCGGGACCTTGGGATGATCCCACGGGATCGATCCAGCTGGGACTCATCTCGAGCCTGAGCTGAGCTCGGATCCAAAGCTCCGCCAGGATTTAAGCCTGGCTCTGTCCATGTGGAGAGAGCCCTGGATTCCCCAGGCACCGCTGCCCCCGCCCTTCCTTTTCCAAACTTAGTCACGATTTTCCTCTGGTTTGTGAGGAAAAAAATCCTCCAGGAGGAATTCCAGCCCCAGCTCCAGCGGGGATTATCCCCAGCTCCGATCTTTCCCTGCTGTGTCCATCCCCAGGAGGGATCAGGACCTGGATTTCTGCGGGGCAGGGACAGGAGGGTGGATTTTCTATGGAAAAGGGGATTTTCCATGGAAAAGGGGATTTTCCTGGGATACACCTGAACCCGACCTTCTCAGATCCAAAGGTTGGTGCCTGCATCCCAAAAAACTCCTGGAAAAGACCTAAAAATCCTGGCCCTCCCCGCAACTCTTCCTGAAGGTGAACCCTCCTGGGATTGCTTTGTTTTTCTGTTTGAGGAAGAAAAAAAAATGGGGGAAAAAAGGGAAAACCGAGGAAAAGAGCCAATATAATTCCGAGGGTTGTTACACCCAAGAAAAACAGCCACGAGTCCGTCAGTTCCAGAAATTCCAGCTGGAGGGAGAAGGAACACGGGCAGCTGGAGGGGCTGGCTGAGGGAGATCGGATTTCCAGGCTGGCTCTGCCTCGCTGGGCTGGGCCTGGGAAGGAGCGATCCCAAAATCCCAGGGTTTGAGCCCAAAGCAGTCCCAGCAAGGTCGTGGTGCCTCAGAATCCTTGGAGCAGAGGATTCCAGGCATGGATCTGGAGCTGGAGCTAGATCTGGGTCTGGATCTGGGTCTCAGTCTTGATCTGGGTCTGGGTCTGGGTCTGGATCTGGATCTGGGTCTGGATCTGGATCTGGGTCTGGGTCTAGATCTTAATATGGGTCTGGGTTTGGATCTGGGTCTGGGTCTGGATCTCAATCTGGGTCTGGGGCTGGATCTGGTTCTGGGTCTGGATCTCAATCTGGGTCTGGCTCTGGCTCTGGACCTGGACCTGGGTCTAGATCTTAATATGGGTCTGGGTTTGGATCTGGGTCTGGATTTGGGTCTCAGTCTCAATCTGGCTCTGGGTCTGGTTCTGGGTCTGGTTCTGAGTCTGGGTCTGGATCTGGATCTGGGTCTGGGTTTGGACCTGGACCTGGCTCTGGATCTGGGTCTAGATCTTAATATGGGTCTGGGTTTGGATCTGGGTTTGGATCTGGATTTGGGTCTGGCTCTGGATCTGGGTCTGGTTCTGGGTCTGGGTTTGGACCTGGCTCTGGATCTGGGTCTAGATCTTAATATGGGTCTGGGTTTGGATCTGGGTCTGGATTTGGGTCTCAATCTCAATCTGGGTCTGGCTCTGGGTCTGGGTCTGGATCTGGGTCTGAGTGTGGGTCTGGACCCAGACCTGGATCTGGGTCTGGAGCTGGACCCGGACCTGCCTCTGACATCCAGAGCTCTGTGGGATGGGTTTGGAGCAGGGGATAACAGGGATTGGTCTGGACCTGGTCCTGGATATGGACCTAGACCTGGATCCAGATCCAAATCCGAATCTGGTTTTGGATGGGGATCTGGACCTGAATCTGAACCTGGTCCTGGATCTGGACCTCGTCTTGAATCTGGATGTGGATCCAGATCTGAATCTGGACCTGGAGCTGGTCCTGGACCTTGACCAGGCCTTGGACATTGAACTGGACATGGATCTGGATCGACATCTGGGCCTGGACTTGGACCCGAACCTGGGCTTAGACCTGGACCTGAACCTGGACTTGGATCCTAACTTTGACCGGAATGTGAGTCCAAAGCTGGATCTGGATCTGGTCCTGGACCTTGACCTGGAACTGGATCCACATCTGGGTCTGTGTCTGGATCTGGATCTGGTCCTGGACCTTGACTTGGATCTGGGTCCACACCTGGGTCTGGGTCTGGATCTGGACCTTGACCTGGACATGAATCCAAACCTGGATCTGGTCCTGGCCCTGGAGCTTCATCCTGCGGGATCCCAGCAGATCCCTGCTCCCGGCAGGATGGATCCCATCACCTCCACGGGACAAAGTTGTCCCCAGGGGGATCCTGCCCAGCTCCGTGCCATTCCCAGCCCTTGGAAGCAGAGCCAGCATTCCCAGGTTTCCTTCAAATCAGAAACAGCTGGTGCCAAGTCTTCCTCAGGGTGGGAATGTCCTGCGGTGGCTTTCAATGGAATTCCTCCCCAAAACAATGGAATTGAGAAGGGGTGGTGGGAAAATTGGCTTTGTTGGCATGGAAAAAAGAAAATTCTGGAAAAGTCTCGGAGCCAAGGCCCCTCTGCTGGGTTCCCGGGATCTGCCAGAGGGATCCAGCAGCAATTCCAGCCCGGATGCCTTGGAAAGCTCTGTTTGGGAATGGGGTGGCCAATTCCTGCTCCAACCTGGCTGGGACACCCTGGAAATCTGGGAATATCAGCACGGATTTCCTGGAGCCGGGCAGGCCACGAGGTTTTTCCCTCCAGGATGGATGTTCCAGGATCCAGGAGAGCAGATCCATCCTTGTGTCCCTAGGGGCTGGGACATCCCAAGGGATGGCTGGGGAATCACCGGGAGCTGTCCCGGTGGGTTTGGATCAGCCGGGATGTTTTGGGATGGGATCCGGGGGTGGTTGTGGACACCGGGAATGTTTTCCTTACCTCGGAGCCCGGGAAGGCCGGGAAGGCCGGGCTCTCCCTCCATCCCTTCCGTGCCTCGGTCTCCTTTGGGTCCCGGCGGCCCTGGAACACAACGGGAGGGCGGGAATCACATCCCGGAGTCGGGAATGTGCGGCAGGAGCTCCAGGAGATCCAGGATCACCGAGAAAGCTGGGACAAAGCAGTTTTCCATGATTTTAAACTTCTGGGTTTTGTGGATCTGAAATTCCAAGCTGGATCCCACCAACCTGCTCCAAGTGCCAGGAAAATTCACCTGGAAGCTCCACCTTGAGCGCGACTCCAGGAATTTTCCTTTGGACCAAAAGCCGGGACATTCCCAAGGAAATCATTGCAAGAAATCAGGGAAAATACGCATTTTGGGAATGTTCGGAGGATCCTGGAATTTTGGGGGCTGGAAAGGATTTGAAGGATCATCCAGGGGCAGGGACACTTTCCATTTGTCCGGCTGGGATGATCCTCTGGGAATTCTGGAGATGATCCTTGAGGAGAGGACTGACAGCAGGATTTTGGTGAAATCCCAGGAACACCCAGAAAATCCCAATCCTGGGTTTTATCCCTCATCCTGCAAAGGCTCAAATCCCAAAAGCTGAAAATAATCCGGAGCCAAAACATTGGGAAGAAGGAGTTTGAAGAGAAAAACAACAGGGAAGAAAAAAATATTCCTGGGATGAGAGAAAACAGGGCAGGAGAGGCCGGGAAGGGTCATTCCCACCCATCCAGGGCGAGGATTTGGGAACTGTTTTCCGAGAAATCCTAAAAGCCAGGAACTCGGGAAGCTGAGATCCAGCCAGGGCTGTGAGTGCTGGAAAAGGGGCAGGAAGAGCAGGGATGTGTTTCAATGGATCAGGAATTGGGATCTGGGAATGCTCTGTAGGAATCGGTGGGATCCGGAGTGGGATCTGGGGTGGGATCCGGAGTGGGATCCTGACCCACGTCAAGGTTGGGAACGATCCCGGGCTGGAGACGGTTTGGGATAGGAAAGGATGATGGGAAATATGGGATTACTGGCCCTGGCTGTGTCTTCCCCAGGGGCTGAGGGATGGGCTCTGGATCCCAGGAATGGACTCTGGATCCTGGGAATGGACTCTGGATCCCAGGGATAGACCCCAGATCCTGGGAATGGACTCCAGATCCTGGGAGTGGACTCTGGATCCCAGGGACTGACCCTGGATCTTGGGAATGGACTCCAGATCCTGGCGATGGACTCCAGATCCCAGCAATGGACTCTGGATCCCAAGGACAGACTCCAGATCCTGGGAATGGACTCTGGATCCTGGGGATGAACCCCAGACCCTTGGGATGGATCCCAGACCTTGGGATGGAACCCAGACCCTTGGGATGGATCCAGAACCCTTGGGATAGATCCCAGACCCTTGGGATAGACCCCAGACCCTTGGGATGGACCCCAGACCGGTGGGATAGATCCCAGACCCTGGGATGGATCCCAGACATTGGGATGGATCCCAGACCCTTGGGATGGGCACTTCCAGGGATGGGGCAGCTGCAGATTTTCTGGAATGCTCCCGGGGATGGCCCCATCCCAGGAGCAGCTCTCAGGACAGGACACCGGGAGCAGCTGGGCTGGAGAAAAATCGGGAATGGCAGCTGGGAGAAGCTCCCGGGCATTTCCAGCTCTTCCCACCCCACAGCTCCTGAGGGTCGGACGCGGGAGATCCCATTCCTGCTTCCCACCCTCCAATCCCAGAGGGATGAGGCATTTCCTGAGGGATGGGACTCTCCTGTCACCTTTGGGGCCTGCTGGGATCCAGCACATCCCACCCCGGGATCCACCGAGCGGATCCCGGGAATTCTCCCTCGCGGCGGCTCCCAAGACCCAAAACTTCTCCGCGTCGTCCTTCCCGAGCCACGGGAGGTGCTCAGAGTGACCCTGGACAGGAGCCTGGGGACCTTCCCAAGCTGCCACCGCCCAATTCCAGGATCCAGGATCCAGAGCTCGGGATAGCCGAGGGTTTGGGGAGAAGGAAAAGGCCCCCCCAGGCAGACAGGGAACGTCTCGGCCAAATCCAGCCGGGAACAGGACGGACTCACCCAAGGACATCTGGAGCTGGGATGAATCCAGCTGGGCACGAGGCCCCAGGAATTATCCATGGGCTGGGAGGAGAGGGGAGTTTGGGATGCCAGGAATGTGTCAGGGCTGATAAATCCGGTGCCGGCCCTTGGGAAGGGGTTTGTTTTGGGATAACGCGATTCCAGGGCTCCGTGACAGGTCCCACCCTTGGTGGCTTCATCCCAGAGCAGGTGACGTCATTCCCATGGATGGGGAGGGAAAAGTGGGATCTGAGGAGGGGGGAAATATCAAAGCAATCGGGGCAGGGTGATCCCAGCATCCCAAAAACAGGGATCGGAGCCAAGGTCCCCCAGGGATGATAGTTGGTATTCCAGGGGGATGGATCTCCTGGATCTCCTGGGGATCCACTGCATCCATCCCCTCTGGCTCGGCAGCTGGAAAAGGGGAACAAGTGCCTTGGCACCATGCCTGGCCTTGGAATTCCACCTGGAATTCCAGCAAAATATATCCCTCATCCTGCAAAGGCTCAAATCCCAAAAGCTGAAAATAATCCGGAGCCAAGACGTTGGGAAGAAGGACTTTGAAGAGAAAAACAACGGGGAAGAAAAAAATATTCCTGGGATGAGAGAAAACAGGGCAGAGGAGGCCGGGAAGGGTCATTCCCACCCATCCAGGGCGAGGATTTGGGAACTGTTTTCCGAGAAATCCTAAAAGCCGGGAACTCGGGAAGCTGAGACCCAGCCAGGGCTGTGAGTGCTGGAAAAGGGGCAGGAAGAGCAGGGATGTGTTTTAATGGATCGGGAATTGGGATCTGGGAATGCTCTGTAGGAATCGGTGGGATCCGGAGTGGGATCTGGAGAGGGATCTGGGGTGGGATCCTGGATCTCCAGCTGGAAGCACCAGGAGTGAGCGACAGCCCAGGTGGAAAACAGGACAGTAGCTGCTCCCAAGCTCCTGCTCCAGCCCGTAGCTCCCACTGGGATCTCCTGGGTTTCTCCATGGGGCTCTCACTCCCTGGCACAGCATTCCCAGAGAAGCTGTGGCTGCCCCTGGATCCCTGGAAGTGCCCAAGGCCAGGCTGGACAGGGCTGGGAGCAGCCTGGGCCAGGGGAAGGTGTTGGAGTTGGAACAGGATGGGATTTAAGGGCTCTTCCCAACCGAACAATTCCAGGATTTGGGAAGGGCTGAGGATGGATCCCAGACCCTTGGGATGGACCTAGACCCTTGGAATGGATCCCAGACCCTCTGGGATGGACCTCAGACATTGGGATGGATCCCAGACCTTGGGATAGATCCCAGACCCTTGGGATGGACCCCAGACCCTCTGGATGGACCCAGACCCTCTGGATGGACCCAGACCCTCGGGATGGATCCCAGACCCTTGGGATGGACCCCAGACCCTTGGGATGGATCCTACACCCTTGGGATGGACCCCAGACCCTTGGGATGGACCCAGACCCTCGGGATGGACCCCAGACCCTTGGGATGGACCCCAGACCCTCGGGATGGATCCCAGACCCTTGGGATGGATCCCAGACCCTTGGGATGGATCCCAGACCCTTGGGATGGATCTCAGACCTTGAGATGGATCCCAGACCCTTGGGATGGATCCCAGACCCCTGGGGTTGGTTTTTCCTGGCAGCTTTGAGGGAATCTTGGGAGCTACCTTCCAAACCGTGGATGGGGAATATTTGGAGAGTCCAAGGGGATGGAGACACCTGAGAAAGGATGGATGGGAGAGGATCTGGGACCTTCCCAACCGGAAAGACCTGGAGGGGCTGGAGCGTGTCCAGGGCAGGGAACGGAGCTGGGAAGGCAATGGAGCCCCAGGGAGCTGGGAAGGGGCTCAGCCTGGAGAAAAGGAGGCTCAGGGGGGACCTTCCCCCTCTCCACAGCTCCACGAACAGCTGGAGCCAGTTGGGATTTGGGACCCGCTCCCGAGAAACAAGAAACCGGATGAGGAACGGGCCTCAGGCTGTGCCAGGGAAGGTTGAGTTGGATCTTGGGAACAATTCTTTCAGGGAAAGGGCTGTGAAGGGTTGGAACAGGCCCAGGGCGGTTTGGAGTCCCCATCCCTGGCAGGATTAAAATCCACCTGGATTTGGGTTGGACACGGATCAGCAGTGGTGACCAGCCGGACTCCGTGACCTCGGAGAGCTTTTCCAACCTCAACAACTCCACCGGAGTTATTCTCCAACTGGAGAATCCAGGGATTCTCCAATCCCTGCCGGACCGACACATCCCACAGGAGCGCGGGGACCGTTCCCGATCCCACCACTCACCCCGGATCACGGAGATGTTCCGGAGCGCCACGGAATGCTCCCAGTCCTTGAAGCGCAGCTCCTCGGTGACGTTGTTGAGCAGGGCCAGCTCCATCCTCAGCTGCCTCTCCATGGCCCCGTGCGCCGCCCGCATCCTCCGCGCATCCTCGCTGGCGTTGCCCAGGAGCCCCTGCAGGTCCCGGAGCCGGGAATGCTGCACGCGGACGTCGTAGGAGAAGCTGCGGTTCATGGAATCCACCGCCCCGCCCAGCGCCGCCACCTGCTCGCCCAGCGCCTCCAGCCGCCCGCCCAGGTGGCCCAGGAGGTGCTGGTGGTGCTCCAGGAGCAGCCGGCTGCCGTTGGCGTCCACCGAGAGCCGCGACAGCTCCAGCTGGGCCGCGTCGCTCTGCTGGCCCAGCGAGTCCCGGAGCCGGGACACCGAGCGCTCCGTCTGCCCGGCCTGGCTCTGCAGGCTCCACAGGAGCTCCTGCAGCCTCTGGAGCGAGCCCGACAGCAGGAACAGTGAGTCCGAGTGGTTCTGCAGGAGGTCCTGGAGCCTCCAGATGTGCTCCAGGAGGTCGGCCCTGGGCAGGGGGTGCAGCAGCTGCAGCTGCAGGTCCCGGAAGGTCTCGTTGAGGCGCTGGACGTTCCCCAGCAGCGCCTTCAGCTCCTCGGGGGACGACCGGGGCCGGGACACTGCGGTGGAGGAGGGCAGGGGGAGGTCAGGAGGAGCCCTGGGGTGTCCGCCCCAGGACATTTCCGGTTCCTCAGTGCCTGGAGGTGAAGTTCCCAGCCCAGAAGGTTCCCCCCCATCCTGAATCCAAGGCTGCGGGTGCTGGAGAAGGGCTGGAGGATCCTGGGATGGTTTGGGTGGGGAGGAACCGTCAAGCTCATCCCGTTCCACCTGGACAGGGACACTTCCCATGATCCCAGGGTGATCCAAGCCCATCCAACCCACCCTTGGACACTGGCAGGGATTCTCTGGGAATCCCAGCCCAGCCAGGAATCCCTTCCCAAGATCCCACCATCCCAAGCTCCCCTTTCCCACTGGAAGCCATTCCCTGGCTCCTGCCCCTCCAGCCCTTGCCCAAATCCCAGCTCTCCTTTCCCTCTGCAAAAGGCTCCAAGGATTCCCTGCAACCTTCCCTGATCCCGCTGCACCTTCCCAGCTCTCCCAGCCTGGCACTGGATCCAGCCCCATCCCAGCTCCTCCTATAGAAGGAATTTTGGGATCCAGGGGCTTCCCTGGGAACTGGGGACTCCAGGCAAGGTCTCCCTTCCCTTTTCCATCCCAGAATTCCATAAAAAATCCCTGGGGATGGATCCTGAGTGTCCTTGATCCCAGAATCCCGGGATGGTTTGGGATGGGATCCATGGATCTTCAATCCCATCCCAGGGACACTTCCCACCATCCCAGGGTGATCCAAACCCACCCTTGGACACTGCCAGGGATCCAGGGATTCTCTGGGAATCCCAGCCCAGCCAGGAATTCCTGCCCAAGCTCCCACCATCCCAAGCTCCCCTTTCCCACTGGAAGCCATTTCCTGGCTCCCTCCAGCCCTTGCCCAAATCCCAGCTCTCCTGGAGCCCCTTGGGGATCGGGAAGCAGCTCCAAGGATTCCCTGGATCCATTTTTTTTCCCCTTGAAGCCACATCCCAAAGTATTTCTCTGCTGGGACAGAATTCCTGCCTGGATCCATCCCAGCAGCTCCAGAGGATCCCGGAATGGTTTTGGGTGGGAAGGGACCTCCAATCCCACCCCATTCCAACCCCGACACCTCCCACCATCTCTCCAAGGCTGTCCGAGCTGGAATCAGGTTCTTCCAGGCATCTCCCCAACCCCAGGTCCTGCATCCCAGAGTTTGTCCCGGAATTCCGGCTGGGATTCTCCTCCTGGCACAGGGCAGGGTTGGGTTTCCCTCTGCTCATCCCAGTTTGTCCCCAGCACCCCCGGGAGGGATCTGAGGGATTTTGGGAGGAGCTTTGGAACAGATCCCACGGGAAGGACGGAAAACTCCAGGGGAAAACATTCCCTGGGGAAGAACTTCGAAACATTTGAGATTTTGAATATTTTTGGGGTTTTTAATGGGTTTTTGGGGTGTTTTGGGGGTTTTCGAGATTTCAAATTCTTTGGGTTTTTTTACGTATTTTTGGGACGTTTTAGGATTTTTTTGGGGATTTTTTGAATTTTTGGGGGTTTTTATGTGATTTTTATGCGTTTTGGGGGACGTTTCTGGGATTTATTTTTTTTTTTAGTTCTTTGATGGTTTTTTATGGTTTTGGGGTTTTTTTAGGATTATTTGAGGGATCCTTTTGGAGGTTTCCTAGGGAGTGTTTTTGAAATTCTTTGGGGTTTTTGTGGGGTTTTGGTTTTGGGGTTTTTTTTTGGGATTTTAAAAAATTCTTTGGGATTTTTTAATGGGTTTTTAGGGTTTTTTAATGGGTTGGGGGGAATTTTAAAAAAATTCTTTGGGGCTTTTAATGGGTTTTGGGAGGGGATTTCTGGGATTTTTTTTTGAGATCTTTGGTGGTTTTTATGGGTTTTTAATGGGGTTTGGGTGTTTTTGGGGGGGAATTTAAAAAAATTCTTTGGGATTTTTCATAGTTTTTAGGGTTTTTATGGGTTTTGGGGGAATTTTAAAAATTTTTGGGGCTTTTAATGGGTTTTGGGAGGGGTTTTCTGGGATTTTTTTTTTTTAATTCTTTGGTGGATTTTATGGGTTTTTAATGGGGTTTGGGTGGTTTTTTTGGATTTTAAAATTCTTTGGGATTTTTAATGGGTTTTTTGGGGTTTTGGGGGGATTTTTAAAAAATTTTTGGGGCTTTTAATGGGTTTTGGGAGGGGTTTTCTGGGATTTTTTTTGAGATCTTTGGTGGATTTTATGGGTTTTTAATGGGGTTTGGGTGGGTTTTTTATTTTTAAAAATTCTTTGGGATATTTAATGTGTTTTTACGTTTTTTGGTGTTTTGGGGGAATTAAAAAAAAATTTGGGGTTTTTAATGGGTTTTGGGAGGGGTTTTCTGGGATTTGTTTTTGAGATCTTTGGTGGATTTTATGGGTTTTTAATGGGATTTGGGTGGGGGTTTTTTGATTTTTAAAAATTCTTTGGGATTTTTAATGGGTTTTTGGGGTTTTTTGGTGTTTTGGGGGAATTTTAAAAAAAATTGGGGTTTTTAATGGGTTTTGGGTGGGGTTTTCTGGGATTTTTTTTGAGATCTTTCGTGGATTTTATGGATTTTTAATGGGGTTTGAGGGTTTTTTTTGTCTGCTTGATTCTTTTTCCCCGCACGATCCCAACTTTCCCTCCCCTGCATGACCCGGAAAACCCTCCCGGGCAGGGATCCCGAGGCCATGGAAGCTTCTGGAAGTTCTGGGAGCATCCTCACCTGCCAGGATGAAGATTCCCACCAGGATGAGGAGCACCAGGAGGTAAAGCCCCACCACGGAATATTTCAGCGCCGCCACGGAGCCCATGCGGGCGCAGCGCCCCGAGGGGCTCCTGCTCCGGCCGGGATCTGCGGGATGGACGGGACACGGAGTCAGGGAGGGAATGGTGGGGATCATCCCCGAGGAGGAACCAGGGGAATGGCCGAGGAAAGGTGGGATGGGATTGGAGCAAGCTGGGATGGGATGGGATGGGATGGGGTGGGATGGGATAGCATGGGATTGGGATAGAATGGGATGGGATGGGATGGGATGGGATTGGGATGGGATTGGGATGGGATTGGGATGGGATGGGATTGGGATGGGATGGGATGGGATGGGATGGGATGGGATGGGATGGGATGGGATGGGATGGGATGGGATTGAAGGTCCCTTTCCACCCAAAACCATTCCGGGATCCTCTGGAGCTGCTGGGATGGATCCAGGCAGGAATTCTGTCCCAGCAGAGAAATACTTTGGGATGTGGCTTCAAGGGGGAAAAAAAAGGATCCAGGGAATCCTTGGAGCCGCTTCCCGATCCTCAAGGGGCTCCAGAAGAGCAGGGATTTGGGCAAGGGCTGGAGGGGCAGGAGCCAGGGAATGGCTTCCAGTGGGAAAGGGGAGCTTGGGATGGTGGGAGCTTGGGCAGGAATTCCTGGCTGGGCTGGGATTCCCAGAGAATCCCTGGATCCCTGGCAGTGTCCAAGGGTGGGTTTGGAGCAGCCTGGGATGGTGGGAAGTGTCCCTGGGATGGGATTGAAGGTCCATGGATCCCATCCCAAACCATCCCGGGATTCTGGGATCAAGGACACTCAGGATCCATCCCCAGGGATTTTTTATGGAATTTGGGGATGGAAAAGGGAAGGGAGACCCTGCCTGGAGTCCCCAATTCTCAGGGAAGCCCCTGGATCCCAAAATTCCATCCCAGAGAGGAGTTGGATGGGGCTGGGTGCAATGCCAGGCTGGGAGAGCTGGGAATGTGCAGCTGGATCAGGGAAGGATGCAGGGAATCCTTGGAGCCTTTTGCAGAGGGAAAGGAGAGCTGGGATTTGGGCAAGGGCTGGAGGGAGCCAGGGAATGGCTTCCTGTGGGAAAGGGGAGCTTGGGATGGTGGGATCTTGGGAAGGGATTCCTGGCTGGGCTGGGATTCCCAGAGAATCTCTGGATCCCTGGGAATGTCCCAGGTTGGGTTGGATCACCCTGGGATGGTGGGAAGTGTCCCTGCCCATGGAACGGGATGAGTTTGAAGGTCTCTTCCCACCTGAAGCATTCCCTGTTGGATCCTGGCAGGAACACCGGGATTCTGGGAGAAGATTTTCCCACCATTTTCGCTCCAGCTCCATTTGCCCTTTCCCAAATCCGAGCTTCCCGGGGGAGATACCAACGGGAGATGGAGGAAAAGCCCAGAATTCCCACCTGGAGTCTCCATCCTGGTGTTTTGTGCTCCTCGGAGCTCCGAGGCTCCGATCCAGAGCCCCACATCCCACAGGAGAGGGGAACCCCAAATCCCAACCTCCTGGATGGAGACAGCTCTGATCCACAGCCGGATCCAGCCTGGGCCATTCCCACTGGGATTTGGGATCCCATCCCATGGCAATTCCCAGCTCCAGCCTGAGCCATTCCCACTGGGATTTGGGATCCCATTCCCACTGGGATTTGGGATCCCATTCCCACCGGGATTTTGGATCCCATCCTATGGCAATTCCCATCTCCAGCCTGGCCCATCCCTGCCGGGCAATGCCCAGGTGGGATCTCCCCCCGTACCAGTGGGATCCAGCTGCTCCCTGGAATTCCGGCGATGGAACCCCTGGATGGGGAGATCCCAGAATTCCAGGGACCCTTCCCCAGGCCATCCTTGTCCTTGTCCCCGTGTGTCCATCCCGGGAAAACGGGGATGGCTGGAAAAGCCTCCAGCCGGGAAAGGGTTACGGCGGGCGGATCCCGAAACTCAGCCCGGCTTCGGGAGCTCCGCGATGGATCCAGGGGGCGATCCCGAGGGAATGCGGCTCAGGTGGGATCCGGGATGTTCCAGCTGGATCTCGTCCCCCTCTCCCCGCCCAGAATTCCCGGGATGGAGCCGCGGGATGAGGAGGGCGCCGATGTTTTCCTGACATTTCGCGCTTCCAGCGGCTCCTGGGACACCCCGGGAGGAGCTGGCGGCGCGCCCCGATCCACCCACTCCCATTCCCGGCCCTTGGAAGCGTTTGCCCGTGGAAAGGGCCGGGATCCAAGGAGAAGCGAACATTTCCTGCCCCTGCCCAGGCTCCGGGGAGCGGGAGGAGGAAAACAACCGGGATTCGGGGATTTGGGGTCCCCGAAACCCTGGAAAAAGTCCGGGAATGCCGTTCCTGGGCCAGCAGAAGGTTTGGATCGCGCTTCCGATGGATCCTCGCCCCCCCGGCCGGAGTTTTCCATGAATTCGGGCGGGATCCCGGTGGTCCCACCCTCAGGGGTGACTTTGCTCCTGCCCCTTCCCAGAAATCCCGCTCCAGAGACCTCTTCCCTGGGAATGGGGTTCCGTGGAGGGTCAGCCCCGCCTTGGGATGAGCCCCGAGAATTCCAGGCCGAGTTCCATCAAAACCCCAAAGCCAGGGAGGCACCTCCAGCCTTTCCCGGGGCAAGGGATTTGCTGGGAATTCTGGGATCGCTCCAGGGGGGCTCCGGCTCTTCCCTCCCGGCTTTTCCAGAGGTTTCCCGGTGGGAAAGGATGGGACCAACAGGATCGGGAAGGTGGGAAGAGGCAGGAGCAGGGATTTGGGGAACGGGATCAACACTCAGGGATCTCCTGGACAGGGAATTCCCCCTCCGGATCCAAAGCTGTCCCTACCCCTACAGATCCCCTTGGAATCATCTCCTTGCAGCATTCCCAGGAGGAATTTATCTGGAGCTCGAGGTTCCCAGCTCAGCCAGCCCCTCCCCACCCTCCCAGCCAGGAATTCCTTCCCAAGATCCCACCATCCCAAGCTCCCCTTTCCCACGGGAAGCCATTCCCTGGCTCCTGCCCCTCCAGCCCTTGCCCAAATCCCAGCTCTCCTTTCCCTCTGCAAAAGGCTCCAAGGATTCCCTGCATCCTTCCCTGATCTGGCTGCACATTCCCAGCTCTCCTGGATTGCATCCATCCCCATCCCAACTCCTCCTGGAGAAGGAATTTTGGGATCCAGGGGCTTCCCTGGGAACTGGGGACTCTAGGCAGGGTCTCCCTTCCCTTTTCCATCCCCAAATCCCATAAAAATCCCTGGGGATGGATCCTGAGTGTCCTTGATCCAGGAATCCCGGGATGGTTTGGGATGGGATCCATGGACCTTCAACCCCATCCCAGGGACACTTCCCACCATCCCAGGGTGATCCAAGCCCCATCCAGCCTTTCCTTGGACACCCCAGGGACGAGGGAGCTGCAGAATCCCTGGAAAACCTGGCCCGGGGCCGGGACACCTCCCGGTGCCACTCCCACCACGGAATCCAGTGTTCCCAAGGCCGGGAATCCCGGCTGGAATGCAGAGCTGAGCGCTGAGCCCATCCCTGCAGGGGAGGAGCCGCATCCGGAGCTCCTTCCCGGAGATCCGCGCGCTCCCACCCCCCCCATGGATCCAGAGGTGGATCCCGAGGTGGATCCCAAGGTGGATCTGGGGGGGAACTGGAGGCGGATCCAGAGGTGGATCCCAAGGTGGATCTGGAGGCTGATCCAGAGGTGGATCCTGGGGTGGATCCCAATGCAGATCTGGAGTTGGATGCAGGGGTGGATCCCGAGGTGGATTCTGGGCTGGATCTGGGGGTATCTGGAGGTGGATCCAGGGCTGGATCCACAGGTGGATCCCCAGGTGGATCCAGAGGTGGATCCTAGGTTGGGTCCAGAGCTGGATCCAGGGGTGGATCCAGGGATAGATGCAGGGATGGATCCAGAGGTGGATCCAGGGGTGGATCTGGAGGTTGATGCAGGAGTGGATCCAGAGGTGGATTTAGAGCTGGATCCAGAAGTGGATCCCCAGGTGGATCCAGAGGTGGATCCCAAGGCGGATCCAGAGGTGGATCCCAAGGCGGATCCAGAGGTGGATCCCAGTGGATCCCAAGAGGATCCGGAGGCGGATCCGCTCTCACCGTCCTCGCAGAGGTTCAGCTTGGAAAGGCTCCGTCCCTCGAAGGGCTCCTCCAGGACGGATCCGTTCTCCCGCTCGGAGAAGGTGTGGAGATCCACGGCCTTGTTCTCCATCCTGCTGGAGAAAAACGGGAATGTCCCACGGGGCTGGGCCTCGGCACATCCCAATCCCAACCCCAATCCCAGCCCCAATCCCAATCCCAACCCCAATCCCAAATCCCAACCCCAATCCCAAATCCCAACCCCAAATCCCAATCACGGCTCCGGCATCGGGATGGGGCAGGTGAGAGCCCACCTGGAGCTCCCGGATCCCAAAATCCGGAGCTGCTCCAGGCTGGGAGAGCTGGGAATGTGCAGCTGGATCAGGGAAGGATGCAGGGAATCCTTGGAGCCTTTTGCAGAGGGAAAAGAGAGCTGGGATTTGGGCAAGGGCTGGAGGGGCAGGAGCCAGGGAATGGCTTCCAGTGGGAAAGGGGAGCTTGGGATGGTGGGATCTTGGGAAGGAATTCCTGGCTGGGCTGGGATTCCCAGAGAATCCCTGGATCCCTGGCAGTGCCCAAGGCTGGACGGGGTTTGGGGCAGGCACAGATCCATGGATTCTGTTTTCCCTGGGAATTTGGTGCCGCTGGAGTTTTGTCACCCCCACCCCAGTTACAGCAGCACTCCCAGCTCCGGTCCCACTTCCAAGGAGGAAAATCCATCCAGGAATTCCAGAGGGGTCTCTCAAATCCCCTGCAGGAACGGGGATGGGGGATGGGGGCAGGAGCATCCCAGGGGAAGCGGGATATGGAGAAACTCCGGGCAGAGACTGACCCGGGACACCGGGACAGGGGATCTGGGATAGGAACCGGGACAGGAACTGGGACAGGAACTGGGACAGGGAGAACTGGGACAGAAACTGGGATAGGAACCAGGATAGGAACTGGGATAGGAACCGGGATAGGAACCGGGACAGGGAGAACCAGGATAGGAACTGGGGTAGGAACTGGGATAGGAACCGGGATAGGAACCGGGACAGGGAGAACCAGGATAGGAACTGGGGTAGGAACTGGGATAGGAACCGGGACAGGGAGAACCAGGATAGGAACTGGGATAGGAACTGGGAGAGGAACTGGGAGAGGAACTGGGATAGGAACTGGGACAGGGAGAACCAGGATAGGAACGGGGACAGGAACTGGGACAGGGGATCCAGGATAGGAACTGGGACAGGAACCAGATAGGAACCGGGACAGGGGGAACCGGGATAGGAACCGGGATAGGAACCGGGATAGGCATGGGGACATGGGGAACTGGGATAGGGGATCTGGGGCAGGAACTGGATTGGGGGAACTGGGACAGGAACCGGGATTGGGGGATCCAGGATAGGAACTGGGATAGGAACAGGGACAAGAACTGGGACAGGGGGAACTGGAATAGGAACCGGGACAGGGGATCCGGGACAGGAACCGGGACAGGAACTGAACAGGAAGAGGGACAGGGGATCTGGGATAGGATCTGGGATAGAGAAAACTGGGATAGGAACTGGGATAGGAACCAGGATAAGGGGATCTGGGATAGGGAAAACCGGGATAGGACCTGGGATAGGAACCAGGACAGGGGGATCTGGGACAGGATCCGGGATAAGAACTGGGATAGGAACCAGGATAGGGGGATCTGGGACAGGAGCATCCCCTGGGAATGCCAGGGCAAAAATCCCCCACAGGGATTTGGGGCAGGAACTTCCCCTGGGGAAACTGGGACAGAGAGAACCAGGATAGGAACCGGGACAGGGAGAACCGGGACAGGAACCAGGATAAGAACCGGGATAGGAACCAGGACAGGGAGAACTGGGATCGGAACCAGGAGAGAAGGAACCGGGACAGGAACTGGAGCCACCTGGACAGGGGGATCCGGGACACAGGAATTCGGGACAGGAGCATCCCCGGGAGAACCGGGACACAGGAATTCGGGACAGGAGCACCCCGGGAGAACCGGGACACAGGAATTCGGGACAGGAGCATCCTGGGAGAACCGGGACACACGAATTCGGGACAGGAGCATCCCGGGAGAACCGGAGCACCTCCCTCTCCTCCGCCCGCGGCGCTCGGGGGCTGCCCCAGCCCGCTCCCCTCCCGGCGCTCCCCCCGTTCCCGCTCACCCGCGGGATTTCCCGAACTTCCCGTGGCCTCTTCCCGGGATTTCCCTCAGTCCCCGGGCTGCGTCCCGCCGGCGCTGGCCGGTACCGGGGGCCGAGGACGGCGAGGAGCCCCCCCGGGCCGCGGCGGGGCCCGGCAGCCGCCCATGGGTGCGGGGTCCCGGGGCTGTGAGCGGGGCCCGCCCGGCCGGAGCCTTTTGTAGGCGGGACGGGAGCGGGGCCGGGCTCCCCGCGCCCCCTCCCGCCCACCGGGGCCGCCCCCGCCGCTCCGAGCCCGCCCTGGGCCGGGAGAGGGGCAGGGAGGAGGGAACCGGGAGTGGAACGGGGCTGGAACAACTCCTGGGGCAACCGGGACAGGGGGGACCGGGACAGGAGAAATTCCCGGTGGGACCGGGACAGGACGGACCGGGACAGGAGAAACTCCCGGTGGGACCGGGACAGGGGGGACCGGGACAGGAGAAACTCCCGGTGGGACCAGGACAGGACGGACCGGGACAGGAGAAACTCCCGGTGGGACCGGGACAGGGGGGACCGGGACAGGAGAAACTCCCGGTGGTACCGAGACAGGGAGAACCGGGATAGGACGGACTGGGACAGGAGAAACTCCCGGTGGGACCGGGACGGGGTAACCGGGATAGGACGGACCGGGATAGGAGAATCTACGGTGGAACCGGAGCAGGGGTAACCGGGACAGGGGAGACCGGGACAGGAGAAACTCCCGGTGGGACTGGGACAGGGGGGACCGGGACAGGAGAATCTCACGGTGGGACCGGGACGGGGGGGACCGGGACAGGAGAAACTCCCGGTGGGACCGGGACAGGGGGGACCAGGACAGGAGAATCTTCCGGGAATACCCGGACAGGAGAATCTCCGGTGGTACCGGAGCAGGGAGAACCGGGACAGGGGGAATCGGGATAGGAAGATCTCCCGGTGGGACCGGGACGGGGGAACCGGGATAGGACGGACCGGGATAGGAGAATCTCCGGTGGAACCGGAGCAGGGGGAACCGGGACAGGGGAGACCGGGACAGGAGAAACTCCCGGTGGTACCGGGACCGGGGGATTGGGACAGGAGAATCTCCGGTGGAACCGGGACAGGGGGAACCGGGTCAGGACAGACCGGGACAGGAGAAACTCCCGGTGGAACCGGAGCAGGGAGAACCGGGACATGAGAATCTCCGGTGGAGCCGGGACAGGGAGAACCGGGACAGAAGACTCTCCGGTGGAACTGGAGCAGGGGGAACCGGGACAGGAGAATCTCCCGGTGGGACCGGGGCAGGGGGAACCGGGATGGGAGCATCTCCCGGGAAAAACGGGGCAGGAACATCTCCCGGGGAAAACGGGATAAGGGAAAACGAGATGGGAGCATCTCCCGGGGGTACCGGGACACGGGGAAGCGGAGCTGGAGCGCCCCGCGGGAGAAACGGGACAGGAACAACTCCCGGGAAAAGGGAAAGGAGGGAAAACGGGACAGGAGCGTTTCCCGGGAAAAACGGGACGGGGGGAACCGGGGCAGGAGCATCCCCCGGGAAATCCGGTCATGGACAGGCGGAATCGGGGCTGGAACATTCCCAGGGAATGGAGAGAGGGAATGGGGGCTGGAACATTCCCAGGGAATGGAGAGAGGAGGAATCGGGGCTGGAACATTCCCGGGCAATGGAGAGAGGGAATGGGGGCTGGAATATTCCCGGGAAATGGAGAGAGGGAATGGGGGCTGGAATATTCCCGGGAAATGGAGAAAAAAGGAATCGGGGCTGGAATATTTCCAAGGAATGGAGAAAAAGGGAATCGGGGCTGGAATATTCCCAGGAAATGGAGAGAGCGGGAATTGGGGCTGGAATATTCCCGGGAAGTGGAGCGAGGGAATCGGGGCTGGAATATTCCCAGGAATGGAAAGAGAGGAGGAATCGGGGCTGGAATATTCCCAGGGAATGGAGAGAGCAGGAATTGGGGCTGGAATATTTCCGGGAAATAGAGGGAATGGGGGCTGGAATATTCCCAGGGAATGGAGAAAAAGGGAATCGGAGCTGGAATATTCCCAGGAAGTGGAGATGAGGAATCGGGGCTGGAACATTCCCAGGAAATGGAACCGGGACAGGAGAAATCGGGGCTGGAACATTCCCGAGGGAAGCCGGGGCTGGAATATCCCCAGGAGTATCCCCCCAAGTTCTCTCCTTGGAAAAGGGCGGAGTTTTCCCTGGAATTCCCACCCGGAGGGAAGGAGGCGGATCCGTGTCCCAGCTCCAGGGGATTTCCATCCTTCCACTCCCAATTCCCGGCCAGCAGGAGAACCCAAACCCCCGCTGCACCTCAGGGAAACTGAGGCACGGAGCGCCAGAGGGGGATGGCTGGGATGATCCCAAACCCCTTGGCCTTGGCTCTGTGGGAGCAGGGAATGACGATCCGGGATGAAGGGAAATCTTTTCTCCAGGAAAGGCCGAATTTGGGAATATTTTCCTGGATTTCAGGAGATTCCAGTGGAATTTGGTTGCTTTTCCTCCTCCTCGGTTTCCATCCATGGGTTGGATTCCAGCCTTGCTCCTCTGGATTCTGCTGGAAAAGCGGGATGAGGAGGAGGGAAAAAAAAGGGATTTAAAATGGTTTAAAGGGAATAAAAACCGCTCCGGAGCCGGGAATGACTTTTGGTGTCATCGCAGCTCGGATCGTTCCGTGGAATTCCGGAATTGCTGAGGTGGGAAAAGCCCCCGGAGCTGAGGAATTCCAACCACGAGGGAGCAGCGGTGGATCCGAGCCCTTAATTTGGGAATGTGGGGCGGGAAAAGACACCAGAGCTGATCCCAAACCTCCGGATCCCAGGCGGGAGAAACTGGATCAGCCTTGGGAGCAAAATCCCAGATCCTCCCAATCCCTGGAATGTGCCATGGGCTGGATCACCCTGGGATCGGGGAAGGATCCCAGCCCATGGAATGGGGTTGGATTTCCTCCTTCCCGCCCATGGAGACAATTCCAGGAGGAATTTCCCTTTCCAAGGTTTCCCCAGTGATGTTTTCCCTCTTTCCGAGCTGGTTCCTGGCTCCGAGCTGGAATTTTTATGGAAAACCTCCGGGGCAGGCTCTGCACCGGCATTCCCAGGAATTTCCAGGTGGGACTGGGAGCCTGGCTGTTGCACCGAGGGAGGTTCCATTGGATTTTGGGAACAATTCCCACCTGGAAAAAGTTCTCCAGCCCTTCCCCAGCTCGGGGCAGGGTGGAGTCCGCATTCCTGGAGGGATTGGGATCCCTTGGATTTGGGGGAATGGGGATCAGGGCTGGGAGGATCCAGGGAACAGGAACGGGGGAAACATTCCTTGTAGGAATCCCAGGGGGATCTTCAGATTCCGGGATGGTTTTTTGTGGGAAGAGGATTCCAGGATCTTCCAGTTCCACCCCCATTCCACGGGTGGGAACCCCTCCCACCATCCCAGGGTGCTCCAGCTTTTCCATGGACACACCCAGGGATTCTCTGGGAATTCCAGCCCAGCCAGGAATTCCTTCCAAAAATCCCCAAACTTTTCCATTTAAAACACTTCCTTTCCATGATTTCCACCACAATCCCCTCTCCATCCCGACATTCCAGCCTCGCCCTTTTCCCGGGATCTCAAATCCCACCCGGACAGGGGATCCTGGAATGCCGGGACACCGGGAATGGAGCCCGGTGCCAGCGGGCAGGGCTGGGAGGGATTTGGGGCAGGAATTCCTCCCTCGGGAGCTCCCAGGGATGCAATTCCCGAGCTCCTGGTGCCCTCTAAAGGACCGGATCGGGAGGAGCTGCCGAGCGATCCCGGCAGGAGGAAAATTCCATGGAAAAGCCGGGAAATTCCTCCCCGGGAGTCTCGGGTTTGAGCTGGGAGCGGGTCCAGAGCCAGAGGAGGATTTGGGATCGCCCGTTCCAGGTGGGAACATCCCTCAAAGCCGGAAAGGAACTTCGGGATCAGATCCTGGTCCGGGGGAGTCCCTGAGATTCCATTAAAGATCCCAAAGAATTCCCAGATCCATCCTGGTTTTCCTTTTTCCTCCTCTTCTTTTTTTTTTTTTTTTTTCCCAATTTTTTCTTATTATTTTAATTTTTTTTATTATTTTTCCCGATTTTGTTGCCGTCTTTTCCACCTTTCCATTCCTCCCTTCTTTTCCTCCTTTCCTTCCTTCCTTGGCTCCTCCGGGACATTCCCGGGATTTTTTTTGGGAAGGGCGGGATCCCGTGGAGCTCTGCCTCAGTTTCCCCATTCCCAACTTCCTGCGGCTGGGAAGGGGAAAAGGGCGAAAAAGGGAAAAGGAGAAAAAAGGGGAAAAGGGAAAAGAGGAAAGGGAAGGGAAGGGAAGGGAAGGTTTGGGAAGGGAAGGGAAGGTTTGGGAAGGGAAGGTTTGGGAAGGGAAGGTTTGGGAAGGGAAGGTTTGGGAAGGGAAGGTTTGGGAAGGGAAGGTTTGGGAAGGGAAGGGAAGGTTTGGGAAGGGAAGGGAAGGGAAGGGAAGGGAAGGGAAGGTTTGGGAAGGGAAGGGAAGGGAAGGGAAGGGAAGGGAAGGGAAGGGGAAGGGAAGGGAAGGGAAGGGAAGGGAAGGGAAGGGAAGGGAAGGGAAGGGAAGGAAGGGAAGGGAAGGGAAGGGAAGGGAAGGGAAGGGAAGGGAAGGAAGGGAAGGGAAGGGAAGGGAAGGGAAGGGAAGGGAAGGGAAGGGAAGGGAAGGGAAGGGAAGGGAAGGGAAGGGAAGGGAAGGGAAGGGAAGGAAGGGAAGGGAAGGGAAGGGAAGGGAAGGGAAGGGAAGGGAAGGGAAGGGAAGGGAAGGGAAGGGAAGGGAAGGGAAGGGAAGGGAAGGTTTGGGAAGGGAAGGTTTGGGAAGGGAAGGTTTGGGAAGGGAAGGTTTGGGAAGGGAAGGTTTGGGAAGGGAAGGGAAGGGAAGGGAAGGGAAGGGAAGGGAAGGGAAGGGAAGGGAAGGGAAGGGAAGGAAGGGAAGGGAAGGGAAGGGAAGGGAAGGGAAGGGAAGGGAAGGGAAGGAAGGGAAGGGAAGGGAAGGGAAGGGAAGGGAAGGGAAGGGAAGGAAGGGAAGGGAAGGGAAGGGAAGGTTTGGGAAGGGAAGGGAAGGGAAGGGAAGGGAAGGGAAGGGAAGGGAAGGTTTGGGAAGGGAAGGGAAGGGAAGGGAAGGGAAGGGAAGGGAAGGGAAGGGAAGGGAAGGGAAGGGAAGGTTTGGGAAGGTTGGGAAGGTTTGGGAAGGTTTGGGAAGGGAAGGGAAGGGAAGGAAGGGAAGGGAAGGGAAGGGAAGGGAAGGGAAGGAAGGGAAGGGAAGGGAAGGAGGGAAGGAAGGGAAGGGAAGGGAAGGAAGGGAAGGGAAGGGAAGGGGAAGGGAAGGGAAGGGATGGGAAGGGAAGGGAAGGGAAGGGAAGGGAAGGGAAGGGAAGGGAAGGGAAGGGAAGGGAAGGGAAGGGAAGGGAAGGGAAGGGAAGGGAAGGAGGGAAGGGAAGGGAAGGGAAGGGAAGGGAAGGGAAGGGAAGGGAAGGGAAGGGAAGGAAGGGAAGGGAAGGGAAGGGAAGGAAGGAAGGGAAGGGAAGGGAAGGGAAGGGAAGGGAAGGGAAGGAAGGGTTGGGAAGGTTTGGGAAGGGGAAGGGAAGGTTTGGGAGGTTGGGGTAGGGTTTGGGTATGGGAAGGTTGGGAAGGTTTGGGGTGTGAGGACCAATATCGGCAAGGCACGGCAGGCACAGGAACGGGCACGGCAGGAAGG